>NW_026527013.1:117120491-117720491 GCF_024362965.1 Panthera pardus | reverse complement strand
TTAGGAAAAAGGAAAAAAAATTTTTTTTAATAATCAAATCAAGGTGGGTTAGGGACAAAATTTCTCCAAGCGAAAGCAAATTATGTTATAATTATCATATAGTTGTATATATTATAGGGTATATATAATAAGGGTATAAGATAATTAATTAACTTAAAGAAAAACCCATTTTTAAAAATTTTTGAGGGCTTTCATGGTCAATACTCAACAGGTTAGTGAAATGCAAGTGATAAATTTTGTATTCAGATGTAGCAGCCACAAAACTAACTAAAGCTATAGATGGCAATCAAGAAGCCTATCAAATCCTTCATGTTTTCTGAATCTTAATGCATGACGAATTTTAAAATATTGAATATAATAATAAAGCCTCCCCAATATCACTTATTTAAATCACTTACACCAGCAACGCATTACTTTGGAGTCTCTGCCTCAGCCACACAAATTCTCTGTATCTTCTTCGCACACAGGATGTTTTCATTGTAAAACACATGCTATTGGTCTGTTTGAAGAAAAAGAAAAATACAAGCCCCATTTAAGGAAAAAATGTTTTTTCCTCCATCTCGAACTCACCAAATGTGCCCATGTTCATTTGCATAGGATTTAAAAAAACCAAAAGCACAGTTGCACTTGTGCCAGATTCCAATCTTGCACAAAGCCCACCACTATCTATTACATCCCTGAAAAACAGCCGGGATGACATCAACGCGCAGTGTTGTCCTGGGGCAAAGCCTGACCCTACCGTCCCCTGAGTCCTGAGGTAGCCTCCTGCTCACCTATTAGCACTGCTTTCAAAGATGAATCATAAAAATTAAACAAATCCTGCAGTCTAAATGACCAATAAAAACTCGGGGTCATCCCTTCCATTTTAATACCGTCCACCCATGAGGCTGGAGAAGCCTTTGGGAATTGAGACACTTTCTTATGGCCCTTGACACGACACCACGAGAAGCCATCATATCCTTGATACGGCCATCAGTACAGATCACACAAACCACCAGGTTTGGTGGTTTTCAGGCATCCTGAAATCACTTTTTTTTTTTTAATGTTTATTTCAAGTAGGCTCCACACCCAGAGCGGGGCTTGAACTCACAACCCTGAACTCAAGAGTCTCACGCTCTACTGACTGAGCCAGCCAGGCACCCCCTGGTATCACTTTTAAACAAGAGAAGAGCATTCTCCTTCTCTACTAGATGTGCAAGGGAGTGCGATCCAAGGTAGAGAGAGGCTTGTGGTACACAGGGACAATTATACCCATGGGGAACCCACGTGCCAGTTCTGGCCCTGCCATATGGCAAGTCACTTAAACTCTAGTTTGCTGAGTGGTAAAATGGGGGTGAAGTAGTACACACCTATTTTACTGGGTGGTCATAAGGATTGATGGTAAGTACCTGACAAATGTTATCTATTAATACTGTTATTAGATAGGAGATGTCGGTTTGCTTCCAGCTACCCTAAGGCAGACTTGGAAAAGCCACCTACAGAGTCCCCATCCTAAGCAGAACAGCAATGCTTCTCCTCGGGGTAAACCCAAGACCAGTAAATACATGTTTCTCCTTTCTCCTTTGTGTAAAACAAGAGAGACTGGCAGATACCTGACTAATGGTTTCGTAAGATTTCTGTTCTCTACATTTATTTCGAACTTCTATTTCATGATCTTTACCCTGCCAAATGAGAGTGTTTTGGGTCCCCAAGATTTTTATTCTTTCAAAAATCATGATTATCCTACCACTTAGCACCTAAGCACCCAGCAGTTGTTTCCCTTGGCGAGTGCGAGTGACTATGTGCCTGAGTTCTTAAACCACCCCCACCCCCACCCCCACCCCCACCCCCATGAAAGGTACGGCACAGCTCCTGGTTCTCCTAAACTTGATAAAGTTCAGGAAACCTCAGAATGCAGACAGATGAAGAGATCTGCCCCCAAAGGAGCTACTGGTCTAAAGCCTGTCACCTTTGACAACACGGCAGCAAAACGCACAAGACGGAGTCTGGGGCACAGTAACATTCTGTGTGTGGATTTCAAAGCTTACTACGGCCTCACTCTAAAGTGACCCCTGGGGGACTGAGTCAGCAGACCGTTCACACCAGGACGAGTGTCCTAACAAGGCCTGGGCAGGTGTCCTCTAGAGGACCAGGCCACTGCAGGGACTCCTGACACCTCAGGTAGGACTGAACCGATTTCAACTCCCTTTCATTTCTCTGTTCTGGATTATTGTGGATGTCAATAATGTGGGTGTCAGTTGGAGATCCACCTGGCACCTATGCCAGACAAAGGTCCATCCATAAGTCCTTCATTTGCAGGACAAGGTTAGGAGAGCATATACAGTTCACTAGTTTACAATTCTAAATAAATGCTGAGATTCCACAGTCACCTGGTGTCATTTCTCTTGAGGTTCATTTAAATGGGTTAACTACCGGCTTCTCTACTGCAAAGCCCTATGGGTACAGCACCTAAATGAGGCTGACTAGAGCTCTCTAGTCCCCCCCACGCAGGCCCCCACCTCATTCCTAATCATAAACAGGTATGGATAGTTAGGACCAGACTATGCTGAGATCACTAATTTTTAAGTTCCTCTAAATCTGTTTGCTTATTCTGTTATCTCCCAAGCCAAGAAGATTTAGTCATTGTCAATGTACTAGCATTTCAGAGAAACGCCAGAACACCACCAAATAATATTTGTGGAATCTATCATTTCTGGCTTGAGACAGACATTTCTGAATTCACCTAATGCAACTTATGTAGCAGAGAAAAAAAAATCTACGCTTTCATTAACTCTCTGAGGATAATTAAATTTCATGTCTCCCATGAAGTGTGATAAGGACACACACATTTTTCAGAAGAAGTTAAAAAGGCAACTAAAGAATTACGTTTCATTTCCAAATGCTTACTCTTACATACTCATAATTTTCCACACAGAACACATATCTGGTGGGATTTTATGAGTAAAACCAAAACAAAATCAAAATACAAGGTATACCCTGGCAGTGGTCTTCAACACAATCATCAGAAAAGCAGTTCTAAAAAAAAAAAAAAAAAAAAAAAAAAGCAAGCAGTTCTGAGTTTTTATTTTCTAAGTTGGAGAACTTTGAAAGAAAAAAAAGGGAAGAAAGGAGAGAAAAAAAAGTTTTATGGCTGATGCCTGGGTGTCTAATCTATCAATTTAACTATTTACAATGGGAAGATTAAAGGTGGCTAGATTTTACTTCACATTGCATACAGTCACAGATAAAATCTGAGTCTATGCTCCCAAGAGAAGTCTGGACTAAATCAGATGGGAAAAGGAACCTATCTTCACGATCAGGTCCAATAAACTATAGCCTGTGGGCCACATCCAGCCTGCCACTTAGCTTTGCAAATAAAGTTTTATTGGAATACAGTTACATCTATTCATTTGTGTATTGTTTAGGACTGCTTTCGCCCGACAATAGTGGAATTGAGTAGTTTTGAGACAGAATGTATACTCCAAAGCTGAAGACATTTACTACCTCAGTGTTTACAAAAAAAGTTTGCTGACCCTTGTTCAAGATGATTACAGAAGGCCATACACCACACAAAAATGCTCGAGATTATGATAAAGTATTACTTCCAAATAAAGTACATCATTTCTAGTTATTTACGTATGTTAATTACGAATCTAGACTAAAGCAAAATAATTGCACGTATTTATTTTCCACTTTCTTATTCTACATATAAAACCACTGCACATCAGTTTCCCAGAAAGCTCTATATCCTCTTAAAACCTAAGATTTATCAGGCAATCTATTACCCAGAAATATGCTATAACAGATCATAAAGAAATACCATTAATGAGCTATAAATACACTTTAACTGTGAATTTTAGATGTATTCACATATTCATACATGAAGGCAATAAACTTTAAAATATTAGTATTAGCAAAGGTACAATAAGCAATTCTAATGAGTAATTTTCCAACTTTAGGAACCAACTTACTACTCCATTCGAGACACAGGCATTAGTTATAATCATCCAAAGTCAGTTATTTGAGATAGGAACATTTTTACAAATATCAATTTGAAGTATAACAGTGTGTCCCATCAAATGCATGATACCTAAAAACTGCCATGATTTCTGCAGACTATTGACTGAATACTTACATGAATACATATCTCATAGTCAATATAAGAATGCCAAAAGTCCTCCTTCTGAATCCGAGGATCTCGAACCCAGACGCTTACAAATTCCTGTAAAGGCATCATAAACAAAGGAATATGTTTCAGAATCGCGAGCAGGGCTGGAAAGAAGGGAGAGAAGCACACAGTACTGGAACAAAACTGAAATGAGCTGTGGTTGTTCATTCTTTTAAAAACAAGAAGTAAAGCTAATGAATCAGGCACTATGGGAAGTCCAAGAGCATTTCTGCCACAGATGGAATTTTTAAAATGGTGTAAATCCAACCTGGGGGTCCTTCTAGGGAGTCTTACAGGTTAATGAAGACTGTAATAAAGTAACTGATGTGTCATTTTGAATCGTGAAATACGTTCAGATTTTTCTCAAATCTTACTTTTCTTTCTTTTTTTCACTTTCTTTACAGCAGCCATTTCTTACTTTTTTCATCTCCCTACGTTAAAACCATAGGCCCTGGGGCACCTGGGTGACTCAGTCAGTTGAGCGTCTGACTTCGGCTCAGATCATGATCTCGCAGTTCGTGAGTTCGAGCCCTCAAATTCGGGCTCACTGCTGTCAGCCTGTCAGTATAGCGCCCGCTTCAGATCCTCTGTACCCCTCTCTCTGCCCCTCCCCCTCTTGCGCTCCCCCCAAATATAAATAAAAATAAATAAGTGAAATAAAAAAACTATAGGCCCTACCTGATAAATCACTTCCTAGAAGAAAATAGAAGAGTGGCAAAGGACATGGGATAAGCAAGCAACGGAAGATGAAAATGACTTTCTACACACCCCACCTTCATGAGAATAAGCAACAATAACTTAGAAAGATGAAACCCTTTAACCCCATACTTTTCTATTTTTTTAAATACACTTTCCCTTATAGTAAATAATTTCACCTTCTTAATAACCTCATGTTATAAGTAAAAAGAGATGTTAAAAAAAATACCTGGTAGACAATCTTGTTCCTTTCAAAAGATAACAAAAATTGGAAATACAGGGTAAAATTTAAAACACAATGGTTTCCAAAAAGTGCTCTTTACTAAATATTCTTAGTATAAAAATATGACATCATATACAACAAACGATTATGTTTGGCATGATAAATCTGAAAGTATTAATTTATTCGCTTGGTGATCACAAATTTGCTAACTGAATTTTTAAATCTTATTACTTATTTTTAAAGATTTCATTTTTAAGTAAGCTCTACACTGAATGTGGGGCTCAAACCCACAACCCGAAGATTAAGAGTTGCACGCTCCACCAATTCAGCCAGCCAGGTGCCCCAAATTCTTTCTAAAGATATTATTTTTAGATAATCTCTATACCCAACATAGAGCTCAAACTCACAACCCCAAGATCAAGAGTTGCATGCTCTACCGACTGAACCAGCCAGGCACCCCTAATTCAATTTATTTTTTTAATTTTCTTAAGTTTATGTATTTATTTTGAGAGAGAAAACGCGAGTGAGCTGGGGAGGGGCAGAGAGAAAGGGAGAGAATCCTAAGCAGCTCTATGCTGTTAGCACAGAGCCCAATGTGGGGCTCCATCCCATGGACTGTGAGATCATAACCTGAGCCGAAGCTGGATGCTTAACTGACTGTGCCACCCAGGTGCCCCAAATTTAATTTTATTTTAAATATTTCAACTTTTTATCTAAAAAGGGGGGACATCAAAGCTGAAATCTTAGGCTTCTGTTACTGCTTTGTGCTGGCACATCTGAGAGGCAGGCTCTGAATGTTTGTAGAGCAGAAGCAGAAGAGAGATGATGGTGTTTTCTGGACAGAGTACCTCTATTCTGTTACACAGACCATAAAATGATCATTTTTCAGCCCAGGGCATTTTTTAAAAAGGCGAAAAAAACCAGCTCACATTCCCTTTTGACACCTATGAAGTTTCACCTTTTTTAAAATTTTTTGTTAATGTTTATTCATTTTTGAGAGACACAGAGAGAGAGAGAGTGCAAGCAGGGGAAGAGGAGAGAGAGAGGGACATGCAGAATCCAAAGCAGCTCCAGGCTCTGAGCTATCAGCACAGAGCCCAACCCAGGGCTTGAACCCACGGTCCAGACCGCAAGATCATGACCTGAGCCGAAGTGGGATGCCCAAACGACTGAGCCACCCAGGTGCCCCTCAAATTTCACCTTCTAAGGCAACATAAACTTTGTTCTTGAATTTGAGACTTCTGCCCTACTGCCTGCCTGAAGGATACAGGGATTATGAGTTAATCTTCCCAAAAGTCTTACTTTAAAAGCTTTCCTTATGTATTTTTTTAAGTCATTTAGAAGACAGATAATAAAAATAAGACAACATAGTGATGCTCTTTTGGCCATTATTTCTCAAACCCCCTTTTTTAAAGTTTATTTTTATTTATTTTAAGAGAGAGAGCAAGTGGGGGAGAGGCAGAGAGTGAGGGAGACAATCCCAAGCAGGCTCCATGCTGTCAGCACAGAGCCTGACGTGAGTTTCAAACTCACCAACCCTGAGCTCATGACCCAAACTGAAATCAAGAGTCAGACACTTAACCAACTGAGCCACCCAGGCGCCTCTCAAAAGTACATTCTAAATTGTAAGAGAAACTGTTCAGAGATGGAAACTGAAACAGACCCAGGCACCCTGCTCTTAGTCTAACTGTCATTTCCGTCTCCTGTGAGTGTGTGTGTGTGTAACTCATTTCCCTGCAGTACTTTTCACACACCCAGAGTTCTTAATGGACTAATCATCAATGAATCAATGAACAGAAGGGAAAATAGGTTAGGAAGAGAAGACCAGAATCCAAAGCAGACCACATTTATCTTTCCAAACCATGCACCTCCCCTCTCCCCCACACACACACTTAGAGCTGCATTCTGGCTTTCATGGGCGTTGGGGACTTTTGCCTTCATGAGACCTTTCTGCCACACACACACCAAAAAAAAAAAAAAAAAAAAAAAAAAAAAATCAAAAATCATACTTTATAACCACACTGACATAAAGAGGAATATATTAATATATATTAAAACCTTTCGTTTGATCTGAAAGTTCATTTTATTTTTCTGGTTTAAAAGGAAATTAAAACATTTTCAGTGGCCGACCAACACATGAAAAAATGCTCCACATCACTCATCATCAGGGAAATACAAGTCCAAACCACAATGAGATACCACCCTCACAGCTGTCAGAATGGCTAACATTAACAACTCAGGCAACAACAGATGTTGGCGAGGATGCGGAGAAAGGATCTCTTTTGCACTGCTGGTGGGAATGCAAACTGGTGCAGCCACTCTGGAAAACAGTATGGAGGTTCCTCAATAAATTAAAAATAGAACTACCCTATGACCCTGCAATTGCACTAGTAGGTATTTATCCAAGGGATACAGGTGTGCTGTTTCAAAGGGGCACATGCACCCCAATGTTTATAACAGCACCATCGACAATAGCCAAAGTATGGAAAGAGCCCAAATGTCCATCGATGGATGAATGGATAAAGAAGAGGTGGTATCTATCTCTCTATCTATCTATCTATCTATCTATCTATCTACATACAATGGGGTATTACTCAGCGATCAAAAAGAATGAAATTTGCCATTTGCAACTACGTGGATGGAACCGGAGGGTATTATGCTAAGCGAAATTAGTCAGAGAAAGACAAATATCATACGACCTCACTCACAGGAGAACTTTAAGACACCAAACAGAAGAACATAAGGGAAGGGAAGCAAAGATAATATAAAAACAGGGAGGGGGACAAAGCATAAGAGACTCTTAAATATGGAGAACAGACAGAGGGTTTACTGGAGGGGTTGTGGGAGGGGGGGATGGGCTAAATGGGAAAGGGGCATTAAGGAATCTACCCCTGAAATCATTGTTGCACTATACACTAACTAACTTGGATGTAAATTAAAAAAAAAAAATTAAAACGTCTTCATGTTTTAATGAAAACCCCTAAAAGCAGTGTGGGCCTTGATCACCACTATGCCTACACTGAGCAAGGCAGGATATTGATAACAGCAGGCAAGGTTATTGTGCATGCCCCCACTCCATCCCTCCACCACCCTACAGCCAGAAGGCACCCAGTCATCAGGTCACATGTGGGCCATGAGCCCTCACAGGGTGCTGGCAGCTCCACTTTTCCACTGGAGAGGCCGGAGTTCCTGAATATACCAAAAGGGGAATTAAATATTTCCAACGGCTCAATGTTCTGTATTTTTTTTCAAATGTTTATTTTTGAGAAAGAGAGAGAGAGAGCGCGCGCTATGCACGCTAGCTAGGGAGGGGCGGGGGGGGGGGGGACAGAGGATCAAAGCAGGCTCTGCGCTGACAGCAGAGAGCCTGCTGTGGGGCTCGTACCCACAAACTGTGAGACTGTGACCTGAGCCGAAGTCGGACACTTAGCTGACTCAGCCACCCACATGCCCTTCAGTGTTCTATATTAATAGCAGAAGATATGCACCTGTTAGTGAAATAGTGGGTCTCTACACAGACTAAACAAAAATGAAAAGCAAAGGAAATCCATTTGTCAATGTGTACAAACTTGTGATTAAAAAAAAAAAAATCTAAACTAAAACTATAAAACCCACAGTTACTACAGTGTCACAACGCCCCTGACCACTCAACATTCTATTAATCGATGATGGTAGCAATGACAAATAGTTCTGGGGAAAAAAAGGGGGGCTTTTATTTCCCCCCACTATCTGCTTGCTACAGCCCAACCATTAACATGTAAGTTTTGGGTAACATGTCCCGTTTCATGGAAAGAGCACTGAATTTATGGTCACAAGACTAGGGATAAATTCTGGTTCACGGCATTCTAAATTATGAACTTATTCACTGAGCCTCTGTTTCCACATCTGGAAAATGGGAATAATGCCTGTTCGAACAATATCCCAGCTATTTGTTACAAGTATCAAATTATAAAACACCAGTGGAAACCCTGGGAAGTTTTTCATTAAGTACTACATAAAGGTAAAGTATTATTACACAGAAAGGAAAATGCTTAAAATAAACCCAAAGCATTGAGACCTTCCCACAGACACTGGAAATAAAAAATTAAGCTAAACCAATTGTATGTGTTTCTTAAAGTACAAAAAATTATTAATTTAAGAACCCAGCAGCAAACACGCTAACACTGTAATTTTTCAGCAAAACTCAGACTGACCTAAGGATTTCACAGTACTTGCCCAGAGCAAGCGCCTCATAATATTTATAGAAGGGATGGACAACATAATGAAAAATTACAGTAAAAAAGTCTTTTCTTCATCTCAATGGGTTGGAATTCTCAGACTCTGCTATTATTGTTACTTATTAAAGTCTACTCTTTACATAGGGAAGGACATGTTGAATACACATTCAAAAACTTTGCTGGGGGAAAAAAAGTCTTGTAAGAGCAGCAATGTATTTTTTTTAATGTTTATTTATTTTTGACCGGGGTGGGGGGGTGCAGAGAGAGAGGGAGACAGGGAATCCGAGCGGAACCCAACATGGGGCTTGAACCCATGAACCGTGAGATCATGACTTAAGGGGAAATCAAGGATCAGACACTTAGCCTACTGAGCCACTCGGGCCCCCCCAAGAACAGCAATGCATTTTAAATGCACATTTAAAGTCAACTATGGTGCTAAAACTCCAAATATTTTTTCAATCTTGAAAATTTTTAACTTGGTAGGAGGGCTAAATTTCCCTATTCTTTTGTGGATGGTGAGCTCTTCCCTTCTCACTCTCTTAAACATCGCTAGGGCCCTGAGAGCCACCCCCAGCTGCTGTTTTTCACACCCAGATGCACTTCCAGGATGATCTCATGCAAACATATGCTTTCGAGCACCCAGCAGGAGCTGATGATTCCATCCCCAGCCCAGCCTGGGCGTCTCTCCACATCTCCAGCCTCTTGCCTAGAAGTCTCACGAGCACAGAGTCTATACCATTGCCACACACCGCATCCTTCTCCCCCATCTCATCTCCAGCAACCCCGCCTGAAACGCAATTATGCCAGACTTCGCCTGCACCCAGGTCATCCCCCACACTAAGACAAGAATGGCCCCAACGCACACATCTGGGGATGTCACTTTCCTGCTAAAAGTCCTTCAAAACCTACGCCATAATTTTCAAGATCAAGTTCAGACTCCTTAGGTAGCACAACATGATTTTCGCTCTACTCATGGCCAAAGGCTAAACAAAGGTCGCCTACATGACATGCCAGTTCAGCCCTCCATGCCTTTGAACATACTGTTCCCTCTGCCTGGACTGTGATCCCTACCCTACTTTCCGCTTTCTTCTTCATCATCATCTTCCTCTAGCCTTCATGGTCTGCTAACTCCAATTCTTCTTTCAAAATGCAACTCAGTCTCTGGAAATCCTGCAGTTCACCCAGTCTGATTCATCTGACCCTCTTCCGAGCCCCTAACACCTCCGGGCACATCCTGGGCACTGTCCCTACTTGCCACAGCTTACTGTGCTGTGATACCTGTAGGTCCCCTCTCTCGGACACTGAGGTCCTTCAGGGTAGCCCAGGCCGTCACAGCCAGCCTGGGTGCCTGGCACAGCCAATGCATTCCATTAATATCACCTAATGAATAAATGAATGCCTGCAGGAATGAATGAACTGCCTTCGGGAAAAAAACAAGATCCAACCTGAACTGGAATAATATCCTCATCCGCTTGGGTTCTTGGACTCCGTGAATTAATGAGAAGTTATTTAGCAGCTGGTCTAAAGTTTATCTTAATTTACCAAACCCCTTCCTCTAAGGGTGTGCCAATTAACAGCATATGGCTACGCGAGCGATGTTTAAGATCTATGAGAACAAACTGTTTTCGAGCACCCTAAAGAACTCTAGAAGCACCTATTTACATAGAAATAATTGAAAATCATCCTGATAGCTTCAATAACTTGGGTCCCCGAAGACCCGTGCCAGACGACAATTTGTTTGCCTAGTTGGAGTTAAAATATGTACTTGAAAGTAATAAAAGTACATTTATTTTAAAATATTCTATAATTCAGATGGGCCTCCCCTCCCCCACCCCGCAATTAGTAGGAATTAGTGAAGTTTCGCCGTACATCCAGCTATGAATAGCACACCCAGGAAGCCAAGGTTCACCTATAATCTCTTAATTAGACGCATCCCTCACGATGCTGCCCACCATCCTTCAAAGGAATGTTGACAGCTTGTCAGCCGCAGAGGACAGTTCCGAGTTCCACACCTACAATCATATGGATTTCCTCTGAAAATTGCTTCAGCAGCAGCAGTCAGTCAATTTAATAACCTTATTAAACACTTTAATGACTTCTTGGGCCTAATGACTGTATCTAGTGTGGAGGAAGAAGCCAGGCAGAGTAGAATTAAAAATTTAAACTAACTGATCCCTACTGTTCTCCATGTGGGAAAAGGCTTCTGAAGAAAGAGAGACTGCTAGACTCTTTGAAAATCTAATTCCTGTGTTCTCTTATAATAATCGCTCTTTGATTGTAATGCATCCTGTCCCCCACCACCACTGCCCCAGGTTCAACCTTTGTCTATTTACTCGTCTACCTTGTCTTCTCTTCCTTAGCCCTGATAGGAGATGAAATTAACAATAAAAATAACTGTATTATATAGAGCACTGTGACAAGCGTTTTACATATGTTTTTCTTTAATCTTTACAACAATTCTAAGGAAGCGGTCAATTAATTATCTGTCCCATTTTACAGATAAGGAAAGTAAGGCTTCTAAAGCTTAATTTAAGCAACTGGCCCAAAGCCAAACAGCCAACAGGCTGAGCTATTGGCCATTTCAATATTCAAACTCAAAGCTTGTGCTCTCAAACATTCTATCTAGCGGTACTTTTGGCAATGATAAATCTCAGATGATTTCCATCTTCTCTGTAATTATTTTGGAGGGAAAATATTATCTTTGTTGCTCTTAGCCAATATCAGTTCAAACGACATGCTCTTCTCAAAGGCTTTCTATTCCATTTTTATATTTCTAGCCCCAAGCACAGTAGTAGCACATAGTAAGTCCTCATGAAATGTTAGAAAATTAATCAAACAACTGATTACAGAGATGACTCAAAAACAAAGAACGTAGATTCTGTATGCTGAAAATTACAAGATGCAGTTGAAAGAAATCAAAGAAGTCTACACTTCTCTGTATATGTCTACATAAGTATATGTCTGTACTGCGTTCATGTATTGAAAGACTCAACACAGTAAAGAGATCAGTTCTCTCCAAACTGATCTATGGGTTTAATGCAATTCCTGTATCAATCCCAGTAAGATTTTCTGAAGACACAGATGAGATTCTTCTAAAATTTACATGGAAAGGGACAGACCCTAGAATAGCCAAAACAATTCTGAAAAAGTACAAAAGAGTGAAAAGAATCCCCCTGCTGCAGTAATCAAGACAGTACAGTATTGGGAGAGGTACACAGATCGACAGAACAGAACAGAAAACCCAGAAATAGACCTATACAGGGATGTCCAACTAACTTTTGACAAACGTGTAAAAACAATTCAATGAAGGGGGCGCCTGGGTGGCTCAGTCGGTTAAGCATCCGACTTCGGCTCAGGTCATGATCTCGCGGTTTGTGAATTTGAGCCCCGCATCAGGCTCTGTGCTGACAGCCCAGAGCCTGGAGCCTGCTTCAGATTCTGTGTCTCCCCTTCTCTCTGCCCCTCCCCTGCTCATGCTCTGTCTCTCTCTGTTTCTCAATAATAAATAAACAAACAAAAAAAATATTTTTTAAATAAAAAAACAATTCAGTGAAGTATAGACAGCCTTTGAACAAGTGGCTCTGCAGCAATTAGACATCGACAGGCCCAAGATGAACTTTGACCTGACCCTTGCACCTTCCACAAAAATTAATTCAAACGGATCATATATTTAAATGTAAACACAAAACCATAAAACAGTTAGGAAAAAATATGAGAAAATCTTTGGGTCCTAGGCGTAGATGAAGAGTTCATCAACTCGATACCAAAAAGGATAATACACATAAGGAAATGGTTATACAGTGGACCTCACCAAAACTAAAAACCTTTCCTCTGCAAAAGACCCTGAAAAGAAGTTGAAAAGACAAATGACAGACTAGAAGAAAATATTTGCAAATCACACATCCTTCAAAGGACTTGTACCTAGAACATATAAAGAACTCTCAAAACTCAACATTTATGTGGCACCTGGGTGGCTCAGCAGGTTAAGCGTCTGACTCCTGATTTCAGCTCAGGTCATGATCTCAGGTTCCTGAGTCTGAGCCCCACATCAGGCTCTGTACTGACCACGAGGAGCCTGCTTGGGATTCTTCCTCTCCTCTCTCTCTGTCCCTCCCCACACAAGCTCTCTCGGTCTCTCTCAAAATAAATAAATAAACTTAAAAAAACAAAAACAAAATTCAACATTAAAAAAAATAAAGAGTTCGATTAGAAAATAGGCAAAACACACACAGAGACCTTTCATCAAGGACATATAGATGGCAGACAAGGACATGAAAAGTGGTATAACATCATTAGCCACTAGGAAATGCAAATCACCACCATAATGTGACATCACAGCACCTACCAGTTTCTGGGGGTGTTATCCCTATAGTTTATGTTAGCCATTTTGATAGGTGTGGGTTTTTTTTTTTAATTTTCACTGTAGCCTAGCTTTGTAGTACAGGAAGCATAACCTTGTGCTAATTGTAAGAATATTTACTCAGATTACAAAAAGACAAGTAGGGACAAAAGCTAATAAATCAGAACCTCTAAGTGCTAATGAAGAGTAATTTTTCATAGCCTTGATGAGAATTTTCTATCACAAAAATGAAAACTTGTTTCATTATGTGTTCACTTTCTCAGGACTTTTTTTTTTCCTATTCCAAAGTATGTTTTACATGCTTATGTGTTTAAACTAAGGATTCATTCATATTTTCATTCATTCATTCAACTAAAGAACATGGACTCTGTGCTAGGCACTGTTCTAACTTGTAGAATTTAACCAATGTCTTATTCACCAGTGTTCTGTTCAGGACTCTCACATAACAATCTCAAAACTAATATTTAACCCATTTTGCACACTACATTCTTTACAAATAACAAGCTTGAAAGGCAGAAGGAATGCATCAAGTGAGCTTCCTATTTCCTAATAACAGTTATGACAAATCACCTAAAGGAATACTACAAGGGATGTTACTTTCTACTTTATAGCTTGGAGGGTGTTTAAATGCCATGCTCTGGCAGTTTTGAATGATGATTTTTAAGAAAGCTTTTATTACTTTAGGAGAAATAACCATGGATAAGATTCACTTAGACCTGCCTTTTGTATGACTTATAACAGTTCGTGATGTTGCAAGCTTTTTTATACAAGTAGGGTTCAAAATTAAGGAGAGTTACCTTTTGTACCTCGTAATACATTAGGAAAAGTGCAGTGGGAAAAAACTCATCTTTTGCAGTAAGAAGTAATTGCCAACCTGTATTAAACTATACCACAGGACACAATCAGCAAAATCCAGTTTGTGAAAATATCTACTGAACAAAAAAATGTAGTTTCTTCAACAAATTAATTACAAAAGGGGAAAAAGGCAGAATAACAGACTGTAAGCAAAACAGTAACTAAATGCAATGTGTGGTCCCTATTTGGATCATAATGAGAACTAAATATATACATTCCCCCTACCCCCAACAGAATCCAAAAAACTTGAACACTGACTGAAGATTTGATGGTATGAAAGAATTAATGCTAATTAGTTAAGGTGTAATAATCTGGTTTGTTCCTAAGAAGGGTCATTTGTTAGAAATGTATACTGAAATATTTACAGATGAAAATACACAACGTCTAGAATTTGTTTCAAAGTAATTCACTGCCTGGTCCCACGAAAAAATGAATATGGGTGGGGGATAGCTTGGTCATGAATGAACAATGTGCTAATTGTTGAATCCCTAGAATAACGTAATGAACCCTTGTGTACCTCTCTGCTTTGTGTACGTTTAAAATTTCACAATGAAAGGTTACAATCAGAGAAAGTAAAAGGGAAGAAGGGAGAGAGGAAGGGGGGGGGGGGTCATCCTAAGACGACTGCTTTATGAAAAGGAACAAATGTGGCACCTGAAAGTGAAAGCAAGTCAGAAACAGAGACCTAAAATGTTAACCATTTATTCAACATTTATTGACACCATTAACATAATAGCCTAATACTTATCTACCTTAAAAAATAAGATTTTTTCATTCCTATAAAAATAAAACATGTATGTAATTAAAGAGAGATACATAAAATTTCAAACACAGATGAATACACCATGAAAATGAAGTCCCCTACATGCTGGACGCCCTGCTTTTTGTCTACCTAGTGAGGACTTTTATAATTTTTATATTATATATAGATATAGAATTGGCATGTGTATGTATATATATTTAATTTTAACACAAATGGGATAATATAAATACTGTTTTGTATCCTGCTTTATTTACTGCACAATCTTTTAGAAACCTTTATATGTTGAGCATATATAATTCAATGTAATTTGCTTCAAAAGTGTTAATTTTAGGGGCACCTGGGTGGCTCAGTCGGTTAAGCATCCGACTTCAGATCAGGTTGGGATCTCGTGGTCTGTGCGTTCGAGCCCCGCGTCGGGCTCTGTGCTGACAGCTCAGAGCCTGGAGCCTGCTTCGGATACTGTGTCTCCCTCTCTCTCTGCCCCTGCCCTACTCATGCTCTGTCTCTCTCTCTCTCAAAAATAAATAATAAAAACATAAAATTTTTAAAAAACAATAAAAGTGTTAATTTTAGCACAGTTTTGGATATACAGAAAAATCCCCACTTATCTCACATCCAGTTTTTCCTATTATTATATCACACCACACAGGCAAAGAAGGAAAAAAAAAATTTGTTTGGCGGAGTAGGAGAGCGTTCTGTCTTGTCTCGTCACTTGCCTTCAAAGTCCCCAGCATCACAGGACCCAGGTGGAAGGCCTGCTTATGGGATATTCTTTAATGACATTCGCTGGTTCCAGCCCAGTCAGTTTCCAATCAGTTTCCCAATAAGGAAAGTATGCTTTCCTAGAGCGAGCCCAAGAGGTTGCCATCAGTCAGCAAAAGCATATCCTGAGCATGTAAATGTTAAGTTTTGAGGCAACACATCCGAAAGAGCAGCACATCCCTGGCATCTTTCCGTGTAGGGCCGTCTCCTCCCTCGGCGGCAGGGTCCTCATGGTCCCTGGAACTCTCCTGGGCCCACGTGGATCCGTTCCATTCAGGGTATCCACTGCCACAGAGCTGAGGATTTATTGCCACTAGGTGTCAATACTGGTATTTGCCGCTCTACCCAGAATCAAGTATGTACATTTTGAAGAAAAACCCTCATCCTAAAGGTATACATTTCTCAAGGTAGAATTCAGTCGTCATGATCCAGGAGAGCAGAGGAGATATACATCCCATCCCCCACACCTACACCCACAAAAGGGGTTTCAGCCCACCCTTCCAGTCATATCACAGAGGCTGGACTGTCCCATTTACACCACGTGAGCCCTGGGCAGAGGAAAAAACCCAGTGCCCTGGAGGGACCAGAATGTGGGACGTCATGAAACACTGTCCGGCAGGAGGGAACTGTTTATTCACACATCACAGAAGAGGAGCTCAACGTGGCAGAGAGCAAGGGCCTTTAGTGACGCAGAAAAGCCAAACTGCTCACTCTGGACATTAGAATAGAAAAAGAACAAAAATGCCTGACTCCACGAAAGACAATCTGAAACACATTTCCTGACACAGCCACCTGCCTTTTCATTAGGATACTGGGTTCTGTCTCATTAAACAGAAGAGTTGATTCAGTTGAGTCCACCTAATTATTCTTATTAAAATATGTAACCATAATATTTTAATTGTAAATTAAAGTTGCATGCATGAATGAATCTGAATTCATTTTAGTTTTACAATGGCCCAATGCCAGGGCCTTTTTATGGGGAAGATCCATCAGCTTGCATACTGTTCTCCTGGGAATCCAAACCAATGTGCAAATGGAATATGTTTAACTAACAAGGGAAACTCTCGCTCTCTGTTCTCCTCTCTCTAGATTTATTACAATAATAAAGCTATTTTAACAAGAGAGACTAGATTTGGTTACCCACCCCCCACATCTATAAAAATTTTTTTTTTTACCAAACTTCTAGGCTGGCTCTATCAGTTAGGTAGAACCAACATGTCCCTCTTAGGCCATCTGAATTTTAAACAAAGGTAGTAAATAGGTCTCACTTCATGTGCCAATGTCAAGATTAATTAGGAATGTCTGCTATGGACACTGAGTGGAAAGTGCTTACACACACACTGATTCCTTGGTCTAGATTCTAGAGCAATCAGTGACACTACATTCAGCCCTTACATATGCAGTCAGGTGGGAAATGAATTATTTCCACTGAACAACAACCAGGCACTAGGATATTGAAAAGCTCAGCCAAAACCTTCTCCACTTCTGACCACACCGACTACAGGTTAGGTGGTGAGGTAAAAATACCTTTTTATAATTGAGGCTTTAGGAAAGCCTCTTCTTGACTTCTAAGCGGAGGCCTGAGGATAAGGAGGAGTTAGCCACTCCACTCAACATGGAGTGAAGTCTGGGGGAGGAGAGATTATCCAAGCAGTGGGGAAAACATCTGTGAAAGCCCAGGGGCCCAGAGGACACAGAGCATTCGAGTCTGCAAAATAAACTCCAAAATAAGAAGTGAGAAGTGCATCGGGGCAAAGGGAGGCACAGAAGATGAGCCTAGAGAAAGAAGCAGGGTCCAATTATAGAGGGTCTTAGTCACACATTTAGGAGTTTTAACTTTGTTTAAGAGCAATGCCATTAGAAGCCAGGAGATCATTCTGGCCACAGGGAAACAGTGGACTGTCTGAGCAACACTACATTACAATACATCCAGAACCTGGCCCGGCTATGCTCAGTTCTTGCTGACAAAGGCTAACATAAATTTCCAAACATTAAATCTCTCTCTTCTTATCATACTTTTTTCCTTTTCAGTTGAAGGACTTTCTAGTTTAAAATTCCTTAATTTTATGGGGCGCCTGGGTGGCTCAGTTGATTAAACGTCCTCCTGTTGGTTTCAGCTCAGGTCATGATCTCATGGTTTCATGAGTTTGAGCCCCACATCAGGTTCCATGCTGACAGGGCAGAGCCTGCTGGGAGTTTTCTCCCCCTCTCTCTCTGCCCTTCCTTTATTCGCACACACTGTCTCCGTCTCTCTCAAAAAAAAAAAAAACTTTAAAAAATTACTTTAAAATTCCTTAATGTTATAATATTATTATTATGTTTATTTATTTTTGAGATAGAGAGAGCATGAGCAGGGTAGGGGCAGAAAGAGAGAGGGACAGAGGATCCAAAGCAGGTTCTGTGCTAAGAGCACAGACAAAGTCAGATGTTTAACCGACTGACCCACCCAGGCACCCCAATGTTATAATATTATATAATTATTTATAATAAAGGACTTTTGCAAGATCAATAAAACACTTTCTTTATGTAGGTGGTTAAATTATTTTTCGTGTTGTAGTTTTTATTAATTGAAATGCGTTTGTAATCAAAATCAAGTGCTTAAACCAAGTAAAAAATTTAGAAAATTAAAAATTAAGAAATTTTTGGGGCGCCTGGGTGGCTCAGTCGGTTAAACGTCCGACTTCAACTCAGGTCATGATCTCGCAGTCCGTGAGTTCGAGCCCCGCGTCGGGCTCTGGGCTGATGGCTCAGAGCCTGGAGCCTGCTTCCGATTCTGTGTCTCCCTCTCTCTCTGCCCCTCCCCCGTTCATGCTCTGTCTCTCTCTGTCTCAAAAATAAATAAACGTTAAAAAAAACTTTTTTTTAAATTAAGAAATTTTCAAGTAAACCCTCTAATTGGAAAAACAGTCTTTGTTGCTTTCATTGGCAGTTTTCCCCCCTACGAGAACTTTTTTTTTTTTTTGAGAGAGAGCACAGGTGCACACAAGTGGAGGAGGGGCAGAGAGACAGGGAGGAGAGAGAATCCCAAGAAGACTCCAGGATGTCCGTGCAGAGCCCAACACGAGGCTTGGGGCTCAATCCCACGAACCATTACATCATGATCTGAACCAACACCAAGAGTAAAAAGCTTAACCAGCTGAGCCACCCAGGCACCCTTCTCCCCTAAGAGAACAAGGTTTAAAATGTGCCCTTGGAATGTGCCATCAATCGCATAGTCTCACTCTCTCGGCACTGCCTGCCCAGTGGTCAGGACAATGCAGGTGGTGTAGTGAAGAGTTCACCTCACCCAGAGAGAGGTCTGGCCTCTGCCCTCAGCTACTGGGAGGTGATCTCTAGGCCCCTGGAACATCCTGCCTGACAGGAGTACCTTTGCCAGCCTGGGCTTTGGCCACCAGACAGTCCAACAATGTGCATATGATGGGAGTTCAGTTGTACCAAATGCAACCTCTGGAGGAACTGGAGACTAAAGATATTAGCCTGACCCCAGGAGGAGTAGAGACTAAAAGGCAGCCACACAGGAGGACGCCCGGGTGGCTCAGTCGGTTAAGCGTCCGACTTTAGTTCGGGTCATGATCTCACGGTTCGTGGGTTCGAGCCCCACATCGGGCTCTGTGCTGACAGCTTGGAGCCTGGAGCCTGCTTCATGAAGATTCTGTATCTCTCTCTCTCTCTCCCCCTCCCCTCTCCCACTCACGCTCTATCTCTCTCGTTCTCTCTCTCAAAAATAAACATTAAAAAAATTAAAAAAAAAAAAAAGCCACACAGGGAGTATGTGACCGAGCCGCAGTAAAAACTGGACACCAAATGCCCTGCTGAGCTCCCCTGCACATATCCTCACACATCAATGGTGGGAGCGTAACTCCAGCAACTCCATACAGAGAAGACGAGCAGGAGCTCCACATCTGGATGCCTCCCCAACTCTGTCCTCTGCATCCCTTCCTTTGGCTGGTTCTAATTTGTGTCCTTTCCCTGTAATAAGCCGTAACTGTGAGTATCATAGCTCTCTCAGTGAATTCTGTGAGTCTTACGAACTATCAAAACTGAGGATGCTTTTGGGAATCCCTGAAATTGTAACTGGTGTCAGAAGTGACAGAAGTCATGTGGGGACTTGTAGTTTGGCCAACTTCACAGAGAAGGTATTTCCTGAAATAAGCAAATAAGTATTTCCTGAAATTTCCCAGTGTTGTTTAATATAGAGACAAGAGAGAAGTCCTGGTATTATGTGAGGTTACCTCTGTGGGGAAGATAGGGGGGACTGATGGAAAGGACCACACAGCACTGTCTGGGGGGCTGGAACCACCTATAGCTGAGTGTGGTTACACAGGTGTACACATAAGGGATAATCTGTTGTACACGTAAGATTAAGGAATTTTATGCATTTTACTGTTTATATGTTATACCCCAAAAGTTAAAAAACACTGTCTTTGAAAACAGGAGAGCCAAAAAAAAATGTAAAAAAAAATAATAAAAAGAAAATGCAGGAGCCCAGCCTGGAATTAAAGGGTAGAAGTGAGCTGGAGTAATTAGAATATGAACCCAAAGACAGGGCTGAAAGTAAGGATGTGAGATCTAGCAAAGAAGCCTCTGGAAGGATTCTCTGAAATGGACTTCTTGGATTGTTTAGTGCTTTAAACTTGGACAAGGCAAACTAAGGACCATGTGGCCGTGTGTGTGTGTGTGTGTTGCGTACTCCCTAACAAGTCCCTCTGCCACTGTTCAGTCTCATTAGGCTCACCCAGTGACAAAGTGTGTGATACAGGAGTAGGCAGGGTAGGACAAATGGGTACTCCGAAGAGAGGCCACTCAGCAAAGGGTTGGTGTGGTGGTTACCCTACCCTCCGCCCAGTCAGATAAAGCTCAAGAAGCCAGGACTGGAGGCCTGGGAGGTGAGACTGGGTTCAGGAAAGAACAGCGTTCTCTGAACTGTGTGAAAACAAGCCAAGAGATCTGAGAGGTAACAAGCCAAGTGAAAGTGAAACTAATGGCGGACAGTTCCCCTGGGTCATTACCAGAGGTGGGGGGATTCACTCATGAGGCAAGAGAGTAGAAAACCAAGAAAGCAAGAGGGAGACTGTTCAAAGCAGAGGGTGATAGTCAGAGCCTGGGAGAAATCTGAGTCATGGAAAAAGATATTTTTATAAGCAGTGGGTGGAAGTGAGCAAGGAGCCAGCTCAGTCACTGGAACCAAGGAATGAGGGCCGAGGACGCATCGATGCTGGGAAATGGGGGCAGCGGGGGCAGTGAGGACAGGAGGGCAGGTGTTTTGTTCTGTCGTTAGCCCTCCTCTAGGATGCCCTGAAGTATCGTGACTCTTCACCACAGACTGATGGTTACTGAATGAAGAACTAATCCGCAGTGAGTCAAAATGCATGGATTATTTATCTTTGGATTTGTGATGACATACCTCTTTCTGTTGTTCTGGAAACATCTTCAGCACAGGATACAATCAATCTGAAAAATAAGATACCAACAGTCAGTGATTTGGAAGCAGAAATGTCTCTCATGGCCTCCCACCAAAATCCTCCAAGGGAAAATGTCTCTGCCTACTCAGTCCCTGAAAGATGAACCTCTGCTCCTCCTCCCTCCTATCCACTGCTGACCAGACCAAGGTGAACATCAGACTGATGTTTAGGACATGGCAAGTCTGAGGCAGTTGGATGCTGACAGGCGCTCAAACCCGAAGGCCAAGCAGAGTGTAGCTACAGGTGAAGCCTTGGTAAGTCAGAGCCTGGAGGTGGGGGAGCAGGGTGGCCATGGGGGGCCGGCAGAGGATGCCCACTGGCAGAGAAATGGAGACAATGGAGATGCCCAGAGAGAGCCACTGCTAAGAACAGCTCTGATGGCTTTACCAGCAACCAGACATTCAAGGAACGGGTCATTCCTGTGACATCTGAACCACTTCAGTGTTCAGATGAGAAACGGTGTGGGCCCCAAGAGGGATAAAGGTCAGCACCTTGATTCCAGTCAGTACAACCAACCTGATGGGTCATTCCAGGCCCTGAAGGTCCCTGGGATTGTCTGCTGGATTTTAAACCCCATTTATTACATAAGCTCATTGAATCTGACACCTGCTCTCTGTCAAAGAAAATTAAAATCCCCTAGCTGTATCCCTGCACACGTATTCTTACGACGGAAAGGTGGCTATGACTGTGTCATCACTGTCTGTCTTTATTTTGACCATAGGTGTCTGGGTCCATTTTCCGGATACTTTTTACCATCCACAAAAATCTCCTGAGCCTCTACTAACATCCTTGGGACTGCAGGGAATATAAGGAAGCGAGAACCCTAGCTTCAGCCTCCAGACCCACATGATGTTGCTGATAAGATGCCGCACAGCAGGCAGAGGAAAGGACCTGCTGCAGGAGGAGAGTGGACTGCACGTGAGTGGCCGGAGAGTTTCCAAAGGGAAGGCAGTTCCTGTCACCTGGGAAACACAGGAGGACCCATGGAGAACACAGGAATGTCAGCATTCACGGAAGGAAGAGGGACCTCCAAGGAACAGGGGTGGTAGTAGCATGCACAAAGGAGGGAGAAAAGCATGATGGACAGTCAAGAGAAGGTGGGCAGGCCAGTTCCACTGTGGGAAAGGGATGGCGGGGGTGGGCCAGGTTGCACTGTTGCTGCCAAAAAGATATGCCCAGGTCCTAACCTCCAGGACCTATCTAGAAAAAGGGTCTTTGCAGACATAAAGAAGAATCTCAGATGTGATCATCCTGAATTATTGTGGGTTCCGAATACGATGACAAGTGTTTTAGGAGAGACAGAAGAGGAGAAAACCTGCACACAGAGGGGAAGCCGTGCGAAGATGGAGGCAGAAATTGCAGAGGGGCAGACACAAGCCAAGGACACCCGGAGTCACCAGAGGCAGGGGAAAAATGTCCCCCTAGAGACTCCAGAGGGAGCACGGTCCTGCCAACACATTGATTTCAGACATCTGGCCTCCAGAATTACAAAAGAATAAATTTCTCTTGTTTTAAGCCACGAAGTTTATGGTAACTCCTTTTGGCAGCCATAGGAAACCGATACAGAAAGGGTCTGCGGGGATCAGATAGAAAAGACAGGCTGGGGTCGTAACTGTGGAAGGGGTGGGAATTCATTTATTCACTCGGAAAATTTACTCGGCATATTTACTCGGCAAATATTTATGGCACTCCTACTATGTGCCATGTGCTGGGCTAGGAGTGGGGCACACAGGGGACTACAGCATACACCGGAAGCTCAGAAGATGACTTTATAACCATAATGTGGAAGGGAGAGGAAAGGAAAGGACACCTGTTTCAAGAACGGAGGGACAAAATAGGGGGTGGAGTGGGGAGCTGGGAAGGCTTTACTGAGAAAATGGCACTTGAGCTGAGACCTAAAGGATGGTGTGGTTTAGCGTGGAATGCAAAAGGAGAAACATTCTGAGCAGAGGGACTGGCATGTGCAAAGGGGTGGAGGCTGGGAGGAGCAGCTAGAGGGCCGGGTCATTGAAGGGGTTCCTGCATTGGATAAAACTTACACCAAGAGTTGCATCCATCTCAGGACGGGTCTCGTTTCCTACACACCCTGCAATGCACCACACAGCTGAGTCTCTGCCCAGGTGGGTCTTCTACTCTCATGCCTTCACCCCTTCCAGACCCCCCTGCAAAGCTCCAGTCCTTTTCCAGGATTCTGCTCAGAAACCACTTCCCCTCTTCTTGCCCCAGCTCTCTGCGCCATTACACAATCCCCTGCCATCATGACCCTCATCTGCATCACAATATTTATATATGCTATCTATATGACCCCAATTGAGTCAATTTCTCCAACAGAGAGTATCTGTGCTTTCCTGTGTAATCAAAGGAAATGTGTAATCTTCTGTGAGGGAGATGTGAGCATCCTCACCTTGCAAGTAAGAAAACAGAAAGTCAGAGGGAACAAGTTGTCCAAGGTCACACAGCCAGTGACAGAATTCCAGTCTACTTTCAACTCAAGCCAGTCTGCTTCCCGACCCTGTTCTTTCCATTGCCCAAGGTTGCACCCATGACTGTGTCATATGAACCAATGGGTCAAAGTTTGGGTCTTAATTCTCCTTAAAGGGCTTGAGCTTTTCCCACCCAGACAGAAGGACTCTGCAACCCCAATAGGGTGCCAGCCACCCCGAGATGCTACATACCAAGTAGCACAGAAGTAGGAAACTGAATGTTTAAACCAGTTCCAGAACTTCACAGAGAAACACACAGTCAACCTTTAATATGGAGAGAGGTGGGGGGGAGGGGGGTAGGACTTTCATTTTTTACTCTATATACTTCCATATTGTTTGAATTTTTCCAGTTAACACAAATTCATTTTATACTTTTTGAAATAATGATGGTTTAAAACAAACACCATAATTCTGTCAGAAGTAGTGACTCTAACATAAATTATGGAAGATTTTTCTTTCATGTGAAATAAATAGCAGATTTGAATTACAAAGAGACAGTACCTTTATAACAGAAACTATCAGCTGGTACTAGACCTTGCCATGGCATTTACTAATGAAGAGAAGGAAATTAACTGCTAGCACAATAGTATGGTTTGAGATAAAAGGCCAGTTGTCTATAATTTAGCAAACCAAAGCCGCTAATGAGAAGCTGCCCTCTGAAAACACGACACCCGCCTGGTGGGCTATAATATTATTAGGTTTGTTTAGATTTCTAAATTCTCCAGACTAGCCCATGTGTCTTTCGTAATACTGTACATAGGGAATTCTTGCCTCACTGGAAGATTTTCATTCCAACAACTGTGGAAGTCTGCCTCCAGCTGACCATCAACAAGACTGTCTTTGGAGCGCTGGACCTCCCCACCACCGATGGGGAACCACTGCACATCTGGATAATCACCCACTGAGATCCATGATCTTTCCTACTTACCTTCCTAGAGAGAATTATTAACTGCCCCCACTATTCTGAACAACAGGGATGACTTCTCAAACTTGTTCAGGCTAGAATTAGGTACACAGAGATGACAGAGATATGGATTGTCCCCCTACTGGGAAACATGGCGGCCACGGAGACTCATCTCAGAGACTCAAAATGTATCTTCACAACTCTATCACTGCCTTGAGAGTATGATTTGCCAAAACCAGAAGCTTCAGGAGAAAACCGCCTCCATTTTCCACCTTGGAATATTTCTTCTATAACATACAAAATGTCTGGAACCAAGATAGAATTCTATAGAGCAGGGATGGCAAATCTTTTCTGTAAAGGGCCAGATAGTATATATTTGAGGTTTTTCATGTCAAACAGTCTCTGTTATAACTATTCAAGTCTAAAATTTGTAGTGAAAAAAGCACCCAGATGCTAAGTAATCCAACGTACACGGCTATGTTCCAACAAAACTTTTATCTACAAAAACAGGCAGCAGTAGTTTGCAGACCCTACCTATGGAGAAATTAAGTATTGTGTTTTCAATTCTATACCTTACTGAAGCCCTCTCTTAGATAAACAGGAAAAAAAATTCACAATGTTAAGCGTGGTCTGTATACCCATGGGCAGTCTCTTCTCTGACAAGCAAACTACTGACCGAGAGTCTGTAGACCATATATGGGGCCGGAAAGAGAAGGGATTACGTACTTTTCCCCATGGTGAAATAAGCAACACAAGTATGGTTTACGTCATTCTCTAAAATGAAGATGGGGGTGGGGGGAGTGAGCTTTTAGTACCATAGTTTTGGGTTTTCTTACCATCTCTTGTCAAAGGCTGATTAACCCAACAAATTTGTTAATCATGAACTAGGTCAGAATTTATATCAAAGGCACAAGGACATTCTAAACAGAACAAAACTGGTTTTATCAAAGATCTACACAGAGTCATTGACTCACTGTAACAATATACAATTTCGTAAACCAAATAGGTATGTTTTTCCATATTTCCCACCCAGAAGCCAAGAGAAATCTCATGTGCTCCTAGCAGAAAGTACAGGTAGATTTTTAATTAACCTCATGGTGGGCAGGGCTCTTCTAACAGTAATGGGACAAGGGTATATTTTTTTATTAGGAAACAACTTTTATAGCTTTCTTTTCTTTTTCTTTTCTTTCTGTCTTACTATTTATTTATTTATTTATTTATTTATTTATTTATTTATTTTGTTATGTTAGAAGGAGTCGTCAACCCTCAAACAAAATACACTTAACCTCTTCTCCCTTCGGCAGGTGTGCTCAGGTTCCAAGAGCTGGGGCTTGAGCCTGGAGACAGGCCCACAAGCTGTGCATGGAGGAAGCAAACAAGTAACAAAGATACCACCTCACCTTTCTGTTAGGTCTCACCATTTCACCTTGAAACTGCTTCTTTTTTTTTTTTTTTTTAAAGAATGTGTGTGTGAGAGAGAGAAAGCAAGTGGGGGACAGGGGCAGAGAGACAGAGAGAATCTTAAGCAGGTTCCACACTCAGCACAGAACACAATGTGGGGCTTGATCTCATGATCTGGGATCATGACTTGAGCTGAAATCAAGAGTCAGACGCTCAACCAACTGAGCCTCCCAGGTGCCCCGACACTGCTTCTTCCAATGCATTTTCACCCAAGTCTTAGAGCCTTCACACCAACATATTACTTTTTAATGTTGAAGAGACCCCACTCCAGGACAAGAGGGCTTAACGAAAGGCGTAAGTCACCCAGTTCCTTTCCTGTTACGATTCTGCCTTCAGAGAGGGCTTTTAGAAGAAAGTCAGACAAAAGCCTTGGTATTGAAGGGGTGTGAGCACTGGAGGAGAGGGCCCATGTGAGGAGTTGGCTGAATAGCCTGTGTCAGTCTCAGCAGTAGCTAAAAAGGTGGGAAGAGGGGGGTGGTTGCTTTCAGGGGCACCCAGGACCTGTGTTGATTCGGGGTTCTAAAAAGCTTATTTCCTTACCTTTCGAGAGAACCTCCTCCCACCTACACCCAGTCCTGTGCCTATGGCCTCTGTAGTGTGCACAGAGGAGGGAGACGTGTTCTGTCTACACCTGTGTCTCAGCAGCTCAGCACCTAGCAGGGGAAAGGCTCACCATGCCAGAGAATTTATGCTGTGGCCACTGTGCTGCCCTGTGAGATGCCCTGGGGTGCTGAAGGCCCCATAGAGTCCTCTAAGATACCCAAAGGAACTGGTACTAATATTACTGTCAGTAAACACCCCTCCACCCTCATACACACATAAAAATAGGAAAAAATTTTTAGAAAACAGTGACAGACGTGGCCACATGAAAATTTAAACCTGCTGTAGTGTACATTTCAAAAGGAATATGAAGACAAATGTTAATATTTGTAATACATAACAAAGGATTAATATTTCTTAATTTATGAAAAGCTCTTGTAAATCCATACCAAAGAGCATTTTTGTAGAAACATGGGGTAAAGGTTACCAATAATCAATTCATAAAACGAAAACAATAAAGGTCAAACTCAACAACAGAAAACAAACACCCTGATTAAAAACTGGAAAAAAGACTTGAGTAGACATTTCTCCAAAGATGATATACAAATGGCCAAAAAACATATGAAAAGACAGTCAGTATCACTAGTCATTAGGGAAATGGAAATCAACACCACAGTGAGTTATCACCCCGTGTCCATTAGGAAGGCTAGTAACAAAAAAAAAACCAAAAAAACAAAAACAGAAAACAAGTATTGGTGAGGCTATGGAGGAATTGGAACCTGGGTGCTGGCGGGAATGTAAAACGGCGCTCCTGTAGAAACCAGTATGGAGGTTCCTCAAAAAATTAAAAATAGAACTACTCTAGAGTCCAGCAATTCTACTGCTGGGTACATATCCGAAAGAACTGAAAGTAGTATCTCAAAAAATTGCACACCCACCTTCTTAGAAGCTTGATTCCTACAGCCAAGAAGGGGAAGCCACCCAAATGTCCATCAACAAATGAATGAGCAAGATGTGGTATATATGTAGAAGGGGACATTATTCACCTTTTAAAAGGAAGGAAATTGTGACACATGCTACCGCATGGATGAGCCCTGAGGACACTATTCTAAATGAAGTGATCAGTCACATACACAGAACCAGGTACTTTATGATTCCACTTACCTACATGAGGTAAGTAAGGTTTCTTAACTAGCCAAATTCACAGAAACAGAAGGTGGGATGGTGGCTGCCGGGGGCTGAGGAAGGGGAAAATGGGAGAGTTCTTGTTTAATGGGTACAGGGTTTCAGTTGGGCCAGACGAAACAGACCCGGAGATGTTGTTACACAACAATGGGAATATACATAATACTACTGGACTGGACACTTGAATTGGACAAGATGGCCAATTTTACATGTTCTTACCACAATTAAAAAGTTTTAGGGGTGCCTGTGTGGCCCAGTTGCTTAAGCGTCTGACTCTTGATCTCAGCTCGGGTCATGATGTCGTGCTTCGTGGGATGGAGCCCTGCGCAGAAGCTGCTTGGGATTCTCTCTCCCTCTCTGTCTGCCCTTTCCTCACTCGTGCGTGTTCTCTCTCTCTCTCTCTCTCTCTCTCTCTCTCTCTCTCTCTCACAAAATAAATAAATGTTAAAAAAAAGTTTTAGGAAAAAGGTCAATGATTTATTTAAAATGTTTAACCTTGCTATAAACAGAAATGCAAATAAAAAATAAGGAACCATCTTTGTGTCTATTAAATTAGAATTTTTTTTAATGATAATATCTACACTGGCAAAGATCATGAGAAATGGGACTGATTGCTGCTGGCAGGAATGTGAGCTGTTTCAACATTCCTGAAAGACAAGTGGGCCATATGTTTCAAAAGAATTTTTAAATTGCTCGTGTTCTTTGACTCAATCATTCCACATCTGGGAACTCAACCTAAAAAAATCAATCAGACGTGTGCAAAAAAAAAAATTTTTATATGAAAGAACGTTCACAATGCAGTGTTTTTAAAAAGTGTATCAAATAAAATGGAAACGTAAATGTCCATCGGTAGATTAGACAGAATGAATTATGGCAGCGCTTCATAACACACCAACCAGCTTGGGCCACTACAAATTATGTTACAGAAGAATATTAAACGTAAGGACTGTTCAAGAAGTTCTGAATAGGGAACGGGTTGACACCAGGCAGGGAAAGATAAGGGACCTCCACGGAGGCAGACTGCATCAGAGAGCGGGAGGCTAAGGAGGCAGCAGGGGCGGCAGAGTTTGGGGAAGAAGAGGAAGAGATAAACGTGTTCTGGACCTGCCCGCACTAGGGGCCGTGCATGAAGTCTCACAAACTTTCTGATAGGGTCCCAATAAAAAGTCAGGGACAAAAATCCTCGGTGGCTACCCAGTTGGGACCCCTTCTCACTCTTGAGAGCTTTGTACTTCCCCTCAATAAACTCTATGGTTTTGCTCGCTCTCTGTTGTCCGCAAAGATTCCTTCTTCGACTCCGTGAGACAAGGACGAGTGTCTCTCCCACCCTTCTGTAACAGGATCGCCAAGTGAATTTTTTATGTATGTTTTTATTTCTTTACTTATTTATTTAAGAACCAGGGGCGCCTGGGTGGCTCAGTCGGTTGAGCATCCGACTTCAGCTGAGGTCAGCTCAGATCACGATCTCACAGTTTGTGAGTTCGAGCCCTGCGACGGGCTCTGTGCTGACAGTTGAGAGCCTAGAGCTGTTTCAGATTCTGCGTCTCCCTCTCTCTCTGCCCCTCCTCCGCTCGTGCTCTGTCTCTCTCTCTCTCTCTCTCTCTCTCTCTCAAAAATAAATTAAAAAAATAATAATATTAATTAAAAATAATTAAATTAGGGGTACCTGGGTGGCTCGGTCAGTTAAGCGTCCGACTTTGGCTCAGGTCATGATCTCACGGTCCGTGAGTTCGAGCCCCACGTCGGGCTCTGTGCTGACAGCTCAGAGCCTGGAGCCTGTTTCAGATTCTGTGTCTCCCTCTCTCTCTGCCCCTCCCCTGTACATGCTCTGTCTCTCTGTCTCAAAAATAAATAAATGTTAAAAAAATTTTTTTAAATAAAAAATAATTAAATTAAAAAAATAATAATAATATTTAAGAACCAGAGCCTACATACAAGGAGTTAACAGTGGTCATTTCTGAGTGGTGGGATTCTAATGGCTTTTTACTCTGTTCTTTTCTGTATTTTTCAGGAAGTTTACAATGCATTTGTTACTTCTGAAGTCTGAAAACACTGCGAAATTTTTTAAGTAAAACTTAATGTGCTCAATTACTTTATGTTACCATTTCCAAGAAAACAAACAGCTAAGTTAATTTCACTTTGTGTTTTACTTCCTCCTATGATGTTCAGCAATTTTTCTACATAAATCAAGAATTACTGACTTCTTACTTTCAGCTCATAAAGATAATGCCATCAGTGAGGTTGTTTTAAATTCAAAGTTTAACTTAGTGCCAGTTTTCCACATACCTATTTCTCAGTACCACCTATGTCCTTCACGATGCATTGGGCAGGTCTGGGGGTGAGGCCATACCCCCACCCCCCAAACCTCCCCTAGGGGGGAAGCTCTGGGCCAAGGTCCTGCTGAAGGGACAGCTCTACAGGTAGCCCTGTTTTGTATCACCTGAGGCGACCCTTCCTAGACACAGGTGATGGCATCAATGGTTAAGTATCAGACTCCAGAGAAGCCAATCCACAGGTTAGTCAGGTGCCCAAGACACAGCCTGGCAAGCAAACAAGGGCTGGGCACCTGCTCCTGCCCATATTTGGCCCAGGACTGGCAGTACTCTGGGACCCGAAGCTGGGAAATGATGAAAGAGAAACAGGAGGGATTACAACGTCGCAGCCAGAGGTCTGAGGGACCAGAGCTTGTACTGAAACAGAAGCCATGCTGAAGATAAAAGATCTCATGAGATATCAAAGAAACTGGTCACCAGAAAAGCTGAATTACGGCACTGGCTTCAGCTGCTGACATCCACACAGCTGCCTGGAGCCAGCATCCAGAGTGTCCAGTAGCTTAAGGGTCCCGCGTCTCCTGGGTACCCATGCACCCCTTTACTCAAGGTAGCCTGAGGGAGAGCCCAGCTTGGGCAATCCAAAAAGAAAAAGACAAACAAGCTGGCACCAAAACATGAAAAATGGACCGATGTGGGGCAGCTGTGCCCTTTCGAGGAGGACCAGCAGCGCGTGCAGAACCACCTGTAAAGCCAGCCCAAGTTCTTCCTCAGTCTGACCTTAGAACTTAAAAACACAAACCAAAATGGAAACACAAGCAGAAAGCTGAAATTCAGTGAAAGCTGGAAACACAGATAAAATTACTGCTTAAGTTTGCCACCATTTATCACAAAAGAAAAAATCAAAGAGAATACGGCATTTCTTTTTAAGGTGTATTAGCAGTCTAAAAAAATACTGGTGCACGGTACAAAAAAACAATGAAACCACTGATTTGGTAATCTCCACAACATATGGGTTCCTTTTATGGTCATGAAATGATGGTGGCCAAATATGGGGTCTAAAATCCAGGAAGAAGAAAAAACATATATCGAATTTTAACCTCAACTATTTTGGTGGCATTTAGGAAACGTGCTACCTTAGACTTAAGGTCTTACCTGGACACATAGCCATGTACACTGTGGGCCTAACTCTACCTCCCCTCATCTATACACTAAGGACAACACTGGGGAATAGCAACACATGACCAGAAGAAACGGAATTGAAGGAAAGAAGCCATAAAACACAGATGTAGGAGACAGACGGGGACACTAGAGCAGACAGGCAGGTAACACTAGATTTCCTAACTTGTGACATCCGCTCTCCCCAAAACAACCCTACCCTCCCAGATCAAACCCAAGAATGTTTTTCACATTTCCCAAATGGTCTCCTTCCTTTTTTTATGCTATTAAGGTTCTCTTAACTAGTGATGTGTCTGGGCTACTCCTTTTCCTCTTCTGGAAGAGCAGGTAAGTCTTGGGGTTGGGAGATGGGGTATTAGTAATCTAAACATTAGTGTGAATTTGTCCAATCAGACAGCATTCCTATTAACCAAAAGCTATCTACAGCTACTCACTCCCCTCCCCCACCCCCATCACCATGCAGAGTTTTGACGAAGAGGGAAAAGAGGGGAAACCATTGGTACTTGGGGGTGTGGAGTTCTTTGGAGGTTGATGCATCCCTCAGCGCCCTGCCACAGAATCGTGAAAGACTGAGACCACAGCCCCCTGAGGAACAGCAGAAAACACCCTGCTCTTCTTTCCTACCAACAATTAGAAGGCATTTTTTTCAACGTCACTTATTCTAGCCCCATCCCCTGATCAGGGGACTTTACAGAAGTACAACCACAACTTCCCATTAAAATACACCTTAAAAATGGCATCAAAAGAATAAAATATCTAGAATTAAATTTAACAAAAAAGTACAAAGCATATACTCTAAAAATTACCAGATATCATTTAAAGAAATTAAAGATCTAAATAAGTGGGGGAAAAAACCTGTTTATGGACAGGAAGACTTAACATTGTTATTGTTAGGACAGCAACTCTGCTCAAACTGATCTGTAGATTCAATGCAATCTTTATCGGAATCGCAGCTGACTTTGTGCAAATTACAAGCTGATTCTAAAACTCCTATCTAGTTGCAAGGAACCCAGTATAGACAAAACAACCCTGAAAAAGAAGAACATAGTAGCAAGACTCTCACTTCCTGATTTCAAAACTTACTACAAAGCAACAGTATGTAAGAGAGTGGCACAAAGATAAACAGATAAACAGAATAGAATTAACAGTCCAGAAATAAATCCATACTTTTATGGTTACCTGATTTTCAACAAGGCTGCCAAAACAATTCAATGGGGGAAGAAAACCAGTCTTTTCAACAAATGGTGCCAGGACAAGTGGATATCCACAAGCAAAATAAAGCTGGACCCATACTTCATACCAGCTAGAGAAATTACCTTGAAATGGATCAAAGACCTAAATGTAAGAGCAAAAATTATGAAACTCTTAGAAGAAAATACAGAGGTAAATCTTCATGACGTGGGATTTAGCAAAGGATTCTTAGATATATACCAAAAGCATGAGTAACAACAACATCAAAAAAAACAAAAAAAAAACAAAACCCAGATAAATTAGACTTCATGAAAATCAAAACTTTTATTCTTCAAAGGACACCATCAAGAAAGTGAAAAGACAATAAATGAAATGGGAGAAAGTATTTACAAATCATGTATCTGATAAGAAACTTGACCTAGAATATATAGAGTTCATACAATTCAGTAATAAAAAAAAACCTTAAGAATCTAATATATAACCTGGTGACTATAATACACTGTATTGTATAATTGAAATTTTCTAAAAGAGTAGAACTCTCACCAAAAAAGGGGAGGGATATCAATAGGTAGGGTGATGGATGTGTTAAGTAACTTGATGGGGGAATCCTTTCACAATGTATACATACCATCAAATCACATCGAACACTCTAAGTAACTTACAATTTTGTCAATTATGCTTTGGTAAAGCTGGAAAAATAATAAAAATAAAATATGTATGTTGTATTACATTACACATATAAATAGAATAATAAAAAGACCACTGACAACTTATAGAGATAACTGATAGCTGATAATTCAAAACCAGGCAAAGGATCCTCAACAGACATTCCTCCAAGGAAAACAGAGAAATGGCCAAAAGCATATGAAAAGATGCTCAATATCATTAGCCATCAGGGGAGAGCACATCAAAACCACAATGAGATATCACTGCACTCCACTAGGCTGGCTAGAATCACAAAGTCCGATAATAACAAATTTGGCTAAGGATATAGAGAAACTGGAACCCTCACACACCGCTGGTAGATTTGTAAAGTAGTACAGCCACCTCAGAAAACAATCTGGCAATTTTTCAAACCACCAAACACAGGCTCATCATTTGACCCAGCAAGTCTCCTAGGTGGATACCCAAAAGAAATGAAAATGTATGTCCACAGAGAAACTACTATATACATATCAGCATTATTCATAATAGCCAAAAGGTGGAAATAACCCAAACATCCAGCAATGGACAAATGGATAAACAAAATGTGGTATATCCATCCAATGGAATGTTATTTGACAATAAAAAGGAATGAAGTATTGATACACCTGCAACTTGGATGAAGCTTGAAAACATCAGGTTAGAAAAGGTCCACAAGAGTCCACCTGTTACAGAATTTCATTCATATGAAAGTGCCAAATAGGGAACTAAGGACAGAAAATAGATTACTGGTTGCTTAGGGCTCAGGTGGAGGGTGTGGAGAGTGAAAGGGTGGAGTGTAGGGGTTCAGGGAAGTGACAGCTAAAGAGCAATGAAACGAGGTGATAAAAACATCCTAAAATAGTTGTAAGTGTCTGTAAATAAACTGAAACCAGTGAATAGTACACTCAACTGGGTAAATTGTATAGTATGTGGATATTTCAAGAAAGCTATTTTTTAAGTGTTACCTGAAACTCTGAGTTTGACCCATTTTATTCATAGCCCCGGTGTCCCTCATCCTACAAAACACCATGTGTGCCAAACTGAAAGCCCTGTGGGCATCATCTACCCCTAGGGTTCTCTCACCCCGACTTGGCTCTGACCCCATCCTTGCTCTGCCATCCCGTCTTCCAACCCTTCCTCCCACTATGCCTCGGAACTTCATTCCTAGATCCAGCAAGTGCCCCACATTCACACCCACCTCAGCGGCACGATTCTGGCTGGGCCCTGGCCACTCTTCCCTTCCCTTGTGACCCTCCCAAGTCAGCACTCCCATTTCTAAGGACCAGGAGAAAACCAAATTCCCCAGGTCACTACAATCTCCAGACAATAACCTACCAACAAGTGCCTAGAACCTAGGAATGTGGCCAACTCCCTCCTCCTCACTTCCTGGAATGACTTCCTTCTCGCCAGTTTCCTACTTCTCCTTTCTACATTTTTAGGAACCTTCCCTGTGCTTTCCCATTTTTTCCTGATCCCTCCAAGGAGGACCTCATTCACGGTAATGACCTAAAACCTCTTGGTCTTGCCTTAGCCTATTGATTCCTGTGACCTAACCTCTTACCAACAATGTGTTTACCATGTGACCATATCACATCCTAACCAGGAACTTCTCTTTGAAATGTAAAACTAAAAGTCTCCTCTGATTACCCTTCTTTTCTCACTTCCTCATTCTCATCAAATTTGCTCTTCCATTTGAATGAAAACCACAAGAACTTTGATCCTACCCCTCCTATTCTCCCTCTGGACCTCACTTCCTCATATAGTCTCCCTCCAGTACCCCTCATTTCCTGTTCCACTGACACACTCTATATGTCAACCTCCAAACACGGATCAACTTAACCTCTGTCACCTCCATTTCACCTACCGCTGAAGAAAAATGCCATCGTTTCTATGACTGCCTCCATCACCAGGTTATGAGTTCCAACTTCAGTGGGCTCCTCCAGGGTTCAGGAATCTTCCACTCATGCCAGCAGCTTCAGACCTTCACCCCTCACCTCCAGCCACCTACCTCCTCCCAGTTTGCTACCCCACCCCATCATCTGATAACTCTTATTTCCCATTTCATCAAAACAGTAAGACCATCAGGTTTACATTCTTCATCCTGGTTCTCTGCCCCCTTGAAATCTACCCACATACTCACCCACTTCCCTCAGTCTCAGAGAAAAAGGGTCACATTTCCCCCTGTCTTCGTGATCTTATTTCTCCTACCTCCTCCAAGACGTCGGTTCAAGTACCCCTCAGCGTTACTAACTCCAACTGCTTCCTTCTCCAACAAACGAGCTCAAGCTCCTCTTATCCCAGTGTAGATGGGCAACACTGGCTAATTCATTCAACCTATTAAGGACCAGGCACTGCTGCAGATGTCAGAGATAGGACAACGAGCAAGACACCAGGTCCCTCATTTCGCTTACATCATAGTGGGAAGGGACGGAAAGACGACATGTAAACAAACAGACAAGGTAATGAACAAGCTTAATGAAGAAAACAACAGGATGATGTAATCGAGCATGATGCCGGGTACTTGGTGGGGACTACTTCACATTCGGGTGATTTGGAAAGGCTTCTCTGAGGAAGTGACGTCTGAACTGAAACCTGAAAGGCCAAGAGGGAGCCAGTGACAAGGTGGTCTTGGGAAACAGCACTCCCTGGTGAGGCTCCCATGGGGGAATGGGCCTTCTTCTCCCCAGTTCTGCACTGATACCTCCCGGGCTGGCCTTGAAGTACACAAGGGACAGTATGTTCCTGGTGGGGACATGAAAAGGTTCCCTGGTGAGGCACCACACACAGCTTCTCAGCAGAAGCCACGTACTCACTGTCACCCTCCACTTTAATCAGGACAGTTCCCAAATGGGCCACTGGCAGCCCTCTTTCCTTCCACTCTCTACTCATTCTGTTTTGGCTAACACTCCCTTATCACATGCGAAGGAGTCCAGAATCAGAACTGCCTTTGAGGACAGCCTGGCCACCTCCTAGTGGACATCTCCATCCAGACATCTGTAGGCACCTCTAACTTACTGTGTCTAATCCAAGCTGGCTGTCACATGTCACCTTTTCCCTGCACTTCTGGGGCCTAGCCTATTCTACCACCTCCTGTGCTGCCCATTTTAATAATGAATCACATCAACATCCACACAGTGACTCAAATGGGAGTCCCAGAAACTGTCCTTGATTCCTTCCTTTCCCTTACTTTCCAAATCCAACTGGTAAGCAAGCCCTCTCTCTCTGAATACCTCCTACGTCCATTCCCTTCTCCTGGCCTCCAGGGTCAATGGACTAGCTCAGGATCTTGTCATTTCTCTACTGAACCCTAGCTGAAATACTGGAGATTCCCAGGGCCCAACACCCTTAGCAGATGCTCAGTAAATGATTTTTGAATAAACAAAAGAGAGGGAGCATGCATGAGTGAACAGAATGATTGAGTGATCAAATCAATGAATAAATAAAAGAATAAATGCATGCCGTGTACAAAGAAAGCTAAGAAATATAAAGTCTAAAGGAGGAGTTAAATAATGTCAAAGGAGTCAAAGGAGTTAAATAATGATCTACGGTGGCAGGGTTTAGATTCATACATAGCAGGGTTTCGATTCAAACTGAGGTCTGCAGGCCCCAAATCCCATCATGGCTAATGGTCACAGGCTTACACGACAGGCTGGACCTCAAAAGATAATAGTAATAGCCAACACACAGAGAATGCTTCTGATAGAGTCACCATTCTAAGAACTTCGCATACACCCTCACAAAAATCCTATGAGGCAGGTACAGATGTGATCCCCGTATTAACAGTTAAGGAAACAGAGTCACCAAGAAGTTAACAATTTGTCAAAGGTCATAAAGCTACTGAGTGACAGAATTGGGATTTGAACCCAGACAGTCTGGCTCCAATGTCTGCGTTGGTCGTCCCTTTAACCTTTTGGCATACTGCCTTCATGATGGAGGGAAGATGGCAGAGGGAGGTTCCAGGTGGAGGGAACGTACGATTACATGCAGCAAGGCAAGAAGGTGGGAGTCGAATCTGGCAACAGGAAGGCGGGGGGGGGGGGGGGGGTTGCTGTGGCTGGGATCAAGGGGAAGTAGAAAGTAAGGCCCCAGAGAAAAGACGGTGTCAGACACAAAGCTTCCTGTTACCTGGTCCAGGGCCAATGGCCAGTCCTGTTTGATACGTAAAGTGCCTCCATACTTTCACAAGGTAGTGAACTGTCAGAGGAACGTGTTCACTCTGTTTTCTTAACCACGGTATTTAGTTCTCCTGAATATCAAGGTGGAAGAGCTAAAAGGCAAAGGAACAGCTAAGTTGTTCAAGGTCCTATGGTTAACTAGATGGTAAAACCAGCCCCAAGGTCCATGGAAATAATCATCGGCACCCTAACCTGCAAGCATTTATTTTTGATACAGTATTAGTTTGAAAAGATCACACATATTTTTAAAAATCTCTAATTTTGGGGGCGCCTGGGTGGCTCAGTCGGTTAAGCGTCCGATTTCAGCTCAGGTCACGATCTCGTGGTCCGCGAGTTCGAGCCCCGCGTCGGGCTCTGGGCTGATGGCTCAGAGCCTGGAGCTTGCTTCCGATTCTGTGTCTCCCTCTCTCTCTACCCCTCCCCCGTTCATGCTGTGTCTCTCTCTGTCTCAAAAATAAATAAACGTTAAAAAAAAAATTAAAAAAAAAAATCTCTAATTTTGTTTCATAGTACTTCAAACGTGAGCCAATAAATTGCCATCTTCACACCTCACTACTGTGAAGTTATATACAAGTCAGTCAAATATAAATTTATATTAGAGAGGTGCCTGGGTAGCTCAGTCAGTTAAGCATCCAACTTTGGCTCAGGTCATGATCTCACAGTTCATGAGTTCGAGCCCCGCAACACGCTCTGTGCTGACAGCTCAGAGCCTGGAGCTTGGCTCAGATTCTGTGTTTCCCTCTCTGCCCCTCCCTCGTTCGTACTCTGTCTCTCTCTCTCTCTCTCTCTCTCTCTCTCCCTCAAAAATAAAAAAAAAAAAATTTTTTTAACTAAAAAAAAAAAAAAAGACTCTCTCTTTCCTGGGCGCCTGGGTGGCTCAGTTGGTTAAGTGTCCGACTTCGGCTCAGGTCATGATCTCGAAGTTTGTAAGTTCAAGCCTCACATTGGGCTCTGCGCTGGCAGCTCGGAGCCTGGAGCCTGCTTCAGATTCTATGTCTCCCTCTCTCTCTGCCCCTCCCCTGCTCGTACTCTGTCTCTCTCTCAAAAATAAATAAAACATTTAAAAAACTTAAAAGTAAAAGAGTCTCTCTCTCTTGGGGCGACTGGGTAGCTCAGTCGGTTAAGGGTCCGACTTCGGCTCAGGTCATGATCTCCCTGTTGGTGAGTTTGAACCCCACATCAGGCCATCTGCTGTCAGCACAGAATCTACTTTGGATCTGGTCTCCCTCTCTCTGTGTCCTTCCCCCACTCATGCTTGCTTTCTCTCTCTCAAAAATAAATAAACATTAAGAAATATATAAGATTTTCTCCCTCTTTCTTTGCTCCTCCTTCCTGCTCACGTGTGCACGCACACACTCTCTAAAATAAAAATAAATAAAATATAAATTTATAGTAGGAAAACTTTAGTAGAAAAAAAATTAAAAGGCAGACCTTAAAGCTAACCTTTCACCCTAAAACTGCTTCGGAAAGAAAAGGGAAGCAGCCTTGCAAGCCATCTAAGCAAGCCCTTAGGTCCCTATGGACCTACAGATTCCTAATCTCGTCAGTCACTGGAAATGGCCACCCTGGAATCTGTAAGTGCTACTCTGGTTCCCTCCTTCATGGGGATCTAGGAGATCAAACAATGACCACAGCTTCAAGGCCTCCCAACTCGTGGGAGACCAACATGGTCATCCCTCACGGTCAAGGGGAGAGACATAAATACTAAGTGAAAGAACCCAAAGAAACGTTCTCTGACCTCTGAAAGTAAACATTCCGGAGGGCTCGTCTGACTCCAAGGGAAAGGGGCAGGACCAGATCACTCAGTGCCCTCTGCCATGGGAATACCAAGCAGGGAGGGAATGGGAGATAAAGCAGAGGCAGGGTGACGTGAGCAATTCGTCTGACAGAAATAACCCCTGCCCCAAGCCCATCAGAGCCCAACGTTAAAACCTGCTAAATAAACTACAAGTGCACCCTCTTTCTCTGCCCCTAACCCACTCGCATTCTGTCTCTGTCTCTCTCAAAAATAAACATTAAAAAAAATTTTGAACTACAGGTATAAAATTAAAGTCACTTGTTGAGCCCCTTAACGTAAGTTGCTGCTGAACATAGAGAAGTAGAGGGCCAGGAAGTCACTAGGGTGCCCAGCAATCAGCTGGCCTCGCTCACTCCTTTTACGTGATTCACTTCCTGCCCCAGCATAACCTTGACAGCAAGCTGTCAATGCTGGATCCGTGACCTCGAGGGTGTGTTGTACATCCGGAAAGGAGCCTTGGCCCAGGGAGTCTGGCTAGGCAAGGGCTCACAAAACTGACCAAAGCAGAACTATTGATTTTCACAAAACTGACCAAATCAAACAAAGCCAAAGGGAGTGTTTTCCAAACAACACTGATCTTGTGGTCTTGTGAAGTCCAAAGATTAACAAAATACTAAGAAGGCAAACAAATGCCGGTGGTTGGGGAATGGGAAAGAAAACTCAGACTGGCTTTGTTCTAGGAGCAGACTTGACAGATTCAGGTTCTTTGTGAATATATCTGGATTGAAGCAAAAGCCCAGATTTAACACTGGTTAAATCGTTACCTTCACAAATTTGAAAAGCGTAAGCTAGCTGGGAGAGTCCTCATGCCCATTAACTAGACCTGTCACGTGGCTCTGGGCTGGGCACTGCTCTGCATGCCTCAGGGGCACATAAGACAGGACTTCATGCAACTCAGGCCAGGATTTACACCTTGACCCTGACCAGAATACAGGGTTACCGACTTCAAAGTCTAGAGCTCACACACCCTCCAACCCAGCATCCCTACTTCTAGGAAGGGATTTCTGAGAAAAACTGGCACCAGGTGCAAAGTCCCATCTGTGAGGCTGTAGCCATGTTTATTAACTGGAGAAACGGAGACAGCGTGAATGCCCGTTAGTAAAGGACAGATTGAATAAAGTAAGGCGCATTCATGGCATACCTTGCAGTTGTTCCAAAAGAGGGGATGGGATCTGTAAGTGCTGAGATAGGGGATTATTCACGACGCACAAAGTGGGAACAACAAACTGCAGAATGATATGTAGTGTGTTTCCATTGTTCAAGCGTGTACATTGTCAAAAAGAAAACCAAGGCCCAAAATGGAGTCACTTACACAAGGCCACGCCACCAGCCGGGGGTGGGGGTGGGGGGGGGGACTTAATGACTAACCTAAATGCAGTTTAAACCTCCCCCAGAAAGTAGTCTTAACCAGTCAGTCAGGAATTTTCTGGTCAGCACTAATGAGATAATCTGTTACCAGGGCCTCTTGGTCCTACTCCTCCACTCTCCCCACAGAAAGAAGGTAAAATAATCTGCAGGTAATACCCCCACTCTTCCCAAGGGACAATGGCTTTGCCTGAAGCAATTTTTTCTTTTCTTTTGCTAACAACTTCCCTGCCCTACCCTCCTTCCTATAGAAACCTTCCATTTTTTGTACAGTTCCTTGGAGCATCTCTCTACCTGCTAAAAATGAGATGCTGACCCGTTGAATTTAATTTTTTAACAACATACATGTGTATACACTTAAATGCCCAGTGATGCATTGAAAAAGATTCCACAGGATATGTGCCAAAGTGAATGCAATGAAGGTGTATGGGGGGGGGGGGGGGGGAGGGGGAGGGAAGCACTTTTTTTTTTTTTTTTTAGTTTATACACTCCTGGATTGTTAAGAACTCTCATTGTTAAAAATGAGATTTTGTGATTTGAAAGTATTTATGTAAATATATATAAATATATAAAATAAACCGGAGCCCCTGGGCATCTCTATTCCTCTTTTGCTGAATCAGAAGATCCCAATTACTAGGAAAGGAAACACGGCCTGGAGAAGTGAAGACACCACTTTCTTCAGAAGTGTGTAAGATATTTCTCCCTCCTTTAGCTGACACATCAGGCCAGATTTGTATTCAGTTCCGATCCATCAGAAATGATGAGGGAGCCTGAGGCAGGCTGAGGGGCAAAGCACACGCTAGGACCCCCACCCCCACCCCGCCCCCACCCAGGTGGGACATGTATGATATTTCTTGGACACTCCAGGCTACCCCAAACCTGGAAAGGACAACAAAACAAATGGCTAAACTGGTAAGAGTCTCCACCAGTTTGCCAGAAAAAGGCAATCCCATCATAGCCTAAAGTCCAGGAACTCCCTACTGTCTTAATGTTCATGCTTTACTGGAGGGAAAAACAACCTTAGCTTGACAATAAATAACTAGGCTTCCAGTAAGTCTTTTGCATGTAGAAGTCTCTTTGGGAAACTCCCTCTCAGACTTTATCTCCCCCAACTCCATTAAACAGTCAACACCCCACACACACACACACACATAACCCCAGTGCAACTCTTCCTGCCAACGGGTCCTGTCCCCATGCTTTACTAAAATCACCTTTCTGCACCAACAACATCTTCAAGAATTCTTGAAGAATTCTTGGCAGTCGGCTTCAGACCCCACGAACCCCCCATCACCCGAAAACTTCATCAAAAAATAATTATTATTTTTTTAATTAAGAGAGAGAAAGAGAGTGAGCAGGAAAGGGGCAGAAAGAAAGGGAGAGAGAGAATCTTAAGCAGACTCCATGCTGACTGAGCCCTGACATGGGATTCGATCCCACGACCCTGGGATCATGACCTGAGCCAAAATCAAGAGTCGTACAACTCAACTGACTGAGCCACCCAGGGGCCCCAACAGTTAATTTTTGAAGCAAGATTAGCAGAAACACAAAACAGGAACTGTAAAGCAAATCCACATGGTTTGAAAGCCAGCCCGGCCCAGCCCGAACAGGCTCCATCTAAGTCTGTGGCCAGTATCAGGCACTGACAGCCAACAGCTTAACTGGCCAAAGTCTCAGGGGTATGTCTTTCCAACTCCACCCACCTGGTCTACACCCATTTCTGAATATATCATTTATCTCTAATTCATCCTTCCCTTGCTTCCAAATGGATGGGAAGCAGTTCCCAAATCGTTAAGGCAGTAAAGCTATTAACATAGGAATTGTGATACAGATATGGTAAGAATGAGGAAAAAGTAAAAAGGTCATTTTAAGTATAAACTCCTAATACTTATTTAATTTTGGGTTGAAGCATATTTAATTTGGGGTTGATATACACTAGGGCTCCTTAAGATCTGTACTGTAAAACCAAGGAATATAACAATCAGGAAAATAATCCAGAAGGAGAGCACTACATTCTCCACTTCTACTGACTCAGTAAATAAATCTGAATTCAGCAAGCTTCCCCATGCTCTTCAGAGGACACTGGCCTTTTTCTAAGCCTTTGTCTTAATTCTCATATAAGTCTAATCGATCTTCTGGCACATACCTAGCTTGCTGACACAGCAGCTTAACAATCCTCGATAACCAGCTCAAAAGGCAGCATGGAAGTGTTTAGTGCTCATACTTAGAGCCATTCACATCTGGATTCAAATCCCAACCATTCCACTCATGGCTGTGTGACCTTGGCTGAGTTACTTAACTTCTCTGGTCCTCCATTTTCTTATAGGAGGCAAAGAAAGGATTCTTAATAGTGCTGGTTTCGTAGGATGAGAATTAAATCACATAATGACTTACTGCACTTACCAAGTATGCAATAAAAGTTAAGTGTGACCAATGGCTGAATTCTTGGCACCTTTTTCTTCAAAATCTAAGAACCATGGAAGATGCAAAAAATTGTATATTTTCAATAAAAACTTCAATTGGATGGCTGCATATGCATGTATATGTCCCGGAGCAGAGAGAGAAAAGCAAAACTTGCCATTCACAAAGGATGCACAAGCCCACTGCATCTTTAGCTATAAAAAATATCCATGTAAAACTATAAACACTGCAGCAAAAATCAATGGCCAAACAGAATATGGTACTGGTACAGAAAATACGCATTAGCCTAGCTATTCGTGATTGACTGTCACGAGAAATAGAAATGGAGATGTGATCTAACAATACTGTGTCTTAAAATCCTAGTCTATTACAAATGCTTCCAAGGCAGCCCCATTATGAATGTGATTTCACACCAACAGCTCTGTACGAGCCGAATTTCCCACATCTTAGGTGCCAAGGACAGTTGGCCTGGTTGAAGACCAGCAATAAATCTCCCTTTAGGCTTCCATTTTCCAAGTTAAGTATCCTCAGGTATTCAGTGGCTCTTGATAACCAGGATAAAAAAAGATGTAAACAGGTACCTTTTCAGAGTCTCCAAATGAGCAGAAAACACAGATAGTAATAAAAATAGCTACCACTTCTGAATGTCAACCAAGTGCTGGCATTGTGCTGAGTATATTATGTGCACTGCCCCGTTTAATTCCTAAAATCACCCATTTTATGGATGAAGAGGTCAAGGCTTAGAGAGGTGAAGCAGCTTGCTCAAGGTCACCAACTTGTCCAGGGGCAACACTGGAATCCAAACCTACCTGCCTAGTTAATCACTACTCACTTTTCAGATCTCGGTTCCACTCGCACCAACTCCCTCCAGCAAAGTCAAATCCCCCACTTCCCTTGCATCATTGTCTTCCTCTGAAATTCTGATCACAGTGATATTTGTACCCTTATTTGTGTCAATACTGAATTAATGTCTGTCTCCCCACCAAACTGTAAGCTTGTTGACTTAGGGTCCCTGACCTCCTACCCCAGTACCATGCACTGATTGTGCAAAAAAGTGGGGAAAAACAGTATTTAGAAATCAGCCAGCCGCTTGGGCACTGCACCAAGCACAGGCAGTTCAGTGTTCGTCCGTGTGTGGGCACCACAATGCCACCTGCCCATTCTGAGGGACAAGATAACTGGAAGAACTGGAATAAGCAGAACTGGAGGATCTCAAGCACAAAACCTCCCAGGGGTGAGACATGGTTTTATCTTCCCATCTGAAAGAGGGCAGTACAAGAGATGGACTCTTCATCAACCCAATTAAGATATTATTAATAATAAATCAGGGTGGCTCAGTCGGTTAAGCGTCTGACTTCAGCTCAGGTTGTGACCTCATGGTCCACGGGTTCAAACCCCATGTTGGGCTCTGTGCTGACAGCTCGGAGCCTGGAGCCTGCTTCGGTTTCTGTGTCTCCCTCTCTCTGTCCCACCCCTGCTTGCTCTCTCTCTCTCTCTCAAAAATAAATAAAAACATTTAAAATAATAATAATAATAAATCATGCTTCTGATTCATTGTGGTCAACTCTTTCCACTGCATATGGCTTAATTCTGTTTTGACACTTCTTTAATTAAATTTTTAAAGATTTTGCTTTTAAGTAATCTCTGTACTCAATGTGGGGCTCAAACTCACAACCTTGAGATCAAGAGTCTCATGCTCCAGCCAGGCATCCCCTCTGTTTTCTTGCCCCCCCGCCCCCATTCTAATCTGCATTCTATTCCCTTCCTTGAATATCTTTTTTCTCAAATACTTGAAGCAGAATCACATCCCATTCACAGGCTAGTTTCTTAACACTCAGCTACGAAACCAAAAGCAACTGGAAATAAAGGAAACTATATACAAAACAAAAAGCAGTTATTGAATCTCAGCATTTCTTTGTAAGGCACTGTCACAAGGAAAATCCCAATGGTTTGAGAGTAAAATTTTTTTGTCTTTTTTTAAGTAGGCTCCACGCCCAACATGGGGCTCAAACTCACGACCCCAAGATCAAGAGTCGCGTGCTTTACCGACTGAGCCAGCCAGGCACCCTTGAGCAAAATCTTTTAAGCAAATCATATAGCACCATCCCATATTATACTCCATTCATAACATTAAAATGTTAAATGGTAGAAGCATTAAGTCCTTCACGAGACTCAAAAACACATCCAGAGCAAGCTATTTTAGTCCAATAAGATAAAAAAGGAGTAACTTTTTTAAAGAGAAAATTACATTTGCTGCCTGTCAAAAAATCAGGTTTTTTAAGGGCTCAGGATCTGATTATCAGTCTGATGATAGTTCTAACTTTGTAATGTTTTTTAGTTTTATATCACAGGTGAACGCTGAGCTTTAAGAGTATGGAAGAGGTGGAGACAATCCGGAGAGGGGGTTTTGTTACATAAATGCTCAGGAAAAAGGGAGAAAAAGTTAACTTAGTCCCACTGGTTTAGCAGAGCCCCAAATTCATGAAAGGTCTACATGATCTAACCCTTTTTTAACATGCAATCTTACCCTATGATCCAGCAACTACATTACTAGGTATTTTCCCAAAGGATACAAAAATACACCCTGATGCTTATAGCAGCATTATCAACAATAGCCAAACTACAGAGAGAGCTCAAATGTCCACTGACTGATGAATGGATAGAGAAGATGTGGTACATACATACTACGGAATATTACTCATCCGTCAAAAGGAATGAAATCTTGCCATTAGCAATGACATGGATGAAGCTAGAATGTATTATGCTGAGCAAAATAAGTCAATCAGAGAAAGACAAACGTCATATGATTTCATTCATATGTGGAATTTAAGAAACAAAACAGATGAACACGTGGGTCAGGAAAAAAGAGAGAGAGAGAAACAAATCACAAAAGATTCTTAATGATAGAGAACAAACTGAGGGTTGATGGAGGGAGGGAGGTGAGAGATGGGCTAGATGGCTGATGGGCATTAAGGAGGGCACTTGTTGGAATCAGCACTGAGTGTTGTTTGTAAGGGATGAATCACCGAAGTCTACTCCTGAAGCCAATATTGCACTGTATGCTGACTAAAATGTAAATAAATTTAAAAGAAAAAAACACGCAATCTTTACAGGTATAGAATTCCCCCGAATATTCTTTTCAGAGAGTCACAGGTACAGCAGGTTCTCCGGGCCTGGCAGAACAACCAACCGTGAAGAGCCCAGTTATGCAATGTCTTAGTCAAGGAAAGTGCTGCCTGTGAGGGAAACAATAGCCCTGAGGAGACAAAACACCAGTGTACAAGTTCTAACACCATCCAGTATCTACTAGAAGGACCAATTCTAGAGAGCTGCTGTGTGATATGTACTTATCGTTAACAATACTGCATGGCAGTGGCACCTGGGTGGCTCAGTTGGTTGAGTGGCCGACTTTAGCTCGGGTCATGATCTCACAGTCCGTGAGTTCAAGCCCCACGTCGGGCTCTGTGCTGGCAGCTCAGAGCCTGGAGCCTGCTTTGGAGTCTGTGTCTCCCTCTCTCTCTGCCCCTCCCCTGCTTGTGCTCTATCTCTCAAAAATAAATAAATGTTAAAAAAAAAATTTTTTAAAAACAATACTGTGTAGCATACTTAAAAATCTGTTAAGAGGGTAGATCTCATATTAAGTGTTCTTACTACAATAAAAAAAAATGATCAGGTATCTGCTAAGTGGTTTTCTAGTTAGCCACACATGAAGGCTGAGAGAGAGAAACTGCAGGGTCCCCAAAATGCCCCATGCATGGAGGTTCTTCGCGCCTCTTCTGTGCACGTGTGCATGCACACACACACACACACACACACACACACACACACAAACTAGCTTCTTCCTCCTTTTGCCAGTTAACTTCTACATCTTGATTCCTATGTGTGCTTCACGTATCTTTTTAATATAAATACTAGGCCCTTTCCCAAGATGCAGCACGGTGTATAAAAGAAGAAACAGAGGGGCGCCTGGGTGGCTCAGTCGGTTAAGTGTCTGCCTTCCGCTCAGGTCATGATCTCACGGTTCGTGGGTTCGAGCCCCGCGTCGGGCTCTGTGCTGACAGCTCGGAGCCTGGAGCCTGCTTCGGATTCTGTGTCTCCCTCCCTCTCTGCCCGTCCCCTGCTCGCTCATGTGTGTGTGTGTGTGTGTGTGTGTGTGTGTGTGTGTGCGCGCGCGCACTCGCTCACTCTCTCTGTCAAAAATAAATAAACATTAAAAAAAATTAAAAAAAAAAAAAAGAGGTTCTGTTCCCAAGTGTGCTACTACCTGGGAGTAGACTCAGTCCAAGCCAGTTTCCTCAGCAGAGGAAGGGATGAAAAACTACAATCCTGATCTCAAGGGCCCAGCAGAAGCCCTAACATGACAGTTTTAAGAACTATGCGTAGCCTCTGCTCTGGATGAAGTAACCCACAGCCAGACTCACGCACGACCATTGGCATCTGGAGCTTCCTCAGAATCTAATTTTAAGCAACTCAAACTTCTTTATCACAACAGTCTTAAATCTCCAGTGACCCCTCCTGGCAACTATCATGAAGTCAACAGTGACCAAAGCTTCTGTCATTTGCTGCAGAAGCCAAGATCCTCTTTCCTTTCCTGCACACAGGACTGGGAAGCAGCCCTGCGTCCAGAGGGCACACCTGTGCACTCACCTACCAGGCAGTGAGAAGGCGGTGAAGGGCAAGGCCAGGCGCCCATACAAACACCGCCCAAATGCCAGCTGAAAGCCCCGGCAGAGGAAAGAGAACCTCCACGGCATGATTAAGGGAAAGGAAGAGCAAAGCACTCTCAGACGTTTCCCAACCCATCATGCTATCACCCAGAAACCCAGGAGACCTTGAGCCCAAACTGCCGAGTTACTAGAAGGCCTCCACCTTGGTAAACCAAAGGCTGCCATTTACAATCACAGCTTGGCCAGGGTGCCTGGGGGGCTCAGTCGGTTGAGTAACTAACTTCAGCTCAGGTCATGATCTCATGGTTCGTAGGTTCAAGCCCCATGTCGGGCTCTGTCCTGAATGCTTGCTTGGAGCCTGGAGCCTGCTTCAGATTCTGTGCCTCCTTCTCTCTCTGCTCCTCCCCCGCTTGTGCTCTGTCTCACTCCGTCTCTCAAAAATAAACAAATGTAAAAAAATAAAAAATGAAAAAAAAAACAAACAAAAAACCAATCACAGCTTGGCCCCGTCACGGACATTACCATGTACCCATAAGCTGTGAATACATATGCTTTTGTCTCTTGTTTGTGATCTGTCCCCACAAGAGTAGGGCAGGCATCGCATCTGTTCTATCACTAATGTATACCTGCTGCTTGGCACAGTATCAGCCACGATGTCGGTACTCGATGACTATGGAACGGATGAGTGAATCAACAAATGGATGAATGATATCCTAGTCACAACAGTCCTCTGAGGCGGGGCAAGTATTACGGTCTCTGTTTCTCAGATAAGAAGAGACACCTAATGGAGGTGATGACTTATCCAAGGACAGGCAGGCCTGGGCATTTCCTCACATGATCGTAATAAATCCACTCATTAGCCCCTACCTGTCCCTTTGCACAAGTTCACTCACTTATCAGATAATGTAGTAGAGAAGAGGCCTTGGAAGACTGACACTCCAGCTTGTAAATTCTTAGGAGACAAAAGCAGGAGTGAGAGGAGGGGCAGAAGGATGAGATAAGCCAAGAAAGAGCACAGAGTTGGGGGGGTGAGGGGGGATGGGGAGGAAGGGAAGGCGGGAATCCCGTATTTCAGGGACAGCTCCCTGAGAGGCCCTGGGCATCCCTGAGTCAGCAAGAGGAATCTGAGCAGCTATGAGGAAAGAGGGATTTCCAAAAGGCAGAGGTTGAACACACAGGACACAAGGACTAGGCAGTCGGGTCTGGAAAATCCAGATTCCCATTTCTGCTTACAATGCTGCACCTCAGGATCATTCTCTCCAAGAACTCTGAAGGTTCTGGTGGCTCATCTGTGCAAGAACCAGCCCTACATGTTGAGAAGACACAGACCCCAAATGGCCAGAAGAGAGCTGGCTTCTCAAAGGCAACAGGGATAGGCCCACACTCACCACCGGGCCCAGCCATCAGCCTGTGGGGACTTGCTGAAGCCACACAGCTCAGGTCTCTGCTCCTTTGTCTGTGGGGACACAGAAGAGGCTGAAAACTGGCTTTGAAGAAGCAGGTGACTCTGAGCATCTACACACATGACAGCCAGCTACAGATCCCACAGTGTTCTCTAGAGACACGGAATCCTGGTGATCCAGTACTGACAAGACACCAGGTGGTGGCCCCGAATCCAAATCCTGCAGGGTGGCCCTGGTAGCAGAGAGGAGAACGAAGAGTGACCATCTTGGTTAGAGGTCAGGCTGCTCAGAGTGAAGGGATGGAGTAGAGGTGAGTGGGAAGAAGACTGTGGAGTCAGGGCTCAAAAACCACACCTGCCTCCCCTCTTAGAGAAACCTGATCAGCACCCTCGCTGAACTCATTGTCATCCTACCTGCTGAAACCTCTAGGGCACTAAGTGGATGTCCTTCCATCCAACTTCCAAGGCCACCATCATCTGGCTCCATGGTCTGAAACAGTCTTGGTTTCTGCTCCTTCTTCCCACCGGCGATCCCACCATTCAACTGAGAGCCTTCCTCTCCCCAGCAGTGGGCTCGGTGTCCCCAGATGCTCCATCACGTCTCTCTGCCTATCTCTGCCCTACCCATCCGTTGGGGCAAAATATCAAAAGCGTACACCTCCACAGCCCTTAGAATGGCCAGAAACTACTCCGAGCACTCGACACACGTTAACTTATTGACTTTGCACAACAGCCTTTCGAAGAGGCGTTATTAAGTATCCCCACTTTACAGATGAGAAAACTGAGGCACAGAGAGATTGACTTTCTCCAGGCCCCATAAATAAGAAGAGGCAGAGCCAATATTCAAACCCACAATCCGCACCAAAGTCCCTCCTCCCAATCAGCAAGCCACACTGCCTCTCACGGCACAACTCACCTGCACCTCTTCCCCGAGCCTTCCCTGGCTCCTTCGTGGACAGCTCCTTGCAAATCTTCATGCCACTTTCCATGTTTGCTTGGCATGGTAATTGACTAGATTCTTGTCTTCTCTTCCCTCCTAAACTCGAAAGCCCGTGAGAGCAAAGCTTCGGGGCTATTTCTACATCATCTTTGCACGCATTTCCTATAGCTGCTATAACAAACTGCCATCAATTTCGTGGCTTAAAACAACACAAACTTATTATTGTACAGCTCTATAGATCGGAAATCCAACACTGATCTCTCTCGGCTAAAATCAAGGCATCTACAGGGCTGGAGGCTTTAAGGGAGAGACTGCTCCCTTGCCTTTTCCAGCTTCTAGAGGCTGCCGGGATTCCTGGGCTCCTGGCCCTCTTCTCCATCTTCAAAGCCAGCAACATATCATCTCTCTGACCCTTGTTCTGGGGGCGCATCTCCCCCTGACCATGGCCAAGAAAGTTCTCTGCCTGTAGGGATCCATGTGATTCGACTGGGCCTACGTAGAAAACCCAGGATAATCTCATCTCCAGGGTCTTAATTTAATCACATCCACCCTTGAATACAAGGAAACATTCACAGCTTGTGGGGATGAGAACATGGACCTTTTGGGGGGCCATTATTCTACCACAAGCTTTGTATATACACTTCGAACACAGTGTTCCCCTGACTAGTGGAGAACCGAATCCCCATCAGAAATCAGCTGCACCAGCCCCTGAATGTTTGATCAGATGGTCCTTCCACTGGCCTCTGACTGTGGTGTACATTAGTCTCGTGTCCCCAAAGTGGCCAACAGCTCTTTGAAGAGTGTCCTCCCTTTTCATAGCCCCAAACTCTGATAGTGGTGAACACATAAAGACGTTTAATAACCTGGGGATCAAACACAATGCTGAATCTATACGTAGGTTCAATCCCTACCTCAACGACAGTTTTATGTTCTATTTTTTGTTTCATATTTATTAATTTTTAAAACATAACTTATTTCAAAATATAAAATACACGAAAGAGTACAGAATAAAAACTCTCCCTCTTTTCCCTACCTCTTCATCATTTTTAATATAACTTCCAGAGATATTTTATGCATATGCGAGTACATACACATATGATCCCCGCCCCCCCCGCTTCCTTTTCTGTAAATCGTAGACTCACATATGGTCCTTCCTACACTTCACTCTGTACTTAACAATACACACTGCTCCACAGATATTCATAGACCATTCTTGTTCTCTTTTTGTGGCTGTGTACTACTCCACTGTGCAAATGTCCCCTAATTCATGTTCACCAGCTTGCACGGATAGGCACTCTTGCTGTTAGAAACAGTGAATCCCGTGAATTTATCTGAAGGATAAATTTCTGCACATGGAATTTCTGAGTCAAGCAAGACCATGTGAATTTTCCACTCTGACAAATACCAGCAAGACAGCCTCTATAGGAAACTAATACACATTCTTCAAGCGAGTATGTGAGTTCTGTTTTCCCGCAGCCTCCCTAACATGGATGGTTTTCAAAATGTTTTTCTCTTTGTGAATCCCAGACAGGTGAAATGTTGTAAATTTCAGTGCAATTTAATTAGAATTTAAAAAATTATTTGTGAGGTCAGCATTTTTATGTGATTAGGAGCCACTAAGTTATTTTCTATGAATTGTTTGCTCATATCCTTTGACCATTTTCTTATAGTATTCTTGTTCTTTTCCTTATTGATTTGTAGGAGTTCTCTATGTATTAGGAAAATTAATCCTTAATACATAACATGAAATACAAATATATTTTTCTGGTTTGTAAACTTTTTTTTTTTTTTTTTTTTGCTTATGGGGTTTTGCTATGCTAATTGTTTTTAGGTAATGAATTTTATCAGTCATTTCCTTTATGGCTTTTAAGTTTTGCCCCATATTTACAAAGCCTACTCCTAAGTGTAAAGTTATAAAAATATTCTCCTTTAAATTATTCCAGAAACCAATCATCTGTAAGCAGTGAAAAGTTACCTTCTATGTCATAAATTATATCGGGGCCATAAGTGCTATTGGCCATAATGTACACAAACAGAATTTAAGTTCTTTGGGTTTTTTGTTTGTTTGGTTTTTTTTTAAGAGAGAGAGAGAGAGAAAGCAAGAGAGCATGAGCAGGGGAGAGGGGGAGAGGGAGAGGAGGAGGGAGGGAGGGGGAGAGAGAGAGAGAGAGATTGAGAGAGACAGAGAGAGAGAGAGAGAAAGAGAGAGAGAGAGAGAGAGAGAGAGAGAGAATATCCCAAGCAGGCATCAAGCAGGCTTGATCCCATGATCCTGGGATAGTGACCTGATGAGCCAAAATCAAGTCAGATGTTCAACCAACTGAGCCACCAGGTGCCCCCAGAATTTAAGCTTTTGAAAGTTAACTTTTATTTTCTGATGTTCTGATGTTTATAAAAGCACTGTCCCATGACAGTTGGTGAGGCAGGCAACTTACATGTCTCATTTCACACAAGAGGATACCAATACCCAGAGAGGATAAATGGCCACTGAAAGCCACACTCTGTGGTGCAGACTCAAACTGAGGCTCCTAAATGCCAGAAGCTCTTCTCTCCTCTCCCCTCGACCGCCTCTCCTAACACAAGGACAACATCCATGTGCATTGAATCTTAAAGGACATCTCCAAAGTCATTTCTAAATAATTTCAAAAGAAAGTGAAAAGTAACTTTTCTATTCAAAAACAGTTAGGTATTGAAGTGGGTCACACAGCGATCCAATTAAACAGTGACTCATCCTCAAATGCCCAAGCCAATGTTCTCACCAGTTGACAGAATTCCATGTCCTATAGTGTGCCTATATAACCTCACACATTTAATTGAAAAATAAGGGACGTAAAAGTTCCCAGATCCCATGGCTTCTGAGTGGATCCTGAAGAACAGTGCTTCTCCATTTGGGGAAGGGGAGAAGGAGGTACATCCCAATCACAGAGGGCTCTTTTCAAATCGCACAGACCCGAGACTTCCCCATCACCAACCCCTCGACAGCCCACCCCAGAAGGTCACTGCCTGCTCCCTCAAGTGTACTGGTGACAATTTTTGAAAACCACTGTTTCAGAGGACAAAGTCTATATCTGCACAACCCCTGTAAAGCACAGTGCTCTGGTTCTCTGACCAACCCCTTGGCTCAACTTTGCACACTCATGGTGCCTAGTTGCCCTACAGGTCAATTCTGAAACTCCCACCTCAGTCCCTTTGCGCCTCTTGTTCCCTCTAAAGCCCCTCCCACCCCGACCTCCCCACCTAACCCACCATGGAGGCTCCTTCCCATCCTGCAGCTCTTGGTTTCAATGCTACCTCCTCAGAGGAGCCTCCCCTGATCACCCACTAAAGCAAACTCCCCCCAGTAATGTTCTACCCTTTTATTTTCTCTTTAGAATTTATCACAATCTGTATTGTTTTATCTATTAATCTATTTTGTTGTTTATTATCTGTCCTCTCAAAGGTCCCACAAGGACAGGGACCTTGTCCAAATCATTCAGGCTTTATAACAGCACTTAGCAGAGTGCCTGGCATATAGTAAGTGCCCAATAAATATCGGGTCAATTAAATTTGACTGCATTACTCCCAACTAATTTTCTCCATGTCTGCACCACCATCAAGTTTCTAAGCGGCCTAACCACGTGGGCTGAGAGGAGGGGCATACAAACACTTCACCTGCCTCTCCTCCCAGCCCTCTCCCTTCTCACTCATGGTCGTTAATCATTCACCTTGGAAGAAAAGAAAGCTTTCAGCCAGCAACAGCCTAGAGGGGACTATCCGAGCCACCCAGGTCTTCCTCTGTCGTTTTCTATCTTTCCTCCTGACCTAACTCCACTGGACTGTAAAAGAGGAGAATGGGGAATAATGTTACAGTTATGCCACTGATAATCAGAAACTGTAATCAAAATAAAAAATAGCAGACTGCTAACCATGTGTCAGACACTGAAGAGCTTGTAAGATGAATTATCTCATCTAATCCCCAAGACGGCCAAGTATCATTACTCGCATTTTACAAATAAGGAAACCACGCCCAAGGTCGTGTAGCTAGTAAGTGAAGGAGCCAGGATCCAAAGCCAGGTAACCAGCCGCCTCCTTACTCACCACACGGGACCCACTATGTCCAGCATGGCACCTGCACTACCTCCTTAGAAATAAATGCTTAAAAGACAGCAACCGATACACTGGCTCATTAATGTCTCAAATGCTTTAGGAGGTGAGCTGGGGGCAGAGTCCTGTCTGTATATGAACCTGGGAAAGCCTGCAGCCAAACATCTAGATGTGACTTTCTCCTCAGAAAGAAAGAATACTGAGAGAGGTGTGCTGCATTCACATGACAGACCTCTTTAGTGTCACTGGCAATAAAGGACCCTCTAAGCATTACGGGGGACAAGGACAAGTCAATTCAATATGTAATCGCTGAGCCTCTGCTGTCTGATTGTTACAGGTCTGGTCCTGGTGACGGGTATTTTTTTAAATGGTTAAGTAACACTTTCTCACTTCCACGGCCTAAAGATGCCCAGGCACAGATATGAGACACTCCGCTTGTAATGCAGAACTCACTGTGTGTCACTCTCCCCCCCAAAATAACACTGACAACAAGGCCACAGGAAGAATGGAGAGGCAGAGGCTTCACGGAGAAGACAGGGAGTGAGGAGGCCTCGATGCTCGCATCAGGACAAGCACAGAAAACGGGACCAGGTGATTAAGCAGCAGTACCACGTTCGGAGAGCCAGGAATCTGGCCCCCTAGGAGTGGAAGAGCTGTGTTGGCAGAATACTGCAAGGAGGTTAAGTCTAGAAGGGCTCCAAAGGGCATCTAGGATGGGGAAGTCCCTGCATGATAAGAGGAGGATTTGATGGGGCTCTGGGGTGGCTAAGTCGGTTGAGCTTTTGCTTTCACCTCAGGTCATGAGATCAAGCCCTGTGTCGGGCTCTATGCTGAGTGTACAGCCTGTTTAGGATTCTCTCTCTCTCTCCCTCTGCCTCTTGCTCTCTCTCTCTAAAATAAATTTAAAAATTTTTTTTAGATTATATATTTAAAAAAGAGGAGGAATTTGAACTTCGATCCTGCTGGAAGGCAGGGATGACTGAGTAAGTTGCCATGATATGATAGCAACAACTCATGCAAGGATGGGGTGGAGGATGGATTGACCAGGAGAGAAATTAAAGGCCATGAGCTTCATCAGGGGGCTGCTTGGATGCTCCAGCCAGCAGAAAACATCACGGACCCAAGGTGGGCTGGGGGGATGGAAAAGCACTAGAAAATAACAAGAAGCAGAACACAGAGGGTGTTGGGTGCAGTGAAACTATTCTGTAGGATTCTCTAATGGTGGACACGTGTCTGACTTGTGTCAAAACCCATAGAGTATACAACACCATGAGTGAACCTTAATGTCAAGTGTGGACTCTGGGTGATGATGGGGGAGGGGATGCAGACAGTATATAGAATCTCTCTGTGCTTTCCCTGAATTCTGCTGTGAACCTAAAACTGCTCTAAAAAAACACGCAAAATCTATTTAAAAAAATATATATCATGAAAAAAACTTGGACAAGAGCATGATGGAGAAAAGGGAGTCAGTGATGACTCACCAATCAGGTGACCGGAAAAAAGACTGTGGTCACTGGCAGAATGAAGAAGTTGGAAAGGTGTGGGGGTGGGCGGAGGGCGCTGTTTTGAAAGCTAAGAGAGAAAGATGAGGTCGGGTGGGAATAAGCTGGGATGATGTAGGACATCCACACAAAACAATCTTGTTTTGGAGAACAGGTTGGCAGTGAGATAAGAAAAGGGTACAGGGATGCAAATTAGAGACAGAAGTGAGCACTAAATGTTCCTCTTTAGTACCAGTGATAAATTCTCTTTCAAAAGGAAAAGCATTACAACACACTGGAAATGACAATCTTTCCGCGAGCTCGCAGCCTCTGTTGCAAAGAACTGCAACTAGGGAGGCAATTTCAGTTACTTGTGAGAAGAGCAACACAAGGAACTGTGACCTACTGGTCAAGTTCAAATCTGTCCAAAGTGACATCTGTCCAGATAGGAAGAACTCGCAAGTTAAAATGAGGGACAAGCAAGAAGGGAGATTTCATGTTTGAGCAAGATTTCACTTCTGACTTCCCCTAAGAGGAGTAGGAAGGACACAGTGAGTGGGAAAACAGTGGAGCTGTTCAATGCCAAGCAGCCTGACTGTGAATTCTCATTCTGCCCTTTGCCAGGAGAAAGTAACCTTTCTGTGCCTCAGTTTCCTCATCTGTAAAAACAGGACACCTGCCTACTTCGTGGATCTGCTGCAAAGACTGAAGGAACAAACATGGAGGCAGATGCCAAGGATTTGCTGTGTCAGCCGCTGTCCCTGTTCATTACGGTCCTAGACTTCTCCAAGACCCCTGAGGAAAAATGCTGAAGTCTCCCTCAATATCACAGAGCACCTGTGCCTTTAAAAAATGTTCTTTAAAAAAAATGTTCTTTTCAAGTATCTGTTTTGTCAGATGAAACAGTAATATTTACAGAAGCAGAAAATCTTAGATCTTTATACGGCTCTGAAACTCAGCCCACGTGTGTGAAATGCATACCTGGGCCATTGCCTGCAGTAAATCATTTACCCGGGGATGTCCAATGCCCAACTTTGATCCAAGAAGGCGAAGATAAGCCACATAGAAAGTCCTTTTCAAGTGGGTAAAATACCAAAGTTATTATTCCTTAAATTACTTGCCAAAGCACTGACTGTAATCCAAGGGCATTTTGACATGTGTTTGTTTACCGACTCGGTTTAGCAAAGTTCTCAAAACAGAGGTCAGTTTTTCAAGGTTTCTCAGCTGTCAGGGAAATGAGCTGACTAGGAAAAAACCAGCATCTAGTCTGCACCTCCTTGTAAATCACTGCATTGATTTCCTGGCATAGGAGCTTTCATGCGTGTTTGAGCGGGAGCCCAGATTCTCAGGGTTTGATCATCCATAGATAGCTGACAAAAAGTCTCTGTCTCCTGCTGAGATACCAGAACCCAGAGCTATGGTAACACCATCTCCCAACCCAGCTGGTGACCCCGGAATGCTGTGAGGACGACTGCCTTCTCCCCTTTTCCCCCTTTGCCCCAGCTCTTCCAAATGCCACTCCACAATAAGGAGAGCTGCTATGTCAATAAGAAAGGGGAAGAGGGGTGCCTGGGTGGCTCAGTTGGTTAAGCATCTGACTTTGGCTCAGGTTATGATCTTGTGGTTCATAGGTTCAAGCCGCAAATAGGGCTCTGTGCTGACAGTTCAGAGCCTGGAGCCTGCTTCAGAGTCTGTATCTCCCTCTCTCTCTGCCCCTCTCCAGCTCATGCTCTGTCTCTGTCTCTCAAACATTAAAAAAAAAAAAAAAACAACTTTTAATTAAAAAAAAAGGGGGGAAGAAAATTATCACCTAATAGAAAATTCTCTTCTTTACGTGTTTATATTTCTAATTTCTAAGAAGCACAGGTCTCCAATATACAAAGCCCCTTGTTGTGCTCTGCACTTTGAACTGTTTGGGTTTATAAGTCTGAGGAAAGAACTGGGAAGAATCCAGAGTCATGGAGGGAAAAGACTGGAGCTCAGAGGAAAATGAGGAGGGAGGGAGGGAAGGACTAAGAGGCAGAGGGAAGGACACACAAGATGGCAGGTCAGGGGCGCCACCAGCTGACCTCCCACTAACCTAGTTAAGTCCACTGACCCAGCAAAGCACATGGTGGCAGACTGCTCTATCAGCATGTCAGGGCTGACACCAAGGTAAAACAGAGAGAGCAGGTGAGCCTTTCTCCCACTTGCACCCCAGGGAATTAGCAGAAAACCTGGGAAAACTGTGGAATTCCCTGGACTATGGCTGGTGGGTTCTCCCCGGGGTTTATTAGTTCTCTAAGGAACAGGAGGCCCCCAGGTGCCACCTGGGTTAGAAGAGAATGTGCCTTTCTTCCCCACACTAATTAAACAGTCTGATTTTACTACATAACATCTAATCACCACAGGAATGCACCAAAAGGCAAAGAATGGACATCCACCCCGACTTTGCTCGCACTCCACAGGTCTTACATGGCCCCCGAGTTCTAACAGGAAAAGGCGGTAAACTGGGAGGGAAAGCAACAAGCCTTAGTGAACAATGCAGGCGTGCCTCCCCAGATGCACCCCACTTCTTTGAAACCAGTCCCCAAAAAGGTCAAGCTCGTATAGTGTGACCCCAGCCCGACCCTCCCCCACCCACCCCACATTCATGGCCCTGCCATGAGTCTCAGCCATCTGCAGGGACAATCCAGTCCACACCATGGGGCTGGCAGATCCAGGAGACCACACGTTTCAATGTATGTTCTTAAAAAGATTACTCTGGCTGATTTAGGAAACTGGATCCGAGGGGAGCCGAGTGGAACGAGAGGTGTGATCAGGCCCTGATATGAATGTGTGTGGCAGCAGCCTGAGCTAAGGGGGGGGAGCCGGGGTAGGGGGTGGAGCATAGACAGATGGGAAAATGAACTGAGACCTTGAGCCGGCTGGGAGGTAGGGTGGAGAAATGGCTCCCGGTGCTAGCCTGGACACACGAATGGACGGCAGTAATGATTTCTTCAGATGGGCAAGGGAGGAGGACGGGTTGGGTGAGAGTGGGGAGCAGAGGAAGAATCACCAAGAAGTTAAAGAATCTCCAGTTTCTGGGCCGGCATCTGCACAGACACCTCTGCGGACCTGTACTGCATTTTGCATTCACAATGCTGCATTCTTTTTCCTAAAGAGGACCCCACACCGCTTGAATGTCAGGCCCGCAAAACTGGGGAGGGGAGGGACAATAATGTTGGGCAAGTTCACTTAAAATGTCCCTGACACATCCAAGGAGTCAGATTTGATGTTAACTACATAATCCTGGGGCTCAGGAGAGAGCCAGCCATCTGCATCAAGGAATTAATGGTTCAAAGTCTCAGAAACAAATTAAACCAGCTTGTCCAGTGTTTGTCATTGCATCTGGATCACGTGGGAATCAAAACACAGAATCCCAGGTCTCATCCCAGACCTACTGCATGAGAATATTTCAAAGTAAGGCCCAGAAATCTGCTTTAACAAATTTCCCAGAGAATTCTAATGCACAAAAACATTTGAAAACCACAGATATACGGAGAGAGTGTGGAGAAATAAAAGAGGATCAGGGGGCACCTGGGTGGCTCAGTCGGCTAGGCGTCCGACTTTGGCTCAGGTCATGATCTCACAGTCCGTGAGTTCGAGCCCTGAGTCAGGCTCTGTGCTGCCAGCTCAGAGCCTGGAGCCTGCTTCTGATTCTGTGTGTCCCTCTCTCTGGTCCTCCCCTGCTCATGCTCTGTCTCTGTCTCAAAAATAAAAACATTAAAAAAAATTTATAAAATAAATAAATAAATAAAAAATAAAAGAGGATCAGGACAGGCCAAGGAGCCACCAAATGGAGGGGTCAGTGGGAGAGTGGAAGAACAGGAAAGGCAACAAATCACTTATCTGATTATTAACAAAGTTAAACATTTATGTGTGTGTGTGTGTGTGTGTGTGTGTGTGTGTGTGTGTGAATTACCTGTTAATAGCCTTTACCTGTATTTTTATTGGATTATTTTCTTTTCTCTATTGACTTTGAAAACTCCATGCCTTTTTAGATATTGCAACTATTTGCTTTGCTAATCTGTCATCTGCCTTTCAACTTTGTTTACGACATCTTTTTTCTTATATTAGTATAATGTTTCATAAAGTTAAATCAGTATTTTCCTTTATGCCTTCTGAGTATTAAAGTTGGCAAGGTCTTTCCTACTCCAAAGTTATTTTTGAAAACCATCACATGTATGTATATTTTAATATCTATAATTTGTTTCTGACTTATAATCTTTACTCTAAATGGAATGTGCTTTTATGAATGGTATGAGGCAACCATCTCAACAAACTTAACTGTAGTTGATTTTATGTTACTTTCAATTCCTGTCTTCACAATGGAACCATTTCTGGACTCCCCATCCCTGGTCCATGATATATTTTGAAATCTGGCTGGACGGTACATTTCAAAATGTATTACCTATTAGGACAAATCTATTCTTCCAGGTAAACTTTATCAATTTGTAAAAATGAAGCAAAGTTAAAGGACTGGCCTAAACTAATAAAGATCTCATGACCTTTCAGTCTTGCTTAGTCACTGGAGCATCAGCCTTTGGCCAGGAGGTGGCCTGACTTCCTAGTGACTCACACACTACACAGAATTCTCAGACTTCATGGAATTTAGATCGAATTTACACACGTCTCAGCAAAACATTTTCTAACACTACAATTCTACCAAGAGGCCTCAATGGCCTCCTTGCGACTCAATCGGTGCATGTTATGACTCTTTCCTCACCTTCTCCCCCATTTTTATACTCCTGCTCGTACCTTTCGGAGTTGTTGATGCCCATCCTGAATCACAGTAAAGGGGTTCAGTTTACAACATGATATGCCAAAAGATGCTGTATTTTGATAGGCACTTCCAGGAAGCTTTGCGGGCCCCACACACTGTGGCAGCCTATCAGGTGAGGAGTGAGTCTTTTGACATCTCATAATTTATTCACCTGGCACCACTTATTCCAAAGGGAAACATGGGAGTGCGATGGAAAGAAGACGAGACCAGGAAACCCGAGTTTTGGTCCCCTTTCTACACCTAATTAGCTGTGTCGTTCAGATTAAGTTATTCTACCTTTCCACTGGGTCTCCATTGCCCCATTTGTAAAATGAGATGTCGGGAATAGAACAGTCATTTCTCACCTTTCTTTCCGCCACGGGTGACCCTTTAAGAATCGGAAGTAAGCTGTGGATTCTCTCCTCCAGAATAATGCACTTTTGCACATGAGTATAAAATCAGACATTTTCAGGGGGTTCACAGATCCCCAAAAGCCTATCTCTGTATTCCTAGGATCAATATCTCTGAGACCTACCACACACTGTTAAAAATACCAGAGAATACCATAAACGTACATAGAATCACAAAACCTTACGCAAAGTTGAATCTTTGCAGAACTAAAAGCATCTCCTCTGCAGATAACTGGGAGGAGGAAGTAGTTACTTAGGGAAGAATAAATGAAAGTGCCAATAAGACTTGCCTTTGATTGAGGCCTGGCTCAGCCCTTTCCGTACATTCACGGGGGACTGGGTGAGAGCACCCATTCCAGAGCCAGGCTGCCCAGGTCAAATGTTGTCTCCATCATTTACTAGTTGTCTGCCCTGGGCTCTGAACCACAGTTTCTCCATCTATAACCAAAAAAAAAGAAGGATGTGGGGCACCTGGGTGGTGCAGTTGGTTAAGCGACCGACTGACTCTTGGTTTTAGTTCAGGCCATGATCTCGTGGTTTCGGAGTTGGAGCCCCACATTGGGCCCCACATAGGCCTGATGGTGTGAAGCCTGCTTGGGATTCTGTCTCTCCTTCTCTCTGCCCCTCCCCTGCTTGTGTTCTATCTCTCTCTCTTAAATAAAACTTAAAAAAAAAAAAAAAAAAGAAGTGTGAGGGGGTAGAAAGGACTATTAATATATACATAGACTATTTGAAAAAGGGCCTGGCCTACAGGAAGCCCAAAATTATTATTAGCTATTATAGAAAGGTGGGATACATTTGCTGAGTGGTTAAAATTGCGAGCTGTGAAGTTTAGGGAAGTCTTAAATACCTTGATGCCTTAGTTTCCCCAGAGGTATATGTGCTGCCGAAGCGAGCACAGTTTCCCCAGAGGTAAATAGGATCAGATTCGTAAATTTGTTGTGAGGATTAAGGAGACTGTCACATAAAAACTCTCTCACAATGCCTAGCACATAGTAAGTGCTCAAGAAATGTCAGCTGTTGTTATTTACAATTCTGGGACGCAAGGATTACCATTGTTTTTTTTGTTTTAATTTCTGAATAAAGGATAAGTCAGACAGGTTAAGTGCCCCCACTGACAGTACCTCAGCTAGCAAATGACTGTGCCAAGACTTCAACATGGGTGAGCCTGAGACCATAATCTGTAACCACTACCCCGTACTATCTTTTATTTGAACAGGGCTAAGAGAGCATAAATGCTGATTCATAGTTACTGCGTTAACCAAGAGAAAGAAAGAGGTAGGTGCTAACAGTCTAAAATTTGGGATATTCTCCATGGAAGTCAGCCCTGACTTGGCAAAAAGCTCTTCTTTGCCACTCTTAGAAATGAAAGACTACAGACGCTGGACTCTCATATCAACCAGTTCTAAGCCTTTTGCAAACTTGGTTGTTAAACCACAGCAGTGACACCAAAAGAGGGGAAAAAAAAAAAAAAAAAGAGGCCATTTCACAAACTAGTTTAACTAACAAAGTGAACCCTTTAAAATGAAAGCAGAGACCCTAAGGCTGAAAGAAGATACTTAAGAGTGCTCCAAAGCCACAGAAAACTGCGTCTAGGACACAATCGTCAGCCGTTAATGAATACATTTTTATTTAGAAAAGAATGACAATTCAGATCTATTTTTTGGATACCATGCTCCAGGAGGCCTTCCCCTAAAGTAAAATAAGAGGAAGTTCTCACCACAGCCGAGTGGTGGGGAGAGAAGTGGAGTGCCAGTCAAGAGACCCCTGGTGTGGAGCACTGTCACCTGAGCACGCCCCCACTCTTTGAACACCAATTTGCTCACCACTGAACCGGGTAACTGGTAAGGTGGGAACTGAGAATGAAATACTCCGGCAGAAGAAAACAGGACGCTGAGTTAAATACAAGCCAGTGCTTGTAATCACGTTTTTCACATCTTCCCCTATTTACTTCTAAATGTATTTTATTTTTGTACCTTTATCCAAAACACCCCCAGTAATCAACCTGAAATCTACCATTCCTTAGAATAAAAATGGCCTTAGGAACAGCCATCCCTGGAAGTGATGGCAGAAATGGCAGGAGTGCTCACCTCACGTGCCTGGTACCTCCCGGACACGGATGGAGGAGCCGGTGGGTTCTCACTGGCTCTCTCCCCGCCGTCCACCTTACATCGCGGCCCAGCTCACCCGCCCCCCCCCCCCACCCAGGGTGGGGGTGGGGGTGAAGGACAGGGAGTTCTGCATTCCAAGCCCGCCCCTGCCCCCCTCCACGTCCCCCGAGGGTCAGAGTCAGAAGCCCACTGGAATCTAGGCCTGTTTCCGCTTCCATCCAGCTGAAGGACTCCCCTCCCCGGGCCTTAGTTTCCCCGTCTTTAAAATGAAAGGTTTGAAGGAGATCACGTGAAAGCCTCGTTCCTGCTCTAAATTTCTAATTCCATCCTTCTTACAAGAAAACGTTTCCTGCAGAAATAGACGCCTTTCCTTTCAAGCAGGGCACGTTGCCCTGCGTCCCCGTGACCATTCCCCTCGATAATCTCACAGAAGTATGATGCATCAGAACTGAAAAACAGGCTGTTGCTTTCCGGTGGTACCAAACCCGGTCACCAGTCAACGTGGATTTTCTCTCGGGCCTCTTCCCTCAATCCCGCAATCCCACGAAAACCCCTGCCTACCCTTCCCAATTTCTAAACTCAAAACTACCGTTTCATGGGTTAAAAAAAAAACAAAAACAAAAAAAACAAAAACACCCAAACCCGGCCTGGAGTAAGGTGCTACAGCACTTTTTTGGGCATCCAGGATTCCATCTCCGCCCCACCCTCTCGCCGGGGTATCTCTTTAGCCATATACCCCTGTATCGATACGTAATACGCTCCATGCCCTCCCCTGGCAAAGAAGCCGACCATTTCTTCCACCCCTGCACATCCCGGCTGGAAAGGTGGCAGCTCCCCGCTCCAATCCCGGGAGACCCAAGCTCTTCCCGGCCCGCAGGGAACGGCACCTGGGCGCATGGGCCCCTCAGGAAAAGAAAAGGGTGGCCGGCTCGCCCACGGCCGCGATCCCCACCCCGGCGGCGCGAGGAGGCCTCCCCCGCAGGGCTCCTGTCACTTACGGATGGTTCCTCCGGGCAGGGCCAAGCCGGCGGGCTGGCTGGCAGGCGACGGAGTTTGCTGACTCAAAGGCACAGCGGCGGCGGCGGCGAGCGCCCAGGAGCGCACCCGAGCGCAGCCCCGCGCGCCCCGCGCACGTAGCGGCCCGCGCCCGCGCTCGGCTCCCGCAGACCTCGTGGGGCCGCCGGGCCTCCAGCTTCCGCCGCCCCGGGGCGCCACCGCACCGCCCAGCCCAGGTGCACCCCGGCGCCGTCCGGGAGCCCCGCCCTCCCGCCCGCGGAAGATGAGACGCACCCTCGGCCCGCTGGGCTGCAGCGAACGGTGCCGCCGCCCGGGTGCGCCGCCGCGCCCCGGAGCCCGCGTTCTCTTTCCCGAGTCCGCCAAACCCGGCTGGGGAGGCAATACCCGCGCTTGCCGGGGCTCTAAAGCTGAAGGTGTGCAAGCGGCATCCTTTGGAATCACCACCTGAAAGCCACCTGGAGTTTGCCAATCCTGCCCCCTTAGTGATGGAAGGATTGATGAATGGGGAGAGAGGGGATAGATATAGCGTGACCAACAAGAAAGGTAAACTGTTCATGGTAGAATCTAGGCGGTGGGCACATGGAGTGTTTGCTGTAAAATTCTTTCAACTTTGCTGTATGTTTGAAATTTTTCTGCCAAGGGACCTGAATCCTTTCCCAATGACACCTTGGGCTACGCCTGACCCACCTGTTTGCACGGAAAACCCCAGGGTTCGCTGAAGCACCTCCTAGATGACTACAGGCCAGAATAATAAACGTAGCCTTATACTTCATTTTCCCAGCACGAAATTTCCCGTCAGAGGCAGCCAGCTGCAGATTATCATTCAGGGCCTTTCCAGGCCCACCTGAAAATGTGCCTGTCTTTGGGGCGTCTGGGTGGCTCAGTTGGCTAGGCGACCCACTTCGGCTGGGGTCATGATCTAGCAGTTTGTGAGTTTGAGCCCTGCGTTGGGCTCTGTGCTTACAGCTCAGAGCCTGGAGCCTGCTTCCGATTCTGTGTCTCCCTCTCTCTGCCCCTCCCCTGCTCACCCTCTGTGTCTCTCTGTCTCTCAATAATAAATAAACGTTAAAAAAAAAAAAAAAAAAAAAAAGGAAAACCTGTGCCTGTCTATCCTCCACACCTAAACTAACTTTGCATAACAAAACTTCCAAGTCTACAAGGTAGTGTCTTAACATCTTGGATCCTGAACTTAAAGCTCTGAATCTTAAAGCTACTGGTGTTAAAATTTAACAGAATCAAATTTTAAAGATCTTATTGGCTTTATTCAACTATTCATGAATCTGGCAGCATCCCATGTAGCAGACAGAAAGGAGCTCTGAGGAGCTGGACAATGTGAAAGATTTTATAGGCAGAAGGGAGCAGAACAAGTAATACTAGGAAAAAGCAGGTTGGTTGTGGCCAGGTTATTTTCCTGGAGGGTTTAGCAGGAGTATATCAGGCAGATTACCCAGTCTGTGCTGACCAGGTTATTCCTGACTGACTGGTTTAAGAGTCCATTTCTGGAAGATCCTGAAACTGTAATGAAGTCTTAGTTTGGTGAGGTGGGGCCCATTTTCAGCCTGTTGTCTTGTTTTTAATGTTGCTATTTAATCTCTTAAAACTGCACCCAAGTCATAATACACAAGTGATGTAAACATGATCACTTTTGAAAATCAAATTAAAGTTTATTTTTCAAATCTTGTTCCTTTGCTCCACAAAGAAAGAATTGAATGGAAAACAAAATGCTGCATATGTCTAAGATCCCAAGAGATTCTGGAAAATTAAAATCTTTCTAAATTTATTATTGTCAAAGCACAACCTTATAACTGTAGACAGAGCAGCAAAAAAAAAAAAAAAAAAAAAAAAAAATTTTGGAGAGTCTATAGGAGGTCATTTAAATATCTGTTAGGATTATGGCCCTAACAAAGAGGAAGACTATGGAAAGAATTCAGAATAGAATGATGCAATAATGAGGTATTTCAATGCACTCCATGGATGTAGCATCTGGGTGGTGTTACCAACTTAAGAATTATAATGTGTAGCCTGAATCTAGGGGACTAAGCTAGGTGATTGCCACCTTTTTAGGTTCTGACTTTTTGTTACAGCATCAATAGGCAGGTAAAAAAAACTAGGACTTTCTGGTGCTTAAAAAATCCTAGCCAGCTGAGAAAGTCACCATAAAATTGCTTTAAAAAAATTTTTTTTAATATACTTTAGAGAGAGAATGAGAGTGAGTGGGGGAGTGACACACAGAGAAGGAGAGAGAGAGAATCCCAAGCAGGCTCTGCGTTGTCAACGGGGAGCGTGACACGGGGCTCGAACCCACAGACTGTGAGGTCATGACCTGAGCTGAAGTCAAGATTCTGACGCTTAACCAACTGAACCATCCAGGTGCCCCCATAAAATTGCTGTTAAGAAGAAATTCTTTTAACCGTCCAATCTGGCCTCAATAGTTACGAGGGCCCGGTTAACTGAGTTTAAACCCTAGCTTTATTACCTCTCATTATGCGATCTTGGGAAAATAATTTAAACTTTCTGGGCCTCATTTTCCCATTTGAAAAAGGAGGATGGTAAGATTAGCACCAGCCACATATGGTTGTTGTGGGGGTTAAGTGAAATAACCCAGGTATGGGTGTCTGGTCGACCACATGACTCTTGATCTCGGAGTCATGGGTTTAATCCCCCACATTGGTTGTCGAGATTATTTTAAGAAAAAAAGTGAAATATTTAATCCAGGTAAATCTCTTGGAACTGTGCTGGATACACAGCAAGGGCTCAAGAAATTATATTTATTATTATAACATTATTATAGCTTTATTATAACTGTTACTATAATTTGATCCTCTAATCTCTTCCATCTCCAAGCTGCCCATAAGGAAGCCACCTCCAATATACTGCCTATAGCTCAAAAAAAGTCACTAAGAAGACACTGAGTCCTTCCTCTATTCCCTGGGAAAATTGCAAAACCCACAGACAGTACAAATGGAAATTGCCTGAACTCAGTGTTCAGAAATTATAATTAGCTGTTACTATACAGAACATTACATAAAAACTCTTTACCTTTAAATTTACATTAATTGTCCTGTCTTCTTGAGAAGGACTGTGATGGTAGATATGATGTACAGAAGGTGGTTTTTGTCATGCATCAAACAATAAGGGCCATCAACAAAAAAAAATTAAGCAAATTGCAAATAATTTGGATTTTGATTTCCGACCTTACAATCATAATCTTTTTTCAATAGTATGAAGACAAATTAACATGAGTAAAAAATAACCACTCCTGACCATCAATCTAACCTGTTTTTTCAAAATACCTCTCTTATGCATCCCTGCCAAACACTGACTAAAGAAAACTTTTGGGCCAGATTACCTATTTGTAAGACAAAAGGGCTTATTTAGACTTCTCATCCATTTACCCACCACTTCATCTTCCTGGACTACCTTTCTCTCAGGTAATGCCACAATCCTACCAACTTTGGCACTGGCTTTGACCTGCTCCCTTCCCTGATCCACAGAGATCCAAGTTCCATGCTTTTCACTGTGGTCAGATCTTGATGTCACTCACCTTCTCTGCTTTCCATTCTCTTATCCAGCTCCCCACTCTTTCAGAATCCTACAGCATCCTCTTTACGGTGGTCCAAGATAGTGGTTTTCAATTGTGTTTAACAAGGGACCCTTTCTTAAAAATGAACCCCCTTTATAAACAGCAATAGATAATATTGCGTTGCTATACATTTATTTGAAGAATTCGACTTTGTAACATTGGCATATTATAAAGAACTCCCAGACCACTAGAAGCTACTTTGTTGAACACCAACATTTGAAATCAGGGGTTTGTGAATGATTGTTGGAATCTACTATCAGCATCAACATATAATTTATTTCTGTATTTGATGGCTCAATATTGGAAAAAAAACCTAATCTACTTAGAGAGGTGTTTGTAAATAGTCACAGTTTGCAAACAATTTAAGATTTTCTTCAATATAAACCATTCAGAAGTTTGAAAGAGGAATAATGGAAATTTTCGTTTCAAAGATGAAGCATTAAGAATATATAACACATCCTCGTGCTTTATTGTAAATAGAAAATGCCAGTCGGGGGAGGGGGGGTGCCTGTCTGGTTCAGTCAGAAGAGCATGTGACTTTTGATCTCTGGGTTGTGAGTTTGAGTCCCACACTGGGTGTAGATTACTAAAAAAATAAATAAATAAACTTGAAAACAAGGAAAGAAAATGCAGAAGACCAATATTTAGAGTAGATGCTAACATGTATATAATGGGAATTATCGCCAGATGACAGGCTGTGTGCACATGTCTTTACATAACCGTATAAGAAAAAACCCTCCTGTGTTTCTCCTTTACTCTCCCATGACTACCACATCCGCAGCACTTCTGATACAAGATGTGTGTGGTTCCCAAGCCATTCTGCGACACCAGATGGGTGTCCTACAGTTCGATTCAGTTCTGACGCTATCTACCTGAAGTTAGTGTCAGATCCCACAGGTTAAGTCTTCAGGCCCACAAGCCTGCCTACACTTCAGATGCCACTTGCAAGGTCCCAGTTGTCACCTCTACGGATGGTTCCTGATTTATGACAGTTCAACTTAGGATTTTTCAACTTAACAACAGTGTGAAAGCGATATATCTTCAGTGGAAACTGTACTTCGAAGTTTGAATTTTGATCTTTTCCTAGGCTAGGCATATATGGTATGATCTTTTGGGATGCTGGTCCCTCTCCCCTTGCTAAAGGTTAGGAGGTGGAGTGGAAAGTTTCAAGCTTCTAACCATGGTTTGGTCTTTCTGGGGACCAGCTTCTATCTTGAAGCTATCCAGGAACCCACCCAGCGTTGCCTAACTAGAACAAAAGACATTCCAAAGTATCTTGGAAATTCCAAGGGATTTAGGAGCTCTGTGTCATGAACCAGGGTCAAAACCAAGTATTAGAACACAAGATCTCCCAATGTTCTTATCACTTAGGAAATTACAAGGATCTTAGGAGCCCTATCCCAGGAAACCGAAGCATACGTGTGTGTGTGTGTGTGTGTGTGTAATTTTTTTTGTATTATTTCACAACAACCAACAGAAGCACACACCAAGCAGAGGGGTGGGTACCTCGCCTAGTTCTCCACAAGACCCACCCATGGATGCATGCTGCAGTGATGTTCTGTCATTCTGCTCTTTCCAAATAGCCAATAGCTTCATTCCCTAAAAGGAAAGAAAGAACCAAAAAAAAAAAAAAAAAAAAAAAAGCTTTGCATTATTCAAAACTCCATTTTAAAAGCATTGGTTTTAGTGGCAGATTTTATTATTACAAACCAAAAATAATAAATGGGTTCATTAAAACTGACCAAAACCAAATAACAGAACTTAGCATTACTGAGCATATCTTGTACTTAAATCCAGTCCCAAGACATAGGATTTCTAGGCCTTTGATATAAATTGTAATATGGTATAATTAGCACCAACGGTCAACCAAAGAGCAAGAGAACAATGGAGAAGCCACCCTCTCGCATAGACGAGCCAGTAGAGGTTCCTGCTCTGCAAATGCTCTAGCCTTTTAGTTTATATACACGGTACTAGCTCTAGATTTTGGGTGCATTGCAGCCCACAGCCATGTGGAGGTGATAGAGGGCAGTGGTTATGGTTCCTGAGCCAAAAGCTCTGTTCTCTTCCCAAAGCTCTCACTTGGTAGCCACATGACCTGATAAATCACTTCATCTTTCCAAATCTCACTTTTCTTATCCATGTATCTACCCAAGGGTTGGAATTAAAAGATAATATAAAAACATAACTTAGCGCAGTGCTGCAACGGAATAAAAAAAAGAGCTTCGTAAGCATTACTTAGACAGTATTGCTTCTAATGCACACCTCATCTTTCCTGAGTAAATGATTGCCTAATATCTAAATCTCATTGTGATAACTCTTGCAGAAGAGGATATGCTTATACTCATGTATGCAACTTTCTGGGAACAGGCATAGACACGCCTACATTTTTTAAAATAACCAGTCTGTGCATATGCATGAAATATCTCTGGTACACTTGGATGAGGAGAAATAGGGCGTTGGGGCCAAGGTGGGTGGAAGATTACTCTTCATTCTATCCTTCTGAACCTTTCAAATATTAGAGAGCACATTCACAAATATACAAACGAAGTAAGAGACAAGCACGGAACACATGAACAGACAACTCCACAAAAGAAGTACCAATAGCTAATAGACCATAAAAAGAGAATCCATTTTTCAACCGTTGGCTTAGTTTAAAAACTGTAATCGAGAGCATCACATGGTGACAACAGATATTTTCAGGCTCTGTTCTTGAGAGTCTAAATTGGAAGAACAATTTTGAAGCGTGATTTGCCAGTGTCCTACCAAATCATGCATACCCTGTAGGCCAGCAACATCACTTCTCAGCATCTCTCCTAGAGACCCTTACTTGTGTGATTGAGAATATGTACGTGCAGGGATGGGTACTGCAGCGTTGTTTGTAACAGCAAAAAACTTGAAGCAAGTTCAATGTCCACCAATAAGGGAATGTTTAAATAATCTATAGCACATGCGTAGCAATGTCTGTATGCATTGACATCAAAAGATTTTCAAGACAAATTAAGTGAAAAAAGAAAAGTGAGAAATAATGTAGTGTGCTACTATTTTATGTAGAAGTTTTAAGCTTATAAAACTTGTTCTGTTGGTATATGTATATATATGTATGTATGGTCTAGGAGAGCTTTAAACTTTTACAGAGGTTTCCTCTGGAGAAAAGAATGACCCAACATTGCTGCTAGACCTTTGTGAGAATTTGTTAAACACTCTCTTTCATCAGGACGCTTTACTGCCGTCTGTGCAGAACTATCACTAAAACTACGTGAAAACTTACTACCCTGTGAAGATTGCCCCCTAGGGTTGTTCAGGGGTACAACCTGCATGATCCTGCTCTTTGCCTATAGAGGACATGCCCCTTATGTGTAAGAACTAAACTTCCTTGCGGTGAGACTGAGATCAAGTTTTATTCTGAGTTCTACACAAAACAAGGTAACAGTTACCTTGGCCACATGGATAAACATCAGGTCGTTTTCAGTGTGTTAAAATTTAGCATGTAACACATTTCAGCGTGCAAAGGCAGCTAACTGGCAATGCGGTGAGGTCTGTGGGTTTAATATCATCGCCAACATCAGAGACTGACTGCTTCCAAGTGCAGGGAGGATTTGAGCAGCAGCAACCTTGGGTATCAGATGAGATAAATTAATTACCTCTCAACTCCTTCCTTTTAGATGATAGGAGTGCAATAAATCTTGCATAACAAAGTATCATTTCTTCAGTGGAACCAGGTATCCATCTTCTTGCTTCTCTTTATATCTCAAACCATGTTTTAGAGGCACCAGGAATTGGTAAAGTATTTGTAGCAATTGCTCATGGCAGCTTTGAATGTTTTTGCAATATTAAACCATTCAAATTACTGTTAAATTTCTATGCGGGTTTAGATATACAAGGGTCAAATGTGTTACTGGTTATTTACAGAGGCAATGAAATTGGCATTGAACATAAAATTGTGAAGAATTTTGTTTGTATGAAAATATTAAATAGTATTTCATTAATTTTTCAAAACATCAAGTCAAAAAGTGTCAGTTTCTTCAAACAATTTATTTAACAAATTTTATGTTTAGTGTATATGCTTCATTTTTGCTTTTTTGGTTTTTCATGTGTGTGTTTTGTTTCTGGGGGCTTCTGTGGGTCAGGAATTCAAGTAGAACTCAGCTAGGTGGCTCTTCCACATGTGTTGGCTTCCACATGTGATGGCTTCTGTTGCCCCCATTCACTTGCTTGTATTTGGTTGGTGGCGTGGCTGGCCTCTCTCTCTCACGTAGGTCTCAAGTCATTTAGCCTCTTTAGACTGGTTCCATTTCTTCCCATCTAGGATGCCCCCCGTTGCCAGCTGCAGCACTTGTCCCTCAGGGTCCCAGGAGTCTGCTCAGGCGATTTCCGGGATAAACCATGGAGTCTCCCAGGAAGAACTTGTCCTTGATGTGGGGCAGACAGGGCATAAGGCATCTCTGAATCCAGGACCTGTCTGCCCATCACAGGGAGCTCAGCTTTGCAAGCTATTCTGAGCATTTCTGGCCACTCCCACATCCCACCAGCTTCTCAAGGTCTATTTTTGCTTTTTATGTATTTTTTTTAAAGTTTATTTATTTTGAGAGAAGGAGAGAGAGCACACGCGAGCATGTGCCTGTGAGTGGGGGAAGAGCAGAAAGAGAAGAGAGAGAGGGAGGGAGGGAAAGAATCCCAAGCAGGCTCCACACTGTCAGCATAGAGCCCAATACGGGGCTCGAACCCAGAAACCGTGAGATCATGACCTGAGCCTAAATCAAGAGTTGGGCCACCACCTGAGCCACCCAGGTGCCCCTATTTCTGCTTTTTAATTTTTAATAGGTGATAGTGAATGTTTTAGAAGAGGAATAATTTTTGGAAAACAAATGAAACTTTCAATAGAAATACATTCAAATTTTGGTCATTTTGACCATAGTTACATCTTTCTTTGTCTGTTTGTTTTGTTTTCCTTTTTTTCTTTTTTTTGATTATAGTTACAGCTTATTTTTAATTCTTTAGATCATTAGTGTCAATAGAAGACAAATTGTGTGAAAAATCTTTATTATAGTAATAAAATTAATGATTTAGATAAAATAAAGAAACATAACTTTATGGGATAAATATGTAATAATTTATGAATTGTGAATGTTTATTTTATCCCTCATACAAACATCACCAGTCCATCAACAGAAGACTGGATATGCCCAATAATTATTAAATTTGGTCATCTTGGGTATTTTATCAAATGTCAATCACATAAAAACACGACCATGAACATATTTTTCAAGTTTGACATTATAAAGGTCCATCTATCAAGGTAGAAGAATTGTGTTTCATTTAACAGTTTTCCAGTCTGATTTATAATTTGTAAATATTTAGATATATGATATGTATGTCTCCATTGTACACTTGGCCTGGGGTCTGAAAATGTAAGGGGCACATTTATAAAAATATATATACATATATATATATATTTACACTGTATTTACATCATATATATCTATATATATATGATGTAAATAAAATTAACATCACACCATATAGAAATATCATTTCAAGATGCATCATAGACCTAAATGTGAAAGGTAAAACTCGTATGTTTCCAGATAAACATTTAGGATACTATTTGTTGGCCTTAAAACAGGACACAAAAAGCATTAATAATCAAGAACACAATTTGATAAATTGGACTACCTTAACATTAAGAAGTTCCATTCATCAGGGGCACCTGGGTGGCTGAGTCAGTCAAGCGTCCGACTTCAGCTCAGGTCATGATCTCAAGACTCGTGAGTTCGAGCCCCACATCGGGCTCTATGCTGACCGCTCAGAGCCTGGAGCCTGCTTTGGATTCTGTGTCTCCCTCTGTCTCCGCTCCTCCCTCACTCATGCTCTGTCTCTCTCCCTCTCTCTCTCAAAAATTTTTTTTTTAATTTTTTTTTAAAAAAGTTCTGTTCATCAAAGGATACCACTAAAAGAATGGAGAAATTAACCAGAGTAGAAGATATTTGAATATATGAAATCTAACAACAGATTTGTGTCCAGAATATATAAACAACCCCTTCAAATCAATTTTTTAAAGGCCAAACAGCCCAATAGGAAAATGAGCAAAGTCTTGAACTTCCCAAAAGATGATATTCAAGTGAACAATTAACATAAAGCTATAACAAGGTGTTCAGCCTCGTAAGTTTTCGGAGAAATATACATTAAAACTACTGACTGGAGTAAAACAAACAGTAAATCTTGCTGAGGATGAAGAGCAACTGGAACTTTCATGATCCATTTTGGAAAATCCTTTGGTATCATGTAGTAAAGCTGAATAGACACATACTATATGGCCAAGCAAATGCACTCCTGGATATATGCCCAACATAAATGCACACATACGTTCATGGGATACGTATAGGAATGTTCATAGCAACGCTATTCATAATATTCCCAAAATGCCAACAGCCCAGATGACCGTCACCATCAGGAGAACTAAACTGTGGTATATTCATACAATCCTGACAGTGAATGCACCTATTACTATGCAGGACAATGTGGATGACTCTTACAGCATCGTGTTCAGTGAAAGAAGCCAAATACAAGATTGTATAAAACACAAACCAGGCGAAAGTCAGCTGCGGCGTTATTAGTCATGGCAGCGGGAAGTCATGACTGGAAGGGACATGACCTAATATTCTACTTCTTGATCACGCTAGCATTCACACAGGTGCATATGCGGAATGGATGCAGAGAGGGAGACAAAGGGTCTAATGTGATTCCCCTCGCACATCTTGCGGCTCAGCCCCTGCCCAGCCAAGGGACTATTGCTTACAATCTCCCTCCTGTAAACTCTTATACTCCCTATAAAGGTTCTTCCCAGGATTCCCCCTAGGAATAAGAAACTGCTGGCTCCTATTGAAGCACTTTGGTAATTCTCCAGGATTAGGTCCCCAGGGAGGATCACATGCCAAACAGTGGTCCACTGTGTGAGATGTCTTCCCCTTACACCCCACAGCACCCCAGAAACCCTACTGAAGTCAAGTCTGTGGTTTTACTGGACCTGACAGTGGGCCCAGCCTCCCCTTCATGAGAGTATGTTTTTTTCATTACTTCAGTGTTGGGCAATTTTCTTTTCACTGCCTCTCAAGTGTTCTGATAAGCATCATTGGAAGACACAGATGGCGCTTCAAGAATTTCCCTGCTCAACATTTACATAAGCATGAATTGCAACAAGAACTTGAGCAATATGACTTCCATGAAAGTCTTCATTCACCACAGGTAGAATTTTCCCCAGGCTAACATAGCCTGGTTTTACAGCCCTGTGAAGCATGCTTGAGCCAACAGTGAATTATTTTATTTGGTATAATCCATCAAAGTGGAATAAATGGTTTTCATCAGCAAACATTCTGCAATCCCAACTAGATATGACTATTGCATTAATTCCTGCAGAGTGATACTTTTTTTTTTTTTTTCTCATTTAACATACCCTATAGGCAGCTTCCTGGACACTGTCAAGCCATTCTGCCCTCCTGATCCAGGGACACAATTGATAACCTACCACAGGTCATGGAGGCATCATTGTCATTATTAATGAAAGCAATCGCAAGAGCAGGGGCCTGGAGCAAATCAAAAGGAAAAGAATGTAGGATCGAGCAAGGCTCAGGGATGGGTGGGTTAGAGTGCAGTGTATTTTGTGTATATGACTCAATCCTTTTTTAAAAAGAAAACTCAGGGCACCTGGGTGGCTCAGTTAGTTAAACATCTCTTGATTTTAGCTCATGTCATGATCTTCCAGCCTTGTGTCAGGCTCCGCCCTGATAAGCCTGCTTGGGATTCTCTCTCTCCCCGCTCCCCTCTCAAGACAAATAAATAAACTTTAAAAAAAAAAAGAAAGAAAACTCAAATTTAATGGTTTGTTATTTTATCTGCCTGAAAGTATGTTATGTCAAAACATCAACATCGGCTTCAACTAGTTTGCATCAAGATAATTATGTCAACAAGATCACATACTACAATAAAGAGGCTGATTCTTTTCTTTTCTTTTCTTTTCCTTTTTTATGTTTTCTGATAGCTTTTAAGTCTTACACCTTGCTCTTTCCCTTGCATCCCACATCTTGGCAAGCTGATAAGAAAGTGCGGTGCTCCCCCCTTTGGCACCAACAGGAAGTTCAAACACACACGGAATCCTTACCTGGCCTTACCCCAAACATAATACCCAGAAGCTGGTCTCTTTTCTCTGCTCTCTCAAACTATTTTGAGACCTGCTGGGGGGACACCCTATTCTTCTCAGTAAGTAGTAAACCTTTTTCATACCCTTTTGGGGTATGTGTGCCATAATCAGTCTCCACATCCCAACCAAATTCTTAGGTAATTAATTTGTATAGATGTGCTACAGATACACTAGGGTTTAAAATATCCCCAGGAGGGGCCCCTGGGTGGCTCAGTGGGTTGAGCGTTTGACTCGGTTTCAATTCAGGTCGTGATCTCAGGGTCGAGAAATTGAGCCCTGCGGCAGTCTCCATGCGTGGAGCCTGCTTCAGATTCTCTCTCTTGGGGTGCCTGGGTGGCTCAGTTGGTGAAGCATCTGTCTTTGGCTCAGATCATGGCCTTCTGGTTCTTGAGTTCGAGCCCAGTGTCAGGCTGTCTGCTGTCAGCTGTCAGCACAGAGCCTGCTTTGGATCCTCTGTCTCCCTCTCTCTCTGCCCCTCCCCAGCTTGTTCGTTCTCTCTCTCTCTCTCTCTCAAAATAAATAAAACGTAAAAAAAAAAAAATTCTCTCTCTCTCTCTCCCTCTCCCCGTCTCCCCTGCTCATGCTCTCTTTCTGTCTCTCTCTCAAATAAAAAAAAAATAAATAAACAAGAATAAAACAACTCCAAGATGAAGGTCCCCAGAGGAGCTCCATAAGTATAAAAAATGGTGCACCTACATTATGCCCTCATCACAATGCTTTGGTGCGTCACCTACTTGGGAGAAGTACTTCAGCTCTTCTCTTCCCAGACCCCCTCCCTTGGTTGTCTTTGGAAGCCCCCTAACAGGTCCTTCTGTGCAACTATAAACTGCCAGCCTCGGTCTCCACCTGGAATTGCCAGTTCTTTCTCTCCTGCTCCAACTATCCCATGTTGCTGTCCACTGCCCATACGGTTACCTCCAGGAAGTTCCCGTTGGTTGCTGTGGCAGAGGCAAATCGGGAGAGAAGCTTTGTCTCTTTCTTCTCATGTGAGCTTCAGCCCTGACCCAGCCCGGATGTTCTCCCACGTTGCCCTCCAGGGCATGAGATGGATCACCCCAATCACATCCACCCGCTGCTGTGTCACCGCACAGGAGAAGGTCCTTTCCCTGTTGCAAGCAGGCCCGGAGGAGCATTTCAGGGACTCAGGCAACTTGACAGCTTCAGAATGGTTTCCTGCGAGCTTACCCCCCACGTGGTTTCCTCTCCATACCCTGGCGGCACGAGCAGTACTTGACAGACCTTCCGCCGGCAGCACCTGGTCTCCGTCTCCATGGCAACAGGCAGGCCTGAAGGAGGACACCCTCCAGCTTCCCTCCGGAGGACAAAATTAGGGTGCCCATATGTAAGTGCACCAAGGAAACAAAGATAATTAGATAAAGAGAAAATGGAGTCAGCGAAGGAGCAATTAATCTGGACAATGAACAAAATGAAGTTAACAAAAGTAAGAGAAAATATGCAAGGATGGAAAGAAGTTCATGATGCAAAATCTAGTGAAAAAAGGCAACTTATAAAGGGTATGTAAATTACGCTTTTATTTTTGTTTCCTTGAAGGAGACGCATATAGGTAGGTATAAAGTGGCAACTATAGCCTTGTTTTTTTCCAAGAAATGACCCATTTCTATATTTTGTCTATGGCAATAAATCAGACTCTAAGTTCTACTGCACTGGGTCAGTGGGGAAGTCTATTTCAGGCATTACTAAAGGCTGCTTAACGTCCTTTCCCACAACCCAATACCTGCCTCCATAACAGGCTAAAAAGGAACAAGAGGTCTTACTCAGAGCTCAATATTTAAAGAAGCTTCAAATCTTTCAGTATCCACTGAGATGCCATTGTCCAAACTCTCGTGGTCCTTTAATGTTAATTCTATCCATGGAAATGTGAGGAAGCTCTGTGGAAAAGGCATTGTATGCACTGAGGATGTTAAAAGAGACAAGTGAACATTGTTCAATATCCATTAAAGAAAAAAATTATAAATCCAAACTAGGCAGAAGAGAAATGAGAATAATTGATTATACAAAATCACCAACTGAAACTCTTAGGAAGGAAAATTAGAGTCAATGACATCTAAAACTCAACATATAGGATAAAGTCTAGGCTGGACATAGGTGAAGAGAGGATTGCTAAACTGGAAAACATCATGGTAGCATTTGCTCAGAATGCATCACAGAGACAGTTAAGAGAGGTGGATAATAGATCCAGAGACTCCAAAATACATAAAGTGGTGTTCCAGAAGAAGACGCTGGATTGAATGGTACAGAAGCCATGTTTAAGGCAATGACTTGAAAATTATCCAAAATTATTGAAAGGCATGATTCTTCAGATATAAATTGTGCTTTAAAATACAAGAAGGAAAAAGAAAAATAAAGCTACACTTAGACTTATAAAAGTGATATTGCAGAACATCAGAGATAGAAGACGATCTATGAAGCTACCAGAGAGAAGAAGCAAATGGCAGGAATGATCTATAATTGGCCGTAGACTTCTCAGCAGCAGCAAACAGACACCAGAGATGCTCGGGGAAAACTGACAACCTAAAAGTTTTTATTTAGCTAAGATGTCATTTAAGAGTGAGCTCAAAACGTAAGGCACACAAAGACTAAGAGAGTTTGCTACCCCCAAACAAAAATATCAGGGCTTGCAAGGCAACTCCAGCTCTGATCCACCATGAGATCAGGTGTTGCCAAGAAAGGGGACTGATTCTGAAAACAGTTGCCATAACTCAGCGTCCTGGGTGCCAGACATTCTTGTAAACCGTCTTAATCCTTTAACACCTGTGCCATGCAAGCAGTCAAAGTATGTGAATATTGAATGGGGGGAAATAAAAGTAGTCCCTGTTTTATGTTACTTTGCCTCTGTAATAACTCCTTTGCTTGACTTCTTTGGAGAAAAAAAGTGTTATATGTTTTCCAGATGAGGTGGGATAAGAAAGAATAACACCCCTCTCACCTAGAGGATTCTGGCCAGCTCAATTGTCTGCAATGAAGCTCCATGATTATTATAAAGGAAGTACAAACCCCATTACTAAAGCTCAACACCTCACAGGTAGGAGATCCTTAAACCTCAGACCCCTTTTCCTTGTAGTTACAGCAATTCTTGACAAAATAGTAGCCCAGAAAACAGAAGGGCAGGAAATGGCAAAGGTAGGTATGACAACACCAGATAAGAGAGAGAAAAACATTTTATTTTATTTAAAAACATTTTTTAAATGTTTGAGAGAGAGAGAGAGAGAGAGAGAGAGAGAGGTGTGAGTGGGTGAGGGGCAGAGAGAGAGGGAGACACAGGATCCAAAGCAGGCTTCAGGCTCCCAGCTGTCAGCACAGAGTCCAACACTGGGCTCAAACTCACAGACCATGAGATCATGACCAGAGCCAAAGTCAGACGCTTAACCAACTGAGCCACCCAGGTGCCCCAAGAGAAAAACATTTTAAGAGCACATCTGAAAAGATCCCTAAAGTTCCAACGCCACCACAAGGCTGATGTCTACCTTCCCCACCAGACTGTGAGAGCTTCCTGAGGGCAGGGGCTGTGCTTATACAGAGTAGACTTCTATAGTTCCAGACACAGTGCCTGATACACAGGCAGCAGGTCCTCAATGAATAGTCATTAGGATAAAAGGACAAGGGGACAAAGGAGGAAAAGAAAGGAGGAAGGAAACTGAAGAAACCCAAGGAAGTCCCAGTTGGCTGCTCCTAAGGTGTGTTGACTCTATTTTCTTATTTTCTGTATTCTTGATGCTAGAGAGACTGTTCCTCCCAGGGGTAGTAAGTTCCTACAGATAGCAAATGACTCCCCTACAAGTGTGCCTTTGATATGTAAACCAACCAATCCAGAGCTCACACCCTCAGCCCTCTTCTTTATCAAACTCTCCCACACCAGGCTGTATTCTTCTTGCCCTAAATAACCCCAGGGCCAGGTGCTGGACAAATAGAGACCACCCTTATAGCCCAGAGTCTGCCAAAATTATTCAAACCATCCAATCCTAAGCCTACTCACTGTATCAATCCTGCTTTGCCGGTTCTTTCCCAAGAGAACTCCAATAAAGGTTCTGGGCCATACTCTGCCCTCTCCCACTGTTCTGCCCCCTGACCATCCTTGGTCCTTCCCCCTGCAGCCCTGTGTCTCTCCTGTTTCTAGGGATCCATGAGCATAAACTTTTTCCTTTATGACAGCTATATCCATGTCTGCTGTCTTACCACACCTGAGTAAAACAAATCTGGCTACATTTTGAACATACCAGAGCAACCTTTTTTTCAAAGAAATAGATCTCCAGCTCCGTAACAGAATTGTATGGAGAAGACAAGTAGGTTATATAGATTTTTATTCTATTATCTATTCCATAAAGGAAAGAGAAGCTTGCAAAAAAAAAAAACCCACAAATTTTATGAGATGAAAACAAACAGAACCATATCTTTTGCATCCAGCCAAAGATGGCTTCAAAGTCATTCAAAGTCAGTCATTCAAAGAGAGCATCTCTTCTTTTCTTCCTCAGATATGCTTGATCAAGCCCTAAGAAAATTATAGCTTGATTCTGGAATTTTATTTTATTTTCTGAAATTAAAAAAAAAAAAACACTTTACTATCCAGCAAGCCTGTTTCAGTTTCCAGTTGCGAGAAAATGAAATTAACAATAGACATGTTTGTTCCTTTTGTAATCAATACAAGGAGCATTTAGCTGTGTGAGGCAGCAATGAGACAAAGTTAATCACAGTTTGTACTGTTCCAGTAGCTCATTTGGAATATTTCTCTTTCTTCAGTCTCACTGTTTGTGATTCAGTTTTCCTGGAAATGAGTGTGGACCAGATGAAGCCAGTCACAAGCTGTCCTAGAGTATTTTTCCTCTACAGACATTAATATATTTCAGCTATATATCAAAACTCTAGTTATAAAACATCACTTCCCTACCTACTAATTTTTAAAACAATATTGAAATGTCTTTTTCTGTTTTCCACAATTACCTCTGTGTAAGAAAGGCCATCAGAGTAAACCCAGAACCATAGATGATCCTAACCATCTCCTTTGCCCCTGCTTTGGTTTCTGCTTATCTTCTTAAAGTTAGTTCATTCCTTCAACTGGTGTTTATTGAGCACCTACCATGTCTCAGTCCACAAGGTTTGTTCACTAGGTATTGTCCCTCTTGTCATGGAGCTAACAATCTAATAAGAGAAATGGTCATTATTAATCTAATAATAACAAAAATTAATAATTAAGTATAACTTGTGTTAAGTGCTGTGATGTTAAAGTGCTAAATGTTACAATAGTAAAAACCGAGAGAACTAACCTGGAGGAATCACGGAAGTTTTCACTGAGAAAATGGAATTTGATGCAAAATCTGGAAGGATAGGGAAAGAATGCAAATTTTACAAGATGTAAATAGGGAGATTTTATGAGATGTGATAGGGAAAGAATGCAAATTGTTCTGAGTGTTTGGAACAGCATGTGCAAAGGCCCTGTGGCTGAAGCACAGGGCTGGGAATGGATACAGAAGAGGAAGCTGCAAAGATGTAGAGATAGGTAGCCAGGTTAGGGATTTGGGGTCAAATACTAACATCACAAAGCCAAGTGAGGGGTTTTAGATAGGACGAAAATGTGATCAGCTTTCTATTTTAGAAGATCACTCTGGATTATATTTGAAATAGGAATGGGAGTGGGAAGCAGAAGAGTGAATGCAAGGAGACTAGTTAAGAAACAATTTCAAATGTTTAGCTAAGAGATAACGGCCTAGATGGTTGGCAATAAGTGTGGAAAGCACGGAAAGTTTTGAGAAGTATTTAGAAAGCAAAATTGGCAGTCTTGGTTAACTGCATGTGGATTGCTTGGCAGTAATTTCAGAAAAGAAAAATATAATTCTCATCATGCCTGAGAGGTAGCAAGTTAAAATGGGGAAAGCCTGGGTTGCGGAAGGAAAAGTATATTCAATTTTTAACTCTGCTGCTTATTAGCCGTGTGGTCTTAGACGAGTTATGTAACCTCTCTGAGCTTGAATTTGTTGGCCAGTAACCCATGTTAATGTCACTCTATAAACTGAAGTCTGTAAGAAATATCTTGACTTTCTTCAAATAAACCAACTGGCTCTGGTTCCCCATTTTATTTGACTTGTGGGAGATTCAATCGTAGTTATTCTTGGGGTTACCTCTGCTGTGATTGGGCAAAAGTCTTGGAGCATTACATAGTGCCAATACACAAGGGAAGACCTGGGTCATCAGATAACTGTATAGCCTAGTTACCACCAAGCCATCCATTATTCCAGAGTCTGGGATTTGTCACTTTTGTACCTTGCAAAGTAAAAGGATATTTCTGGTAAAGTCCCGAGATAATTTTCCAAGAGTCAGCCTTCTAAGGCTACCTCCAAGCCCATAGGCCTCCCAGGGACCCGAGCCAGTCAGAAAATGAAATGCAGCTGCCCAGTCCTTTCAGCTAGGACTCAGAGAGAGAGTGGTGTGGAGCCAGGACAAACTACCTAACCTACAGTCTGGAAGAGAGTCTGGGACCCAAATATAACATCATGTGAAGATTTTATGTGGCGCACCCTACAAGGTGAACCTCATTTGTTTCTACTAGTCAGAACAAAGTTTTGATGGTCCTTCTTCGAGGACTCACAAACATTTCACCTGAGGAAACTTTCCTGTCCATCACATGGCATCTCAAAGGCACCTCCTTCTTTCAACCCCTCTGGGACACTCCAGTAGTTTTCTCCATAAATGATTTCACAATGAGGAGAACACCTTCTCAGGGATGAAGGGAGGGTAACGTGAGTAAATTCAGCTAAAAGTCTGACACATTGTCACTTCCCTTCCCTTAAGATTCTGGAAAGGTAATAAGTTTCAAAACTCAGGGGAAAAAAAGGTTCAAGACAGAACAATGTCCTGCAGATAGTATCTAGAAGGTGCAGAGGGAAGTTATATCTCTGCCAACCTCAGCTGAACACAATGGCCACGTGGGCCTAGTATTGCGGGAGAGAACCACAAAAACTGAGTGAACAGGATCCTGTCAAGGCAGAGATTCATTTCCACCAGTTGGTGAGGCAGCAGTTGTTAGGAGAGGAAGTTCAGTGAAGGCCCGAGTCAGGCAAACATAAGGTGAATCCTGACAGGGAAACACAAGAAGCCAAGGTAGGGTAAGGAAGATAAAAGAGCACATCTGTGTAATTTCTTTCCAGTAAGTACCACTCGTCCCTTGTGTCTCTGAAGTGTCTCTTCCTACACTCCAGTATCTAGTCAGTTTGCTCCACAGCAGTTTGAACCCAACATACATAGCTAGGGAAACAAACAGATTTTTTCAGACTTGTTTTGAATTCTGGATGTTCTGGTCCGTTCTCAGGTCTCTCCGTGGTGGGGGAGGGTAGGGGCGGTGGAGAGAAAACAGCTGGGTGAGGACCCGGCCTGGGAATTAATTTAGATGCAGGGCTGGCCTCCCAACTCGAAGCTACAGCCATCACGAACCACTGTGGCAACATAATATTTTCAAGCTATTATCTTGTGTTCTTCCTTTCCCTCTCCCACCCCTTCTTTATCAAGTGTTTTCCTTTTTTTTCTCTCGCTCTTTCCCCCAAACAAAAATCAGAACTATCACTAAGTCTCCTGGCTTTGGCTTCCAAAACTCTAACCCCATGGAGTTAGCTAAATGTCCCTGAGCGAAGCATCAAGAGAAAGATACATGGGTTTTAAGAATGCATTTGTCCCAACAATCAGTGGCTTAATTAAGAGGAGTTTCTTTTTTTTTCTCACACAGCAGGAAGTCCTGAGGTAGGGCTTTGTTCTTTGGGTTCAGTGGCTCTTTGATGCCCAACTTCTGGGGCCTGGACTCTGAGTTTTTTTCTGCCTTCCCATCACGAGTGCAGTAGCCCCCCATGACACCTTCTCTCACAAACGTTTCAACAGGGCGAGCAAGTTGGATGTAACAAATGCTGTCAGTACCCTGCCCATACCCCCTTGGCATGTACCATTTTCATGGATGCTGGCCCAGCTTCAGACTGCTAGCAACCGACCCCATACACGCTCCTAGCTGAGGGTTCTCTGGCCACTGGGACCCCTGGGAACAGCACTCAAGCAATAGCGGATGGGAATCGTTGAGTAAGGCCTGCTCCTTGCCCTTGGGGAGGGGGGCTGTTCCACATCTCTTCCCAGTGGGATTATGGCTCAGCTACCCCCAAGGGAACTTGCTTTTATAACTCATCTTTCATTGGCGTCTTGCCTTTTCCAGTCTCACTTCCCCACTCCCCTACCAGTGTTTCCTGGGAACATATCCCAAACAAACTACTGATGCTCAAATGCTTGTTTCAGAGCCGGCTCCTGGGGGAGCTCAAACTAGGACAAGTAGCACCTGAACCTCATCTGCTCTGCCTGAGACTGGGGAGTTTCCCAGAAGCCCTCTGCAGACGCCCCTTACAGCCTATTGGCCGAAACTGGGTCACGTGCCCCCCCCCCCCACCCGTTGGAGAGGCGTGAGGAGTCAGCACCTGGTGGAAGGTGGGTGAGGGACGCGGCAGTGTGGCCTCTGGCTGTTGTTGGGTTAACCAGTGTATTTGTTTGCATTAAGCTCAGGGACGAGGGACGGGAAACCCGCAAACAAGAGTGTTTGTTTTCTTCTTTTTGTTTTAAGTTTTTAAACGGTTATTCATTTTTGAGAGAGAGAGCGCGCGTGGAGGAGGGGGAAGCTGCAAACAAGAGTGGTTTTTGTTTTGTTTTGTTTTTTTAACATGTATTTATTATTGAGAGACAGAAACGACAGAGCATGAGCATGGGAAGGGCAGAGAGAGGGGGAGACACAGAATCCAAAGCAGGCTCCAGGCTCTGAGCGGTCAGCACAGAGCCCGAGGTGGGACTGGAACTCACAAACCGCGAGATCATGACCTGAGCAGGAGTCGGAGGCTTTACCGAAGGAGCCACCCAGGCGCCCTATGGGTTGTTGTTTTTTTTTTTTTTTAAATGTTTGTTTATTTTTGAGAAAGAGAGAAAGAGAGAGAACACGAGCGGGGGAGGGGCCGACAGAGAGGGAGGCAGAATCTGAAGCGGGTTCCTGGCTCTGGGCTGCAGCACAGAGCCCCAGGCGGGGCTCCAACTGCGAGGTCGTGACCTGAGCCAAGTCGGACCGACAGAGCCACACAGGCGTCCCAACAAGAGTGGTTTCAACAGGGTAGAAGTATATTTCACTTTGTCACGTAAACACGGAGAGGTGGTTGCTGCCTGTTGGTTAGGGGACCAGACTTTTATTTGTTGCTCCACAAAGCACAGCTTCCTATGCCAACATCACCACGTGGTTTCCTACGCAGTAGGCGCTCTGCTCTCCGAGGCATCATTTTGTGTAATCCTCTTAATCCTATGAGGGAAGTGCTCTTTTCCCCCTCTGTTTTACAGAGAAGGAAATGGAGATAGAGAGAGGTTAAGCTACTTGCCTGCTATGAAGTGGTAGAGCCCAGGACATTCTGGATCCGAAGTTTATGCTTTTAAGCCACATTTTTTTTGGTAACGTTTTATTTATTTTTTAGACAGAGAGAGACAGAGCATGAATGGGGGAGGGTCAGAGAGAGAGGGAGACACAGAATCTGAAACAGGACCCAGGCTCTGAGCTGTCAGCTTAGAGCCCAACGCGGGGCTCGAACCCACAGACCGCGAGATCGTGACCCGAGCGAAGTCAGACGCTCAACCGACTGAGCCACCCAGGCTTCCCTAAGCTACATTTTTAAGAGAACATCTTTCTATCCAGGAACATGCATTTAGCATGTTGTCCTTAATTCCTTGTACATCTTTTAGTAAATTTATTACTAGGATCTCTATTTTTCTCTGGTTAATGGTATCATTTTGGAAATTAAGTTTTCTTTGTGGCCAGAGTATCTACATATAATCGATGTTTTGTATATTGACTTTGTATCTGGCCATCTTAACTTATTAATTAATTTGTCTGGAGAATCTTGAGTTTTCTAGTAAACACTTGTGTCCTCTGTGGATAAAACCAATTTTGTTTCTGCCTTTTCACTCCTAATGCCTATGTATCTTCTCTCCTTCCTTATCCTCTCCCTTTTCTTCCCAATTCCTTTCCTTCCTTGTCTTGCTGGGCTGGCTACAACCACTAGTACGGTGTAGACTAGAGGTGATAAGGGAGATCACCTTTTTTTGGTAGATACTGTTTATCTGGTTAAAGAAATTTCTCTCCATTCCTAATTTGCCAAGGTTTTTTTCACAAATGCTTTTGATATGCTTCTTGAGAATCTATGATTTTCCTTTTTAAATCTAATGTAAAGAATTACATTTACAAAACTTAATGTGAGGTGAAATTTGTATTCTAGGGATAAGCTGAACTTACAGTGTATTATCTTTTCTACACATTGCTGGATTCACTTTACTAATATTTTGTTTGGGGTTTTGCATGTATGTTCATGTATGAGACTGTAATTTTTCCTTCTTGTATCATCTGTCATATCTAGTCTAGTTACTGAGTTTGCACTAGCCTCATAGAACGAATTGAGGAGTGTTTTGTCCTTTTGCATTCTTTGGAAGTCTTGTATTAAATTGGAATCATCAGTTCCTTGAAAGTTTAGTAAATTTTCTTGTAGGTATGGTGATGAGTTTTATACTTTAAACATTGTCTTCGCTTTTTGTTTTTAGATAATTTCAGCATATAGAAAAGTTGTAAGTACACTACAAAGAACTCCCATATATACTTTACCCAGATTTTCCAGTTGTTAACATTTTATCATATTTGCCTTGTTATTATAGTACATGATATTTTTCTGAACTTGAGAATATGTTGCAGACTTAAAGTTCCATTACTTCTTACTACTTTGGTGTATATTTCCTAAAAACAAAAATACTCTCCTGCATAATAATATATAACCAATAAAACAAATTAACAGGTATTATATTTTCATCTATCCACAGACCCTTTCACGTTTCACTGTTAGTCCCAATGATGTCCTTTATTTGCCTGGGATCCAAGCCAAGCTCAGAATTGTACATAGTTGTAATATCTCTTTATTCTTTTCAATCTGAAACAGTTTCTCTGCCTTTCGTGACCTTGACATTTCTGAAAAGGACAGTCCAGTTACTTTGTAGATTGTGGTGAAATTTGGGTTTGTCTGATGATCATTTATGATTAGATTCAAGCTGTGCGTTGTTGGGGGGAAAAAACTTCCCACAAGCAGATGTTGTGTTTTTTTCTCAGTGTAACATAACAGCACATAATGTCGATTTCTTCCATTACTGGTGATGTTAACTTTTGTCATATGATTAAGTTAATGTCCCCCATGTTTTCCCACTGGTAAGTTAATGAGTATTTTGTGCTACCAATTAATAAGCAATTAATGACTATTTTTGTGAAGAGATACTTTAGACTCTATGAATATCTTGTTCTCCATTCAACTTTCACTCATTATTTTAGAATTTATTTATGATTCTTGTCTGGATTGTTTATTACTATTATTGTGGTTATCAATTGGTGATTTTCTAATTCTGTCATTCCTTCTACATTTATTTGTTGGCACACTCCTAAAAGAGCTTTACTTTCTCTCCTATTTGTTTATATATTCATTTATTTTTATCACAATAGACTCATGGATTTTTATTTTATTCAGTAGATTCTAATCTGATGCAATGGCTTATATAAATCAAAATTATTTTTATAGCACGAATTATTCCATACGTGACAGTTTCTATGACCTCATTGACATCCCCCCATAGTTCTTTGAGCACTTCATTGCTTTTCGGGCACAACAGGATGTTCCAGACCCATTTCTAGTTTCTCTACCCCAGCCCTGGAATCGGTCACTTCTCACAGAGAATGGAGAGGACAGAACTTCCCAGCGAGGGTTGACATGTCCGCTGGGCACTGTATTCCTTTCCTTCCCAGAGGACAGAATTGCTGACCAAAGTCTTCCTTGAAAAATGAAATTAGGGAATGGATTGTGATGGTGAGGGGGTGTCTGACTGAAGATGCATGTATTTAATCCACGAAGTGGAGGCACGTGTTTGGTGTAAATGCAGATTGGTATGCCTTGGAGGTAAATTAAGCACAATCTAGTAAGCTTTCAAATGCACATACCCTTTGATACAATAATTCCACTACTAGGAATATAGTGTGGCTTTCCCCTATGCAAAGGACTTATATCCAAAGATACTAATTGTAGTATTGTTTAGAAACAATCTATAACCAGGGGATTTATTAAATAAAGAAATGGAATATCCGCTGATAAAAAAAGAATACGAATGAGTTAGTTATGAGCCAAAAAGAATGACTTCCAAGGCGAATTTTTAACCACTTGTTTAAAAGTTGTACAGAAAAACTATCCCTATATTTGTCCATCCCAGGAAGGACATAGAAGAAATGGTAGTAGTGGGCAGCTGTGGATAAACCACTTGAGTCGGCCTCTAGTGCTGACGGCGTCGCACCAGCTCAGGAGTTAGATAGATGAAATCTGCTTAGCATCACCTGTGATGGGAAATAACGCAAAGTTGTTTGTCCCTTCTCTCTTTATGTCTAGAAAATCCCACCCTACTACCATGAAAAGAATTCAGAGCAGTATGATTAGATTAATGAAACAGGCTGGCAAGCCAGAGTGTCTGTGTTTGAATTCCAGCTCCATTGCTCATAAATCATGCAACCTTGGGCAAGTGATTGAACCTCTCGGTGATACAGTGTTGTCTAGAAATATGAGGATTGTAAGCCGAACATATTCAGAGAGTTGTAGGGGATTTGAGTGAGTAAATATATGTAGGGAATCTAGCTTCTGAGACAGAGTAACCACTAAAAAAAAAGTGAACTATTAGTAGTAGTAGTATTAAACCCAGCAAGGGAAGGAAAACAGTCTCTAACTTTGGCAGTCTTAAGGACACTTGCTTTCCACTGTATAAACACTAGTAATTTGATGATGATGATGATGATGATGATGATGCTGAATTAAAAAAAAAAAAAAAAATCCAGTCATGATAGAGTCAAATGAGCTCTCCAGCTCCACCCATAGGTACACTGGGGCACATATTCATTCATTCGTGAGTATTAGAGCCGGGTTCCCTTTTCCCTCCTTAGAACTGGTTGAACCACCCAAATTTATCACACCCGTTAAGTCACCCCCTTTTTGTTAAACGTCTTAAAGCACAATATAAGTGATTAAGTTTGACCTTTTGCGGTTATAACTACATCAGACCACACGGTTCTGAGATTTCATCTGGATGATCTTAATTGGATTTTGACTGCCCTGAACACTGCAATCTGCCTTCTTCACAGCCTGCTTCAGACCTAAGCACTTCTCACCTGGTCTCCCTGTCTCTAGGCCTCTTTACTCAACTCCAGCCCTCACGTTGATAGGGTAAAGTCCTTTCCTGCTTAGAAGCTTCCTTCACTTTCTCAAATGTACATAGAATTAAGTACTAATTAAAAGCAAAATAAAATAACAAATTGGGGTTTTTGTTTGATGTTGTGCTAAGAATTAAAAAGGAGAAGAGTGCCCATTTTGGAAATGGTATTGAGAAATAAGAATTCTTCTACACTGTTACTGAGATTAACCATCTTTTCTGGGGATAAAGCTGGGAAGATGTATCAACATTTTTAAGGTGCATGTCTTTTGTCTCAGCTCTCCCCTTCTGGGAATTTAACTTAAAAAAATAAGTACACAAAGATGGTTGTACAAAGACTGAATATAGCTTTAAATCGTAATAACAGAGGATTGGTTACTTACTTATGATGTATTATACAACAGAATACTGTGCACCCATTAAAATGATTATATAGATTTGTATTTACTGATGTAGAAAAATATCTAGTGTATAAAACAATGTTTGGCACATGGCAGATATTCAGTAAATTTTAACTAAATGAGTGACTATAATAGGTAAAAAAAAAAAAAAAGTTACAAAACAGTATACATGCTCCTATTTTTTTGTTTTTTCAAAAATATATGTATCTGTTGTATTAAATATATACATAATCTCTCTGTCTTTCCTATCCATCTTTCATCTGTCTGTCTCTCCCTTACTATATGAAAATACCCTGGAAATATATTGGTAAAACAGTAGACAGTATTGTTGGGAGAACAGGGTTTTGGTGGTTTTTTTTTTTTTTAGATTTTATTCTTTAAAAAAAATTTTTTTTAAATGTTTATTTTTGAGAGAGAGAGAGTGAGTGCAAGTGGGGGAGGGCACAGAGAGAGGGAGACGTAGAATCTGAAGCAGGCTCCAGGCTTTGAACTGTTAGCACAGAGCCCAGTGCCGGGCTCTAGCTCATGAACTGCAAGATCATGACCTGAGCCGAAGTTGGACTCTTACCAACTGAGCCACCCGGCACCTCTTAAGATTTTATTTATTTATTTATTTATTTATTTATTTATTTATTTATTGTTTTTTAAATTTATTTTTTAATTTACATCCCAGTTAGTTAGCATACAGTGCAACAATGATTTCACAAGTAGATTCCTTAATGCCCTTACCCATTTAGCCCATCCGTCCCCCACACACACCCCCAACAACCCCATCTGTTCTCCATATTTAAGAGTCTCTTATGTTTTGTCCCCCTCCCTGTTTTTATATTATTTTTGCTTCCCTTCCCTTATGTTCTTCTGTTTGGTGTCTTAAAGTTCTCCTATGAGTGAGGTCGTATGATATTTGTCTTTCTCTGGCTAATTTCGCTTAGCATAATACCCTCTAGTTCCATCCACGTAGTTGCAAATGGCAATATTTCATTCTTTTTGATTGCCAAGTAATACTCCATTGTGTATATATATACATATATATGTATGTATATGTATATGTATATATATATACGTATATATACATATACATACATATATATGTGTGTGTGTGTGTGTGTGTATATATATATATATATATATATATATATATATATATACCACCTCTTCTTTATCCATCCATCCATCCATCCATCCATCCATCGATGGACATTTGGGCTCTTTCCATACTTTGGCTATTGTTGATAGTGGTGCTATAAACATGGGGGTGCATGTGCCCCTTCAAAACAGCACACCTGTATCCCTTGGATAAATACCTAGTAGTGCAATTGCTGGGTCATAGGGTAGTTCTATTTTTAGTTTTTTGAGGAACCTCCATACTGTTTTCCAGAGTGGCTGCACCAGCTTGCATTCCCACCGACAATGCAAAAGAGATCCTCTTTCTCTGCATCCTCACCAACATCTGTTGTTGCCTGAGTTGTTCATGTTAGGCACTCTGACAGGTGTGAGGTGGTATCTCATTGTGGTTTTGATTAAGATTTTATTTTTAAGTAATCTCTACACCCAACATGGGCCTCACACCCACAAGCCTGAGATCAAGAGTTGCATGCTCCACCAACTAAACCAGCCTGGCACCCTGAGAACAGAGTTTTCACTTTCTATTGATGGGACTTTGGCACAGTTTAAGTTTTTTAAATTAATATATATTAATTTTATGATTTCTTCCAATGTTGAAAGAACAAAACCATAGTGTGTGGAAATTACAAACAAATAGGAATTCACTTGGAAGATAGAAGTATAAATTTCTATAACCTTTTTTTTAAGTTTTTTAAAAAATTAATCTCTGCACCCATCGTGGGGCTTGAACTCATGATCAAGAGTCACACGCTCTTCCAACTAAGCCAGCCAGGCGCCCCTAAATTCCTATAATCTTTACATGGATAACTTGACATTGTTTCAAAGTTCTTAAAAATGTACAAACCACCTGAGAAGAAAAATACATTTTTCAACACAAAAGAAAAATATTCTTAAGACTCAAAAAAATGAAGCAGCCAGTATAGATAGATGAAAATGAACTGAGTAGACACTAGCCTTCTCCTCCCTCTCCCTAGCCCCAGGCAGAGAAAGGAGAGTGACAAGATTTCACTTCTAGATGGAAGGGGCTTGAAAAATACAGTAAGCTTAATTATATAGAAGAATTTAAAAAATTGTAGTTCTTGCACAATTGTGTTGGTGTATAATATGATTGATTCTAAGATTTAAAGAAGAATGCATGAAAAAGATTGAAGAATATATATCAAAATATTCACATAGTGAATTTTAAAATATTTATCCATTTCTTTTATTTCTTTTCCAGAATCAGTAAGAATTACCTTTGGACTTGGAAAAAAAAAAAAGTTCTGTTAGGAATGCTTGTGAGCATGACTTTTCTTGCTTTGCTTTTTTTTTAAATTTATTTTTGAGAGAGAGAGAGAGCGCGAGTGAGTGGGGGAGGGACAGAGAGGGAGACACAGAATTTGAAGCAGATTGCAGGCTCTGAGCTGTCAACACAGAGCCCCACACAGGGCTTGAACCCACAAACCGTGAGATCATGACCTGAGCTGAAGTCCAGCGCTTAACCAACTGAGCCACCCAGGTGCCCCTGCTTTGCTTTTAATAACATACTGTAAATGCCGTTCCACTTTGCTCTCACTATGAATGTGTCTATACTCATAGCTATTGACCTTGCCAAGCTGATCTTTTTTACTTTGTATTAAATCTAGTTTTCTGGGGATCTTTCTATCATTTATGCTTGCGTTTTTCCATGTTCCCATGATGAAGGCAGAAGTCGGCTCTAGAACCCATTGTCGTGGATATAGATGACACTAAGTTGGTTTAGAGGCATGCGATGGCAAGATAATGTAATTATGTAGTCTCTGAGACAAAGTAGTCCTCTTTAAAAAATTAAGTCAGTGAAAAAAATTAACAACAATTTCCATAGAATGTGTTATGCTTTCATTGTTCTTTATTCAGTCACCTGGCTATGAGTAGAAATGTCTGGTGGGGTAAAGGTCAAACCTGGAGGTGACTCAGAGCCCTAGACTAAATTCCAATCTGATTTCTGTTACTCATTCACTGTGTCCAAGGCCCTCTGACCCCGTTTCCAAAAGGATTTAAAACAATGACCTGGTAAAGCCTCCCAGTGTTCAGAATAATGCCCTAAATCCAGCTTTTAAAATCTTTTTGCATGCAGGTTCTTATGTATTTCTCAGAGGATTATGTATTCTGAAAACAATAAGGTATTTAATTTACAGATGATGAAACTGAGCGGATAGATTAAGAGTTGACCAAGGTCATTCAGGTGGGTTGGGAGACAATAGAAATCTGTAAACCCAGAATTTGCACCCCTGGAACACTAATCACTACAGGAAAAATACACAAGCAACAATCATTTGTGAAGTGCCTCCCATGAGCAGGCACTGCGACAGGTGCTCATTTTATGGGGTTTTTAATTTCTCCACAACCTTGAAGTCTTGAGAGCAAATTATTATTCCCATGAAACAGATGATAAACGTGAGGCACAAAAAGTATTTGTGACTTCCTTATAGGCCATAGTTGGTAAAGGGAAGATTTCAGGTGTGAACCCAGGACCTCAGGTTCTATGTCAAATGTTTTTGAATGGATTTTGAAAAACCTTTGAACATTAATATTATTGTTAAAATGGTTTCATCTGAAGGTCAGAATCTGGTTACCTCTGGGGTGGGAGTGAGGATTGACTGGAAATGGGCATGAATGAACTTTTTAAAGTTTTAAAAACTGTTTTTATTTTATTTTTGAGAGAGAGGGAGAGAGACAGAGCATGAGTGGGGGAGAGGCAGAGAGAGAGGGGGACACAGAATCCAAGCTGTCAGCACAGGCCTGACATGGGGCTCAAACTCACTGACTGTGAGATCATGACCAGAGCCGAAGTTGGACGCTCAGCCGACTGAGGCACCCAGGCACCCCAGTGAACGAACTCCTTAAGAAGGAAACGTTCCCTGGCACAAAAACAGACACATAGACCAATGGAATAGAATAGAACCCCAGAACTATACCCACAAACGTATGGCCAACTAATCTTTGACAAAGCAGGAAAGAATATCCAATGGAAAAAAGACAGTCTCTTTAACAAATGGTGCTAGGAGAACTGGACAGCAACATGCAGAAGATTGAAACTAGACCACTTTCTCACACGATTCACAAAAATAAACTCAAAATGGATAAAGGACCTGAATGTGACACAGGAAACCATAAAACCCTAGAGGAGAAAGCAGGAAAAGACCTCTCTGACCTCAGCGGTAGCAATTTCTTACTTGACACATCTCCAAAGGCAAGGGAATTAAAAGCAAAAATGAACTACTGGGACCTTATGAAGATAAAAAGCTTCTGCACAGCAAAGGAAACAACCAACAAAACTAAAAGGCAACCAACAGAACGGGAAAAGATATTTGCAAATGACATATCGGACAAAGGGCTAGTATCCAAAATCTATAAAGAGCTCACCAAACTCCACACCCAAAAAACAAATAACCCAGTGAAGAAATGGGCAGAAAACATGAATAGACACTTCTCTAAAGAAGACATCCGGATGGCCAACAGGCACATGAAAAGATGCTCAACGTCTCTCCTCATCAGGGAAATACAAATCAAAACCACACTCAGATATCACCTCACGCCAGTCAGAGTGGCCAAAATGAACAAATGAGACTATAGATGCTGGTGAGGATGTGGAGAAATGGGAACCCTCTTGCACTGTTGGTGGGAATGCAAATTGGTGCAGCCACTCTGGAAAACAGTGTGGAGGTTCCTCAAAAAATTAAAAATAGACCTACCCTATGACCCAGCAATAGCACTGCTAGGAATTTACCCAAGGGATACAGGAGTACTGATGCATAGGGGCACTTGTACCCCAATGTTTATAGCAGCACTCCCAACAATAGCCAAATTATGGAAAGAGCCTAAATGTCCATCAACTGATGAATGGATAAAGAAATTGTGGTTTATATACACAATGGAATACTACGTGGCAATGAGAAAGAACGAAATATGGCCCTTTGTAGCAACGTGGATGGAACTGGAGAGTGTTATGCTAAGTGAAATAAGCCACACAGAGAAAGACAGATACCATATGGTTTCACTCTTATGTGGATCCTGAGAAACTTAACAGAAACCCATGGGGGAGGGGAAGGGAAAAAAAAAAAAAGAGGTTAGAGTGGAAGAGAGCCAAAGCATCAGAGACTCTTAAAAACTGAGAACAAACTGAGGGTTGATGGGGGGTGGGAGGGAGGGGAGGGTGGGTGATGGGTATTGAGGAGGGCACCTTTTGGGTTAAGCACTGGGTGTGGTATGGAAACCAATTTGACAATAAACTTCATATATTGAAAAAAAAATAAAAATAAAATAAAAAACAAAAGAAATGAACAACAACAACAAAAAAAGGAAACGTTCCCTATCTTGATCTGGATGATGGTCCTACAGTTATATATATATGCAAAAAGTCATTAAACTGTACACTTCAGATTTATGCATTTTATCATATGTAAAGAACAGCTCAATAAACATTATAAAAAATATCACTTATTGTCCCACCCCAGTGCAACTATGTGATATGTTCTTTTCCACTTATTCCGAAAACACTTTTCCATAATGATTCATAATGTGCATATTAATCATTTTAAAATGATGATGTTGATCGCTTCCCAACCTTTTGGCTAAGATCAAGTGTAAAATGATGATGTTGACACTTTTAGAAATACTTTCCTATTCCTTTCACTTTGGATCTTTTTTTTTTTTTTTTTTTTTTTCCACTTTGATTCTTAAAGCCCTTCTGCAAGGTAGGAAAGACTGGCATTGTTTTCCTCATTTGGTAAATGGGAATAAGACTCAAATGACCTAGTTTTATGTAACTTATGATTTATTTTCAAACTCTTTCCAAAAAATATTGGAGGTGGTAGTTAAGGGATTTGTCCAAAGCCATGAAGAAGTAGGGATAGAACTAAGATGAGCTTTGAATTTGGTTCTCATTCCTCTGGGCCCCAGGTTCCTGTCACTACCTTCCATCTGTGCATGTGACAGGGGTGTGTGTCTTGGGGGCTCCACTCAGCTGTCCACATGCCACTCGGACATCAAACTAGCCTCTGATTCTTTAAGGAGAGAAGATAAGAAAAGAATGTGCAGGTCAGTTGCATGTCTAAGGTTCTGATCACCTTTTTAAAATTACATAAGCTAGGAGCATTTGGGTGGCTCAGTAGGTTGAATGTCCGAACTCTTGATTTTGGTTCATGGTCATGATCCTATTGGGCTCCACACTGAGTGTGGAGGCTGCTTGAGATTCTGTCTCTCTCTCTCTCCCTCTGCCCCTTTCCCCCGCTGGTGTGCCCTCTCTAAAAATAAATAAAGAAATAAACAAACAAAATTACATAAGCTATACATTTTAATTGTGGAAGAATCAGGAATACAGATTAGCCCAAAATTCAAATAATCACCAAAATATCAATGCTTAGATATAACCACTGATAATATTTTGGCATGCATCCTTTCAAACTTTTCTCTGTGTTGTTATATATGCAAAACTATTTTCTTTAGCTTAGCAGCATATCAGCAACATTTATTCATATTTATAAACATAAATCTGCGTCACCCTTTCAATGACTACATAGATACCATGATATTAACTGGCACTCTATTTTTAACAGCATAGGTTGTGTCCAATTTTTCTCTATTACAAAGAAGGCTTGCTTTGAGTAATCTTAAATGTAAATTTTTTCCTGTTTGGTTATTTTCTTGGAATACATTTCTAGAAATAGAATTGCTGAGTCAAATTTCCAGTTAAAATTTTTTTTAACATTTTAAAGTTACACTAAGCATCTAATATCAATAATAAAAACAATTCATGAAGTAAAGTCATTTTTTCATTCTACCACCCTAGCAAACTTTTCTGATTTTTTTCTTTTTAAATCTTGCCCGTAAGCACATATGATTTATATAGTTACAGAATGCTTACTGCTTTGTCTTTTTTATTATAACTTTTTAAAAAGTAATTTCTATGCTCAATGTGGGGCTCTAACTTACCACCCTGAGATTAAGAGTCACATATTCTGACTCAGCCAGCCAGGCTTTCCTATGATAAAAATCTTTATTAGAACTTATTAGCCCCTAGGGGCACCTGGGTGGCTTAGTTGGTTCAGGTCATGATCTCACGGAGTTCGAGCCCCACATTGGGCTCTGTGCTGATAGCTCGGAGCCTGGAGCCTGCTTCAGATTCTGTGTCTTCCTCTCTTTCTGCCCATCCCCCACTTGTGTTCTGTCTCTCTGTCTCTCAACAATGAATACAAGTAAAAAAAAAAATTTTTTTTAAACTTTTTAGCCCCTACTTTTTATAATTTTCATTTTCCATGACTATATACTAGTTTATCAACTTTAAACACTATTTAACAATTCCTTGTTGTTGGGCATTCAGATTGTTTTCAATTCTTTAATTTTAAGGGTACAATAAATATCTGGTGCATTTAGCTTTTTCTTAAAAAAGTTTTTTTTTAACATTTATTCATTTTTGGGAGACAGAGACAGAGTGTGAGCAGGGGAGGGGCAGGGAGAGAGGGAGAGACAGCATCTGAAGCAGGCTCCAGGCTCCAAGCTGTCAGCACGGAGCCCGATGCGGGGCTCGAACCCATGAACTGAGAGATAATAACCTGAGCTGAAGTTGGGCACTTAATTGACTGAGCCACCCAGGTGCCCCTAGCTTTTTCTTTTTGAGAATGATTTCCTTATGTGTAATTTCTTCAAAGTGATATTACTGAGTTCAATAACATTATTTTTAGATCATAATACATTTTACTAAATTAACCCAAAGAAATGATCTCACTTTCCAAAATACCAATACCACCGACCCCATCCCTACCTGGCAGTCTTTTCACTGACATGGTTGGTTGTAAGGATTCTGCTCTGCACCACCCTAGGGGGCACCATACTATGGTATCCTACCCCTATTCTTATTACAGATCCAATCCCAAACTCAAAAATAGTCATGAACTTGGGCAGGGGGTGGGAGGCAGTTGCACACCTAGGTGGCTCAGTTGGTTGAGTGTCCAACTTCTGCTCAGGTCGTGATCTCACAGTTTGTTGTGTTTGAGCCCTGCATTGGGCTCTCTGCTGTCAGTGTGGAGCCCCTCAGATCCTCTGTCCCCTCCCTCTCTGTCCCTCCCATGCTCACTTTCAAAAATAAATAAAAACATTTAAAAAGAAAAATAGCCATGAACTCACATGTTTTCTCTATCCCCCCTACTTTGCAAAGAAATACAAATCATTTGAAATTTTTAAAAATGCAGTCATGGGTAGGAGTGTAGTAGGTGTTATGTATTTGCTGATACTTTATTTTTACAGTAGTTCCTCCCCACTTATCTGTGGAGGATACATTCTAAGATTCCCAGTGGATGCCTGAAACCACGGATAGTACTGACCCCTAGATATGTTTTTTCCTAGGTATACACATCTATGATAAAGTTTAATTTATAAATTAGGCACAAGAAGAGATTAAGAACAATAGTAAAATAGAACAAGTATAATATGCTATAATAAAAGTTATGTAAATATGGTCTTTCTCTTAGAATATTAGACTTTACTCTTCTTGTGATGATGTGAGATGATAAAATGCCTACGTGATGAGATTAAGTGAGATGAATAACAGGCATCGTGATGTAGAGTCAGGCTGCTATATACGTCAGAAGGAGGATCATCTACTTTCTGACCACAGTTGACCCAAGGTAACTGAAACCTCAGGGAGCAAACCACAGATGAAGGGGACTGTGGTATTGTAGGTTTGGTTTGTCACAGACACCATTCTGTCAGTTGTCTTTGTTTTGCCTTTGTGATGGTTTACTGGGCAGAGAAACATGCCTTAATTTTTATTTTGTTTCTTATTACTATAGAAGTGATACATGCAATACAGAAGGCACAACAAAGCAATATAGTGATTAGCTTGTTGCTTGTTTGCTACATGACAGGCCCCAGTGTAAATCTGTTCATTCATTTCTCTCATTGAATCTTTACATTAATCTTATGAAGTAGGCACTAACATTATTAATGTTAGCCTCATTTCATAAATAAGGAAGCTCTAGCATAGAGAGGTAATGTTTAATTAACTTGCCAAAGTTATATTGTTATTAAGCGACACGTTAGAATGCTTACCTCCCAAACCTACTGATGATGCTATCCTATGAGGAGCCGCCTCTTACTCTATCTGCCCCAACGAAACTTCTATTATCTCCCAGCCTAGTGACCATCACAAATTTTATGCACACCCTTTTTCTTTTGTTGCATTTTACCTAGTATTGCATTACATCTATTATACACAAAGCGTGTACTACTATGTAAGTGTAATTCTATATTAATGATTCATAACATTTCCCAATTTCAATGTGCTTCATCAGAATTCTTTCAGATGGCTGCATTAAGAGTCCACAGTGTATTTGTGCCTTAATTTACCATTTCCCTGGTTTTTGACATTTTGCTAGGCACGTGCCATTTTTATCCATCATTTAATAGTTTTATGGGAGTAGGCATTCAATAGACAATTACTGAGTGAGTCACCAACCTCTTAAAGACAGATGAGAGGAGGTGTGCAAGTGTTTTCTCTCTCATCTTTCTCAACAGACGTCCTCAACCTAGCATCGTGTCATGGATATAACAAAAACCTTTTGAAGACGATATGGATGTTAATACTTCTTTAATAAAGGGATAAACACTGTAGGAGCTCTGTATGAGTTACCACTCCTCCTTAAAGGATTAGTCACTTGCTTGATTTTCTCTCCTGGGTTTTTTTTTTCCCCCCATGTTGGTGATCTATCAGATTAGCAAAACTAGTTTCATCCAGTATTCTAAGAGGTGTCTCTGTGAAAGACAAGGAAGACATTTGTTATTAGTTATCTATCACTGCATAATAAATTACTCCAAAATTTAGCAGCTTAAAACAAACATTCATTATTTCATACAATTACTAAGAGTCAAAGATCCAGGAAGGACTTACCACAGTGGTACTGAGAATCCCTCGTGAGGTTGCAGTCAAACTGCTGGCTGGAGCTGCAATCATCTTTGGGCTCCACCGTGGCCAGGGAACCCGCTTCCAAGCCCACTCATGAGGTGTTGGCAGCCCTCAGTTCCTCGCTGGCTTCATTCCTCACCAGGTGGGTCTCTCTTAGGACAGCTCACCACGTGGCAGTGGCAGCTTGCTTCCCTCCCCCAGGGCAAGTGATCTGAAGTTGGGGTGAGGTGGTGGAGAGCACTCAGATAGAGGTTGCCACCTTTTACAACCTAATCTTGGAGGTGACATACCATCTTTTCTGCTGCATGCTTTTGGTCACCCAGACCAAGGCTAGTACAAAGCGAACTTCCCAAGGGCGTGAATGCCAGGAGGTGGAGTCATCAGAGGCCATCTTGGACGCTGGCTAGGATAGCATCTAACCAATGCTTCCTGCCTCATGCCTTCTGAACATCAATAGAAACAGGGGAACACAATTTCCTTTTTAAACAATAAGCTTCCTACTCGGTCACTCTGGGAATTGTAAACTTATCCATGGTTTGCCAAGCCCTACGTGGTTACGGAGGCACACATTGCAAAGAGTGGAAGTTTCCTTGCTGTTTTGGTGATATTTAATTTGCATTTTGCCACATTTTCTGTTGGGCTTATTTGACATTGGGACATTGTATACAACGTACGGTTGGTCTATTAGTTACTTCATTATAGGTCTCTATTTCCCTATTGCAGTAACTAACATTATATACTAGCTCTCTACTTGTAAGATTACTGGTGTAAGTTTTTGTTTGGGTTATTTTATTTTATTTTATTTATTTTTAATTTTTTTTTAAATTTACATCCAAATTAGTTAGCTTATAGTGCAACAATGATCTTAGGAGTAGATTCCTTACATCCTTACTAAGATGCCCCTTACCCATTTAGCCCATCCCCCCTCCCACACCCCCTCCAGTAACCCTCTGTTTGTTCTCCATATATGAGTCTCTTATGGTTTGTCCCCCTCCCTGTTTTTACATTATTTTTGCTTCCCTTATGTTCATCTGTTTTGTCTCTTAAAGTCTTCATATGAGTGAAGTCATATGATATTTGTCTTTCTTTGGCTAATTTCGCTTAGCATAATACCCTCCAGTTCCATCCACATAGTTGCAAATGGCAAGATTTCATTCTTTTTGATTGCTGAGTAATACTCCATTGTGTGTGTGTGTGTGTGTGTGTGTGTGTGTGTGTGTGTGTGTGTGTGTGTATGCTACCTCTTCTTTATCCATTCGTTCGTCGATGCACATTTGGGCTCTTTCCATACTTTGGCTATTGTCAATAGTGCTGCTATAAACATTGGGATGCATGTATCCCTTCGAAACAGCACACCTGTATCCCTTGGATAAGTACCTAGTAGTGCAATTGCTGGGTCATAGGGTAGTTCTATGAGGAACCTCCATACTGTTTTCCAGAGTGGCTGCACCCACTTGAATTCCCAGGTTTTTGTTTTTGTTTTTTACATTACGTCATTTTTCTTTTTCTTGAAGGTAATGTTAATAGGCACTAACATTATTAATAAATATGCCATCTTTTCATAGAGTCTTTGTTTTACTGTGGGCTCAAATTCACATGCTCCAACTTGTTTTAGAAAAGAAATACACATACCATTGTGGGCATTTGCATAACTATAAACATGTAGCTGTAGAATTTACTCTTAAATTTGTGTCTAAATAAATGCATCTATAATGTAACCTACAATGTAACTTAAAAATCTGTGGATGAAAAATATTTACAACTAATATTCTATAAACAGGAATGAAAGATCATGGATCACTTTTGTTTTCACCTTATATTCTGTGGTCCTAAGATTTTGTTTCTCATAAAGGATACAGATGCCCTTAAATAAAGGATATTAACTCTGATGGTAATAATGCAATCTTGGGTAATTGCTCTTTACAGTTAAAAAGGAACTGAAAATACACACTGACATTTGTTCAATAGTTTCTTTTGTTTACTAGAATTTAGTACAATTCAAGGATTACTGCATACCGTCCAAGGAAACACACCCACTGTTGCAGGACTCAAGGGACTCCTTTCTGGGCCTTTACGCAAATGGAGAAATGACTACTACATTTTTCCCCCAATCAGCTGTCCTCATTCTGGAGTTGTTTTTCCTCCCCTCCCCTCCTTTAGAGAGAAAGCATGCACACAAGCAGGGGAGGGGCAGAGGGAGAGAGAGGGAGGGAATCTTGAGCAGGCTTCATGGTCAGCTGGTCAGTGTGGAGCCTGATGCAAGGCTTAATCTCATGGTTCATGAGATGAGGCTCATGACCTGAGCCAAAGTCAAGAGTTGGATGCTTAACTGAGCCACCCAGGTGCCCTGGAGTTCTGGCTTATAGAGCCAAGAGTGTGCTGCTCTCTGCATAGGAATATCTAGTCTGATATTCTGAAATCTGAAACTCCTCTGAAATCTGAAACATCCGCACTCATCATTGCCATTTGACCTTTCTTCTACTCTCTCGTTTCCTACTTTTCCCATTAACAACTTCAGCTATCCTCTGCCTCACCACATCTTCCAGATGGGGGACACCTGCTGGCCTATTGCTTCAGTCTTTGTCCTCCACATCCAGTCATCAGCCCAGCTGAGTCCAACTCAGATCCTCATTCCCTCCGCCTACAGCCTCCATTAAATGCAACCACCTGCAATGCAGTGTTCTCACTATGGAATATTCCTCCAACTCCAAACTCAGTCTGGCCCCTCATGATAGCAAGGATGACACAGGTTTATGCCTGTCTTCTGTCCACCATAGTGCTCATGTCCTCGCTTATGATGACAGATACACAGCTTGGTGCTTTTCCCTGTCCTCTCCCATAGACTAAACCACAGTCTCTTTAAAGTAGAAAGCGTTAAGGGAATAATAGCGGCAGGGACTGTGACAGGCACTTTGTATAGACCAGTGATGCTCAGCCAGGGGTCATTTGCCCCCAAGAGGAGAACTGGCAATTTCTGGAGATACTTTTGGTTGCCAGAACCGGAGGGATGCTACTCGTATCTACAATGCATGGAACAGGCCCCACCACGAAGAACTGTGAGGTCCGAATGTCAATAGTGCCAAGGTTGAGAAACCCTTATGGACCCTGTCTAATTTAGTCCTTACAGAAGCCCCAGAAGGATATTATCCTCCTTTTCCATATAAGGAGACTTTTCCTTGTCCTCAGCTCTCCTTTCGGGGAACTGAGGCTGAGAAGAGTTATTTGCCCTAGTTGCGCCCAGTGGTGGAATGAGAGTTTGCACTCTCAGCTTAGAAAAGCTATGGCCTTTTTCTACTCCCTCCTGCAGGGAGCAGGTCTCCACTGCCTGCCAATCAGGAACCGATGGGGCAGGACTGAGAGGGCTCAGGCCAGCGTTGTTCAAACTAATAGGTCCCATCTATTAGTGGGTTGTGCATGAAATCAGTGGTGGCCCGGCACCAGCAAAATAATAATAATTACCATAATAATAAAAGACAAAACAGATCAGAAGACATATATATTATTTTGTGACACTTCAGTTTCAGACGTGTGCAGGTGGGCGTATACAGTACTGTATCCTAATGTAAAATTTATTTCTTACTATGAAATGTTTGACCAACCTGCTCTATGGAGTTGCTGAGTTGTGGGTATAATCCATTAAGAAACCCTTAGCCGTGATCCCTGAGGACACATGATTTTGTGTATTCTGAGGCCAACTCAATCCAAGCCACGGAGGACAGAAAGGAAAAGATAAAACTGGGTTATGTACTGGAGACACTGTCTCCAGTTATCATTCATTAATCAAATATTTACTAAGAATCTGCTCTACCTGGGCCTATTCCAGACAGTCAAAGTTTCGTGGGGGAACAAAACAGTTACGCTCAAATGGAGCTCACATTCTGGTGAGGTAAGGCCACAACAGTCAGGTAAGTAGACAGAGTGGAAAGTCCCTGCCTGTTGGAGACTGCGGCCACTGACAGGGCTACTGTCTTCATGGGTACTTCCTCCCCAACATTCCAGAGAGCCATCCCATTCACAGGCTACATGGGGTTTCTATTTCATATCTCCCTTCAGAATCAATGCAGCGATCAACCTCAGCACACACAGAACTTACAGACAGGAAAAAATAAAGAAAGAGGGCTGGGAATGAGACAGAGATAGATAATGTAATCCCCAAACCTTACTATTTACTAGAATTTTAAAAATACTGTTGAGATGCTTCAGAACTGCCGTCGGGAGATAAGTCAAAGACCTTTTAGCCCTCCAGCTAAAAATATAATAAATTCAAACAGTATGTCCTTTCTCCTGTTTTTGGATGAGTGGCTTTGTTTATAGCTTTTTGGGCATCCATCTCATGTTCATAGATGACTCTTCCTGAACAATGGATTCTGTATGTGGGAACAAATGAGCTACGAATTATTGATATGGGGTCAATAAATAGAGTAGTGCTTCCTTTGTTGCTATGATACAGTAACACTGTATGATATACATGTATTGTTATATTAGAGATATTATTTGGGATTTTACAAGATGTCATATACATACGTGAACAAGATGTCATACACATACATCAGGCTAGGCCTGAAAGTGTGTTTTGTGAAGTAAGTCAAATTTCTGCCTAATGGCTGGCAAAGACTTTGCAAAGCATGAACCTATAAACTTAGGTGGAAATGGTCTTTAGGCTCTGGGAGCACACAGATGTGTATGGTGCTTGAATGGGTAACTGACTGAGATTTTATTCAGATTTTTGGCAAATGGTTCATCAGAACCAGGTGGGTGTATGACAGGAATAGAGGCTCAAACGGTGAACAAGACACAGTTCTTGCCCCCCTGGGGCTTGTCATAGGAAGACAGGAAAACGAACTAGCAAATAAAGTATTCTGAGAGGTAGGGGGTGTGATGGCGTAGAGGTAGGAAGCTCATGGCAGGAAGCTTAACTCATAAATGTATATTTGGGGGGGGGATGTAAATTAGTAGATAGAGGACAACTGAAGGCAGAAAGAAGGAAGTAAGAAATGGGGGAGAGGTTAAGTAAAAGAGGTCACAGAATGGCGGGGCGTGTGCAGCCATTCTGTCAGACTTCAGTGGGGCTGTAGTTCTTTTAGCATCTCTAGCACCTTCTATGCTACAAGTCAGAGTACTGTGACAATCACAGTAACTTTTTTTTCTTCTAAATTTAGTTGACCACTTTAGTACAAGGGTCCTTTCAGTGAGCATGAAATGGGGAGCTTTCAGGAAAATTTCTATCAAAGTTTAAGGACTTTTATGGCTTCCAGTCTGCTAACTGGAGCCTTTATTTGTTGCTGCAGAGGAACAAGCTGGTAGTGACTCTTCTTAAAATTCCCCAGCTTGTTTTAGTAATTTATGTCAGGATTTTTCTTTGGGGTACCTTAGATATTGCTTTGCATTTTGGTTTTGGGATTTGTTTTTTGGCAGGGAAGGAGAAAACCACAAAAATCAACCCATAAACAAATAGTGAAAAATGAGTTATTTTTAAATTTTCTGTGGGAAACCTGGCAAGTTTGCTGAAGTCTAGGAATTGTTTGGAAGGTGCAGTTCATCTTGATTTTATGTCTCTTGACTGGCACTCAGGTTTCCAGCCTGTAGGAAATCACTGGAGCCCCAGGATGGTCAGAACAATCTAAAGGGAGCCCCAAAAGATGTAACCTGGAAGTCGTAGTACTGAATACCAGAGTCAGTAGCCAAGGATGTGGTTGTGAATGGGAAACAAAATGGAGTCCTCTTGCTAGCAGCATATGTAACAGCATCTGGGTTCTCTGTGGTCTAGGCTGCCGGACAGCAGACCCTTCATCTCCCCAAGAGTTGACTAGGAAACCTGCCTGTAAGAATTTCCCTCATCCCCAGGTCAGCTTTGTGGAGCCGAGGGTATTCCAAGATTCACGTGTTTACTCTGTTCAGGTCACTGTTGCCAGACACTTTCATAATCATTTTGTTAACTCTGCAAGATGGAGAATATGTCCGTTTTATCATTTTGACATCATACAAGTGTGAGGATGGGACGACCTGGAGGCAAGAGTAGTAGAAGTGAACATTTCAAAGAGGTGACAGAAAATTATGGCATGATCAAATTGGAGAATTTCTGAAGAAGAAAAATAAGAGGCATGATTTTCTTTTTAAATGATTTTTTTTTTCAGCTAAGAGCCTTTTGATGCCTCAGCTTTTTCTTTTTTAAAAAAATTTTTGATTAAAGGGCATCTGGGTGGTTCATTGGGCCAAGCATCCAACTTCGGCTCTGGTCATGATCTCACGGGTTTGTGGGCTCGAGCCCATCAAGCTCTGTGCTGACAGCTTGGAGACTGGAGTCTGCTTTGGATTCTGTGTCTCCCTCTCTCTCGGCCCCTCCCCTGCTCACACTCTGTCTCTCTCAAAAAATAAAAAAAAGTTTTATTGAGATATAATTTACATACCATACAATTCAATCCATTCAAAGTGTACAATTCAATGGCTTTGAATATATTCATAGGTTTGTGTAACCAGAGACATGCCTCTTAAATGTGGCATATTCTTTCTTTGGGCTGCCTGAACAAAGGGTCACACAGTCAACCCTTATTGCATAATAATTTCACCATTTTCAATTTGAGCCTGTTTGTTACAAGGAATGGTGGTAATTTCCATCATGGATTTACAGTTCATCGCTGAAAATGAACATGTGTTCCCAATCTCTAGGTTCTTCTCACTTCTCCTCCCTTCCACTCCTTTCAGGTCAAAATAGCAAAACAGGATAATTCTACTACTCTACTTTTCTTGGAATGAATATATATATATATATATATATATATATATATATATATATATATATACATACACACACACATATATATATGTATATATATGTATATATATGTATATATATAAATTATTATAATACATATTCCATTATATATATATGTCAAATGGGGAACACATATTTGCTACTAAAGACAAATACATGTTTAGTAAGACAAATGAGAATGGAAGGAGAAATTATCAACAGTTTAGCAAACAAGAATAGGCACAGGGGGCTATTGCAAATTATATGCAGTAAGTTGGGGGTGCCTGGGTGGCTCAGTTGGTTAAGCATCCAACTCTTGATTTCAGCTCAGGTCATGATCTATGATCTCAGGGTCATCAGACCAAGCCCTGCATTAGGCTCTGTGCTGGTCATGGAGCCTGCTTAAGATTCTACTTCTGCCCCTCTCCCCTGGTTGCACGCTCTCTCTCTCAAAAAAAAAAACAAAACAAAAAAAATTGATCCCCCATGATCCTAGTATCATGACCTGAGCCAAAATCGAGTCAGACGCTCAACCGACTGATCCATCCAGGCACCCCCAAGCCCAAATTTAAATCCAGGGCTCTTTCCTTCCTCCATTGCTCTTGTCCTCAAATTGATACCAGGCCCTCTTGTAAGGTGCCAGGGATACACTACTGAAAAAGACAAATACTTGTTCCAATGACCCTTACATTTTAGAAGAGGGAGAAAACAAAGGTTAAGAGTCCTTTTCTGCCCTCATCTGCATCACAAGCACCTGCAGAGAGACGAGTATCCTATTTATTTATGATAAAATAAGAGTGCAGTGTAATTTAAGAATCCTCTCCGATTAGATGTAATGTCTGGTGCTAGAAACTTGCTAAGCCTGACTTTCAGCGGAGAACAAGTGGGATCTCAGGGTAAAACTGAGTTTTCCTTTGTGTCGCCACTCTAAAACTGCAAGAAAGTTAAGCATCCCCACAGCAAAATGTCCAAATGTTTATCCCTTTTCAGCACATCAGATACGTTTCTATTTCTGTATTCAGAACAATTTCCTAGTGCAGAGGAATCAGATATCTGTGAACAGGAAACAAAGCAACCCAAGGAGTGAGAAAGTATATTGTGACACTATGCTAGAAATGAATTCACTTTAAAAGGAGTCCATCTTGGAATCTATCCAAAGGTGTTCAGTTCCTGAACTACCAACGGGCCTTGTGAAGTGATGGCATGGATCCTGAATGTAATATGTATCTTCTTTGGTTTACTAATCTCACTCTTGAATTCCCCAATGCCCATTTGCATTTAGATTTTCCCCCTGGATATCGGCCCCTCATTTCTCTTCCCATGCTCTACCGTTCTCCATCAAAATGGCTTAGAGCTTTGAGACACCAAAATTGGCTTTGGAGCTCTAAAAATATCAGGTTACTATACCAGAAAAACCAATTCAGGATATCAATTAGGGCGTTGTCGGGATCCAATAAATGCATCAGGGGGAATAGGTAGGAGACGGTGGATACCATTGAGCTTGATCCTTACAGTGGACATTGAAATATGACAAGGAAAAAGGTTACTATGAAACGTCACTAAGTACTAGTTTCCGTGTCATTTTTCTTTTAGGAAGCTAATATGCAGAACTTCTGACTAAGGATAGGCTTCATTTTTAAAAAGTGAAAGTTCTCCTATGCATTCATGGTGGTACAAGAGCAGCTTTAAATATCAATGTCCTTGTTCTGCTCTCCCAAGTCATTATTTTCTCCAACACTCATTTAAGGAAAAGGGCAGATTTCAATCTTCATTTGAAAAAAATTAAAGTTGGTAGAAAGGTCTACGATGTTTCAGGACACCGATATAATTCACATTAGAAGTGTTCTTAAAAGCAAGGACAAAGGGTATTTTAAGGCGGCACTTTTGAGGGGCACCTGGGTGGCTCAGTCGGTTAAGTGCTGACTTTGGTTCAGGTCATGATCTCCTGGTCTGTGGGGTTGAGCTCCATGTCAGGCTCTGTGCTGACAGCTCAGAGCCTGGAGCCTGCCTTGGATCCTGTGTCTCCTCTCTCTGCCCCTCCCCACTTGCACTCTGTCTCTCTCTCAAAAATAAAATAAACATTAAATTTTTTTGTTTTTAAAAGTGCTTTCAGATTGGCTGAAATTCTTTGCATTAGTTACACATTTTGTTTAAATAGTATCCACTTTTTCTGGAAAGTTCCCTTCTGGTGATTGATCCATATTTCTCCACACATCTGGTTACAGTTGACAGTTCCAGGGAGGGCAGCTGACCCAAGCCAACTCAGGCAGATCCTGTAAAGGACTCTGGTTCAGCAGAGAGAAAACCTCAATGTTGCTTTAGAGGCAGGCTTGGGGATTAGGGTGCTGCCAGCCCTTCTGGTTTTTTTGTTTTTAATTTTATTTTTAAAGCTAATTTATTTTGAGAGAGAAAGAGCAGGGGAGGAGCAGGGAGACAGAGAGAAAGAATCCCAAGCAGGCTCCTCACTGTCAGCTTGGAGACTGATGTGGGGCTCGAACTCACAAACCATGAGATCATGATCTGAGCCGAAACCAAGAGTGGGACGCTTAACTGACTGAGCCACCCAGGTGCCCCAGCCTTCTGGTTTTGGTTCCAGAGGGGAGAGCCAACAACCAGAGATGGTGAGTCTTGGGATTGTGCCAGTCCAGGGTCCCAGTCATCCTGAGGCTTACATCACATTACATTACGGCTGGCAATGATTTAACTGGTTCTTATGAAGTACCAGACATTCAGCTCTAGGTATTTTTCATGTTTCTCTTTTAACCTGAAAATCCCTTGAGATAAATATCATCACGTCCTCTCAGCTTTATGGAACATTCTGAGGCATAAGGAGGTTAAGTAACTACAAAGCTGAGCTGGGATTCCAACCCATGGGGTCAAACTCTAGAGCCAGTGCTCTGAACTCCATTTTTACTCCATCTCTAAGCTAATAAGCAATTTCCCCCATCAAAGCAAGTTTCAGTTGGGTATCTTGCACTTTCAGCCAAATTATGTACTATGTATTGTAGGTATACTAAGTAATACACTAATGAAAGCAATCAAAGGAATACCTCAATCTGAGTATGTCCAAAGCCATGTTGTTATCTTTCTCAAACTTGTTTCTCTTCCCTTTCTCTCTAAATGACATTTTCATCCATACAAGATGAAATTAAATCTTGGGAATCATTCTGAATCCCTTCTCAGCTTCCACATCACCTCATTTTATATCCCAAGCCTCTTTATTCTACAAACAAAAATTGGGCAGTTGTAATGGACACAACCTGATCCTCAAGCCAGTCCCCTTTTATTTTTTTAATTTTTACTTTCACTTTTTAAAGTAGGCTACACACCCAGTGTAGAGCTTGAACTCACAACCCTGAGATCAGGACCCGAGTTGAGATCGAGTCGGACGCTAAACTGATTAAGTCACCCAGGCATGCCCCCCTTCTTTTCATTCCCACATTTGATGCCCTAATTCATACAAATGGTCTTAACCTTCTTTAACCTTTTAGTGCCCTAGGATCTTCACCAGTAAGAGGGGGTCAATCGTACCTATCCCCTGAGGCATTCGAGGATTAAATAAGATAAAGTGTGAGAACCACTTAGCACAGTATTTGACAACTGTTAAGGTATTTCTTTTAAGAACTAAAAAAGTTTTAATATGTGCTCATGGAGAATTCATTGTTTGCTTTTATAGCAAAAACATGAACTATAATAAATTCATCAAATGAATATGATTTCATATTTTTGCACTTCAAGTGACCTGTATGATTTCCTGCATTTTCCAACATAATATAAATTCTTAGAACACCCACACAAAACCCCACTCCCCAAAACCCAACAACATTCAATCCCCACTCCTTAACTATGCTCTATTAGCAGCTATGTTAGGGATTGCCATGTATCTGATGAGTACAGCACATTCATCAGATATACACATTCAGAATCAACTTCCTTGATTATGTTAAGTCAACTACTAGAGCTTTAAGTTGTTCCCCTTGTTTAGTGAACATTCAAAAAATAAAATATAAATTCACGCATTCACCCGAACACAGAAGGGCCTATGTATCATACAGGTTATATACAATACACATATTATTCATATTCTACTTCATATTAGATTCTTTGGCTTGATACCCAATTTTCATATTGGATTAATAAAGCATAAAAAAGCATACTGTAAGGATCAAATATTTGACACAGCCATTCAGCCTTATCCATTAACATACACACACACACATACACACACACAGAAATTTTAAGTAAAATTAAGCACTTGTCTTTATTAGCTTTCTAATTAGCCAACATATGAACCCAACTTGGAGCCTATGGGTGGGGTGTTTAAAACAAACAAAACAAACATGAGTTGATCTTTGTGTAAGAGATAGAAAAGGAAAACATAATGATCAAGCTCAAACTTATGATTTCCTTACATTTTTCTCTCCAACATATATCTTCATTGCCTAGTTAAGATTCAAACTTGAAACAGAAGATAGTATTTTTAAATGTCTTTAAGTTACCCTAAAGGACTACTTCCCCTTACTGATTTTCATACCTTTCCATTACTGTCCATGTTGTTTACTACATTAACACCTGAGCAGTATCAGGTCCTGTTAGAATTACCAGGAACCAGATTTCTGGTTTATAAATGAGGGATATATAATTTGTCTTCAAACACAAAAGGAAAGCACTGGGTAGGGGAACGGTAGTGAGTAATCACAGTATTTTTTAAATTTCAGAGGTTTTAGAAGTAGCCTATTGGCAATAAACTCCAGGTCAAAGTTTTCCCTTCTGTTCTGAATGATATGAAACTTGGGAATCTTGCCACACCAATACTTGTTCAGGCATTTGAATAGATTCCAGGCCTTTTTATGAGAAAGAAAAACTTCAGTTGTAACTGTTAACTAACATTTTTGAAGTGGCATAAGGTCTTCTTTGATCCATAGGATTAGGCAAACTTTGTTACCCACACATCTCAGTTCTTCAAAGGTATTGATGTCCATCTTGGGGAGCAGAAAAACCTAAAACCTGCATCACAATATCCAACAAAATCTCGATTAAAAACCTTACTATAAAAATGACAATGTAAATGAGGAAAATTTAAAAGAATATCCACATAATGTCAACTTCAGGATGGGAGTAGTTTTAAACAAGACAGGAAATCCAGAAGACATAAAAACTGGTTAGGAGTGGACCACATTAAAAAAAAAATAATGGTACAATCAAAATATACCATAAATCATGTCAAAATACAGACAATGGTGAAAAATATTTGCAATCCAAAAAACTTAAGTGTTAATATTCTTACTATTCCTACCAATCAAAAATTTTTGTAAAATTGGCAATTGATTTCAGATGAGGAAATGGAATTATCATTAAGCATGAAAAGAATACTCAAAAAAAAAATCATAGATATGCCAAATTAAAACATGAAGCCATTGGACTGGCTAAAAACACTATTATTAATTTGCAGTACAAGTGAGGATATAAGATAAAAGTGACTGATGGGAAGAGTAAATCACTGTAAGCTTGACTTCACCAATAAATGGGAATCCGTCTTTATCTACTTAAGTGCCACCATCATTTTGTCTAAGAATGTTCACTACAATAGCAAAAACTACAAACAACCTACCGGGGGCAGTTGGTTAAGTTGGGGAACCTTCATACAACAGCCTACTATGCTCCTATTAAAAATACGTAAAAGCCATTTTGATTAATAAGTACAAGGCACTATTGTGACTCACAAGCATATATTTCTTCTTTACAGAAGCCCATGATTTATCTCTGTATTATAGAAGTAGTAACTGAGACACAGAGAGAAGTAACTCGTTGAGACTATGTCATACTGCTGGTTTTATAGATGGAGGGGGCCAGAAACCAAGAAGTGTAGATGGCTTCTAGAAACAGAAAAAGATAAGGAAAACATATTTTGACATCAGAGCCTTGAGAAGGAAACAGCCCTGCTGACACCTTTCAGCTCAGTGAGACAAATTTCAGACTTCTGACCTCCCAAACTGGTAAGTTCGTGTTGCTTTAAGCCATTAAGATTGATGCAATTTTTTACAACACCGATAAGAAACTAATACAATAAGGGATAATAAAAGTACTATGTGGACAACATTATTTCCAGAAATGCCTTTACTAAAGTTTAATGTAGGGGCCATCACTTTCTGGTATAAACAGTAAGTTCTGTATCATCTATGAACCTATGGCTGAGAACAGTGCTAGATCCATAAAGAGATATGTAATAAACATGAATAAATAACAGCTTAGTATAGATATGACTTTTTTATTGAGGTATAATTTGACATTGAACTAGCAGTTCCGGGTATATGACAGGATTAAATATTTGTATATATTGCAAAACGATTACCTTTTCTCTGTATGGATTTTGGAAATTAGTAGAAAATGTGTCCATCACAACAGGATCAGTCCTATCAGAGTAACTTTTTCAGATAGCAGTTTCAACGAACTACATTCTGAGTTATCAAAATTTCACGTTAATGGTGCAGATTCCTCTTAAGCATCACAAGAAACGAATATTCATTTTTGTGGAAATACATATTCTAGTATGTCTCTAACTCCTAAGCTCAAAAGATCTAAGACATGTACTCTAATGCTTTAATGTTATATTATAAATACACATAAAAGTGATTCAAAGGTATGTGAATGCTCTACTAGAAAAGACAATAAAAAAAAAAGTCTAACCACATAAAGGAATATAAAACTATTTATTGACCACTGTTTACCAGTATTTACAATAAAGTAAATAATATACAGTTGGATAACATTCTGACTACAAAGTTATTGTTTTTCCTGGTTTCTGCTGAACCAGTAACTCAAATACTGAGAAGATTGAGCCTACATGTAAGGAATGAGTTGGGGTAAAGAAAAAACATGCAGGTCAACAATTTAGATTACAGAGGTCTGTCCCCCCATTTATTCCAGCAGGTGCTAAATTGCCAACATCTCTAACCATCTGATTATGATCAGGTTTCCATGAACAAGTTTTAAACATTCCATGAATCATGACCTTTTAGTCAGTGCAGCACAGGGATTTCAACTTCTTCAAAGGGAATGGTTCACCAGAAGGAACCTTTAAATGTCCACTAAGTTTTGCTTACCTAATTAAAACATACCAGGACTTGTCTGGTTTTTTTCATTTGGGTGGGGAGGTTATTGGTAGTGATAAAATTTTCCTTTCAGGAATCTTGCAAACAAACTTGCATTTGTGTGACTGCAGACATGGATTCTGTTACGGCTGCTTTCAAATTGTCCAATTTAAATTGCTTACGTTATATGTAAGCCCAATTAATTACAAAATTTGAAAGGTTAAGGCTTCAGGAAAACTTTCAATTTAAGTGATTTCTTAGGTTGCTAAAAATGATGGCATCCCAGAAACGTGGGCGTATCCATGGTTATAAAATGCTGTTTTTATTTTGGGGAATGTTAAAAAAAAAAAAAAAGAAAGAAAACGATTTACGTATGTATTTTAAGTATATACACAAAAAAAACCCCAAATAAACAAAAAACCCAGAATGGTCCTTAGGCATATAGGAGTTAAACACAAATTCTGATTGAAGAACAACTATGAAGATTTCCCCCAACATTTAGAAAAGGTGTTCTCTAAAGCAGGGGAATAATATACCATGGTCTCAAATATTCTTCTTTGATAAAGGAAGCAACTACAGAAAGCTTTTATTTGTTCAAAGTAACCAGTGCTATAGATGCAAAAAACCCCAACAACTCCCCCAATACTACTTCAAAACAAACATATCAAACTTGATTTTCATTAGAATGTTATTTTTTCACACTAATAAACCAAAAAACCAAGACCCAGATTTTATATATATATATAAATATATATAAAAAGCAACACAAACAATTATTGAGCTTCATCTTCCGGACAAGAATGCCAAGTTAGTCTCTCTTCATAAAAAGCAATTACAATCTGAGGACACTTCATATTTGCCTCTTTTGCCAGCACCAAGTCTGCCTCATCTGAATCTTTCCTGTTGTGAGGAAAAAAAATGTTCAGTCAAAAGTCTCAATGGTTTTTGTCAACTGCAAGTCTTTCACTCAAGTCGTAACTCAATCAAAAGGTGTTTAAGTGCTTCTGAAGGATTATGTGGTACATGTGACTATGTTCCAATACAACCTCATCTTCCAAAACAAGCCACAGTTTGCCAAATTTTGTTTTAAAACATCATAGCAAAAGAAACTAGAATCATCCTTTCAGCAGATAATTACTACCTCATAATGATGAAAACTATAAAACCTTTTCTAGTTAAGGCTTCACAAATTTAAAAAAATCTATTCCTACTTTAAAATAAAACAGCAATCATCTGCACACTTACCATTTCATGAGAAACATTAATTCTCCACTGCTGTCTGTGGCACCAATTATTCGTTCAGGATCAAGACCTCTGGCAAAGCCTCTTGGTTTATCAGCCTGATTAAAAAGATATTGACTATTAAAAAGATATTGACTTTTCATATAGCAAACTAATATTAACTTCCAATGTGTTTACATGAAATATAGCTTTCAAATAAAAATCATCCCATAGTGAAAAAGAAATAGCAAGAGAAAAAACCCTTATTTAGTACTAAAACATAATTTCTGTTAACTTTTCAAGAAGCTACAACAAATGTGGGTATCTAAAAGTATTCTAAATCGCAAGTCAAGGTAACAAATACCTTTCCGTATCCTAATATGTCAAAAGACAGAACTGTATGGGCACACAAAAAAATTAATCCCTTTATTTTGCTAACTCATCCATTAATAATCGTAAATTCTTGGAAGATTTCACTTGTAGGTATTAGTCTAAATTACCCACATATTTTAAAAGCACACACAAAACACAAATAGAAAATAGTAAAAACTTCAAAACTCACACTCATCAGTAATGTAATCAATGTGAATTACAGGAAACCTTATAAAATACTTAGCATAAACCACTGCTTCTGAAAGTGTGGTTTGAGGACCCCTGGATATTCTAGAGACCATTGGTATGTGTCTGTTTATCTGCAAGGTCCCCTCTTTTCATGTATCTCTGACTTCAGATTATCTTCGTATTATCTCCAAACATTGAGAGCAAATCAGATGCAGAAGTAGAACTATCTTAAGCCAGACATCGAAAAGATTTGCAAAGATGTAAAATGACACTCTTCTCATTTATTTTTCATGAAAAGTTATGAACATGCAATAGGTTCTATCACTGTTAACTGAATACAAGGATTTTAGGAATTTGTTTTATTTCTCATATAGTTAGTATTGATAGTCATAACACACATGAACAAAAGTTTTTGGGGATTCTCAGTAATTTTCTCAAGTATTAAAGGGGTTCTGAGGCCAAAAATGTTTGAGAACTGCCTACGTCAACAAATCCCTTCTCCCTACCAGACTTTATCTATATTCTAGGCTCTGGAGTCACATTACCTGGGTTAGTTAGAATGAAGACTCTAACCTTTACTGTGTGGCTTTGGGCAAGTTAACCTCTGTGGTTCAGGTTTTCTATAAAACAGGAATAATACTATCTGTCTCAGACGTTTTGTAGTATGCAAAGTGCAAATTAAGTTACATAGAACACTGCTGGGCACATTGTAAGAGCTCAAAGTAGGGTTAAGTATTGTTATTAAACAGTGTTTATCAGTATATGGTTGACTTTCTATCTATGCCTATAAATTCTTAACGTGTTACCTTTTTGCTTTGGCTGCTGAAGCATTCAGAACCAAATATGTCGTCAACCTCTGTGTTTCTCATCTGGGAAATGGGGATAATACCTATAATCTTAATAAACTTGCCATGAAGATTTAACAGATTATCTGTGAAGCACTTGGCATCTAGTTCAAATGATAAAATTTTAAATCCAAAGACCTTATCAATGCATCCATATTTTATGTTTAGTTCCCAAACCTAAATACTAATTCAGAATCGAGACCTTTTCTCAAATTGATGTTAGGTCAGTAGGCACGGTCAGTATGTTTTGGAGTTGAGGGTATAAGCAAGTAGTTACGTGTTTTGCCCGAAGCCACAGAAACATTAGAGAAGCAAAGACTGGATCAAAATATCCATGTAATGAATGAACCAACTATCTCATTTCACACCCTCCCCCCAACCAAACCCCAAAAAACCATAAAAATAACTTCCATCACCAATGATTATATACTTCAAAATCAAAGTGTTATTTGCCAATATCCTTGACAAACAAGGATCTCATGCAGAAGTACTTTCTGGTGGTCAATGCCACTAACAGTCCCTAATCAGGATGTGCCATGTGGATTGTGTTTACTACATTGTAAAGGACAGCAATGATCTAATCTTTGTGTTTGTTCTATTTAAGACTACCACTCCCGGATCACAGGAAATGGTTTTACTAAGGCTCAAATCCACGAATCTACTCATAATAACACTAGCATAACAATTTAAGTAGTATAAGCACTTACTGCACATTTATATGAGGCAGGCTAAATTATGTTTATCCTTTTTTGTCCTAAATATTAAGCATTTTAAAAAAGCTTTTCAATGATTTCTAAAGCATTTCAATTTTAAGTATTTTAAATGTACTTTAAAAATCAAGCCATCAACCTTTTACAAAGTTAGTCCAGTGGGCAATATTTTACACTTACAGCATCTCTTTTCTTCTTGGATTTGCTATCATCAGATTCACTGTCAGATAAAGATTTTCTTTTTGTGCCATCTTTTTCTTTACCAGCTTTTTGAGAATTAAGAAACGCTTCAATTAACTCTGGACAATCTAAATTTTCTTCAGGTTCCCAAGTATTGTCAGCACTAGGTTCAGTTAAAAAAAAAAAAAAAAAAAAGAAAAGAAAAAAATTCAATTAAATACAATTCATCACCATCATCCACATCCATTTAATATTTATCTGAAAAAAGTCTGCTGTACTGCAGATGCTTCTTCCCTATCTCCACATTCTCGAGAAAATCTGCTTATATCTCCTGTGTCTTTCTCAGCCCCCTATTAATCTGCTGTATTACCTCCAAGTTAACTATACCTGACTCTAGCAGAATTAGAGCTAATATTTTTCTAAGTTACACCAATAACCCACTTCAGAATTTCTCTGAAAAGGCTTTAAAAATGTGGATTCCTTATTCCCACCCCAAGTTACTTCACCAGATCAATCAGACTATGCCTCAATTTGGGATCTCCAATACGGTGTTTGAAAACACAATTCTAAGGCATTCTTAAATGTGAGACAGAATTGTCAATTTCTGCTGGGTCCTCAAATTGGGTAATGAAGAACAGAGGTTGGCAACCCAAAAGTCAAATCCAGCTTTTTGTATGTTGGGCAAACTAAGAATGGTTTTCACATTTTTAATTTGTTGGGAAAAAATTTCAAAATGACATTTACGTGAAATTCCAACTTTAGGGCCATACAGTGTCATTAGAACACAGCCATGCTCATTTGTTTAATGTAGTGTCTGCTGCTCCTTTTGTATTATATTTGCAGAGATGAGTAATCATGAGAGACCTATGGTCCACAATGCCTAAAGTATTTACCATATGATTCTTTAAGGAAAAAGTTTGGCAACCCCTGATACAAGGCTGAGATGAGCATTTTCATGTTTTTCAGAAGGACTAGAAGAAAAATGAATAGCAATTACCAATATGAAAAATAATCCTAGTGATAGGCTTGCAACCTTTTTTTTTTTTTTTTTTTTGGTAAACGCTATGCCCAATGTGGAGCCAGAACTCAAAACTGCGAGATCATGAGTAGTATGCTTTACAAACGGAACCAGCCAGGCACCCCCTAGTCTTGTTAACTTTGTGTGCTCTGATCCAAAAAGACTTTACAGAACAAGACAGAAAGAAATTAATTTTAGAGATGTTGGAAAACAAAGGTAATGTTAACCTCTGATTGTAACCTGCGTCTTTTGATATGCTGAGACTCTAAAATTGGAAAACCTGAATCTGAGAACAGAGGAGCACAAAAGAGTTGAAGCAGAGCCTCCGTCTAATATAACATAGATCTACGTAACCCTAACCCTTTCTATATGTGGATAATATAGACTTGTATATTACCTAATACACTGCACAGTTAGTTATCTAGCAGGTCTCAATCATAATAATGGCCTTAAGTTTCGGAGAAAGAGGGAGAAAAGGAGTTAAGTTTCTTAACATTTTGATGGGCTGGGTAGAAACAAACAGCATTTAATGTTTTGAGATTCCAAAACAACAAAAAACCTACCATACGAAGGTAATCAATTCTTTGACACATTGGTTAAATCTAACTTTAAAATAGTTCGGACTTGGGGCACCTGAGTGGCTCAGTCAGTTAAGCCTTCGACTCTGGAGTTCAGTTCAGGTCAGGTCACGAACTCACGCTTTGTGAGAGCGAGCCCTGTAGCTGACAGCTCCCTCTCTCTCTGCACCTCATCCCCACCCTGCACACATTCTCTCAAAAATGAAAATAAAGTAAAATAAAATATGATAAAAGTTCAGACTTATTTTGCTTTGTTCTCCTACCTGTTGGAAATTTTTCTAGTGGCAAATTACGAATTTATGATGTACACTTTCGCTCAACTAAGAATACTGAAAAGATAAAATAAGAAACCTTCAATCTTCCATTTAACTCGTAATTCCCAAATTGCTTACGGAGGCAGCTTTAAAGGTAAACGGTGGGGCATGTAGTAGGTATCAGATATCTGAAGCCTAATTATTTAACTAGCACACTTCCCCATGTCCACCCCGTTCAGAAAACTGTTGACTATCTTCACTATCCATTTTTTATAAGTCACTGGCCATGGAACCTTGCTGTTTTTGTGGTATTAGGCAAAAGATTCCAAGGAGATTTAGCACAAGATAAATGTAAGAGTAGAATTTCTGCATGAGTTATTCGCAATACATTATAAAAATTAGGACAACAATTAGCAACGAGGAATATAAAGAACTAAGGAGCTTGAAAAATGCCCTGACTGCTTCTTAGAGATTAGGATACAGTAAACCTAGTATATGGCACAGGTCCTGGATTATGATAAGCACTTCTGTTCAACACCCACCAGTCTACCTTATATAGCTTCACACCTTATATAGCTTCACACCTTATATAGCACACCCTCCCTATATAAGGAAACGTCAATTAGATATTCTAATTGGTGCAATACTTAACTACCTTAAAATGCATTATACGGTGAACTGCACTCTGTAAATGTGACTCTTCAAGGCAATCGACTAGTTTCAAATATGCTTGGTTACAACTGTAGGCTAAAGACTTGGCTCTTTTTAAACAGCTCTCAATCAAGGTACCCTAGATTAAAGGTATCTTTACATTTAAAGAAATCTATGGAGAAACTGATTTTAAAAACTTCAGACTAAAAGCAAACTTTAAATGTCACTTAACTGCAGTTAAACATCTAATAAAAGCACCAGGTTTCTTACTCTGTAAATCCCTTCCACTTCAGGAAATACTCCACCTTCCCATTCACTACACGTCGGTCCAGTACTTTTTCCACCACAAATTCTTCAGGCTCTGCCTCTTCTACTTTTTTACTCTTTCCATTCTGTTTCTTTCCCATTTTTTGCTAAAATAAAACAAAAAAGAGATTTAAGAGACATTTTTTAAAAATTTTGAGTACATTTTAAAGACTAAAGACTGCATTCGACACCTGTGTTTTTACTTCTATATCCCAGGGGAGACCCTTCTGAAAAGATTAAAGTCAACAAAAGGAATACTTAATTCCATTTTAGCTCAAACCTATCATTTAGCTCAAACCTATCACCCACCCCCTTTCACTGAAATAATACAATCAAAAACACTGGAAAATACTGTTATCTTCTCCGAATCCAATCTCTCATCTAGTCTACAGGACCAAGTTTACTAGAGTTTGCACTCATTTTAACTGCAAAAAGCAACAGACAACTAGAAAAGTACCAGAAGATGACACAAAGAAGAGAGTACTAGTAACAGGTCTTACTGAGCCACAGTCCCATTAAACTATAGCCCCCAAACACTAAAACCCCCTGTATCAATGCAAACACCAACGTTAAGCCTTGATTATACAGAAAAGAGGTAAATGCAGAATGAAAACATGGTCCAGAATCCTGATATCAATTGCAGAGTCAACTAAGGAGACCATGAAGAGGCTAAAAAGGACGCTAGTATTGTTCCGTAATTTCTGTAGATAGTATTACAGATCACGTGGAACAAAGCTATAATGTTGTCACACGAAGATGCCAAAACGCTGGATCATTTTAATCCTCCAATGTGAAAAAATCTTCTTGGTTCTCAAGAGTCCAAACTGGTAGCCAACAAAATTTACGTAGAGAAGTTTTTAGGTTAGTTTTTTTCTTTACATAATGCTACAAGAGAAGCCAAAAGACCATGCTAAACCCCACATTATTTTCCAATAAGTCAGATGTTATGAGGATTGATAAGAGATAAAACAAAAAACTTAAATGGTTAATTAGAAGAGACTAAGGGAGGGAAACCTCAAATGTTAATTCTAAATTCATTTCAGTGGTGCTATTAAAAAAAAAAATCTTAATTGCTAACACTGAAGTCACCCCTAATACAGCATACAGGCAAAAAAGTTAACCAGCAATACTTCAAGATGGCAAAAAAACATTAAAATTATGGAATTATTCACAAATGTACACACATAGAAGTAATAAAACTCCTCTGGAATTTACAATAACCCAGCAAACACCTGATTTTGTTGGATATCTTCTCTAAGTCAGGCCTTATAATTTTCATTAATTCAGACACTGGGTATCACAACCAGTCAGATAGCTTTTTGTTTCTGTACAGTACAAGGAATGGTAGTGAGAGAAATGAAGAACGGGTGTAGACAAAAGTCTATCAGTGATCCTAAATGATAAAATAGCCATCTTCATGAAGATGAGGTTAACAGAATAAAGAGGAAAGCAAAAATAAGCACAAAAAGTGAGAAGAATAAACACTAATAAAACTTGGCACAAAAAATGAAGTATTTACTTCTACGGCACCCATAAGCTACTTACAAATGTTCATTTTTTTCTTTTCAAACAAAATTCACCCACTTTCCCACATAAATTAAAAGCACACCTCATCTCTTGAAAAGAATTTTTAAGGCTGTCAATTTATGATCCCTTGTCAAAGGATAAAATGCTTCAGTATCATTAAGTTACGGACATTGAAGACTATCAAAACTGTGCCAAAGCAATAGAGGCATCTATGTGTGCTTTCATCCTCCAAGCCTCAGGGATAGCTAGTTCCTTCTCCTTCCAATACTTGAAGGTCACAGGCAACCATACAGCCAATTCAATTATCTATACACTTTGGTTTACTGGTTATGGAAGTTGAAGGGCAGTTCAATCCTGAGGGGGCATGGAAGATGCTTTGTGCTTTTTTCCACTGAGGGCTTTGATGTGAATCTTTTGTGCCACACTTTATATTTCAACATTTGCCAGGATTTGAGTTAAACGTGCAACCTAATGATGGTAAAAATTAAAAATCAGCAACTTGCCTTTTTAGTGTGAAACCCAAGAGAGCAATATACAAACCAAAACCAAATGTTTTACCTTATTTTCGTGTTAGCACTCACCTTTAATATGACTGCAATTATTAATGCAATGTGTTAGAATTACTGTGAGAATCATAACGTTCAATTTTGTGATTTGTATATGAATATTTCAATGTTTTAAAAAACCTGTAACAATATAGCTGAGCATACTACGTCTTTACACATTCATAGAACTTTTAACGAAGTATAGGAATGAATGCAAACTCTGGATTTAAGAAAGTGAAAAAATTTAATTGCTCCAAATTTAATTGCTGCAGATCTAGTCTTCTCTCTTCCCGGGACATATGTATGGTTTTGTTCATTTTGTATTTAAAAAACCACATGGCAATGATGTGATTTTAAGGCCTTAATGTATTTTAGAATAATTAAGCTTGAAATAGGACAGTATGACTAAAGTAATTCCCAAGATCAAATGACTTTTGTCCCAACCTAGGTGTATGAGGAACAACTTCTTTAACCAACACTGAAAATACCTGCTCTCTCTAGAATTCAATATAGGGAGATTTAGGGACCCTTATGCCAACACCCAAGAGCTTTACAGCACTGCCTGTCAATATTCTTCCATGTTGCAAAAGTTTATTTTTATTTCAAGATAAAAATACTCTGTAAAATTCATGTTGCTATCCTCCCAAGATTAGGTTTCTTTAAATGGATTAAGACACTATTAAGCCAAGCCTGTAAGTATCTTAATGTAATGATTTCGTTTTTGCCCCTAATTCTCCCTATAACAACACTGCAGGGAGAGGGGACTGGGAAATACATGTGGATGTAAATATCTCAACCACAGAGATGCAAAGTTATAATTTTGGGGGGAAAAAAAATTTGAGTTAGATCCTTACGTATTTTAGGTTTTCATTAACTTACCAATGTAGTTTTATTGGAGGCCATTTTTTATTGCAGACTTGAAGAGCTATTACTAGAAAAATGCATGACAGTTAAAAAGAAGTTTGCACGACACAAAAAAGGTAGGTAAACACAAGTTTTGTTTGGATTCCAACCCCCACTTATGTATCCTATATTTAAAATTTGTACTCAAATCCAGAGATGCAGATTTGAGCTCCTGCCTAAGTTATTAGTGACCTATGCTTGCTGAGTATATCAGTGTTGTAACCAAGTGGATTGAGAAATCCTTATTGGGTACCCTGGTATCTGAGTTTTACAAAGGAAAAAATAGTAGACAAATATTTTTTCCCCAATCTAAATCCCGCTGATATCAATCCTATCCAGAATTTTTAAAAAAGTCAAATAACTTGTTTCAAAATTCGATGTGATAACCCAAACAATCACAATTATTAAACTACCTTCAATTTTCCACTAGACCTTGTAACAGTCCAAAGAGGCACCTACATAACCCCAACTTGGTTTCTTTTTAGAACCCCCGCATTCTAATCACTAGTTTTAAAAGCTGAAGACAGAAAAAAAACATACTGAGATGCGTGAGTCCCATTTCGTGCCACTTTTAAGACAAACCACCTCTTCTGTCTATTCGCCCCCCATAAGCCCCACCCTGCTTAACCAGGCCCAAACACCCGGCCCCCGCCCCCCACCCGGGAGCGCGGGCCTCGTGGTCAGCGCATCCGCGGGGAGAAACAAAGGCCGCGGCCCGGGGGCTCAAGGGCACTGCACCACTGGGCCCGCGTTCGTCCCCACCCGGCGGCAGCCACGTAACGGAACGCCCGCCGCAGCCTCAGGACAGCGAGCCGTGCTGATGCGGGAGAACGCACCGCCCTCACGGGAGGCCCAAGTCGCCGACAGAGGCCGCGAAGGGGAGGAGGGCCCCTCATCTTGATCGCGGGTGGGGGAGGGGGGAAAGGAAATGCGCTTTGTCTAGAAATAAGGCGGCTGTCGCCACGGCTCTCGACCCTCTCGAGGTCTGTCTCGTTCTCCCCCTCCCCCACAACTAACTCCAGGCAGCGGCCCAGCGCCAGGCCAGCCGCTGGGTCTCCGCTCGACTCTCCGCTGCTTCCCGCCAGCTCCTGACTCGGGGTCGGGCGGGGAAGGGCGGGAAGCAAGGAACTGGGGTGCGGGGCGAGAATCCCTGGGGCGCAGGTGGTATCTTAAGCACCACCACCGCGTAGAGAAAGAGAAAGAAAGACACCGACTTCACCGCCTCCGAGCTGCTCCGCGTCCCGGGTCTGCGGCGTCTCCGGCCCTGCGCGCCTCAAGCTCCAGCCACATCCGAGGGGGAGGGGGCTGGGGAGCTGCGCGCCGGGCAGCCGCTGGGGGGGGGGGGGGGGGTGGGGGGTAGGGGAAATGGCACCGCCCACGCCGGGCGGCCGCGAGGGGCGGGGCGGCCGGGTGCGCGCTCCCGGCGGGGGAGGGGCCGCGCGCCGCGCCCGCTGGGAGCCGGTGCCCGGGGCAGGTGGAGGGCGCCAGCGACGGGGCACTTACCGTTCGCGGCGTGGCGCCTGGTGGCCCCCGGAGGGGAGGGAGAGGGAAGTAGGGGCGAGGACAGTGACCGAGCTTCTAGACGGAGGCGTTTCTGTTTCGCAGCTGCAGCGCCTGGCGCCAAAACCGGGCTCCGCCCACTTCCTCGCCCCTGGATGTGGGTGCCTCCAAACGCTAGGGGTGAGGGAGTGAATAAAAACTTGGGCGGGGAGAATCGGAACTAAGCAGGAGTGCCCCTCTCAAACCACTCTCTCCGAAGACCTCGCTTGAACCCAAGGGGTCGACTCCCAAAGACGTTGGACAGGGTTGGTGGCGTGTGAAGTGTAACGTGTTGACTAGAAGTCGCTTCGGGTGTTTCCGGAAGGGGCCGAGTCAGTCCTCAGAGCAGGAGGGGAAAATTGGGGGAGGGAAATCGCTAGGGGGAGGCTACAGATTATTCTGGCGGGAGATGAAGGGCGGGGGAGCGAATTAACAGAAGTTTTGCTGCAGGGACCACCTCCCGGTTTGAGGGGGCTGGGCTTTAGGGCTGCGGATTAAGCTCCTCCCGACAGCGTTAATTTCAAACTGCGCGACCGTTTCTCACCTGCCCTGCGCTAAGGCGGGGGCTGGACCCAATTCCATTAGAGAGAACTACGCAGGACTCGAGCCTTCCGCAATTCACTGAGTCCATTTACGCAAGTGACGTCAAGCACTGCTACTGGCTGCTGGGGGGGGAGGAGTACGTATCTGGCGTAAGGAGGGCGTAGAGCGTTCCCGCCATTGGCGGCGGTTAGGGCGTTTACGCAACGGCCTGACGTAGGGGAAGACGCGTTGGTCGGGGGGAAGGTTCTAGAAAAGCGGCGGCAGCGGCTCTAGCGGCAGTAGCAGCAGCGCCGGCTCCCGTGTGGAGGTGCTCTTAGCGGTGTTGTTTCTCGAGCAGCAGCAGCTCTCACTACAGCGCCAGGACGAGTCCGGTTCGTGTTCGTCCGCGGAGATCTCTCTCATCTCGCTCGGCTGCGGGAAATCGGGCTGAGGCGACTGAGTCCGCGATGGAGGTAACGGGTTTGAAATCAATGAGTTATTGAAAAGGGCATAGCGAGGCCGTTGGCGCCTCGGTGGAAGTCGGCCATCCGCCTCCGTGGGAGAGCGGCGGTGAAATTGGGCCACTTCAAAAGCGGCTCGTCTCAGGATATTTTTGAGGAGAGGTCGTTAGCGGAGGCCGGATTGTGAACAGTATCTTCCCCACCCTCAGCCTGCCGGCGCCATTTCCCTTTGCTGGGGGTGGGGGATGGGGAACTTCCACATGGCGGACGCAGTCCTGGTTTGGCGAAAAGTGGGGCGCGGAGGCGGAAATTCTTACTCCCTTTTCAAAGCACGCTGATTTGGGGGCTCTGGCGTCCCCGCGTTTGAGCTTTTCGGCGGGCTTCGGATCCTCCGGAGCGAGGCTGCGGAGCTTCCCCTCCCCCCCCCCCTCCCGGGAACCGGATTTGGCGGCCGCCATTTTCATTCCTTTCCTTCCTCGCAGCGTTTTTCTTTTCAGTCTTTGGATTCTGCTAGTTTCGTTCCTTTACGGAAGAAGAGAAGTGGTTAACTATTTTTCTTTGTTTTCGGGTTATTCTCATGCCGTTTCGGGGTAGATTCCGAGGGTTTGGGGGAGCTTGGATCTTTAAAGTCCTGCGCAGCTCGTTAGAGGCTCTCTGCTTTCCCCTCGATGAAATGGCGCCATTGCGTTCAGAAGCCACACCGAAGAGCGGGCGGGTGGGGGAGTCGGTTCCCCGGGGCTGGTTCGCACCGGTGTAAGAGGAGGTAAAACGACCTAGGGTGTCGGGCCGAGTTTTAAGGGAAGCCATATTACAAAGAGAACATTTTGTTTTCCAGCCCTCGCTTTTTGGGTAACGGTTTTATCGGAGTCTGCGGTGACTTAAAAGCTAGTTGAATTGCAGGAAACTTTAGACATAAAAAGGGGAGCCATTAAGTTAGTACCGATTGGGGGTGGCAGTGGGGACGGGGGTGGGGGGGTTGGTTTCACGATCCCGTAAGGATTCCTTGAATTGTAAGATATTCGTGGTAAATAACATTTTTGCTGGGAAATGTAATCATCTTTCCTGGGTAAGACTAGAGGGTCTTGTGATAAGCTAGAAATTAAGAGGGAAGTAAAATAAAAACTTTTGGTCTTCAGTTAAAACGTGGCTCAGTCTTTCATTGCTTTTAACGGTTACGTACAAAACTTGTTTTCAGGCTTGGCCACTATGTATTTGAACTTTGTCATTTGCTTTTCTCATTTATGTTTGCTATGATGGTTGATCATTACATTGATAAGCAAAAGGTCTCCAGCGAAGGGGGGCCTGGTTGGGTATTTTCTTTCTTAAGCACGCTTATAAAATAACTTTGTTTGTAATCGATAGTGGACATCGGGTAAGTTTGGAAAAACTGAGGTAAGTAATGAGTTTTTGCCTTTTGTTAGTGATGTGTAAAAGTTGTTGTAAATGTGCTTTTATATTTGCGTAATTTATTTGGGTTGTAAAAACTGATTTATAGTAGTTAGACTAAGTTAAGTAAAATTAGGTTAACTTAAATATCAGTATGTCAAATAATCATTTAACAGGTCTTTTGAGGGCTTTAGGAGGTAGTTTGAGAATTTGTTGAGCTTTTAAAAATATAATTCTGAGAACAGAGGAAAAAATCTAATTGTATACTTACCACTATTTTTTTGAGCTGTTGGGGAATTTTCGTGCATAGAAGTAGTAACCTCCACTGGCCTGAGCTGTATGTAGTACTAGCTGGTAATAAAGTCTCTTGTTGTATGGAAAATTTTATTTGACCTTTGGTTTGTATTATAGACTCACAGCAGATGTTTCTGGGCACTATGACCTATTCTGGCTTCTGAATACCTGTTTTAAATTTTTATCCTAGTTATCTGAAAACGAAGCATAACAACCCATCTTAATTGAGAGCCGAAGATACCGGCTGTTAATGCAACATATATTTGCTTGGTGGTTTAAAGGGGTTAACGTTTTTTCTGCCCAGGTTTCCCGTCCCCCCCCCCCCCTGTAAAATTGGAGACACTTGTGCTTTGTAGTCTACCAGATGGCCGTTAAGGTCGATAACTCGAGTTTTGGGTTTTTTTACTGCATCAATGAAGTGTAAATTGTGGTAATACAAAAACTAAGTTAACAGTGGTCATTTAAGCTTTTATGGTTCTTGAAAAGTGAGATTACAGCAACATTGTACTGCATTTATATACGGTTCAGTAATATACTAGATTTTTTTGTGTTTTGTAAATACCAAATACAAGCATGCCCACAATCAGTTATGTTAAAAACTTCTGAAGCTCTGAACACTGTTAGTCATAAAAGGTATTTCTCCCTTGGTCAGAAGAGAGAGGCAGATTTTATAGGGATGTTTTGGTAAATACATTGAATGTTTAAGGGTTTTTTTTCTCATGGAGAGTTGGTGTATGGGGGAAGAATGATTTTTACAAGGTTTGGTGGTGTGTGTGTGGGGTTTTTGTTTTTTTTGTTTTTTTTGGACTGAAATACATAAGAATCACCACCAGAGGGAGCAGTAAAGGGAAAATAAATGTCAGTTTTAGATACTGAATCCTGAAATGGTAAATTGTGAGTTATAAGAACCAACAGTTCTTTATGTTTTAAAAGAAAAAGTGTTTACAATGAGTATTTAAAAGGCACTTTATTTGTTGTGGACAATAGGATTGAATCTAAAGTTAGTAACAATCCTTTAAACTTTCAATGACCAAGGACTAGGTTTGCTTCTCTCTCTACAGAAATTTTTTTTTAAGATTAAGGCATGTTAAAATAATTTAATGTCAAGTAAATTTGGATCAAGCATTAATGACTTTGAAACTTGTGTAGTAGTTCAGCTGAGGCAATTTTTTTGGTGTAACGCAACTAATATGCAGTTTAACATATGGTTTAAATTTGATGTAAGTTTTTTTTTTCCCCCCCAGAAAACTTTAGAAACTGTTCCTTTGGAGAGGAAAAAGGTACTCTGCCAGCAGGTCACCTCATATTTAAGAATTTAATTTCCTGCATACAAAGAGGAAATGTAAATAAAAATTGAAATGATGTTTTCCTTTGCAGAGAGAAAAGGAACAGTTCCGTAAACTTTTTATTGGTGGCTTGAGCTTTGAAACCACAGAAGAAAGTTTGAGGAACTACTACGAGCAATGGGGGAAACTTACAGACTGTGTGGTACGTTAAATGTAAAAATGTCTATAGATGCTAGTCTTTCAACTTTTGGACTCCTAAGTTTAATGTGTTGAGTAAGTTATTTTTAAAGCCATGTTCATGAAAATTGCTCGTCATTCAAACTGCTTTTTCATAACACAAGTAATAAGAAATGCTAAAGTTCCCCCCCCCCCCCCCTTTTTTTTAAGGTCATGAGAGATCCTGCAAGCAAAAGATCAAGAGGATTTGGTTTTGTAACTTTTTCGTCCATGGCTGAGGTTGATGCTGCCATGGCTGCAAGACCTCATTCAATTGATGGGAGAGTGGTTGAGCCAAAACGTGCTGTTGCAAGAGAGGTGAGCAAAATAGAACTTTGTCAGTAAATATGAAAGTAAGTTTTATACGTAACTTAAATCTTACCACTTTAAAGCTCTGTCAGTCTTGTGTCTCTTGATTTTCCTAGATTTGCCTACTTTTCTGAAACTAGTTTTTAGGTTATAAGCTATTGCTTTAGGTGGTATTTTATCATAAAATAGAAACTACTTTTGGTACCTAGATATTATGCTTTAAATCATGTTTTGGTTTGTTTTGTTAAGGTAGTTTTTTTCCTTTTTCAGGAATCTGGAAAGCCAGGGGCTCACGTAACTGTGAAGAAGCTGTTTGTTGGTGGAATTAAAGAAGATACTGAGGAACATCATCTTAGAGATTACTTCGAAGAGTATGGAAAGATTGATACCATTGAGATAATTACTGATAGGCAGTCTGGAAAGAAAAGAGGCTTTGGATTTGTTACCTTTGATGATCATGATCCCGTGGATAAGATTGTGTGTAAGTGTCTATAAACTCTAGGTGCATGGCTCTTTTCATTAATTTTTGGGTTTGTTTATTAAAAGGTAAATTGTACAAGTTGTTGGTAAAGAACATTGAGGTAATAGACTACGAACTTTTCATTCCAGTGCAGAAATATCATACCATCAATGGTCATAATGCAGAAGTAAGAAAGGCTTTGTCTAGACAAGAAATGCAGGAAGTCCAGAGTTCTAGAAGTGGAAGAGGAGGTAACGTCTAACTCGTTTATTTTACTGTATTTTATTTTATTTTTTTAAGATTTGTTTAATAAAATACCTGTTACTAACCTGGTTGTTTATTGCAGGCAACTTCGGTTTTGGAGATTCTCGTGGTGGTGGTGGAAATTTTGGACCAGGCCCGGGAAGTAACTTTAGAGGAGGATCTGGTAAGTTTACCTTCTGCGTGAATAGAAAGGTGAATATGCTTGTTTAAAAACTTAATTTTAATTAGATTCAGGAAATCCAGTGTTTTTAAAGTTACCTTGAAGGGTTAAGTAGGTTGTATTACGCTGGGATGTTCTGAATTGGTCAGGTAAGAGGTTATAGCTAAAAGCATAATTTTCTAAATTCTAATCCAGAGCAATCCATTGCAGAGATCTTTTTAAGGTAGTCAACTTTTTAAAAAAATTAGGTGCTACTAGTTACTTTAAAAAATGAGGGACCCCCTGAATCAGGATTGAAAATATTGTGGAGGCTGTGTGTATTTGTTGTTGTTTTTGGCTTTAGGTTTCAGATTTGTTTGGCTTGGCTTACTAATGTGATGAGGTGCCAACAGAAAACCAGTTGTTTCTCTCACCCAACTTCATTCTTTATAGATAAATGGAATCTCTTAAATTGAGACTTGCCAAGTCTGAGCCTCTTGTTTAGGCAGTTATTCTCATGAGATCTAATTACGCAATTTGTGTTTTAAGAATAAACCAGTAAACACCAGTGTTCTGGCACAAGGAGGTTGGTTCCTGATAATTTTCATTGAGAGGTACTAATAAAGAGGGTGGAGGAAAGCAGGAAGAGAAATTAAATAGGGTGGACAGGATTTAATAACGTTTTTCCTGTTTCTAACAGATGGATATGGAAGTGGTCGCGGATTTGGGGATGGCTATAATGGGTATGGAGGAGGACCTGGAGGTCAGTTTCTTTCACATACGGTTTTTGTGACTTAAAGATTTAAACCCTATTTGTGTTTGTCCAGTTAAGTGTGTACATAAAATTTTAAGTGTTTTGCATTTTATGTTTTGTAAAGGGCTTAGGTGATAGTGTTTCAATTATTTGGCTATTCCTTCATAATTTGCATTTTTTATGGAAAGGATATTTTTGCTTGTAGGTGTTTACAGGTTGCAAATTATTTCAGTGGATTTTAAATTAGAATTTATAGATGCTGTCATACTATATCCCATTGTTTTTCAAGCAAAATAATTAGATATGTATTTCATGTGCTCTTTTCCTGAAAAACTACAAACCAATAGACATGATCATGGTTAACATGTCAAAGGAAGTATATGTAAGCAGTTGTGTTTTTTTAGTTTCTTGCCAAGGTTAAGTCCCATAAGATAACTTGTAGAAAGTCACCAAAAGAATTTCTAAAATACACAACATTCTTCCTGGGTTTAGCTAAGTTGTGAATTCCTGTTACGTAATAAATGTATTAGATATATGTTCTGTTGGAGTACAGGAAAGTTAATATTTGCTGACAAATATCCTATTAAGAAAGGGATATTATAAACTGAGCTAGTAGTAGACGCGATTGCTGGTTTTGCCACTCCTTAAGCGTAACTAAGTTACTCCAACATCTCAACTGTTTCAATTCTGCTTTGAAGTCCAGATATTAATTGGTATTAAGAGAAAGAGGAGTTCTTGTACCTCAATAATTTGAGACTTCCATTGTAAGTTTTTGAATTAGATGCAAGTTTGCTAATTTCTGGTCCTCCCCCCATTTCTACTCAGAAGGGTGTCGTGGGTATATTATTTAAGAGACACGGTTATTTATCAGGAAGCATGTTTGGAACTTAATATTTTGGACCAGTAGAGGTGTGTGGCTTTTTTATCCCGCTTGCCTATGCTTCTTGTCTGCCCCCACCCCCCAATCCTTACACAAAATACAAACCTTTGAAAGTACCCGTACGAATCTTTAGTATCTTTAGTGTTAGGGGAGAACAGCTATGGCATTGCAAGTATTGGTCTCTGTAAAGGTTTTTATCCCGTTGGTTGTGAGGAGGTGTTCCCTGCCTCTAAATGTTTATCAAGCATACGTACTCTATTCTGCCCTTGAGGCTGTTACGGAAGAGGTTTTGTAGAACAAATATTTTGCTTATAAGAATGTGTTTTGGAAAGTTGGAAATCGGTGTGATAAGACAGTTCAAATGGTATTGAAAATATTAAGTAATTACTTAAAGGCTTATTTTATAATAGGTGGCAATTTTGGAGGTAGCCCTGGTTATGGAGGAGGAAGAGGAGGATATGGTGGTGGAGGACCTGGATATGGCAACCAGGGTGGGGGCTACGGAGGTGGTTATGACAACTATGGAGGAGGTAATAACTTCACCTGCAACCTTTACGTGGGAATTTGGATTGGAATTAAAATGATTTAACAAGTGAGATTTTTATTTCAATGTTGTCAATAGTTGCCTTAAACTGTAGAGTTGTAGATAGGTGTTTTGCATTTATTCTGATTGTTTTTATGGGAGATTTTGTCCTAAATATTTAGCGTATGTTGCTAGTTGAATGTTGGAATATGTTATTTTGAAAGTCATGATGCAAAACCTATTCTTCCGATTTTTTCACAGGAAATTACGGAAGTGGAAATTACAATGATTTTGGAAATTATAACCAGCAACCTTCTAACTATGGTCCAATGAAGAGTGGAAACTTTGGTGGTAGCAGGAACATGGGGGGACCATATGGTGGAGGTAATTTATAAGATTCTTTAAATTATTTTGTGTGATTAAAGGATTAGTCTTAAGACACTTTAATTGCTAGTTTGAGTAACATTTCCATTATGATGTTAACTAAAACGATGGGATTGGATATTCAGTGGTATAGAATATTTAGGACTTACAAAAGTAGGTTAGACACTTCAGGTGGGGCTCTTTTTCTTTGGCTGATTACTTTTTAAAAAGCCAAATAAAATTGAGCACATTGCAAGCTATATTAAATTCTGTGTTTCTCTTTGAAAGTTAAATCACAAACCTTTATTTCACAGTATTAAGCTCTTAAAGTTTTCAGTAGAACCAAACCGATTTTTTGTCCTTTTTTTTTTTTTTTTTAATCTTACTCCAAATGATTGTGGTAGAATAGCAGCATTATAATGTTCTCAATTGTAAAGGGCAAATTAACCTTTTTGTGAGTCTGGATAAATCATTTCCCGGGTAATAGGTTGACTAGAAGCAGGTAACAGGTTATGAGCTGCTTGTTTCAAGGAGTGTATGTCTATAAAATAGAAATCGATTATAGATACTGTTAGGCTAATTGCAGAAAATGGGAGTAAATTTGTTTTCTCTTGCTGTTTTTTAACAATTCTAGGAAACTATGGTCCTGGAGGCAGTGGAGGAAGTGGGGGTTATGGAGGGAGAAGCCGATATTGAGCTTCTTCCTATTTGCCATGGGTAAGTAGCTTTTGAGTTTTACCTTATTATTGTCTTGGGAGATCTAGCTGCCAGGAGTAAAAGCTTTTTAGGATCATGTTATCTTTCCTTAAAATCTGGTTAGATGGATAATTTCATAACCTATTTTTTTTTTACTCTTTACTTCTGTTGAAACAGGCTTCACTGTATAAATAGGAGAGGATGAGAGCCCAGAGGTAACAGAACAGCTTCAGGTTATCGAAATAACAATGTTAAGGAAACTCTTATCTCAGTCATGCATAAATATGCAGTGATATGGCAGAAGACACCAGAGCAGATGCAGAGAGCCATTTTGTGAATGGATTGGATTATTTAATAACATTACCTTACTGTGGAGGAAGGATTGTAAAAAAAAAAAAAAAAATGCCTTTGAGACAGTTTCTTAGCTTTTTAATTGTTGTTTCTTTCTAGTGGTCTTTGTAAGAGTGTAGAAGCATTCCTTCTTTGATAATGTTAAATTTGTAAGTTTCAGGTGACATGTGAAACCTTTTTTAAGATTTTTCTCAAAGTTTTGAAAAGCTATTAGCCAGGATCATGGTGTAATAAGACATAACGTTTTTCCTTTAAAAAAATTTAAGTGCGTGTGTAGAGTTAAGAAGCTGTTGTACATTTATGATTTAATAAAATAATTCTAAAGGAAATTGTGTAATTATAGACTTTTTATTTTAAATAAGTTAAGGAGTGGGTAGTATAATTAAGGTCCTTTGCAAAGTTGTTGTTATATTTGTGTAAGATAAATGCTGGTCAGATATAAGTGTGTTGTCTGCAATTCATCAGGATTAAATTATCTAGATAACTTAAGGGATATCTCTGCAAAGAGAAACACCTTTTTAGATCTTTTAGATGCTGCTTCTTCAATGCAAGGAAAGGAAATAACCCCAGCGAGGTACTCTTCAGGGATACAGGTCTAGTACAAGAGAACTCTTGACGGCTACTAAGTTCAGCCAGTCTTAAAAAACTGTGCTGTTTCTACAAAGCTTTAACTACAGTAGTTTATAAGGATGACAACGAAAGCTGAGGGTGTAGAGCAAAATAGTTCTAAGCTTCAGTTAAACTTCTTTAGGTAAGATCTTATTTACTTTTCCTTTCTTAATTTTCCTCCCCAAAAGATAAACTAATACTACTCTTCAATGGTCTTTCAGTATAGTGGTTCTTATGTAGTTTAACATAGCTATAAATTTGAGTTTAACAATTTATAAACTCAAGAGAATCTTATAAACCCTGTTTTCCAATCTGTCATTTACTTAAATTATTTTGGTTGTTTTTTTCCCCCCTTTTTTCCCTTCTTTCCCACCCCCTCCTCCCTCTATGAAGATTCAGGTGCTTAACATATCATTTTTTTCCCTGCTGGAATTTAGCATTGATATGAACCATGGACAAGTATATTCTGCTGCCACAAAGACTGTAAAGTGCTTCATTTCAACAGCTGAGGCGCAAGCCAAGTGATCATTAATAAAGCTTTTCTTGGTTCCTTCAGTGGTGTTGGTAGTAAAATGGTAGGTAAAAGTTAGGCTGCAAGTTCAATAAATCATGAAATTACCCATCATTACACCCTTGTGTATTCACATTTCTTGGATCAAGCATTTTGAGTGAACTAGTGGTTTTTATTAAAAATAAAGAATTTTGTTCTTCTGTTATATGGTTGTTCCTAGTTGTACATGCTTATCAGGGTCAGGCTCAGGAGAAGGTAGGGTAAAATGGTTGAAACTTTGCAGATGATAGTTTATATTTATGAATAAAGTGTCTACGTTATAAATCCTGTATGTATCAAGTACTAAATACTTAGGTTTAAATGTGGTAATTCTTTCCAATCCCCTACCTTATAGGAGAGATGTAGGTTGGCTGCTGAAATTCATTTAAGTGTCAACAGTTTGATTTGCCTGGCTTTATTGCCTTTTCAGGAATGTGATTATCAGGGCTTATTCTACTGTATGCACCAGTGAGTCTTCTTTGATCCTAAGACCACCACTGAAGTTATTTAGGTTCTTTGGACAAACATGATAAACTTCTTCAGATACTTTTTTTTTCCTTTGGCAGGAAGGTGTCTTGCTGCAGGTAACTAATGAAGAAGTGGTCAACCACAGAGTCTTCAAGAAATAAGAAATACTGTACCATCTGAAAGTAGTTCTTGTTGGTGCCTTCATTTAAAAAAAAGCACTTTAAGATTAAAGGGAAATGTTTTCTGATAAAATACATCATTTAGTACAGGTTCTTAATATAAAACCATTACAAATTGAGTACTGTTTGTAAAAGAGTAACATCAAGTAAGCTAGAGAGAGAAATGTATCATGTTTTAAATTAGGTTTTGTGAGTAGACAGATTAAAATTCTATTTTAAATATAAAGTTTATAAAATAAACACTTTTGTATTCAAATACTTGGTGTAATGTTTACACATAAAATGTGTGAATCTTGTTCTATCAACTTACAGTTGTCTAAAAGATTGCCATCCCCTAGAGTTTTAAAGCAGTTTCACAAAGCTATGCATATTGCCATTTTTATTTCAATATTAATAGTCAAGAAAAGCATTGTGGACATTATTGGCTGTCCCTAATAAAATGCCATTCTTTTTATACTGTACATTCAGTGTTTGAATACTGCTCTAGTTTTCTCGCTTTACCTTGTTATGTTTAACATTGCTGGTGGCGTTTTTGCAAATATTTTAAACAACTAGAGTGGTCCCAGTTAAGGGCAAAGCACTGAGACACCATCTCATACCAGTTTCTCAGATGTCAAGTAGCTTTATATGCATCTCAAACTTAGTTTCAGTGGTTGTCTTTTTTAAGGGTTAAACATGGTGGACGGAGTTTTAATAAGCAGTGCCTTGGATGTTTACCTGAAATAATGAAAGATCCATAGGAAGGTTGATTTAACTTTTTGTTTTGGTTTTGATGAGGTATCTCACAGGTAAGTTAAACTAATGGCCAAAAGATGAACTGTTTTGTTTCAAACAGTAGCTGCGTCCATCAACTGTGAACTTGTGAGAATGCTTCAAAGTTAGGTAAATTTTTTGAAGGTTTTAGAAATGCCCAACTCTACTAAGAAGTTGAACTTGAAAGGTAAATCAAGTTGGTATGCTAACACAACGTTAAGTACCTAACCCTTAATTTGCACAAATAGGGGGGAAAATGCACATCAAGCTCACTGGCTTACTGCAACTGAGTAGGTAATGTTGAATACTCCACAGGCCTTTTCCCCATGTGTATGTTGTATATTGAGCTGTTTAAGAACTTGAGATAAGTGTGGTTTTTGTGGAAGTTTTCTACCAGAAGGAAATCACAACCTTTGATACATGTGTAGTATTTCTAAAACCGGCTTTAATTAATTAACCCTAAACCTTAATACTTAGTTCAGAGCAACAATGAACTCATCACTTTGCAGGTCAACAACTTAAACTGCAAACTGCAGCTGTGACTCTGCGGAAGCTCAAGGTTGCAGTTAGGAAAAATTTGATTAGGGCATACTGACAGGACTGGCAAGTTGATGCTGGCCGTTCCCTCCCCAGTAGTGAGCTATCCCAAGAGCAACCCAAAGCCTCCAAATAGGATCAATGTTTGGAAGTGATGCTACCTTGTGTATTGGTCATGTTCTGCAGATTGAAGGGTTTTACTTACAAGATTACTGAGAAGCTAGCATCATTGGGAGCCAAATTGAGGGCTGCCTCCCACACTAGAGTGTTACTGAAAAAGTTTTTGAAACTTGATCTTTCTATTGTGTTTTAAAGTTTTCATTAGTCTGGTGTATGAAGGCAAGCTAAGACCTAAAAGTGATTAGAAATTATTTGTACGAAGTTAGACTACGGGGTTAATTCAAGGAAATGTTAAAAGAATCTTAATCTTGGTACCTTAGTAATGACGGTTAACCAGCTCACAAGTATGGGTTCCTTGCCAAGTAGAAAACATGAATCTATACCAAAAAGCACATGCACATTCTTGGCAACATGTTATGTATGTGTGTGATCTTTGGAATGAATGCCTAGATGGTTGATACTCCCCAACCAGCTTCAATGCCATACCACTGTGACTGCAACAATAACTTGTTAGCTGAAACGGGTCTTTTGGTGACAGGTCAAATTAGTGAGGTGAGTAGGCTCACTACCCAAGAAAGGGGCAAATTCAGGAGGAAGACGGATCAAGAAGGATAAAAGCACTTGCATTCTCCATTCTGGGCCTTGGGTGTGTGCAAATTGTGTCCTGAGTTCCACTGGTCGCTGTTGGAACGAACCAGCCTTGACGGGGGACCCAAATAATCCAGACATTCTTGTTTACCACATGTTACATGGAGATTTTGTACAGTGGAGAATCTAATTTCACCTTCTCTAAGACTTTGTTCAACATTGCAGCCTATTGAGGCTACTTTTGAAATGGGATGGCTTTATCTGGAAAACAAAGATGAGAATCTGTTAAGATTTCTTGTAACTATAATTGAAGGAATGGCTTACAGGAGTAAGTTTTTTTTCCCCATAGGTGAAGAAGGTAAGACTAATTTCATGTTGGGTCCAACTCAAACTGGGATGGGAGTTGGCCCTTAAGCACAAAGGTGTTCACCAAAACGTGTATTTCATAGCAGCCAAAGGTAAACTATATAAACTACAAGATGTTTGAGTAGATATTACTCGTCTCAACTGTGTAGATCTTAGTGATCCCCTTACAGTTTGCATTTGTAAACCCTGTACCAAATACTTGGGAACATATTAGAGATACGAAGTTCACGTAACTCTCCCCTTAAAATCTTACTTTGATGTAGTCTCCAAAAAGGTGCTGTCTCCTGAGCCATGGTTTGTTCAGATTGACTGGAGTGATAAACAGGAAATGGGTCAGGTAATTGGGTATAACTTAACTTGAATCAAGTTATACCCAGTAAAATACATAGTTTCAATTAGGTTTTGATATTTAAAGTAATTAGGTCAGATTGCTCCTTTTCTCCAACATTCACCAATTCTCTGAACTCCAGGCTAACACCATTTTAAGACTACTTCCTAGCTAGCAACATTTTAGTCAATCTGGGTATCCGGGTCAATCTGCAAGAGTGTTTAGGCTGAAATTTTGGTGTGGGATTTCCATTGCCGAAACTGGCATATTGTGGGAAAGTAAGCTCCCATTTATGTGCTTTGAAGCCATTGTGATTTTTGAGGCCATTGGAAACTCATGAAAAGGTTAGATGATAAAACTTCGGAAGCTTGATGGATTTCCTTTTCGGGTCACAATGGACCAAATACCTTCCAGACAGTTTTAAGTTTTTAGTTACTGTGACTGTCTTGAGTCCATGTTACCTTTAGGTGCCTTATTTACCTGCATTTGATGCTTTGAGTGTAGTTGGTCATGGTGCTTGTGCTTTCAAGGATTAGAGGACCATGCCTAGTCTGTTAATACAGTGTATGATGGTACTTGTAGTTTGAAGACCCACAAGTAAATTGGTAATACAGAAGCTCAAATTGAAGATTTGACGTAACTTCTGGGGGAATGTGCCTTGCTAAAATCAAGGATCAAGTTACAATTGGAGGTGTGCTCCCTTGCAAAACCAGTCTAAACAGATTTTAAGTTACTGTACAAAACTGACCAGATCTGGAAGCATTTCTACAAACCAAAGTAGTACTCTGACTTGTGATACTTACTCTGTGGTAGACAACTAGGGCAGAAATTGATAACCTTTTTTTTTTTTTTTTAAACCATCTTACTGCTGAAATAAGTTCATTGAGCTTCATCTCAAATGCCACTTAAATTTCTAGGATGGGGGTGCCTGAAATTGATTTCAGCTCAGGTCCTGGTCGTGATCTCCCTGTTTGTGAGCTATATGGCCCCTTGGGCTCTGCGCTTAATGTAGGCTGCTTGGTAGTCTCTCCCCCTCCCCCATACGTGCTCTTAATTTTAAGTTTTGTGATTCTAGTATTTCCAGTTCTTTTGGTTATAAAGTCCATACTCGTATACTGATTTACCTTTCTTCTACAATTGGTTTGTATCCTTGCGTGACTTAACGTTTTCATGTTATGTGAGCCTTTTGCAGGGGGGCATCCATATTCTAGATGTGCAGCCTATTCTATGGGCTGGCCTAACTTGCCCAGGTAGTTATCTTTCCCGATATGCAGGTACTTATGTTCTACTTAAAGGAAGCATAAACCCTTCTGTAACTATAAAGGTCTTTGTCCTTAGGTATTGAACCCTAACATACTTTAATATTTTGAAGCTCTATTTTTGTTCTTGGCATGTTGGTTTAGAGATTGTGGCTGTTAGGTTGGAGTGACTTCCCTGAATGAGTTTAGCTGGTATACTACAATTTGGCTAGATTCTGATCAGTTTGTGCAAATTTTAAAAATACAAATGCTCTGTTTACTAGATCTGTCACCTGTATTCCTAAATGTGGATAATTTGCTTAGAACTTCTGTATAAAAGGGGAGAGTTATTTTATAAATTCAACTGTAAGATTTATTTCCACAATAGGTTGCATTCATAAAAGTCCAGTTAAAATAGCTTTTGTAGAACTGTAGGTCAGTGCTACCTAAATAAAAACATTAAGGCTACTTTGCATTTCAAGTCCTTTATAAAAACCAAAATACATTTAAAATTAATTACATCCACATCCAGTGTTAGCTCAAAGACTGGACTGTCTTAATCCAGTTTTTCATGTCACCCTGTTCATAACTTAAGAATCATGCATACAATGCAGTAGGACTTCGTGAAAAAAGTTGTGGCTTCTCCCAAATTTCTCACAAACTTCTCCATAAAAGCTTCAAAATGTAGCCCTGTCAAGTAGCAGTACTTAAGATATTTAGAACACTTGTGCTAAACTTTGAAGCAGTTTCAATGGTTTGTGACCATGTATCAGTTTCTGATACCTCATGCATAAGGTATATTAATGGATCCGCCTTCAATTTCTTCACTTTGTTTTTCCCTTTTGGTTTTCTTTTCTGTGGCCCGGGGTCATCAGTTCCTTGGGTACAATCAAAACACTTCCATCTTGGCTGCACTGAAGAGTGTAGTGGTTCGGATTGACTGGCCTACCTTCATCATCTCTTAGCCTACTAAAAATATCACGATACAGGTTATGCAGTTTCTGTTTCAGTATGTTAATAGCTTTGTTATACTGGGCTCGTTCTCTCTTAAGGATTTCCTTCTTTGCTTGCAAGTTACATATGTCATCTTCAAGATTCAAAATTATGTCCAGTTTGCGCTTACGACAGTTCTGAGCAGCAACTTTATTTTTCCCTCTTCTTCTAATATCACGGATGAGTGACATTTGTAAATCTGTCAAATAGTGCCTGCTGAGCATGTTGTTGAAAGACTCAACGGGCATACGGACAATTTCATCTACAGAAAAAGGGATATGCAAAGCCTTAGCACGCCGCTCATCACGGCTTAAGTTTCTGTCTGTGTCATTGAGGCATCTACCCCGTATTTTCTGTGACTTCCCATACCGTGAGAAAGAATTAGAAGTGGATTCTAAACCACTTGGCTGTAAGTGGTAAGTGTGGTTATGAAATAGGTGTTGAAATGCAAGATCCCCATGAAAACCAGAATCACTCCTATGATCCACGTGACAAAGCTTATTGGGTTCTGGGTAGTAGCCTCCCACAGCCCCTTCCAAGTCATGGTGGGAGAGAGATTCAAGGTCACTACTAGAACCTGTAGCACCTCCTTCACACATAGAATGGGAAGAATTAGACTTGGTGACAGAGGTACTATTGTGGCTTGAATTTAAGGAAAGCCCAGAATCGGAATCTGGTTCTTGAAAAAGCCGAGGAACTTCCATTGGATCAAAACCTTCTGTGGCCAAAGACATTAAACTTATCTCATCAAATATATTTATATCAAGGTCATGTAGAAGATCCTCACTTGTTAGATGAATCTGATTGCCAACAAGGGGAAGAAATCCTGTCCAATTAGTCCCAGGAAGGGTCTGCTCAGAATTGGTATGAGAATTTAAGTGCAGAAATGGTTCTTGTGGTGGTTGTGAAGTCCTTGCTACTGGATCTCTTCTAAACGTATTGTCAGGACACAGCAACATGGCCTCATGTAGATTCACATCATGACTTATAGCCTGGCTAAAATTTACATTATATGTTGAATTCATGCCATCGTTGATACTTACTGGAGGAGTATCTCCAAGTAAGAGGCCCTGAAAAGGGAAAGAAAAAACCTTTTAAATACATATAACCCTATTTCAATAGCAGTTCTAGTACCTAATTTAGCACTTTTCTCTATTACAAACATGCTATTAGCTATGAATCACTTTAAATACAGGCAAATACAACGTGCAATGTGAGCTCAAATGTGAACGATGTTATTTTTGGGGAAAGTTTGATTCGATTAGTATTAAAAGCTGGTCTTGATGTTAAAACAATTACTGTAATTTGCTGCTTTATAGATGCAACAGTCAACATCAACAGTTATAAGTTTTCTTTTAAGGTAAATTATGCTAGTATGAAGTATGCCTTGGTACGTCTGATGTTTACTGCCATTCTGATTCAATATGCTTGTGATCATTTAGAAGGAGGAACAGTATATATAATTTAGCAAATTCTCCAAAATTCATATTTCTATAAAAAGCAATAATCCTAAACCTGCATTTAATACACCACCAGTAGATCCTATTGTACGAGCTAAACCATGTCATTCAGCTTAAAGAAGTTAAATGCATTCACAGATCAGTGCAGATTTTCCTACAAGGATAAAAGTCAAGTTTCCAATTACCTCCAGTGAATTTTCAGGCTGTGATGAAAGCAACTGAAACAAGTCTTCCAGAGAGAAAGCAGTGTCTGTCCCATTTAGAGATCTCTAGAAAAAAACGTAAGGTGCACCATTCATTTAGGAAGGTTGCTTGGGGGCTCTCTCCACTGGATTTTCATCCCTATTTTGGAATTTTTAGATCTCTTTCAGTACTCAAAATTTTAATATCCCTCCTTAAAATAAGAATCTTGAACTCCAAACATCTCCCCCATTCTTGCCCTAACCACATTCCATATAATTTTTGCCTAGTATTGTTCTGCCTTGTTTTTACCTTCTAAATTGGTTACCAAATTCTGTAATTTTTGCAAGCCAAATACATATTTAGACTTCTCCAAAATGTTTTGCCAATTTCACTCACTGCTTCATCCTCAGCCTCCAGGTTAATTGAAATAACTCCTTTGATAGTTCTTTTTAGAGTGGCTCCACCGGTGGCAGATTCATTTTTGGAACCTGGAGTTACTTTGCTTTCATGCTTAAACAATGATTTATCTGTTAAGATGATCAGGTTTAATGTTTTCCCTTAGTGCTTTGCATTAAGGCATGCATCACTATTGATGTTTGCTATCGGTCTGTTGTTATGCCAATCTTTTTTCCTCCAGTAATTTACAGATTTTTTTTTTTCCCTTTAAAATTGCTGTCCTATTTCAGCTGGATGTATTTGGGGACTTAATTCATTCAAAAAAAATTTTTTTTTAACGTTTATTTTTGAGACAGAGAGAGACAGAGCATGAACGGGGGAGGGGCAGAGAGAGAGAGGGAGACACAGAATCTGAAGCGGGCTCCAGGCTCCAAGCCATCAGCCCAGAGCCCGACGCAGGGCTCGAACTCACGGACCGCGAGATCGTGACCTGAGCTGAAGTCGGACGCTTAACCGACTGAGCCACCCAGGCACCCCTACTCTACTTGGTATTTAATCTGAGTGTCCTAAGATCATTTTAATTTTCAAAATATTTTGCCATAAACAGTCTGAACCGTGCTTCACCTTCATACTTCTAGTCTTTACTGAGAGCCTTTTTTTTTATTAAAAAGTTTTTTAAATGTTTGAGAGACTTTGAGAGAAATGGAGAGACAGTGTGAGCGGGGGGGGGGGGGGGGGGGGGGGGGGGGGGGGGGGGCAGAGAGGGAGAGCGAATCCCAAGTAGTCCATACTACCGAGGCAGAGCCTGAGGTAGGGCTCAAACCCATGAACTGAGATCGTGACCTGAGCTGGAATCAAGAGTCCAATGCTTAACTGAGCCTCCCAGGTGCCCCTTTTATATTTAAAGGTGAGTTCATCTTTGTTGGGAACGGTTTCCATGGGAATCACACACCAAGGGTTACCAACTTACTATTAAATTTTATTTTTCTCTGCAAGGACCATTTTTTATATCATCTTTGTAGACTTTGCCTTCTTGGCTCAGGATTCCTGGTAACAATGGTAGTGCAGATTGAGACTCCAAATCGAACCTTGGGGCCCATTTGGACTTCTGATTTCTAAGGACGAATGGACTTCTTTGCTGTCTTCTTGGTGGTGGCTAGGGTTGCCCTAGTCCCTACCTCCTGAACAAAGAGACTTTATAAATTCTAAGCTTTAGGTGGGGAACTTAGGTACCCACCCCCCCCCCCCCCACCATGTATGGACTTGAGACCTCACTTCTCATCTATTCAACCCCAGTCATGAAATTTGTATCCAATACCTCCTTGGGGCTTCTTCAGCTTTGGGGTCAGTCTAACTCTCGATTTGAGTCCCCTCTTTGCTGCATACTATCTTGAGTTCCTTTTCCTGCTTTTGAGTTCTGCTATGCACTTAAAATCTGGATTTCCATTTTTGTTCTATCCTAGGGGTTTTAAGTGTTAGCAAGTTCACATTCCTGACTCCCCTCCCTTCACTTTTTACTTTCAGGTTTCCCTTTTTGAGGGTTCAGACCAGTGTAAAGTATTCTAAGTCTATACAAATACTAGACTTCATTTCCTCTTCTACCAAATTCCTTGTTTTTGAGGCCCATAACATATAACAAATAGAAGGCTTTCTGTGTCTTTCTATGGATGCTATATGACCACTTCTTAGTGGGGAGAAGACTTATTTGCTAATGTGACTGTTAAGAAATGAAGAATCATTTTAAGTTAAGAAATTTTAGTAGTGTCCTATTCTGTTAATGACCCCAAACTTGGGCCATTAGTCCTGCCCAGCCACTAACCAAAATTTGCAGATGGTCACGAGTGTGTGAGAATGAATATCAGCACAAATCTGGAATCCTGTGAAAATCCTTAATGGTGAGTAAATAATGCTATTTGCAGAAAAGAAAGCCTTAATATTTACAACAGTGAGGGAAGGGTATAAAGCCCATTCTGCTTCAAATGAATTCTGGACTGATCCTTCAGGCTAGTCAGATAGGTTTCTGTACACCTTTGCTTGTTCCCTTGTCTTCAGTGCCCCCAGAGATGGAACACAGGAGCTAACCCGTACTGGATCCACAGGGGAGAAAGGTCTGAGATGGAAGGAGAGACAAATGTGCCTTAGAGACAACTGAGCTCTCTTTCTCCCCAGGTTCCCTTCTGCTCTGATGGGGATAATGGTTTCATGTGGCTTCATGTTGCTATTCATCCTTGGGAGTTTCCCTATTCTTCGGTGTTTCCCTTAAACCTGCTCTCACCTCTTAAACCCTCACTTCTCTTCAGAATCTTATCAGATGGGCTAATACATGCTTCCTGTGAGCACCTTAAATCTGTTTGCAGTCCCTGCAACAGAGTTCTCCTGTCTACAACACTTAAGAAATTATAAAGAGCAATTTTGAGACCTTTGGTCTCAAAGGATTTGGTTGATCCATTACTTAATTGCTTTATTTATTTTTTTTTTTGTTTAGCTGGGTATAGATCTCGCACGAAAACAGACAACTGAGCCATTCTTACACATTCCATACCTGAGGTGCGAAATGGTCAGCCTAATCATTCTTCCTAAACCTTCATGTTAAATACAAACACATGGTTCCTTGTCTGGGGCAAGTCATGGCTGAGAGCACCATCAGGGCAAGACCTACAAGGATGCACCTTCTAAGTGGAAGTGCCGAGTGGTCTGCGGTCTGTGGAACCTCCAGGCCTGTGTTTGGAGTATTTGTTTGCCAGGCTTGTGGAGCAGAACCCCGGCAGGGCTGAGTAGAAACCAGAGTATGGTCCAATTGAAAGGAGGAGGGGAAGCACAGGCTGCAGAAAGAATCCAGCTCTCAGCCTGGCCTCTCTCACAGCAAAAGGGTATGGTTAAAAATAGCAAAAAGGGGGGGGGGGGGCACCTGGGTGGCTCAGTCAGTTAAGCATCCGACCTTGGCTCAGGTCATGATCTCATGGTTTAGGAGTTTGAGCCCCACGTCAGGCTTTTTGCTGACTGATTCTGTCTCTGTCTCTGTCTCTCTCTCTCTTAAAGAGGCTGTCCCACTGGGCCAGGCTAGAGGTACAAAGTAGACAGGCTCCCGAATTCAGCACGGCCTACAGGGACACTGAGGATTTGAGCTCAAGACCTAGTTGGTATTGAGGGGTGATTTGCCTTCAAGTTCTGGCTCGCCAGTTTGGGTGCCTCTGCAGATGGCTGGTTGAGGATTCCTGGGTTTAGCATGCTAGTCCTCTATTCCTTGCCATAGCAAACACAAAACCTGCTAGCAACCTCCTGGATGGGGTGTGTGTGTGTGTGTGTGTGTGTGTGTGTGAGAATACATATATACCCATCCCCGCCCCCCCAATCTGGAGTTTAACCGGAGATTACTAATTCTATGGGCTGATTCCTTTGTGAATCATAACCACTTCCACAATTAAAATATCTTTTCATATATCTGATTTGCTTATAGTAGGGCACCCTTACATGCACACACACAATGTCAAAGCCATAAAATATACCTTCTAGCCAAAACAGGCTTGGATATTCTGATACGCTTACCTCATTTCTAGATTCAGTGGTCTTTTCTGCCTCCCAGTCAGGTTTATCTGCTGCTTCGCGTGCATCCTCATTCTTATGCTGTAGTTTTTTCTCTTGGGCTGATACTCTTTGCTCATTTTCCTCGTTCTGGGAGCTGTGACCCACTTCTTGATGTCTCTCTCCTAGTACCTCATTCTCCTATAAAAATAGCCAAAAATGTGCTAAGCAGAAATGTGTATTTCATCAAATAAGTCGAACCTTTAAAACTGCGTAACACTGCTCAGTGATCATTAAAAAAAACAGGTCAAAAGATAAGACTGGCGTTACATTATTTCAGTATCAAAGAAATAACTTTTTTTAAGTTTATTTATTTTGAGAGGGGGAGGAGGGGCAGTGACGGGGACGCCCAAGCTGACTCCACGCTCAGCAGACAGCCTGATACACGGCTCGAATCCACCAACCGTGAGATCATGACCTGAGCTGAAATCAGGAGTGGGACTCTTAACTGACTGGGCCACCTAGGTGCCCCACAACAAATGTTCTTTCTTTTAAAACCAGGAAAACGTTAACAGACGTTAACAAAGCTCAGACTAACATCTCCATAGATATTTTTATGTTAATTCAATGAGACATCGGCATCGTTCATTACATCTCTCCTGCCCTAATACAGCAGGCACTACTTACACCTTTCTATAGAACTTGCAGAGATTAAATTTAAAAAAAATTTTTTAGATCATGACCTGAGCTGAAACCAACCAAGCCACCCAAGTGCCCCTCCAAAGAGATTTTCAAATATGCTTGCTTATATGAGTCCTACTACTTTTCAGTTTAATTGGGAGACATAAGAGTCGACCATTAACATACACTGTATATACTGATACTTTTAATTGTATTAAAGGCTTACAATTCTCCCCCCAACATAAGATCAAAGCTTCTCAAACGCTTTCAAAGGATCTATTTTTTTTTTAATTTATTTTTACTTCTGTTTGAGAAAGAGTGTGACTAAGGGCGCAGCAGAGAGAGAGGGAGAATCTCAAGCAGGTTCTGTGCTATCATCGCAGAGCCTGATGTGTGGGGCTCGAACGCACGAAACTGAGATCATGACCCGAGGCGAAATCAAGAGTGGAACCCTTAACCGACTGAAGCCCCCCAGGTGCCCCCGTTTTTAAAGTGTATTTATTTTGAGGGAGAGGGAGAGCGAGAGCATGCTCGCATGCGAGAAGGGGAGGGACAGAGAGGAGAGGATCCCAAGCAGGCTTCTGGCTCTCAGCAGCCTGACAATTTGCAGGGCTCCTGAGCCAAGATCAAGAACAGGACGCTTAACCAACTGAGCCACCCAGCTGCCCCATCAAAGGATCTATTTGTAATTTTTCTCTTTCAGCAGGGATAGTGCACTGCTAACTCCAGGACATCAGCACCACACCCATACTCTTAATGCAGAGAAATGCTCATTTTAAAAAACAAGCAAATAAAAACACACGAAGGTCAAAGGAATGTAAAATCTACAGATGCCAGAAGCAAGGAAAGAAATCAAGACGAGCAGAAAGAAGCACGCGTGCTAGTGGCCCACTTGGTTTACTGGTTTCTCTGTTCGCTGGACTGAACTCTGACCTTCTCAGCTTCCCTCCTGACCCGGGGTCGGTCTTGTTCCTGTCTCAGTCGGTCTCTCTCTGCACGACCCCACTCTTGTGCTCAAGGACACTGCTTCTGCTACTCTGTCCTCTTCTGCATCAATTATTTCCTGTCTTTTGGATTATTCCCACCAGCCTACGAATCTACACCACCTCTCATCTTTAAAAATCCCTCCCTTGGTGTCCCATGTTACTCTCTAGATCCCATCCCATTCTTCTGGTCCCTTTTAGAGCACAATCCTCCGAAGAGTCCTCTGGTCTCCATGCATTTTCTCTTGGACCTACTCCTGTGGGAACTGAAACACCTCACCAGGGTCTCCCCAAGTCGGACAGTTCTCCGCACTCACCTTACCGGACCCCGTCAACATTTCCCTTAGATACTCCCTCCTTCTGGAAACAGGTTCTTCACCTGGCATCTGAGTACCTTCTCTATCATCTTACCTCACCAGCTACCTCTCTCTGGCTGAAGCTTCATGTTCACCACCTCTAAACAAGGCAGTACCCCCAAGGCTCAGTCTCAGGCACCAGACACCATCCCATCTCCCAGCTCGTGTTTGCTGTTCCTTCTGCTTGTAGGGCTCTCCCTCTGCTCACTCCTCCTCCACTCCCCACCCCGTGGCTCTGAAGTTCAGGTCTCTAGTCAAAATCACCATGTTACTATTATTTAAAACAAATAAATAAAAAGGCACCTCTCCTCTCCCATCAATATCTATTTCCCTTGCTTCATAATTTTTTTTTTCATAGCATTTAGCACCAGCCACATAGTAGACCCTTAGTAGATACTTGTGGAATAGACGAATTCCTAGACACAACATCCGAAGACTCTGGTAGGAACCCGCTTCCAACTGGTGAGCTGCTATTGTCTTGCTCTTTCCTGCAATTATGTGCTGATTCCTACCTAAATTTGGGGAAGGAAGAAAAAGGTGACGGGTCATCATTCTTTTAATGGCTCTCCTGCCAAAGCAAGGTTTCTTTTCCTTTCCTTTCCTTTCTTTTCTTAAGGTTTGTTTATTTATTTTGAGGGAGAGTTAAGCCTGAAGATAAACAAATTCAAAATTCTGGGTTCCTGAGGCAGCTTACTTTGTTTACAAATTTGCTGTTTGGGCTTAGGAGCTTCTAAATTCTAAATTGCATGACCTGTTTTAGAGCCATGAAGCGAGGTCCTTTTCATTAATCTGTAGTATGTGAGTTAATACAACATGTATAGATACATGTGGACTTGGAAACAGAGGAATATGTTAAGTCTAAAGTTATACAAACAAAACAGAGGGAACAGGTAGCTAATACAGGCCTGGGTGAAGCCGATAAAGAAACCAACCAGACTTTAGTCTGGAAAGGCTTTTGGGGGGGGTGGGGTGGGGGGTGGGAGTACTTAAGAGCCGTAATGGCCTGCCTAAAAACTCCGGAAGAGAAAAACTGAAGGTAGAGAAGTTCTGTATGACCACTGTTCATGTTACAAGAAGCAGAAAAAAATCCTTTAATAATGAGTAACTCATTAAATGAGTTAAACAGAAGAATCAGAGTCCATTTGAATATAAACAAGTAAATGAGGGAAAAAGGAAATCTCTTACAGTAGAATGCAATTAAAATCAAGGGATGCTAAAACTAGGGAGTAAAAGTTTGACAAGAAACAAGGTAAATAGTCTCAAGTAGCACTTCACAGATAACTTAATTACAAAGAGAAAAATAACACAACAGGAGACACATGGCCAACACCACCTAAGCCTAATGGTAGATTCCAGCATCACAAAATGGAAATAAACTGACATCATGTGCCTTCTGATACGATATGGAGAAGTATAAATGACCACTTCTGTGATATTCCTGCCAAAAACTCATAATCTCAACATAGTCACGAGGAAATATCAAATAAAAATTGGGGCCATTTTACAAAATAACTGTCTGATGCGCTTCCAAAATCTAGAGTTTAAGAAATCCAAGACAGGAACTTTTCCAGATGGAAGGTGCCTAAGAGACTTGGCAACTGAATACAATGTGTGACCCTGGGTTAGATGCTGATCCAGGAGGAAAAAGTATTATATAGGACATTTCTGTGATCATAGATAAAATGTGAATATGGACAGATTAGACAACGGTCTTAGATTTAGGTTCATTTCGTAATTTTGATAATTTTGATAAATATACACTTTAAGTATTTGGGTACTGAGGGACAAAACAGCTTCAACTCACTCTTAAATGTCTCACGACCAAAAGAATTCTGTAGAGATAGCTAGCAATAATTATAAAACAGGGAAGTCATGGGGCAAAATGCAAACAACAGGTAAACCCGAGTAAAGGATATATGCTATTCTTGTGACTTTTTTTAAAGTTTGAGATTCTACCTCACTAAAGAGTGACCCTAAAAATCCATCCATGGCAGAGTCACTTTGGTCAATGCAACAGCAAAGGGTTGACCCAGAAGTATTCTTCCATTAAATTTTCTGCTAGTCTGTTATTTTCTTCCTGACGTGTACAATAGCCGTATCAATTGCTTTATTATTTTCCCCTCATCCTTTCCACTGTTTAGACTCATATTTTCATCTTCTTGCCTAATTGCTTTGGGTATGCTTCCGGTATGCTTAATAATAACGGTGACCCTTGATTCCAGGAAAGCACTCAGTGCGTCTCCTCTGGATACTCTTTACTAACTACGGCACTATTTCATTTGCCGCCAGATGTAGGTTTCCACACACGAAGCGATTCTGCAACACAGCGGGGAGTCCTCCCATTTTAACTCAATTCTGATGCTACCTAACCGAGGAGAGCGCCAGATGCCACAGGTTGAGCGCTTGCTCTCACAAGCCTGCCCATGCCCCTTCCTTTGGATGTCCAGTGCCAGTCCAGGTTGTCACCTGTGTGTGCTTCGGAACCACCCACGACCCCCTCCTCGGGACTGATTAATTCGCTGGAGTGGCTCACAGATCTCAGGAAAAAAAAATTGTACTTACGAGGTTCCCATTTCATTATAAAAGAATACAACTCAGGAACCACCAGGGGCACCAGGGGCGAGGTATGCGGGAAGGGGCAAGGAGGTTCCACCCCCAGGGCGTGCCACTCTTCCACATCCTCACCAACTTGGAAGGTCTCTGAACGTCACACCTCGGGGCTTCTCTTAATGGTGGCTTCACTTGGCAGGCACGACTGATTAAATCATTGACCGCTGGTCACAACTGAGCTGCCAGATGGCAGCTTCCCCAGAGGTCTGAGAGGTAAGGGGGGTGGTGGCCTTGGCACCCCACCCCTGGGGACTTTACAAAGGCCACCTCATTGACATAAATCGAGAGTGGTTGCAAGGGGCTTGTTGTAAATAACAAGACTTTCCTTTTACCTTTACGGCTCTAGAACTATTTTACTCTAGAACTATTTTAAGAACTGAGGGCCAAAGACCAAATATTATAGCAAAAGATGCTCCCACTGCTCTTAACTTTTAGGAAACCAAGAGTTTGGGGAGCCCTGGGCTAGAAAGGGAGATGAGGATCAAATACACATTTGAACCAGACCATCATACCTGACGTTCTCATCCTGCTCATGACTTTAATAGGAATGCCTTTTTTTTTTAAAAGTAGGCTTCATGGCCAGCATGGATCCCGACGCGGGGCTTGAACTCACAACCCTGAGATCAAGACGTGAGCTGAGATCACGAGTCAGACACTTAACCAACTGAGCCACCCAGGCACCTCTAATGGGAATACTTTTAATGATTCACCACCAGCAAGGATAACACATGGACTTTTATTCGAGATTCGGCGATCAGTTTTTAGTCATTCGTTCAATCAATACATACTAGATGCTGGGGGATGCAAGAGTGAAAAATTCAGACTGCCCCTTCAGAGTTCACATTCAAAGGCAGGGAGCCGAAAATACAAGTGAACTAACAAAATAACTGCAAACGACGGCAAGTGAAAGAGGAAAGAGGAGACCCCCTTTAGTGTGTGGCCAGGGAAGGGCTCTCAGGGGAGGTGGTATTTGAGCCGAGATCTAAAGAGACAGAAAGAGGAACACATCAAAGGCAACGGCAGCGGGTAACATCCCAAGAGCGCGCTCACGTGCCTGTTACCATAACGTGTTTCATTAGCTTCTAAATGATGGATATTCACTTGTTTCCAACATTTCCTCCTAACAAACAATATTAAAACGTCCTCATCCATACTTCTTTGCAGACGTGTGCAAGCGCAACAAATTCCTGGAACCTCTGCTAGGTCAATGGAGATGCACATTTTTTATTTGACGGATTCTACCCAACTGCCCTTCAGAAATGTTTGTGGTAATTCAAATCCCTGCCAACAATGGATAAAAGTGCCAACTTGATAGATGAAAACTGGTATCTCATTGTAATTTTACTTGGTCTTATCGAGTGAGGTTGAGAGCCTTTGTATTTCCTTTTCTGCGAACTGTTTATGGCCTTTGCCCATTTTGCCATCAGGGTGTTGGTCTTTTTCCTATTGATCATTAATGGCATAGGGTTGTTTTTACTCCCCCGCCTCCCATCCAGTCTCTGCAGAAGTGCAAGAGCAGAAGTGGGGACACAGACCAGTGGGGAGGCTACTACAATAATTTAAGGGACAGTAGATGACAATATGGAAGAAGGTGGTGGTAAGAAAGAGAAAATCCATGCTATATTGTAGAGAGAGAATATGCAGGGCTTGTTGATGGACTGGAAATGGGAGATCAAGAAAAGAGAAGAATTAAGAATGACCCCTAGGGGTGCTTGGGCGGCTCAGTCAGCCGGTTAAGCATCTGACTTCCGCTCAGGTCATGATCTCAAGGTTTGTAAGTTGGAGCATCGCATCAGGCTCACTGCGGGGCTCGCTGTGAAACCGCTTCAGATCCCTTTCTCTCTGTGCCTCCCCTGCTCATGTGCACTCTCTCACTCTCAGAAATAAAAACATTAAAAAAAAAAAAATGACTCCTAGATTTCTGGCTTGAATAACTTGGTGGGCAGTTATGGAGAGAACAGCGGAAAGACAGTGAGTGAGTTGTTTAATTTGGACATGTTAAATTTGAGATGTGAAAAGTCAGGCAGAAATGCCTTATTACACTGGTGAGATGAGAATCCGGAATTTACAGCAAAGGTGTGAACTGGAGGTATAAACTGGGAACACCTCAACAATGGCAGCAGCAACAAAACCCTACGGGAACCAGCAAGATTCCAGCAAGAGAGGACAAAGCAAGGGGAAGGGGCTCGGCACTGGGTCCTGAGGAACTGCAACATCCCGTGGTCAGGCAGAGGAGCCGGCAAAGACGCTGAGGAGGACAGAAAGCGAGATGCAGGGCAGCCAAAGGAGATCAATGCCTCAGAATCCGAGAGCGTTTCAAGAAGAATGGAGTGGTTGATGGTGTTGAGTGCTCCTTAGGGGTTGCACATGGTAAAGACAGAAAAGTAGTAGTAATTTTAGCAATAAGAAAGTTGGCGGCAGCCTGAAAACAATCAACTTAGGGGGTGCCTGGGTGGCTCAGTCGGTTAAGCATCGGACTCTTAATTTTGGCTCAGGTCATGATCTCACGGTTCGTGAGTTCAAGCCCTGAGTCGGGCTCTGTGTTGACAGCACAGAGCCTGCTTGAGATTCTCTCTCTCTCCCTCCCTCTCTCTCTCTCAATAAATAAACTTTAAAAAAAAAAAATCAATTTAGGGTCAAAGCCAGTGATACCGTATAGAAGAATAAATGGGAACTGACAAATTAGAAACAGCATCCAGACAATTCTTCAGGAATGTTGGCTATGAAGTGAGTGGAGAAATGGACAGAGCAGTGTTTTGTTCGGTTTTAGAGACGACAGAAACCACAGTACCTTTGTAAGGGAATGGTTCAGGAGACAGAGTAACGGTAAAGCAAGGTCCCACAGAAGGCAACAGAGGACAAATTGCAAAGTACAAGTGGTGCGGCTGATTCAGAAAGAGGTGAAATTAGAGCTTTTAGTTCAAGATCAGGAGGAAGTAGATGGAAGAACGTATTTGAGGATTTAGTGGTGGGAAGGTCTATCCTTATTTCTGAAGGTATTTTTTAAAAAGTAGAAATGGATATTGAGGATTAAAGGGATTTAAAGGTCAACCGATTTTTGACAAAGCAGGAAAGAATATCCAATGGAAAAAGACAGTCTCTTCAGCAAGTGGTGCTGGGAAAACTGGACAGCGACATGCAGAAGAATGAACCTGGACCCCTTTCTTACACCATACACAAAAATAAACTCAAAATGGATGAAAGTTCTCAATGTAAGACAGGAAGCCATCAAAATCCTCGAGGAGAAAGCAGGCAAAAACCTCTTTGATCTTGGCCACAACAACTTCTTACTCAACACGTCTCCGGAGGCAAGGGAAACCAAAGCAAAAATGAACTACTGGGACCTCATCAAAATAAAAAGTTTCTGCACAGTGAAGGAAACAATCAGCAAAACTAAAAGGCAACCGACAGAATGGGAGAAGATATTTGCAAATGACCTATCAGATAAAGGGTTAGTATCCAAAATCTATAAAGAACTCATCAAACTCAACACCCAAAAAACAAATAATCCAGTGAAGAAATGGGCAAAAGACATGAACAGACACCTCTCCAAAGAAGACATCCAGACGGCCAACCGACAAATGAAAAAATGCTCAACGTCACTCACCATCAGGGAAATACAAATCAAAACCACAATGAGATACCACCTCACACCTGTCAGAATGGCTAACATTAACAATTCAGGCAACGACAGATGTTAGTGAGGACGTGGAGAAAGAGGATCTCTTTTGCACTGCTGGTGGGAATGCAAGCTGGCACAGCCACTCTGGGAAACAGTATGGAGGCTGCTCAAAACATTAAAAATAGAACTACCTTATGACCCAGCAATTGCACTACTAGGTATTTATCCAAGGGATACAGGGATGCTGTTTCAAAGGGGCACATGCACCCCCATGTTTATAGCAGCACTATCAACAATAGCCAAAGTATAGAAAGAGCCCAAATGCCCATCGATGGATGAATGGATAAAGAAGATGTGGTGTGTGTGTGTGTGTGTGTGTGTGTGTATACACACACACACACACACAATGGAGTATTACTCAGCAATCAAAAAGAATGATATCTTGCCATTTGCAACTATGTGGATGGAACTGGAGGGTATTATGCTAAGTGAAATTAGTCGGAGAAAGACCAATATCATATGACTTCACTCATGAGGACTTTAAGCGACAAAACAGATGAACAGAAGGGAAGGGAAACAAAAATAATATAAAAACAGGGAGGGGGACAAAACAGAAGAGACTCTTAAATATGGAGAACAAACTGAGGGTTACTGGAGGGGGTGTGGGAGGGGGGATGGGCTAAATGGGTAAGGGGCACTGAGGAATCTACTCCTGAAACCGTTGTTGCACTAGATGCTAACTTGGATGTAAGTTAAAAAATAAATAATTAATAAAAAAATAAAATAAAATGAAATAAAAGGATTTAAAAATTATGCCCAGAAATTATTGGACACTCTTTCCTCCAAGAGGTAAAGCTTAATTCCCCTCAGCTTGTGTGGGGGCTGGACCTAGTGAATTGCTTCGAACAAGCAAGGTGGAAGGGATGATTATGGCACTGGCTTCTTCCTTGCTCTCTATCATTTGCTCTGGTGAAAGCCATCACGCGAGCTGGAAGATCAAGCTCTCTATGGCGAGGAACTGAGGCTTCTCACCACAGCCATGACTGATCCATCTCGGAAGGGTATTCTACAGCTTCAGTCAAGCCTTCACATAAATACAACCCAACTAACACCTCGATTAAGGCTTCATGAGACCCTGAATGCGAACCAGCCAGCCAAGGGGCCCCAGAATTTCTAACCCATAGACACCATGGGATAATAAATATTTGTTGTGTTAAACCATTAAACTTGGGACAATTTGTTAATGCAACAATGGATAAGTAACATAAACATTTAAAAAATGCTTTTTGCATCCACATTTCTTGTATCTCTTGCTAATATTTTACTTAATACTCTGCATGAACATGCGTAAGAGTAATTCTTAGATTTCTTTGAAGTATTTTTTTAGGTCTTGGTATCACTGTTGTTTGTGCTGGTTCTGAAAAAAGAGATTTGGGAAGCTTTATGTAATAGAATTCCCTATTGGAAAGTTTGAAAGAATTCTTGAAATCTACCCACACCAGTTAATATTTTTTAACTTTTTTTAAACTTTATTTATTTTGAGAGGGAGAGAGAGAGGAAGAAAGAGAATCCCAAGTAGGGGTGCACCCCTGTATTTTTTAACTTTTTAAATAAATCGTGCCAATGATGTTTTCAACTTCTTTCATGGGGTATGCCAAACAACCCTCCCAAAAGGGCTGATTTACATCATCATCGGTGGTATTTGAACATATCCACTTTCTTAATGCTTTGCTCATTAAAAGGTGGCTGAGTCGGTTAAGCGTCAGATTCTTGATTTCAGCTCAGGTCATGATCTCGTGGTTCATGAGAGGGAGCCCCACGTCGGGCTCTGAACTCACGGCACAGAGCCTGCCTGGGATTCTCTCTTCCTCTCTCTCTTTCTCTCTCTCTCTCTCTCTCCTCCTCCCCTGCTCGCGTTCTTGCTTTCTCTCTCTCCCAAAATAAATAAACGTTAAAAACATATTTTGCTAATTAAAAGGTCAAAAACGCAGCTCCTTAGCAGCAATGATCTTGGGGCTCTCAATGTACCCACGAAGCAGGTGGTGACGCGAAGACAGTGGAGGCGGGGCTCTAGATTCAAATTGGGGGCGGAATCTATGTGTGAGAGGATTTGCAAATACTCCTAAGGATGGAGACGTTTGGAGCTAGCCAGGGGAGCCAAGGGAGGAAAGTCAAGGTCGGAGCAGGAATTTGAGCTGTGCTGCCTGCAGGTACTGTCTCTCCTCCTCTCTGGCCACATCGAGGGAGGCGGGAGAGGCAGGCGGTGAGACGTAGAGGGCTTGCTTCACTTCAGTGCTGAGTACCACCTAGTCTCTGGAGAGGGCCCTTTCCAGTTCTGCCTCTCCGAGGGTCTATCCGTAAGTGGCCAGACAATTTAGCACCCAAACCAGTCCATTTTTGAAAGGGTAGGAGGGTGCTATTAACAAGCTGGACAACAGGCACAAAGACTGTCCCAAATGGTCACCCTCTCTGTGAGGATGACAGAGGACGACAGAGGAGACTGCTAACTATCAAGAATCTTGATGGCAAATAGGATTCCAAAGACCCAGGGAAGAGACACACTTGAACCCGCACAGCCTCGGGCACTCAGTATTTTCTTAGCTGCTCCTTCACTTACACATTCAAGTGCCAGCTGCTGCGAGCTATTAGAAAGTGAACAGAAACGTGCTATGAGAAGTGACGAATGAGAAGAATCTTCCCCGGGTCAGTGTGTAACCCAGTTGTGTAACCCAGGCTGACCAGGGAGAGTATAAAGGCCTGGCCAACTGTGACGAGCCGTGTCAGCCCGGAAGCTGCTAGTTTCCTGAGGCTGCACCAAGCTTGACTTCTGCCCCGTCGCTTTCTTGTCCCCCTTCCCTAGTTGTAGCGCCCACAGTCACTCCCTTGTAATCACCCTGCACACTAAACTTGGGTCTCAGAGTCCCCTCCCCAGAGAACCCAATTTGTGAAAGCACAGTTAGCAATTTTCTCTTGGCAGGAAGAAAGGGGAGGCCAGATCTCTAGACAGGGAGGGGTAGAGGATGTGATATGACATTTCTATTTAGAAAGTAAAAAACGCCTATGGCACTTGAAATATAATTTGCACAGCCTGCAAGGCACCTCAAAAGCCCAAAGGAGGGCTCAGATCCAAAAATGGCCGAGTAAAAAGGCTCATCCTACTCCTATCAGCTGTGTGACCTTGGGCCACTATGACCCTCAGTTTCCTTGTCTGTGAAGTGGAAGGATATTTTCTAACACACATTTTAAGGGATTCGTTGAGAAAAAGCACTTTGTACATTAAGATGTTATACTAATTACGACTCCTTTCTACCGCTTTTTCATTCTCAAGAGTTGCAATTACTAACTGCTGGCAACTCCATCAGAATGTCAAGAGAAAGCCATACCTGACCCTGGTACCAGTAATTATCATCTTGGCTCTCTTCTCTTCCTGTTTTTCTCAACTCAGTGACATGGGGCTGAGACACAGAGCATATGTGTTTTACGAGTACTGTTGTATACACTGGAGATTTATGGTCCATGCTCTTAATTTAAAGAGTGGGTAAGTCAAACCCATCATTAAGTTACTTTTTATTTGTGTGTAGGTGATTTTTACTCTTGTGGGGCTGGGACTTTCAATTAAGGAAAAAAAAAAAAAAGTCTCCACACTTGCCATAGGAAGCCACCGTAATCTTGTGAGCTGGAGCACTTCAACACTTGTACAAGTCCAATGACTTGGACTGAACCGGCACCTGCTAGAAACGTTCTCTCCACCACAGTCCTCTGCTAGGAGGGGACTTGTCTCTTCCTCCCTATGGATCCACAACCTTATGACTTTGGGCCCCTAAGCTAAAACTCAAGTCTTTCTGTCTCTAAAACGCCATGGCTTCTGGGCTTTCTCTTATGACACTTATCTTATTCTATCTAAAAATTATAATTCTTTGGGTCTTTTCTTTCCTGATGGGCTGTAAACTTACAACACCTGTCCTCCAGCTGTAATTCACCTGTGCCACCAATGTTTCTTTTTTTTTTTAATGTTTATTTTTGAGAGAGAGAGAGACACTGTGTGCGAACGGGGGAGGGGCAGAGAGAGAGGGAGACACAGAATCTAAAGCAGGCTCCAGGCTCTGAGCTGTCTGCACAGAGCCGGATGTGGGGCTCAAACCCACTAACTGTGAGATCATGACCATGGCCAAAGTCGGACGCTTAACCGACTGAGCAACACAGACGCGCCACCCCGCCCCCGCCAACAATGTTAAGGTGCAGAGTCTTGCAAATTTTCTGAGGCAGTGGAGGTAATGGGAAGGGGAAGAGAGGAGCAAAGCTGGGCTTTTCTCTTCTTGCTAAATCCCTGAAGTTCCTGATAACTGGCACCATGATTTCCAAGCCTGTACTTATTATAATGTATTGGGACCTCAATACTGTGATGCAGAGCTTGACCCTGAAAAAAGTCTTTGTGAACAGTCCCAGCTGGCTTAGCTGGGCCTTTCATTTATGCTTCTGGGGGAGGAACGACTGAGACCTGCTTTGACCTTTAGGGCTGGATGGACCTTCAAAGACAAAGAACAGTGTGCTGCCTATGAGAAGGATGACATCAGAGGGAGAGGGGTGAAGGCCAAAGAATTCTGAGGCCTGTCTCTATGCTGGAGGCAAGCTGGAGTCATCAGGTCTAGAGAGAAGCGAGGAGCCAGATAAAGAGAGGCTGTGTTCTATTTGGCCTGGGTGGTTTTTAATAGCAGTTTATAATAATTATAGTTCACATTTATTGAGCACTCGCTGTGGGCCAGGCACCACATATGTGATCTCATTTAAGTTGCTCAGAGGTAGGTACTCTTGTTATCTCCTGTTACAGAGGAGGAAGCTGAGGCCCAGAGAGGTTAAGCAACTTGCCTGAAGTCACACAGCTTTTAAGTGACAGAACCAGGATTTGGCTGCAGGCATTTGTCCTTCATGGCCGGATCTTAGCCACTGCACGAGTTCTTGTTTGTCCCTCCAGATCTGTGTGGGCCCACAGAAGCTGTCCCCTGCTAACTCTGGGCAGGCTGGCTTCCAGCTGGGTTCAACAGTGGGATGGCAGAAGCAGGAAGTCTGGACAGCGAACAAAGGAAAGGCCAGAGCACTTCTCCGCTTTGATCGTCGATGACGGCCCCCTCCTCATTCAGCTTCGGAAACTTTCAACCCTTCCCCTTTGGAAGTCTCTGGGTCCTCTAACATCCCCATCTGTTCCCATAAGAAATCATTCATTAAGTCCCTTCCTCTGAGCCACCTAGGGTAGATTGTGCTTCCTGCCAGAGCCCCGGCCGCAACACCACTGCCCACGCTGGCGTCCACTTGCTTCGCTCCGCGCCACGCAGATGAGAGCAGCAGCCGTGGGGAGGGCTGACTCCAGACCAGGAAGCGATGTTCTGTCTGTCTATCACCTTCCTGTGCAAATATGGCCGGCTGGCTACAATGCGAGGTGTGGGAGGTGTGGATCTCGTCTGGTTTGTGAGTCCAACAAACCAACTGTGGAAAAACTACTCGTGAGACGTTTGGGGGAGCCTGAATACCGACTGGAAATTTGGTGATTATTGAAGAATTACAGTTGATTTTTTTAGGTGTGCTAATGGTGATGCACCGGTGATGTTTAGAAGGGTCCTTATATTTTAGGGATATATGCGGAAATATTTACAGAAGGTTTTCTGAGTCAGCGAAGGTAGTGGGAAAGAGTCAGACAGGAACAAAGATGGGCTGTTTCTCTTCTCTTGAGAAGTCTCTGCAGGGAACTGGCCGGGGAATCATAAGAAATGAAGTCTGGGGGTAGGGTGGGGGCTGTAATAGACAAAACAAGACCGGCCATGAACTGTAACTGTTAAAGCCAGATAACAGAGACAGGAAGTCCCATTACCCTGGGTCCTGGTAGCCATTCTCTCTCCACGTGTAATATATGCTTGAAATTTTCCCATAATAACACAAGATAGAAGCTAAACTCATTTCTGAAGCCCCTGGACATGGCAGGGAGGCAGCTAAGCAGCTGGCAGGAATGCTCCCCAAGGCTGAAACGAAGTTATTTGATGTGACTGCCCACTAGAAGTCAGGTGTAAAAATAACAGTGTTTCTAAATAGGAGCCTCCACACTTATGACACAGGGTATGAGCTCCAGCACACAGGCTCTGATTTTAAAAGGAGCTGTTTCCCATACAAGCAGCCCCTCTGTGCAGGCTGAGGGGCTGGGGGGAGTGGTGAGGTAGGCAGTAGGAATTCATTTAGAGGCGCCTGGGTACTCAGTCGGCTGAGCGTCTGACTCCTGATTTTGGCTCAGGTCATGATCTCACGTGGTTTGTGGGTTTGAGCCCCGCATCGGGCTCTGTGCTGGCAGAGCGGAGCCTGCTTGGGATTCTTTCTTTTCTTTTTTCTTTTCTTTTCTTTTCTTTTCTTTTCTTTTCTTTTCTTTTCTTTTCTTTTCTTTTCTTTTCTTTCTTTCTCTCTCTCTCTCTCTCTCTCTCCCCCTCTGCCTCCCCCACCCCCCTCAATAAATAAACAAACATTAGAAAAAAAATTCATTTACGATTCATTTATTTAATGAATAAATAAATGATTACCCCAGCAGGCAAGACAGGCCAAGTGGGCCTCAAAATGCATAATGTGTTTGTATTTCTTTACTGTTGAAAATTTCAAACACATAAAATAAGCAGAAAACAGAACATAGTAATGTACACTTCATCCATTTCAGCCACTATCAGCACTCTGTCATTCTTCTCTCATCAGTATCTCCATCCCTCCATGCAAAACTATTCTAGCACAGTATTTAGGTAGGATTTACATAGGCAGGAATGCATAAACCTTAGCTGTACAATTTCGATAAATGGAGGCACCCACTTAACTTACATCTTAACTGCAACACAGAACGTTTTCACCTGCCCAGAAAGTTCTCTCCTGTTCTGGTATTTCTACCTTGGCTTTATCTGCTTTAGAACTTAAGCACAAGCTTTCAATGGCATTCATGCATGAGCTATATTTGACCCTTGAACAACACAGCCTTCAACTGCGCACGTCCACTGATACATGGAGTTTTTAACAGCATTGTACCGTAAACAGTTTTTTTTTTCTCTTCCCCATGATTTTCTTAACATTTTGCTCCAGCTTCTTTTACTGTAAGAATACAGAATGTCATGAACATAACTTACAGAATATGTCGTCAACTCTTCATGTTATCAGTAGCCCATCAGCAGTTCAGTTTGGGGGGAGTCAAAAGTTACACATGGCATTTCGCCTGTGTGTGGCATCAGAACCCTGAACCTGATTGCTCAAGGGTCAACTGTAGTTCTGCATTCATTATTAGTTTTTTGCCAAGCTAGTCCCCCACCCTTCATCAAGGAACTAGAGAGATCTGGCTTCAGCTTTAAAACACCAGGCACGTCTTCCATTTGGGGGTGGGGGGGGGGCGGAGGGGGGATATTGGGAGGCCATGGGAAAGAAACCTAAGAATCATCGGGAGGTCCCATAAACTGGAGATTCCCAGGCCCCACTTGAGAAGCTCTAATTCAGCCCATCAGGGGTGGGCCCCCAAATCTACATTTTAACAAGCAACTTAGTAAATGATGCAGTCACTGGATGACCCTGGGAGAAACTCCACTCTAAAGAAAGTCTAAGAGGGGAGCCTGGGTGGCTCAGTCGGTTAAGCATCCGACTTTGGCTCAGGTCATGATCTTGCGGTCTGTGAGTTCGAGCCCCGCGTCAGGCTCTGTGCTGACCGCTCAGAGCCTGGAGCCTGTTTCAGATTCTGTGTCTCCCTCTCTCTGACCCTCCCCCGTTCATACTGTCTCTCCCTGTCTCAAAAATAAATAAATGTTAAAAAAAAATAAAAAAATTTAAAAAATAAAGAAAGGCTAAGAAAAGTGTGCCGGGTTGGCTTAGTTGGTAGAGCACGTGACTCTTAATCTCACGGTTGTGAGTCCAAGCCTCACATGGAGCATGGAGCCTACCTGAAAACAAACAAAAGTTATTCCTTTATTTATTTATTTTAAAATGTTTATATATTTATTTTTGAGAGAGAGAGAGAGAGAGAGAGAGAGAGAGTGAGGGGCAGAGAGAAAAGGGGAGAGAGAATCCCAAGCAGGCTTCACGCTGTCAGCACAGAGCCCAGTGCAGGGCTTGATCTCACGAACCATGAGATCCTGACCTGAGCCTAAACCAAGAGTCAGACGCTTAACCAACTGAGCCACCCAGACACACTCAAAAGTTCTTCCTTTGGATGAGCCTTCACGTTCAGGGTCTGGCTCCTCCACAATTTCCAGGCCTCCCTTACATAACAGCTCTTCAAATATCTGAGTTGCCTATCATGTTCCTCCCTCAGTCTGATCTTCTCAGCATGGCACATCCCCAATCCATTCAGCCATTTCCAGCAAAGCAGGTCCCAGCATGTCCTAGCAGTCTGATACTTTCCTCCAGAGGACAGGGGTTTCCTGGAGATCGGACCCCCAGCTCAGGGGCGATAAGAGCAAATCTTCTGCTAGACATCTATTAGCACACCAGGAACTATACTAGCCTTTTAACATACAGTGTTCTTTAACCATCATAAGAACTCTCCCCAAAAGACGTTAATATTCCCCTTCTACAATCTGGGAACTAAGGCTCACAGAGGTTGCCCAGGAAGAGCCAGAGCTGGAACGGTGTGATGGTTAGTTTCAGGTGTCAAAGTGGCTATACTCTTGTACTCAGTTATGCAATTATACACTAACCGAGGTGGTGCTGTCAGGATATTTTATACTTGTGGTTACAGCTACAGTCAACCAAGTGACTTTAAGTAAAAGATTACCTTGCTAATGAGTGAGACTCATCCAACCAGCTGAAGGACCTTAAGAGCAAACCTGAGGTTTCACTGAGGCAGAAGACATTCTGCCTCGAGCCTGCAGCATCAGTGCCTGCCCCGAGTGTCCAGCTACCCCAGAGTTGGGACTTGCCAGCCTCCACAACTGCATCAGCCAATTGAAACAAATCTCTAAAACAGATATATAGGGGCACCTGGGCAGCTCAGTCGGTTAAGCGTCTGACTCTTGATTTCAGCTCAGGTCGTAATCTCACGGCTCATGGGTTCGAGTCCCGCATGGGGCTCTGTGCTGACAGTGCGGAGCCTGCTTGGGATTCTCTCTTTCTCTCTGCCCCTCCACTCCTCAAAATAAATCAATGAACATAAAAAAAAAAAATAAACTAGATGTATACACATGTATACATGTATTTATCATACTGGTTCTGTTCTCCGAAGAACCCTGATGCCAATGGGAAGCCAGTTTTATCCAACCTCAAAAGGCCATGCCTTGCCTCTACGTCATTGTCCATACTCTGCCAACCACTATCTGCAACTCAACCCAAACCAACCCAGGTGTGTGTCTGAGCCTCAGCCAGCTTCTGCTGCCCAGAGGTGTACTGGAATATTAACACAGATCCTTAACAACTAGATTTTGAGAATAAGCTACTCATATCAAAAAAACTGCTGTAGATGGGGGAAGCGTGTTTCCCCCAAGTTTGAAGTTTTGTAGTGTGTGGGAGGTATGGTTTACTCGGTGCTTAACAGTGGTGATTTGTTCTATTCCGGGCAAGGTCACTAACTTGCTATATCACTTTAGGCAATCCTAAATTTCACCACCTGATTAATGATCATGCCAACCTGAAAGTCCGCTTTCCATGGCCCCCATCCACTCAAACTGGCATTAAATGGTCAGACGGCCTATCAGGATTTCAGATCTGACCTACTTTCCAGTCGGGGCACTATCTAGCCTTGAATGACCCAAGACCCGTTCAAGCTCATGGCATTCTGGAAGTTCTGGCAAGGCAACGTGACGGATGGGTGAGGAGTGCTCAGCAGAGGTGGGCTGCACCGGCCTCTGCCCTTGACCCTGGCCTTGGTGCTACTTGCAGGTTCAAGTGAAGACTCAGTTTCCAAGCTCAAGACACTGCAGTCCCAAGGAGAGGATGCCAAGGCCCACCTATGAAACATTACACAGTGCAGCCGGGCTCAAAGGAAAGAACAGGAAATGCTTATCGCAGAGGTGATGATAGTTGAGAGGAGTCTGAGAATTTAGCAGTAAAAGACTTGGAAGGGATGAAAGGACACATTCTGGGCCAAGGTGACAGAGTGAGGTGCAGGAGAGCACGGGGCGGTCTGGGGAAAAGGAAGGGAGAAAGTTTTAGGTGGAAAGTAGGCCACAGGTAGAACCTAAGTGGGAGATGAGCTCAGCTTGGGCAGCTGGGGAGTTGGGTCACACTAGCCTAATGGGGTGCCTCAAATGACAAAAGATTGAATTGGTAGGTAGGTCATGAGCTGGTGGACGCTCCCCAGATGAAAGTGAAGAGATGACCGTGAGCTTTGGAAACCTGTGCCGGGCAAGAGAAGGAATAAGGAATAAATCGGGGCAGGGCGTCACAGCCCCAGCTGAATTAACAGCAGTAGCAGATGTGACTGAGGGCTTACCGTGTACCAACCCTAACTTGTATGATCTCATTTAACCCTCACAACTCCCTAAAGCACTCCTACCATCCCACTTTATGGATAAGGGAACCAAGGCACAGAGAGGTTAAAAAGTGTGCCCCAGATCACACAACCTGTCAGCAGTGAGCCGAGATCTACAGCTACCCCTGCCTCGGGTCTGACTCCAGCGTCAAGTAAACTTGACCACTGGCCCAGCCTGCCTCGGGAGTCCCAGCCCGGGCCCTGTGCTCTGATTTCTGAGCTGAGAAGCAGGGAAACGATACAAGGGACACTGCAGAGGGTGATATTTCTATAAACCGCATATTGAGGTGAAAAACTGACTGGAAGAAGTCTGAAGTAAGGTTCCTTGGGGTTGGCTGCACATGAAGCCAGCAAAAAACACCCCAGGTTTGCTCATGGGCTTACACCAAGTCCTGCAGCAAATGATCGTATACATAGACCAGCTGCTTCCAGAAACTGTTGCGGCCTACTTGCTCAACAAGCTGAACGCCCCAAGAGTTGCCAGGAAAAGGGAGATGGTGACTGCGTAATGGATTGAACCGTGTCCCTCAAAATTCCCGTGTTGAAGTCATAACCCTCAGTATCTAAGAGTGTGCCTTTGTTTGGAAATGGGGTCAATGCAGATGCAATCAGTTGAGTCGGGTGGGCCCCGATCCTGTACGACCAGTGTCCTTACAAAAGGGGAAGTTTGGCTACAGGTGTGCACACAGGGAGAGTGTCTTGTGAAGATGAAGGCAGAGATTGGGGCGACACAGTAGAAACCAAGAGTCACCAAATATGGTCAGCAAACCACCAGAAGTTAGCAGAGAGGCCTGGAACAGACTCTCCCTCTCAGCCTCATAATGAACCAGGCCTTGACCTCCAACTTTTCACCTCCAGAACTGGGAGACAAATTTCCGCTGTGCAGGCCACCCAGTTGGTGGCACTTTGTTAGAGCCGCCCTGGGACACTGATACAGTGACCCTATGCCATCTTCTCCTGTGTAAGACCATAGGTGAATGTTCACTGCGTCCTTAAGCAAAGAGCCTCCTCTGAAACTTGGTTACACTGCGATGTATGAAGGTATAAGACTATTTTTGTATCATGGGCGTGAGTTAAAAACAAGCAAGTGTTTGAGATTTCATCTATCTCCAACTGCCCAGGAACCAGTGACTGATTAACTTTGCTTTTGAAATGAAAAACCAATTTTACTGTAACAATTAAGGAGCTTCTTTCTCTTCCTTTACGCTTAGATTCTTCCTGTGACCCAAAGAAACCCAGTCTAACCCACGAGGTCCTGCTGGACCCCTCACCCAGCACAGGGTCCCTCTCCTGGGGGCTTGAAACCATTATCGAGATGACCACAAGCCTCTCAGCTTCAAAGGGGAGACAGCTCTCTGAAATGCTGACGGCTGGCTATAGGCCAACATATGCTCACACATTCAATTCTGCAAAAACTGTTCAATTCTTTGTTTAACCTGTGCGTTACTTTGAAAACACGTGCATCATCGGTCATGAGTGAATGGCTGTGGTTATGAAGGGAAGCAGGTCTACCCTGGGGAATTCCGGGTTCTGTTTTCAGATGATGATTGGCCCCGCTAAGAAGTGAAACCAAAGCAGTATTTCTTCTGATACTTGGAAAATCCCCCTACTCCGAAACAGTTTTGCATATGTACAAAAATTATGGAAAATTATACCGTTAAGACCAGAATCTCCTACAGCTCAAATAAGCCACTGAAATTATCTATTTAAAGACAAACGAAACTGGGCACCTGGGTAGCTCAGTTGGTTAAGCATCCAACTCTTGATTTTGGCTCAAGTCACGATCTAACGGTTCATGAGTTCAAGCCCCACATCGGACTCTATGCACTGACCGAGGGAAGCCTGCTTGGTATTCTTTTTCCCTGTCTCTCTCAAAAATAAATAAACTTTAAAAAACAATAAAAACAAACAAAACAAACCTACGCTGTTCCTGTAGGACAAAACACTCTCTCTTGTCGAAGTTAACAGTAGCCACCTTGCAAGAGCAGGGGAGGGGCAGAGAGAGGACAGAGGATCTAAAGCGGGTTCCACGCTGACAGCAGTGAGCCCAATGTGGGGCTCGATCTCATGGACCAGAAATCATGACCCGAGCCAAAGTTGGACGCTCAACCAACTGAGCCAACCAGGCACCCCCACACTTCTAAGCCAACTACACGGAATGAACTGATTCTCACAATCCTGTGTGGTGGGCACCTTTATCACTCCCATTGCGCAGGTGAGGAAAATGAAGCACAGGCAGGCAAGGAAACTGGCCCAAGGTCACAGAGCTGTAAGTGGTAGAGGGCTGGGATTCAAAACCAGGCAGTTTGGCTGCAAGACACCACACCCAACCCCCTAACAAGCAAACAACCAGCTCAGACTTACAAACAGGACAAAAGGAAACAAAGTGAGTGGGGACTGGTTAAGTAGCGTGGGTTGAGAACCGAGGCAGAAAGAAGAGAACAGCAATTATATTCCAAGCACGGGGCTGGCACTTCACACATGCTGTTCCCATTTAATTCGCACAAACCTTGAAGTCAGTGTTACTCTCCCACTTGAGAGGTGAAACACTGAGGCTTGGAATGATTAAAGGAACCTGTATGAGGGCACATTAGTAAGTGATATCCCTAAACCCAGGTTTGCAGATTGCAAAAACCCGCGCTGTTTTCCCAGCCCATTTTCTGCAGAGTCATGGTTTCAAATTGTAACCTCAGTATTACGGATTATTGCTTTTAAAAGCCAACCCGGGAGGCGCCTGGGTGGCTCAGTCGGTTGGGCGTCCGACTTCGGCTCAGGTCATAATCTCACGGTCTGTGAGTTCGAGCCCCGCGTCGGGCTCTGTGCTGACAGCTCAGGGCCTGGAGCCTGTTTCAGATTCTGTGTCTCCCTCTCTCTGACCCTCCCCCGTTCATGCTCTGTCTCTGTCTCAAAAATAAATAAACGTTAAAAAAAAAAATTAAAAAAAAAAAAAAAAAGCCAACCCGGGGCTGCCCGGGTGGCTCAGCTAGTTAAGCATTGACTCTTGATTGCAGTTCAGGTCACGATCTCGAGGTGCATGGGATAGAGCCCTGCACTGGGCTCTGCGCGGACAGTGAGGAGCCTGCTTGGGATTCTCTCTCTCCCTCTCTCTTTCTGCCCTCCCGGGCTTGCGCTCTCTCTCAAAATAAATAAATAAACATTGGGAAAAAAAAAAAAAGTCAATCCAGCACTGGAGAGTGGTGGTGCTGAGGTCAGGAGTGGGAGTCATCACCCCCATCCCAGCTGCATGCTGGTTCAGAGAACCTGGGTACAGACACAAGTGCTTAATTAAAGTGCTAGCTTGGGGGGTGCCCGAGTGGCTCAGTCGGTTAAGCATCCGACTTCGGCTGAGGTCATGATCTTGCGGTCTGTGAGTTTGAGCCCCGCCTCAGGCTCTGTGCTGACAGCTCAGAGCCCGGAGCCTGTTTCAGATTCTGTGTCTCCCTCTCTCTCTGACCCTCCCCCGTTCAAGCTCTCCCCCTCTCTCTGTCCCCAAAATAAACGTTAAAAAAAAATGTTTAAAAAAAAATAAAGTGCTAGCCTGGGAGTCAGGAAGCTCAGGTTCTAGTTGCACCTCTAGCACCAATTAACTGCGTGGCTTTACCGAAGTCCCCTAACATCGCTGGTCCTCTATTTTCTTTTAGTACAAATTGTTTAGAAGGATGCCCGGCCTGCCTACCTCACAAGATTGCTTTAAAAAAAAAAAAAAAAAAGGTATTGCCAAACACATACAAACTTACAACCAAACTTCCTTATATTTTCTTTGTTTTTGCGAATCAAGGTGAATTGGCTGTGAAAATGTAGGGTGTTCAGCACCTGATCATCACCAGGATGCATATCACCGGGGCACCCCAGCAGCTGCCGCGGTCCAGCCGTGCTAGCTGAGGAAGGCAACACCAGGAGAACGGCCCCGTAGGAACTTCATTCTCCCCGCTAGGAAAGCTGGGCTCAAGGCGTCCATGCAGGTGCGGCCAAGCCTTGGCCCCCAGAGCTTCCCCGAATGCAGGTTTGCAGAGACTAAATAAGGTAATGCTGGGAAGGGGAGGGAACAGCTTCACCTCTCCCCAGGTCCGGGTTTGCTTTGCAAGGCGGGTGACATTAAGCTGGGGGGGGGGGGGGGAGGGTGCCATCTGCTACAGCATGGAGCATTGGGTTTCTCTCCCCACCCCCACTCCCCTGCTGCAGAATCCGGGAAAGGTTGCAGTGCCCCAGGCACCACCCCTTAGGAGGCAGAAGATTCAGGTGAAGGCCGAGACTGGATGAGTGAGTGGGAAGAGCCTTCCACTTTTTGTTTTCGACAGGAGCCCACCCAGACTCGCACTAACCCCCATCCCATTAGTTCCGGCCTCAGGAAGAGGAAGGGATCGGATCTGCATAACAGTGAATCACAAGCACTTCAGCACAATGACCCCTCCAGGAGAGGGTGGAGAAGCTCGTCTGGCAACTGCCTACACAAACGGGGCAATTCTGAAGAGCAGCAAACAAACCTGTCTACCCCAGTTCCCATTGTGCATGAGATTGCGCTCCACAAAAACAACGTCCAAGGAACACCTGTTGATCGATACCAAACGTTAACACTCAGACTTGGGCCAAGAGACAATTAAAAAGGTCACTGTGAAGGAACTTTGGGCAAGATGGTTTTGTGAAAATTGGAATTAAGTGTCCTTAGACTCCAGCAGCTAGTGGGAGCACCACATAGATACTTCCATCAGTCCATCTCGGCGAGCTCTGTTTCAAAAGGAAGTTAACCCAAGGGATTTAAACCCGTAAGCCAAAGGGCACTTAAGTCACTAGGTGACCGTCAGGGCACATGCTTGCTTTATGCTAATTAAAAGTTACACAGGTTCCAGGAGGGAGGAGGGTTTCTAGGAGCCAGGGATGGTTAGGTCAGCGGACCGTCCACCAACTGGCCTCAGACTCAACACTGACCATGGCTCTTTAATCCAGGCAAGCAGCAAAACGAACTGCAACTGGGTTAAAATCCGGGAAGGGGCCATCACGTTAGGCGGGAGAGTGAGTTCTTAAAGAGAAACGTGTCCTCCTGGTGGCCAAGGCCACTTTTGGATTCCCCGGTTCGGACACATGTTCCGGAAAAACACATCTCAGTGTGCACGACGTACTGAACAAAAACCGTAGGCGAGAAAATCACCAGTTACCCTTCCCTCCACTGCCCCGAACTAGCCTTGACAGCCATCAAACACAGGAAAAAGGTACCCCCTACGGACAAAAGGATGATTTCACCCACTTCTTTCTCAAACACCCAAAAGCCACAGCGACAGCACTAACAGCTTTTGTTTGGATTCACAAAAAAAGGGAGGCGAGAGTGATCCCGAAACTGCAACCACCCAGGGACTGAGGGTGGAAGAAGGGCGGGTGTGCTCCCTCCCGGGTCCGTCACAACACTCCAGGGCTCCTGGCCAGCTCCCCCAGCACCGTGCTCGAGTCCCAGCTCTCCGGTTACCTGGCTCGCTGCGGCGTCCAGCACTTGAGCCGTCGGTTCTGCAGGTGCCTTCTCCTCTTCCCCAGCGTCCAAGGGGCTACTCGCAGCCGCTCGGGGGTCCCCGCCATCCCCCGGCGCAGCCTGGCTACTGTCGTCCACGCTGGCGCCGACTCCCCCGGCGGAGGAGGCGGCGGCGGCGGCGGCGGCGCCGAGCAGTCCGTGGGCTCCGTCGGCGTCCCCTGCCGCCACGCTGTGCACCAGCCACGCATCCACTCGGGTGCGGGGGATGAAGGGGACCCCCAGCGCGCGCACCTCCCGGAGCAGCCGGCCTGCGGACTCCGCCGCGGGGTCCGGCTCGCGGCCTTTGGGGTGAAACTGGTCCGCGCGCCCCCACACTCCCGAGGCCGGGAAGGGGCTGAGTGCATAGGCAGAGCTCGTCGGGCCGCTGGCTAGCAGCAGCTCATCCCAGAGCCGGGTGGGCGGCGGGAGCAGCAGGTAGAGGTCCAGGTCAAGGTCCAGGTGGAGCCCCGCCAAGCTCAGCAGGATGGTGAGGTGCAGGAGGCCGCCGCCGTCCGACCACCACGGCTTCAGGTACTTCATCTCCCGCCGCGCGCCCCGGGACGCCCCTGCTGGCGCCCGCGGGTCCCTGCGCTGCTGCGGCCGCCGCTTTGGCACGTGCGGGCCCGGCGCTCTGCGGGCACCTGCCCGGAAGAGACCGAGAAGCGAAACAATGGACCCGGGCGCTCAGGGGCCGTCGCGGGCTCCGGGACCGGTCACAAAGACGCTCCCTCGGCAGCCGGCGCTGTGCCAGGGGCTCACGAGAGGCGGAAGAGGAGCCACCTGCCCGGAGAGCCAACCCGCCCGCCTTCCCCGCAGCCCAGCGCTGAGAGCAGGCCCCGCCCCTCCAGCTAGGCTCCGCCCCGGGCCGCGGGCGCTGCCGCCGGGGACACGCCCACGACCGCCCCCAGGCTCGCGCCCGTGGGAGGGGCCCGCATGGGGCGGGGCTCCCCAGCTCAAAGGTTCTTTATTCGGGGGGAACGCAAAGCTTTCTGGGAGCAGAGGTTGTTCTGGACACCAGGTGGCCCCAGCCCAGTGCCCGGGGGCGTGGCTGCTGTAGCTGAAGGCGCGGGGTGGGGGTAGGGGGTGAGGGTTAGAGGTGGGTGCGAAGGGACAGGATATGTAAACTAGGGGAAAGCAGACACCCTGGGCAGCATGCAAAGGGCTTCCGCCCACCTGAGAACACTGGGCTGGCGCAGTGGGTTTGGGAGTATGACCTTTGACTTCGTATCCTGGCCCCACCATCAGCCAGTCGTGTGACCTTGACTAAATTGCTTAACTTGTCTGTACCTCAGTTCTCTTACCTGTAAAATGGGGATAATAGTACCTGTCCAATAGGGATGTGGTGAAGTCAGATGAAATACTCTTTGTAAAGCCCGGAGTTTGACATATAGATTCCACAGCTGCCATTGAGATCAAGCAGCACCCCACCCAAACCCTTGTTCTTCCCCACCCCCCACCTCACCCCTCCAGGCCCTGTGCTCCAGCCTCTACAACTCCTCACTGTTTCCTGAGCAAGCCCTGCACACTGCTAGACCTTCCCACGTGGTCCCCTTTGTTCCTTAAGTGAGGGTTAAGAGCACCAGCCCTAGAATTACCCTGTATGAGTTCAAATCCTCCCCTCCACCGCTTACTAGCCTGGCTTGGACAAATTTCTCCCTCTGTCTGTGGCTCAGTTTCCTCCCTGTAAAGTGGTTTTAATAATAGCACTTCCCCAGCAGAGTTGTGAACCCTAAATGAGATGCATGCAGACCACTAACCACAGCACTTGGCATAGAAAGTGTTCTGTTACTCATTATTTATGTCACCCGTTCTCCGAGGCTTACCCCAAAAATACATCCTCTGAATTTTCACCATTTGGAATTAATCTCTCCATCCCCCCCCCCCCCCCACCATATTCTCCCACAGTCCACAGTGCAACACTTGGCCCATTCCACTTTGTATTATAGTGGAGGATGCGTCTCATTTGCCCATTGTAAATTATTGAGGATAAAAAAAACAAAAAAACAAAAACAAAGAAACCCTGTTTGGCTCACTTCTGTGCCCCCATGGTACTCAGTACGGGGCCTTGCAAAAGTAGCTTTTACTAACCCTCACTCCCTTCCTTGGAGCAGGGAGAGAATAGAAGGGGATGACCAACTGAGGTTTGGCAATTGTGTGAGGAGCTGAGCAAGAAAGACTTGTTTTTAAAAGCCCCTTTCTCAACATAGTTCTCTCCTCTGGGCCCAGTGTGAAAAGTTCACACTAGATTTCATTTTCCCCACTGAGAACCAGGGGGGCAGAAGCAGACTTCTTAAAGTTGCCTCTGCTTTAAGCCTTGAAGGATGGGTTAAGGGGTGACAAAGAGGCAAGAAGAGGGATGATCGCCAGCCTAGTGAGGTTTGGGACAGAAGCCTTGTTCACAGCACTTAGTGCCTGGGCTGGGGATTCAGGCTCTGGGCTCAGTGAATGTCCACCGAATTCCGGTTTTTACAAGGACCTACTAAATTGCCTGATGCTGTTGCCGAAGACCGAAGGACATGAAATGGGTACTTTTGCTTGGTGAGTTTATGATTTCATTAGGGAGATTAGATATAGATATGTGACACACTTAGAAACAAGAGAAAGGATGTACTCACGTGGGAAAATATTGAGATGTACGTGACCATTAAGGAAGTGCTGTAAACCAGGTGAGAACAGGGATGGGGTTCTCTTCAAGGTCTTATCTTCCAGAACCTTGCACAGAGTTGGTGCTCCAGAAAGATTGTTTTCAGTTGAATTGAGGAATTTACACTTGAGAAGCGTTTTCAGGGATCTGAGTAACAGACTAGCATCAGGAAGGGCCCTCAAACTTCCTAACATTAGTTGGGAAAGGGGTTGGTCCCTCATCTTCAAAAATGTGCATGGAGGGGCACTTGGCTGGCTGAGTCGGTGGAGCATGCAACTCTTGATCTTGGGGTTCTGAGTCTGAGGCCCACGTTGGGTGTAGAGATTATTTAATTAAAAAAAATCTTTAAATATAAAGAAAGAAAGAATAAATAAATAAGCACGTGGATAATCATATTATTTGTCAGACTGCTTCATTCCAAAGTGCCTTAATTCTAGCTCACAGATTGGTGACGAGGAGGGCCTATAAAGGACCTTGCAGCAAAATCTTAAACAGGAGACTCAGGACCAGTCCCACACACTCTTGACTTTAATCAAAACAAAAGACCCCAGTTTTAGGTTTGCAGAGAGAGTGGAGTGCAAACAGAAGGAATGACTTCTACTCCGGTTTTTTAAAATTTCTGGAATCCCACCATCCAGAAGTAGCCAAGTGAAAAGTACAAACGATTGTCTTGTAACAGCCTTGAAAAGTAACCTGCATTTATTAAAATCCTTAAATTGTTGCTACTCAAAGGATGGTCCGAGACTGGTGCCAATCCACAAAACTATTTGTTTCTGGTCTGCATGAGGTAAATAATAGAATCAAAAGTGTTTAGAAGTTTTTATAGCAGTTTGACATTATGCGACATCCAGTGGGTTTGCTTTTATATGCCTTTTTTTTTTTAGAAATGAATATTTATTTTAAAAAAGTATGGACGTTCAACAGATGGGGGGGGGGGAAGAAAAGGGCTCCTTCATCAGAATTACTTTGCAAAGCACGGCTTTAAATGGCATTCCTGTGAGGTACGTGGGTTCTAAGATGACTTCCTGGGCTCCCCTTGCCCTGTGTGTGGGCGGAGCCTAGTGATTTACTTCTAACATATAGACTATGGCAAAAGTGATGGGATGTCATCCTCGAGGTTAGGTTACAAAAAGACTCAGTGGCTTCTTTTTTGCTTGCTGAATTTGTTCTGGCTGCTATAAAAAAATAACATAGGACTGGGTGGCTCATAAGTCTATTGTTCTGGAGCCTGGGAATCCAAGATCAATGTGCCACTCTGGGTGGGTTTTGGTGGGAACCCTCTTCCGGGCTGCAGAATGCCGACATCCGGTTGTATCCTTACCTGGTGGAAGGGGCAAGGGAGCTTTCTCAGCGGCTTTTATAAGGGCACTAATCTCATTCACGATAGTTCCATCCTCATGACCTACCTACCTCCCAAAGGTCATGCCTCCTAATAACATCATCTTGGGGGATAGGTTTCAGTACATGAATTTTGGGGGCACACAAGAATTCAGACCATAGCGCTCACCTCCTCTCTCCATCTCTTACTCTCGCCTTCTTGGAGAGGGCCACTGTGTTGCAAATACCCTATGAACAAGCTCATGTGGCAAGGCACTCATGTCTTCAGCCAATAGCCAGTGAGACCCTGAGGCCTGCCAACGGTCTCTTGAGTGAGCTTTGAAGCACATTTTATCCCAGTTGAGGTCTGAGATGACTGTAGCCCACTCTAGTTCCTCGATTACACCTTGCAGAAGACCCTCAAGCCAGAGGATGTATCTAAGTGGCACATTGTGACCCAGAAAAAAACTCTAAGATAACAAATGTTCTTTCCAACCACTAAATCTTGGGGTAATTTGTTACACAGCCTAGATGACTAACACACCCTGTGTCAGAAGAGGACATCAGACAAGTGGAAAGAAACACTGAAAATGCAACTGTAATTGTGCTGTGTGGTTAGTGATATAGTCAATGAATAATTTATAACTACCAAGTAGCATTGCAGCAGCACATCCTGGTCCTTAGATACAATAATCTAGTTTACCCCAATCATAAATGTAAGATTGTAACTTGGCGTGAAGGATAGTTACTATGAAAACATAGCCATCAAGAGCTGCTGTGAATTGAGCTCCCGTGCTTTCTTCTGTGGCAACTCCTTGTAAGTATCTATCCAAAATCAGCAAAAAAGAAAACACGTTAGAACTTTGCAATCCTTCTTTTGAAAGTTTCACTAATATTAGCCACAGAAAAATTTAAATTTGTAGTAGAAATTCCAGGATTGAGCAAAATAGCCTATTAAAAGTCCAAGACATGAATTAAGGCAGAAGTCATTTTATCTTGGAGGAAGAATTAAGCATCGCTAGTTTCCAAACAGATATTAGTCACTAGAATTTAAATGACTCTGCAGTTGTTAAGACATTTTGCCAAAGGCTTCTGCAAAATAGATTTAAGAATGGCCTCATTTGCTATCTGGTACCAGTCTTGGTGATGATGAATCAACTGTTACCTAATTGTATTGTGCTCTTCCTTTTTGATCTATTACACAAAAATAACCAATCCTGTATTTAGGGCACAGTTTTGATTTCTACCTTACAGTCTTGTTAGGATGAAACACACACCACTGATTGGGGAGCCTCAGACTCCTTATGTGAGAAATAGGTTTGTTTAAGGCTAGGCCAATGCCAAGGAACTCACAATCTAAAGGGTTTTGCTTCCTCCCACCTGGTCTCTGTAGTATGAATAAGAATTCTTATATTCAGGTTAAAGTTCCAGAGTTTGATCGTTGTGTGTGTGTGTATGTGTGTGTGTGTGTTTAAGACACACAGACAACAGAAAGGGAATTATGAAGAGAGGCATGGGAGACAGAGTGAGGCTGATCAGCAGGGAATGAGAAATCTACGAGTCTGCACCATCCACATTTGGGAACAAGAGAAATTAGCATTGCCAACCTTGGTCCTGTCCATCACAACTGAAGTGCCTACCACCTAAAATATTGTGGGGCTCGTTCTGGTTAACCACCCACACAAACTGAATCAGAGTGGCTAACCACTACAGTAAATGACCCCCAAATCTCAGTGGCTTAACCCAGTGAAAGTTGACTTCTTATTTCACTGTTCAAAAAAGTGTTTGGGATAAGGGGAGTCTGCACTTTTTTGGGTCATTTGAGGACACAGGCCGTTTCCTTATTGTGGCTCTGTCTTCTTCCCCGTCCTCAGCGTCTTCTCCGTTGGCTGGTGATGAAGAAAGAGAGACCAAACATGGGAGGAGGGTTTGATGGGCCGGGCCTGAAAGTGGCACCCATGACTTCTACTCACATTCCATTGGCCGGAACTCGGCCACATGGCCACACTTAGCAGCAAAGGAAGCTGGAAGGTGGGGACTCGTGGTGTTTCCAAGACAAGAGGAGAGCCTGAATATCTGTCTTTGGCACATCTGGGGAGCCACTGTCCTTTGGTCTTATTCTGCATTCCATTCATTTAGAAACCACTCATTCAGCACCTACTCTTTTCGACTGAGGATATTATTTTAGCACTCACAGTGACTTAATATACTAATGCAAACCTAGAGTGGCATGTTCAAACTAGGTCAACACTTTACCCATTTACACTCTAGGTGTTTAAGAAATGCTGGAGTGCCTGGGTGGCTCAGTCAGTTAAGTGTCCGACTTCAGCTCAGGTCATGATCTCGCGGTTGGTGGGTTCGAGCCCCGCGTTGGGCTGTGTGCTGACAGCTCAGAGCCTGGAGCCTGCTTTGGATTCTGTGTCTCCCTCTCTCTCTGCCCCTCCCCCGCTCATGCTCTGTCTCTCTCTGTCTCTCTCTCAAAAATGATTAAGTGTTAAAAAAAATTAAAAAAAGAAATGCTGCTTGGTGAGAATGTTCAAAGCATATCATGAAGAAAGCTTGGGACTCCTGACTCTAATCCTAGTTTCACCTAAACAAGTCATTTTGGAAGGGGGACCCTACATATCTGGACCTTGGGCCTCTTACCTGCACAGAGAGAACTTGAACCTGACAGGTTTCTAAGTTCCCTTCTTGCCGTCAATGTCTCTGAAAGTCTTGGCAATGAATGAGGAACCATGTTTGATTGCTACCAAACTCGTGTTCTCAGTTGACTGTGAGGCCTTTGGTCCTAAAAAAGCACCACCACATAGCTCTGGAGAAGAAAACACACTCTCCTCTTGGTTAAATCTCCAACTGGAAGGGGAACATGTACGGGTCTCCCCCTGACTTTCTGATGTGTCTTCCTTACTTTTTTTGTTAGTACATCTACCTGGGTGATGACATCTGGAAAGGCTAACACGTTGATCTCTATTCTGCAATGTCACACTATTTGACGATAGGGAAGCTGCACATAACTTGGGTTGTGGGGAAAGTCATTGATCATCCAGAGCGAAGAAAACCTAAGAATCCTTGAGTGGGGATCAATGTAAGTCCAGTTTCTAGAGGCCCCACTTAGTGCCCCTTTACACTAAGAAACTAGTTTCAAGGCCAACGACCCTGACCATTATTTAGTAAAGTTGACGGGTATTTTATTCTTTGAACTGATGGTTAGTTTAGCACCTGAAGTCTCTTACTTACTTGATCATCTCCTTCAAGCATATTTATATTTTTGATAGCAGCTATAATGTTCTCTTTGGTAATGCACATCATTAACCATTCCTGCTTAACTGTTTCTTTGTCCTTGCTAGTTTCCTCTAATTCCTAGTTTTGTTGTCCTGTACTCCAGAATCTCTATCAGATCTTAATTCCAAGGCAGCGCTCTGTCAAACTACACGACAGAGGCAGGGCTTTCTGGGCCATGGAGAACTGATTCTGAGCCTCCTGCCGATCCCTACCTGCCTTCCGCCTCCTTTTGTAAAAAGGTAAATTCTTAATTTCTTTAATGTTTATTTATTTTTGAGAGAGACAGAGTGCGAGCAGGGGAGGGGCAGAGAAAGAGAGGGAGACCCAGAATCCCAAGCAGCCTCCAGGCTCTGAGCTGTCAGCCCCGAGCCTGACGTGAGGCTCGAACTCACAAACCGTGAGATCATGACCTGAGCTGAAGTTGGACGCTTAACCGACTGAGTGACGCAGGCGCTCCTTAAAAAGGTAAATTCTAGTCAGAGTTGTTGCTTGCTGAACAAATGTTGTGTCTATGATATTAGAGTAGGCCGAATAGTCCCCCCAAAATTCACATCCACCCCAAACCTCAGGCTGTGACCTAAATTGGAAATAGGGTCTCTGCAGATATAATAAAGTGAGGATTGAGATGAGATCATACCAGATTAGGGTGGGCCCTGAATCCACTGAGAGTGTCCTTATAAGAGACAGAAAAGGACACAGACACACAGAGAAGAAGGCGGTGTGAAGACAGAGGCAGAGATCAGAGCAATGCCACCACAAGCCATGGAGCGCCAGGAGCCACTGGAAGCCAGAAGAGGCAACAAGGATTCTCCCCTAGAACCTTCCGGGGGAGCACAGCCCTCCCAGGACCTTGGTTTTGCACATGTCACCTCCAAACCACATGTGACAGATACATTTCTGTTTCAAGTCACCAAGCTTTTTGTGTGGTAATTTGCCATGGCAGTTCTAGAAAACTAATGCAGTCAAGTTTACTATTTCCCTTCATCTTGGCATTGTTCTTGTTATTATATAGGAAGTAATTTTTCCTGAGTAAAGATCAGGATACTCTGGGTACCACTGAGTTCATGGCACCCTCAGAACCGGGGTATGGAAGGGGTGATGCTGAAACAGAGAGTTTTGATGTTGGCTCTCGAGAGGCCTGTTCCGGTAAGGACAGATGGGTGGGAGGCTTGGTTCGGAAGCCATTTGAACCTTTTTTTACCCTGTCCCCATGTCTTAACTGCAAGGCTCCCTCTGCCCTGACTCTTGTTTTGTTCTTTCCCTCAGTCTTGCAGCAAGGCCCCCAGCAAAAGCCTCAGGCAATGTCCCCCACCCCCCCCCCCCCTGACACACACACACACACACACACACACACACACACACACACACTTTTTATAAAAATAATTTTTAGAATGTATATAGCATATTAAACAAATACAGGTCCATACTGTCATCTTCATAGGCTGCAATATATCCTATAATATGGATGTATCTTGATTTAGTCAAACAGTTTGCTGCTGATGAAGGTTTAGGTTGTTGTTATATTTTCACTTTTATAACTCCACGATACACTCTTTTTTATACATATTTTGGGGATCTTAAAACCACTTCCTACAGTAATGGGAATTTTTTTGGAGAGGCTTTTCCTTCACGTGGTCCCCTCTCCCCGCCTGTCCTCTCTCATTGCTATTCGAAAGTGATTGGTGATCACAGAATATTGCTTACTAGTTTGTGACTTTTGCGAGCATCAATCAACCATGACCATTACCCTCCTTGCTATATGACTTTTGTAATTGTGGCAAGTGCACTGTCCCGATTCTATGGAACTATCTCTCTCCAAACCTTCAGGATTGCCAAGATGAGTTAGGAAGAAAGAGGATCTGGATCTGTTTCCTACAAAAGTGTCAATATTTGCTAAAACAAAGAGCTGGGAGTACCCCCAACGGAATGCCATCTGTCCTTGTCTCTGAGAGCCTGCCAGAAAATCTTTTCACAGCCAAGAGATGTTATTTGGCGTAGCTGACACTGAAATTCAGCGAGGTGGCTTACAGATCAGAAACTGGCTGATGTCAAGAGATGCTTTGCCATGTAGGAACTGGAAGTACAGAAATGTGTTTCATTTTTGAAACTGTACATTAAGGATTATTTATTCTACCAAAATGTTTCCTATAGGAATCCTGTACTCAGCAGGACCACCTTGTTGATTTAAATATTCAGATCGTTAACACGCTATTTTGCCATACAGCTTTCTAGGAAGTGAGCAGCTGAGAAGATACGGGTCCCTCTCCCCACTCTGTGGCTTCAACCGGGCTGTTTCTCAAGGAGATAGGCTCACGACTCTCTACGACATATGGAAATTCAGTTTCTTTGCAGTTTTAGGGTGCAGGCATACATAACCCACAAAGCCCAGCTTCTGAAGTGTGAGTTGTCTGACCTGGGTGCTAAAGGGGGGTATTAGCTACCTGGATTCCTTTAGAAAAAAACCCAGATTCCTTTGGACAGCAACCTGAAGAGCAGCTCAAGAGGTCATCTCGGGCAGGAGTGAAATTCTTCCAAATACATTCGACAGCTATCAGGGCCCAATTCTCCTCCCACACATTGTTGCTTGTCCAATATTTACCACTCGGAATCGCTTATTCATCTGTGAATTGGTGTGCTCTCCCCGGAAACAAATTCACTGAAGCACCTGGAACCATCTGTAGACTCTGAGTCCATTGCATTCTTGTGACCCCTAAACACTCCGTCCGCTTGTGTCATTTCTCCCAAGTTTTTTTTCCCCAGCAGACGCTGCCGCTCCTTAGCTGGGCCTTCATCTAATTTTACTCTTGTCAAGAAAAGAAGAGTCACCCCAGCCTCAGCAGAGTTCTAGAACACTTCCTCCAGATCCCTGATGTACGCTGGAATGGACTGAGTCTCCTTCCACTGCAAAGCATTTGCATACCCTGCAGACATCTTGGCCCAGTTTAACTAGATCCAGCTAATCCAGGAGGGACTTGGCCAGTATGAAACACATTTCAGCCACAGCCATCCCCCGCCCCCCTCCTGAATACATGGGCATGTTTACCTACACAGTTTTGGGTGCGCACTAAATTAATTAATTCCATAAATATTTAATGAGCACCTACTGTGTGTCAGGCATTGTTTTGTGAATAAAACAAAGCCCAGGTCTATTGGAGTTTGCAGTCCACTGGGGGCAGACAGACAATCAACAAGTAATTTGTCGGGGGGGGGGGGAGGGTGATAAATGCTAAAAGACATAAATAAAGCAGGGGGAAAGAGATAAAGGAGAGGCAAGTGATGGTATGTGTACGGGAGCACACGCCTGTGTTACCTAAGGAAGTGCCTAGGGAAAGTCTGACTTGAAGGAGATAAAGGAGAGAACCACGCAGTTAGCTGGGGGAAAGGGTACTCCAGGTGGTGAGAATAGTGAGTGCAAAGGCCCTGAGGCAGGAGAATACCAACTGTTTTCAAAAAATAGCAGGAGGCCTATGCAACAGGAAGGGAGAATGGTATTCGGTGCGAAATCATACTGGACATCATGGACCATGGTAAAGAATTTATATTTAGTCTTAGTGGGATGGGAAGCTATTAGAGGATAGTGAATAAGAAATTAATACATGCAGGGGTGCCTGGGTGACTCAGTTGGTTAGGCTGCCAACTCTTGATCTCGGCTCAGGTCATGATCTCACTGTTGGTGAGTTTGAGCCCCGCATCAGGTTCTGTGCTGACAGCACTGAGCCTGCTTGGAACTCTCTCTCTCTCTGCCCCTGCCCCACTCATGCTCTCTCTCTCAAAATAATACATTTCTATTTGTTTGTTTGTTTGTTTGTTTGTTTACATAGAGAGGGAGAGAGGGAGAGAGAGAGAATCCTAAGCAGGCTCAGCACTGTCAGCACAGAACCCAACGCAGGGCTCGAACTCACCAACAGTGAGATCATGAATCAAGAGTTGGCTGCTTAAGGCGCACCTGGGTGGCTCAGTTGGTTGGGCAACCGACTTCAGCTCAGGTCATGATCTCACCGTCTCTGGGTTTGTGCCCAGCGTCGGGCTCTATGCTGACAGCTCAGAACCTGGAGCCTGCTTCGGATTCTGTGTCTCCCTCTCTCTTCTCCTCCCCCGTTGTGTTCTATCAAAAATAATTAAACAAAAACAAAAACAAAAATAAAAATAAAAAAAGTCTTGGCCTCTTAACCAACTGAGCCACCCAGGTGCCCCTAAAACACTTAAAAAAAAAAAAAAAGAAATTAATACATGCATGCAGCAAACATTCAAAAAATGCTTCTATTTTTGTTCTCCTTGACACGACCCTGCCTTACAAGAATGGTTATCTTCTTTCTCAAACATGGCAGGAAGGATGGAAAGCAAATATAAAAATCCCAGGCTTACAATTTCTGGGTCTAATCTGAACATCTACCAGAGATGTGATCATTACAAAATTACCCCCGGGGGCACCTGGGTGGCTCAGTCGGTTAAGTGTCCGACTTCGGCTCAGGTCATGATCTTGCGGTTTGTGGGTTCAAGCCCGCATCGGGCTCTGTGCTGATAGCTTGGAGCCTGGAGCCTGCTTCAGATTCTGTCTCCCTCTCTCTCTGCCCCTCCCCTGCTCATGCTCTGTCTCTCAAAAATAAATAAATGTTAAAAAAAAAAAAAGAAAAGAAAAGACAAAAGAAAATTACCCCCCGTCCAAGACTTAGGTCCTTCTTTTCGTTTCTCGTCATGGCTGAATCACGTTCCATTGCGCAGATACGCCATATTGCATTTATTCATCAGTCAGTCGATGGACGTTTGGGTTGTTGTCACCTTTTGACTTTTGTGAATAGTGATGCAATGAACATTTGTGTACCAATTTTTGCTTGAACACCTGTGTTATTTCTTTGGTGTACACACCTAGGAGTGCCTCTCTTTTTGTGATATGAGGGTGCATCAGTGGGTTCAGTTGGCATCAGCCTGATCCATACACGGTGACATTCCCTGTGGGGTTTCACCTTTATGGAATTTAGGCACCACTGATGATCACGGCCTATTCCATTAGGGTTCCAACAGCATGCTTTCAAGGTGGTCTAATCCTTTATTTTCAGTTAATATTAAAGCAACGCTGTTCTGGGCAACTGAGGTCATGTGGTTCTCTGAGGGGAAGAAGGTGGGGGAGGGAGGGATTGATGGCCAAGAAGGGTGGGAAAGGCTACACACAACAGACCCCCTTGCTGCAGATTCCAGCACCTGCTCACATGGCGAGCCCCCCCCCCCCGCCCCGGAAATTCTGCGGCAAAGAAGCCTGTTTACTTTTGTTTAGCTCTGTATTTCCCAAGTTGATGAGACTACAAACATTTTTTTTTTTTTCGTATGATTCTTCGTACTGAATACATGTTTCAGAGAATACTGTCTTAGTGTCTAGGTTACTTGGAGTAATGCGTTCCTTAGCTGTCTGGAAGCAGCCTGACAGTCTCCCTCAGTGGCCATAAGCTGATGGCATACTTGTGAAAGCCCTGGATGGCAGAACTGGCAAGATTTCTAGCAGAACTTCCCATGGAAACTCTAAATTGAGATTATGTTCCTGGGAATGAAAGCTAAAATCAAGCAAGAAAATATCGATGTCACTATCACCTCAGCCCTAGAGTGTTTGCCGGATGCCTTGGAATGCCTCCCGTCAGGATAAACCTTAGGACAATGCTGCACTGATGTGGCCCGAGGATTCCAGAGCCACCCCAGTCCCTCTCTCTGCCCCTCATGGCTTCACTCCACATGGCCCCAGACCCCATGCAGGGTGGTCCCCTATTGTATTTTCCCGGGTCGCACTGCCATGGGTGCTGTCTCACCGCTGACACGGTCAGACTGGTTAGATGATGGTAAACATGGAAGACATATGGAGGGAAGATCTAGAAGGTTCCTTGAATGACTTTCTGAGGGTCAGAGGTTTGACAGTATTTCCTTCATGTGGCCTTTAGGAAGAACTGTCCCCTTTAATACATCTCACCCATCCATTTGCTTTTAAAAGATTCTTACCGGTCAACGAGCCACACAGGGTACTGACCACGTGCTCTGCACTTTCGAGGTCACACGCAGATGATGCCTGCCTTCACCAGACACCCCAGCAGTTTGCAGTAGGGAGGGTTACAGCTCCCCCTTCCATGGCAATTGGCCCAGATCGTGGTTTGCTGCCGTCTTGGTTCTAAGGGGGATAGTGGCCAAGTTCACATCAACCGTGTACCTGGGTTACCTGATTGCCCCTCCTACTCTCCATCTCTAGTGGGTCTCATGTGTCTCTCACCTGTTTTCTTTAGAATAATCACTATGGTTTCAACTAAGTATAAAATTATAACTTTTTTCTGATGACTCAGCTTGTTTTTCCTTTATTTAAAATTTTTTTTTTCTGGTTCTCGTATTTTATTTTAAAAACATTTTTTTTAATGTTTATTTTTGAGAGAGAGAGAGAGAGAGACAGAGTATGAGTGGGGGAGGGGCAGAGAGAGAGGAACATGCAGAATCCGAAGCAGGCTCCAGGCTCTGAGCTGTCAGCACAGAGCTCAATGCGGGGCTCCAACTCGCAAACCACAAGATCATGTCCTAAGCCAAAGTCAGATGCTTAACTGACTGAGCCACCCAAGTGCCCCACCGGCTTGTTTTTTCTTTTTCTTTTCTACACGAGAAGAGAAAATTTGGCTCATTCTAGAGAAAACCTTCCCTTGGATCATTAAACATATCTTTTCTTTCTCTTGATAATAGGTTGGTGAAGGTGGGTGGGGAGAGTGCCGGAAATTGCCAGGCATAGGGAGCTGAGTGTCCACACATCATGAGTCCAGAGGCGTCCAGGTCAACTGGCTTGCCTGGCTTTCTGCGGCCAGGGGCTTTTCCCTGGTCCCAGCTTCCCCGAGGAGAGAAAACCGGCCCTTCAGCTCCCACCCTCCCCAGCCTGCCCACCCCAGTGCTCCAGCTCTGTAGCCTCATGATCGCTTGGGGATCTATTTAATCTCCTTATAGAATTGGTTAATACCAGACCAAGACTCCTTTGCCTCCTTCATCTACCGATCCCCATTTTGTTTGTTTGTTTCGGAAGAAACAAAAGTACTTTCCACTTTGGGCTGCAGAAATACACTTTTGTTTTTTGTTGAAAAAATTATTTTGAGACTGTCAGTGCAACTGCCTTCCTCTCTAACTCTGCCAGTGCTCATCCTTCTCACCTTGGCCATATCCTCTCTAGGGCATGTCCTCAGTCCTGTGCTTGTGTGTGAGTGTTCTGGATATTGGGCATCTAGTTCTTTCTGCCTCTCACCTCTGATTATGTAACTCTGCCATCTCTCAGCACCACCTCCGGACCATTCTGGTGGATCCCAGCCCTAGGCTCAGACATCTCTGTTGTGAGGTCAGAGAAGCTGTTTGTGTGTTAAAGGCGAACGTCACTGGCGTCTAGGAGACCTTGACGTCTCTAATAGACTGCTTTGATTTTCCTCATCGGCAGCAACCTCAGCCCATGTCAGTCTGCAAGCCAGCCTCTCATTCATAGTCGCTATTAACGTTAAAAAGTAGGTATGCATGTGGAACTGCCCACTTGGAAAGCACGAAATGCTGAAGACCTCCCTTTTCATTGCTAAGTTCTTTGTGAATCTGAGTCAGCTTCTCATTTCTCTTCCTGGGTCCCTAAGGGAGGCCGGAGCTTCTTCCTTCTCTGTGCTTCCTTCCACTCTGGAAGAAAGAAAGGTGGAGAGACACTCCTATGGCCAAACACATGACTGCCTCCCTTCTACCACAGTCTCCGGTCATAAGCTCAGGGCCATGTCTCGGCAGGGCCCAGGGCCCTTTGCTCTGAAGGGAGAAATGATTCCACAGCAGAAGGAAGTTGCCTCTTACTAACAAAAAGGCAGCTTCAAACATGCTGTCAGTAATTCAGTCAGATGACAAGGATGAAGCAACCTGTTCAGGTCATGCTGGGCAGACAACCGGTCCTGGGCTGAGCAAACGGGTGGCAGATGAAAGGAGGAAGCACACCTGAGCCAGCTTGCTCATGAGCTGAAATATTCAAATGTGGATACAAAGTGGTTACTTCATCCCTGCACCTGTTCTGACTCAGCACACACTGAAGTGTTGAACCAGGTTTGACACGATGCCAGTGCCGGCAGCAGAAGCAGAAAATTTCACAGGGACACCACACGGTGCCAGCGAAGGGACAAAGAGAGCCCACTGGGCCCTGACGTCAGCTCTGGAGGACTTTCTGGAACCGTTCTCCTACCGGCAGGGGGAGGCTTGGGCTGAGACCTGGCTTTCCTGGAGTGGCTTGCCAAATAAATTAGCGTGGATCTGACATTTCAAAATTTGCCAATCGCAGACGTGTAAAGTGTATCGGTGGGGTTTTGGTTTCGTGATGGCCGCTAAAAAGATTTGAGCAACTCACATAAATCTATATCATTTTCACTGATTTAATTACTGCTTAGAAAAGAAATAGCCAGATTTAGGAAAAGACATCGGCATCATACCTCGCATTTCTCATGGGGTTCAAGTTGGAGTCAGTATTGATTAGAACCTTTCAGCGGCCTTTAGTCTACATTCAGTGGTTTTAAAGTGACATGCAATCAGCTGACTTATTTGTGGTCCCTTCTTCATGACCGTGCGTTGTACGGTATCGAAAGACAACCGCCTGTGGCTGTTTATACAAATCCTTAAGTTCAGTGTCTTGTGGGTTTCCATAAAAGGTGATTGAAACACTTATTGCAGAATATGGAAATGCTTTAAAAAGCATGTGGGGGATTCAACATGGAGGCGGAGGTCGATAAGCTGGAACTGATGTTCCAGAAAGCTCTGATCTGGATTACATTCAATACAGGCTGGAATATGAAATCAAGACTAATCATCCTGATACAGCAGGCAAGAGAAATCCAGTTACCCGCTTAAAGGAATTGTCAGCAATAAAGTCTCGATATCAAACTTTGTATGCCCGCTTTAAACCAATTGGTATAGAACAGAAAGAGAGTAAGAACGGCATTTGTGCTGTCAATAAGACGATGACCATGATACAAGAACTACAAAAGCAAACAGATGTGGAGCTGTCACCACTGACTAAAGAAGAGAAAGCTGCAGCAGAGCAATTAAAATCTTTTGTTCAGACTGATGAAGAAGTGGGCTTGCAAAAGGGAATTCTAATGGAGAGGAGATCCATTCCAGAAAGATTTAAGAAGATGTCTTGTTAGCACTCAGTGACTAGAGGTGGGGGGATGGAGAAGGAGATTTGGCTTGGGTAACTGGATAGTGATGCCTTTCACAAGAGAAGAGATAGAGATGCCTTTCATAAGAAGGGCAGATATTATATGAATAAAGTTCAGCCAAAAACATGGAATGGGAATAAAGGGATTTAAATGTATGTATGTACACACAGTCTTAACATTTCAGGCAAGGGAGTCACGTAACACTATTTTGCATTTGTTTTTGTATAATTGGGAGAAAATGGATGTCCTGGCCTATCATAAAAGGATATTTATGTACTATTGGTCAGTCAGATATGAATGAGCATGCTTTGGAAATTAACGGATAGAAAAATATTTGTATTATATTATACATTATATATATGTATATAATTTTATTTCTGAAAAGTTTTGATTATAGGTAATGGTCACATTATTGATGAGACTGCTAATAAGTGACCTAAAATCCTCCACAAAAGCTAACATTAGTAATAATAAATTGGCTTTTCTGTGAAAAAAATAAAAATAAAAAGCATGTGGGAAAAAAACTTGAAAAGATGGTGGGCTGTTTATAGGGGAGGTAGCACCTATGACCGGTCTGCAAAATAGAATAAACTAGATGCATCTGCTTTAAACTGCTTTTTATTAGTGGAATGCATGGCTTGCTTTATCAATAGTAAAACCTAAGCCTGGGCAGAAGTTTTAATTCTCCAGGGACCGCAACTTTTGTTAAAAGGGCTAATCTAGCACATGGTACAATCAGAATGGTTTATGGAAGAATTAGACAGAAAATCCAACTCCAATATTGACTGAGTGGATCTAAAACCAAATGCTGTTACTGGCGGGCAGGGTGCCTAGCATTTGGATGCATTTGAATCATTAGCATAAAGCAGGAGAGGACACACTGTCATCTTCTTTGGCCTCCCCAGCCTTTAGTTCTGGAATCTCTCCCAATCTAGATGGTTGGACATGCCCAAGACCTCACAGGGAGCCCATCTCGCAGGTGCTTACCCAGCTCTGTTTATACAGTTCCCCTGTGGCCTCTAACCTACTCTGGAACTTCCCAGAATGAATCCATGTCTATAAGACAGGTTTTCTGGTAGTTGGTGGTAGGTTTCTTGTGTCCCCTAACTTGCCCTTTCCTTTTTCCAGGCTGATTCTGTGGATCCGGCTCCTTCTGAGGTTACTCGCTTAATCAAAGAGGATGAATTTCCCAGAGAGAACAGAACAGTGGTTTAGCCCAGCAAAGAGCTGGACTTCTCAATTACACTCTCCAACAAGCCCATGGGCGCTTTCCAGACCAGCACCCCTCTCATTCAACCTTTCCTCGTTGTCAAAGTTTCCAGACCTCTTGCCAGCCTGGTGACAGTCCACCACCAACCAGCCAGCATCAATCAGCCAATGGTCTTAAAAGGGATACCCAGCAAAGGCGTAAAATATGGCACGGGTAGTCTGGTCAGAGCCCCCTTTTCTGGGCAGTATACTTCTAAAATTTTTTTTTAATGTTGATTCATTTTTGAGAGAGAGAGAGAGAGAGAGAGAGAGAGAGAGAGGAACAGAGTGTGAGTGGGGGAGGGGCAGAGAGAGAGAGAGAGGAACAGAGTGTGAGTGGGGGAGGGGCAGAGAGAGAGAGAGAGAGAGAGGAACAGAGTGTGAGTGGGGGAGGGGCAGAGAGAGAGAGAGAGAGAGAGAGAGAGAGAGGAACAGAGTGTGAGTGGGGGAGGGGCAGAGAGAGAGAGAGAGAGGAACAGAGTGTGAGTGGGGGAGGGGCAGAGAGAGAGAGAGAGAGAGGAACAGAGTGTGAGTGGGGGAGGGGCAGAGAGAGAGAGGAACAGAGTGTGAGTGGGGGAGGGGCAGAGAGAGAGAGAGAGAGGAACAGAGTGTGAGTGGGGGAGGGGCAGAGAGAGAGAGAGAGAGAGGAACAGAGTGTGAGTGGGGGAGGGGCAGAGAGAGAGAGAGAGAGAGAGAGAGGAACAGAGTGTGAGTGGGGGAGGGGCAGAGAGAGAGGGAGACACAGAGTCTGAAGCAGGCTCCAGGCTCTGAGCTGTCAGCACAGAGCCCAACACGGGGCTCAAACCCATGAACCGAAAGATCGTGACCTGAGCAGAAGTCGGACGCCCAACTGACTGAGCCACTCAGGCACCCCAGAATTTCTTCCTTTTTAAAGCTAAATCATATCCGCTGATCCATAGGCACACACCACATTCTGTGCAGCATACTTATCCATTCATCCATCCACTGATGGATCCTTGAGTTGCTTCCACCTTTTGGCTCTCGGGAAAAATGCTGCTGTGAACATGGGTGTGCCAATATCTCTTCAAATATATGCCCCCAAATGGAATTGCTGCATCATATGGTAATTCCATGTTTTGAGGAATTGCTATACTGCTTTCCACAGTGGCCGCACCAGCTTATCCATATTTCACTACGTGCACTGTGCTATAGTATAAGTATAATGTAATGAATTAGATATTGCCAACCTTTTTCCTAAAATGATTTGCTAATATATATGCCTACCAGCCGTGTATTAGGAATTCCTAGTGATCCACATCTCCACCAACACTATTATCAGTCTTCTGATTTTTTTTTCTGATTTGAAGGTGTTTAAATGATTATCTTATCATCATCTTAATTATCCCCATCACCATTTGCAATTATTCAAAGTGTGTGGTATTGTGTCTGAGAGCTGCGTTGTAGATGTAGACAAAGCCATATTTGAATCCAAGGGTCCCCGCTTATTAGCTGTGTGACTGACAAATTCTTGAGCCTCACTGAACCTCAGCTTCCTTATCTGTTCAAAAGGGGTAATAATAATACCTACCTCAGAAGGTTGTCGAGAAGATTAAAACAGACCCGGTATCAGTAGCACTTAGCCCAGAGCCTGACAACATTGAAAATAGTCAATAAATTCATTCATTCATTCATTCATTCATTCATTCAATAATATTAAAATTGAGTACCTACTATGTGCCAGACATTGTAACAGGTTATAAATACAAGGATGGGCAAAGCAAATGATCTCTGCCTTCATGCAGCCTTCAGTCAAGTAGGATGCATAGATGTGCACGAAATAAACACGAAATACATCACTGCAGATTTTGATGAGTGCTGTAAAGGGAAATTACAGCAAGGTAGGACAGAATAAGAGGGGCAAAACCAATTTATGATTACTATTTTGATGGTCACTACTTCTGAGCTGGGATGAATAGGATGTGTATGGGTGTGGCAGGCAGGGAAGGTCTCTCGAGGCATACTGAACTTCAAAGGAAATGTATGGAGATGTAAAGTTTTTTCCAAAGTCAGGGGCAAGGGAATGGGCACTCCCTCACTGCCCTGAGGCTTTGGAGGGATTTCTCTTGCCCACCTTTCCCAGAGGATGAGCAGGAGGAGGTTGAGTGACTGCCTGTGGCCCTCAAATATGTCTTGTGGCTCATGAACCCTGGGCTTCGGTCAGTGTGAAAAATTTATTCTCAGTGCCACTGACCAGCTCCTTGGTAATGACAGACCGAAAATAAGTGGTGAAAATGGCTCAGATGAGCTGTATTACAACGAAGCCCTTTGATGTGAGGGCTGGTCCAGAACGTATTTGGGACTGACTTCAGTTTGGCACGCCAAAGCTCAAAGATAAAAAGAAGTGCTCAGAGAAAGGAAAGTTAGGTGATTAAAGGGTTTTCTAGGACATATGTGAAACTGATGGTGAATGCTATTTTCCAGTAGATATGGCAAATAGTTATATTTGCAAAAAGGGAAAAGTAGATGATTGTGAGAAATTTTTCTGGAACAAGTATAATTCAATGGTTCTCAAATTACAAAGGCATATCAGAAACCCCTGGGAGCTTGTTAAAAATTTAGACTCCTTGGCCATCTCCAAGACTCAGTACGTGTTCCCCGGGCCCAGGGCTCTGTATTTCTAACAAGTTCCCCAGGGGATTCTGATGGTAGAGGACAGCCTTTGAAAAACCTTGTTGACTTGTCCTATCTCTTTCCTTTCTTTTGTCTTTTGTTTGCGAAGTCTTCTTTGAGAAGAGTCTCAAGAACAGGCTTTTTTTCCATTGCCCCTTCCCCTGCCTCAGTGTCAGCCCAAGATCCCAAGCACAGTTGCCTGGCGAGGTCTCATAAATGTGTGAAGCAAGGAGAGGAGGAGAATAGAAATTAGGCTGGTTGGGCAGCCAGGCTGTCTGGTCACTTTGCTTTTCTAAACCCTGTGCAGGTCAAGAACACATACCTGAGAGCTTTATGAGACTCGGTGCTGCCCATCACCTGACCCCTGGTGTATACAATTGCGTAGAAGTTAGTGGTACAGGCTCTGGACTCAGCCAATGTCAATTGGGGTCCTATGACTTTGGACAAGTTATGGATACCCTTTGAGCCATTCTATTTTTGGTTCGTGGGGCTTTTTTGGGGGTGTAAAAGGGTAATACATGGATATGTTGAGGCAATTTGGGGGATTAAGTTAAGCGATTAAGGGGCTGGCAATTTGGGGGATTAAGATTAAGCAAGGGAGATTAATTTAAATGATGAAGTACAGGGAGCAGGTAACTTGGGGGATATTCTTGTCATTGTCACAGATTATGGAGAGCAACAGACATCTATCTCATTGTCCCATGCACAGCCCCTCTCATCCTGCTTCTGTACTTTCTCTTTATTTTTTTTATTTTTATTTTTTTTTTATTTTATTTTTGGGACAGAGAGAGACAGAGCATGAACGGGGGAGGGGCAGAGAGAGAGGGAGACACAGAATCGGAAACAGGCTCCAGGCTCCGGGCCATCAGCCCAGAGCCTGACGCGGGGCTCGAACTCACAGACCGCGAGATCGTGACCTGGCTGAAGTCGGACGCTTAACCGACTGCGCCACCCAGGCGCCCCTGTACTTTCTCTTTAAATTGAGGTATAATTGACATATGATATTATGGTAATTTCTGACACACGATATTATGGTAATTTCAGATGTGCAACATAATGATTTTATATTTGTATATATTGCAACACAATTGCCATAAGAAGTCGAGTCAACATCTGTCATCATACATAGTTACAGAACTTTTTTTCTTGTGATGAGAACTTTTAAATCTATTCTTTTAGCAATTTTCAATTATGCAATGCAGTATTATCAACTATAGTCACCATGTTGTACATTTATTTTATAAATTAAAGTTTGTGCATTTTGATTCCCTTCACCCATTTGGCTCACCCACAACCGCCCATTCTGACAACCACAAATCTGTGTGCTCGTTTTGTTTTTTTTTTTTAAGATTCCACATATAAGGGTTGTGTGGGTGGCTCAGTCGGTGGTTAAGTGGCTGACTCTTGATTTCGGCTGACGTCATGATTTCATGGTTTACGAGACAGAGCCCTGCCTTGGGCTTTGTGCTAATAGCTCAGGGCCTGCTTGGGATTCTCTGTCTCCTTCTCTTTCTGTGCCTCCCCTGCTCATGCTCTGCTTTCCTCTCTCAAAATAAATAAATAAACATGAAAAAAAAAAGATTCCACATATAAATGAGATCATTCAAGATTTGTCTTCCTCTGTTTGACTGCTTTCACTTAGCACAATGCCCTTGAGGTCTGTGATGTTGCAAATGGCAAGATTTCACTTTTTTTTTTAATGGTTGAGTAACATTGCTTTATATATATGTATACCACATTTTCTTTATCCATTCATCCACTGACGGACACGTAGGTTATTTCCCTATCTTGGCAATTGTAAAGAATGCTCCTATGAACGTGAGGGTGCATATGTGTTTTAGAATTAGTGCTTTTGTTTTCTCCAGATAAATACTCAGGAATGGAATTGCTGGATCATAGGGTGGTTTTATTTAAAAATTTTTAAGGAACCTCCATACTGTGCGCTCTGTACTTTTGTGGTTGCTTCTCCAACAACCTCCCTTCATCTCCACTCCCATATACACTTAACCAAATTATTTTCAGAGTTCAGCTGGAGTCCTGCTTCTTTACGAAACCTTTTACTGGAGCAGAAACCCCCGCTCCCATTGACGCTTTCCTTCTCTAGATCACTGTCCTGATTTTCATCCACCTCTGCGCTAGTTAGGTTCTAATTCTGTTCTGCCTCATATTGATCTTAAATTATTAGATGGGTGTGTTTTATCGTCTCGTCTAAAATAAAACGCTTGGAGGTCAGTGTAAATATTTTACTTCCAATAACTGCACTGAAAACCTGTCTATGTGAAAGGGAGGTATACGTTGCATTGACCAACTTGAAGTAATGTTTTTTGCTGAATAAAGAGCCAACCAAGGCTGTAAATTTTCATATGGTTTTCACATAATTTGCACGCAAGAATTCTCATATAATTCTCAAAGAATCATGCATTCTTTGTATCCAATTTATTCAGTCATGTATTCCTGTGTGTTATAAATACAGAAATATGAGAAATGCATTAGCAACCTATATCTACCCCTTCTCCTCGATACCCCCTGAGGAGGGGACAAAGGAGAGACAATTGAGGACCAAGATCATCATAATAAAGACACTGGTACCGAGGCGCTGATTCAGCAGTTCCCACCCCTGGCTGGTTTCCTCTCTCTTAGGTGCAAATGTGCTGAGCAGGGCGTCGTAACCCTCTGTCCCAACCCTTTCCTGGTTGGTGGCGGGTGGGTCTGAAGGCCGCTTGACTTTTCACGTCACGGCCCTCCTCTGGCTCCACTCAGAGACCCAGCTTCCTCACCCTGTTCTTAGAGTGCTTAGAGACCCTTCTCTTTTCACCCCCCAAACGAAAGACACGCTCTTTAAGCCACAGCGCTCTAGCCAGCAGGGGACAGTCTGCCCTGGGTGGGGTTTGGGGGTGGCAGAGTGAGGGTGGGCTGGGGGCCGTGGCCGTGGCGAGACACACCCCTGCGCAGTTGTCTTCACCTTCCAGTTTTGTCTTGAAATAAAGCACACGGCTCTCCAATCTTTTGTACCTTAGTTTCCTCTCTTCTGGGGACACTCTCTCCAAAAGGGTGGTTTTCAGGGGGCTTAACCTGGGGGTCTGGAGCTTCGATCACCAACTCTCTTCCCCTTGCCTCCGGGGAAAGCCCAAGTTCTTTTAGGAAATGCGACCTCTAGAGGCCGGCTGTGGCATCCCAGTTAAATCCCGCGGAGGTTCTCGTTAGTCTGGACACCAAACCCATCAGCCAATGCGAGCAGCCCGCAGTGACGTGGGGCCAGGCAATGGGGGAAACGTTCAAGTTATGCTTTCCCTTAGAAGACAAATCTCAGCTTTAACTCTGATGACCAGTTTCCCTAGTACATTTTCACGTGGAGTTGGACTGCCCTGTCCTGCAACTCTCTGAGACCCGGAAATACCTAAGTTTCACAGACTCCATTCCTTGTTTGTAATCGAGAGAATCTCTCCATATGTTTGTCAAACCCTGAAGGCCTTGTAGGCTGGCTTGATTTTATCCTTTACAAAACACCTTACTCATTAGGAGGGGAAATGTAGGGTGAGAAAAAAACAAAAACAAAAACAAAAACAAAACCCAGACCAACTTTCACCCTCCGTGCATGCGAACCCACAAGCTCACTCACTGTTAGCAGGCACGTTTGTTGTGGTTCAGTCCGTTGATGAATGAAAAGAACCTGAGGTTTTGCAAGGTTCTCAGCAGGAGGAAGTCAAGGAGGACCAGGACCCGGTCTTGCAGGCACCAGAAAACCGCTGGAGAGCAGGGAGGTTTCTCCCCACCACTACCCAGCAAAAGATGGCTCACAGATCCGCAGTTCAGACCCAGAGCCGAAAAGACCACGTGAAGTGACAGAAAGTGACCAGGTGTTTTTCAGTTATGAGGTTGCTAATACTCAGCTTGAGGGAGAAATTCACATTAGTTTAACTAACCCTGTATGCTTCCAATTCAATTTTAAAAACCTGATGTTGCCAAACAGCATCATAGGCCCTTACTCATTTCTCAAGTAGAATGAAATAAAATTGATTGTCTATAAAATATTTATCAGATCTAGGCTAGTGTTTGAATTATATCTCCTGCAGGCTTTAAAATGTCCTCTCTCTGCTTATTTCATTATTGATTAGGCAGACAAAATTTTTACTGAATGCAGTAACTACAATGTGTTTACTGGGGTTAATTTACTTACTCCTGAGGATTACTTTAATTCTTTTACGAAAACAATTTGTCTTGGGACTTTTTTCCCCGAAAGGGTCACATCAAAATTTATTAGACTGTTATACGATTCACAGTAATCTGGGTGTAACTGAATAATTTATATCTGTGTTTGCCAAGCCTGGCTGCCCATCAGAATGACATGGGGAGTATCTTAAAAATACAGATTCCCAGGTCTCACCCCAGACCCGGTGAAGCAGAATTCCTGAGGGTGTGGCCTGGGAATTTTCCCATTGAAAGGTGTGACCCATCTTCTCGCCGTGGACTGGGGTTTGAGAACTGATCAATATAGTTTAGTCTTGGGTAATTTTAAGGTTAAAATGTTATTGCCATTGAAGGTACAATTTTCTGTTGCAAACACCACATGTCCTTAAATCTTTGCCTCCTCTCCCTACATTAGAAGTGAACTTCAGAGGAGAAGGACAAATGAAGTGATGGAGGTCCCAGTGGAACCATGTCATCACTGTGAATTAAGGAGCCAGCTAGAGCAAGCGAACAGCCACCTGATGAGCTCCCCCTGCCTACCCCCGCTGGCCTGGTCTGGACTAAGTTCTTTGGGTCACGTCACTCCATTTGGCTGGGTCCCTGAAGACCTTCAGGAAAACTGGGTCGGTCCTGGGTCATGTGCCAGCAGAATCAGCATGTTCAGTGATGTGAATTGGTACCTGGACACGGGGCTTGAGGAATACTGACCTGTAAGGTCCCTCGAGTAGGGACACAATCCTACCATTTGAAAGCTATCAACACTAAAACCCTCAATTATGGGGGCTCCTGGATGGTTCAATTGGTTGAGCATCCGACTTCAGCTCAGGTCGTGATCTCCCGGTTTGTGAGTTCAAGCCCCGCATCAGGCTCTGTGCTGACAGCTCAGAGCCTGGAGCCTGCTTCGGATTCTGTGTCTCCCTCTCTCTCTGCTCCTCCCCTGCTCGCACTCTGTCTCTCTCAAAAATAAATAAACGTTAAAAAAAAATTAAAAAAAACCCTCAATTATATATCCACAAAAAAATTTAAACATGACAAGTGCAACCCCAACAATGACAACAAAACAACAAAACACTAAAAAACTAAAGTGTGTTTCCCTTCCCCTCATGTCAACAAGTACATGTTCTTTCTTTTTTTTAATTTTTTTTTTTAACGTTTATTTATTTTTGAGACAGAGAGAGACAGAGCATGAACGGGGGAGGGGCAGAGAGAGAGAGGGAGACACAGAATCCGAAGCAGGCTCCAGGCTCTGAGCCATCAGCCCAGAGCCCGACGCGGGGCTCGAACTCACAGACCGCGAGTTCGTGACCTGAGCTGAAGTCGGACGCTTAACCGACTGAGCCACCCAGGCACCCCACGAGTACATGTTCTTAATTGAACAAAAGCCATCCATTTGAACTAGAAATCAGTCTCTGGGTTTTGATCAAGGATTTCATGAAAATAAACGTATCTACTAGAAAAGCCTTACACATAGTACAAAAAGTAAATCATTTAAAGGTGTACATTTGGGGGGCACATGGCAAATTCCAACCATACAAAAGGCATGTGATGAAAAATAAAGCTGTCTTATCCTTTCTAGGTTTTGCTCCTTAGAGATATTCACTGAGACCAATTTCTTGGCTATTCTTTGAAGAGTATTTTATGCTTATATCATATACCACCTCCTACATGTATAGGCAGCTTCTTGAAAAGCAAGTCGTTTCTGGCCTTTTTGCTATTGTGAAAAATACACTAATAAAATATCCAATTTTATACATACCTGTGCCATCAGTCTCTCAGTCCTTGGGGGTAGTGTATTTGAAGGGTGCATTTCTGGAAGTGAAATTAGCAGACTCAGTGATTAGGTGCACACTTAGTTTTTATAGAAGGTCCAGATCCCCGCTCCCCTCCCCCCCATTCCCCCACCAGGGGTTGAACCATTTACCAGTCACCAAGAGTGTATGAGAGTCATCTTACTGAATACTCTTATTATTTCTAATAGTTCTTCTGTTGATTTTCTGTGTGCTTTTCTAGTTTTATAATACATCATTGCAGATAAAGATAATTTTACTTCCTTCTTTCCAATTTTAGTACTTCTATATTTCTTTTACATTGACTAGTAATTCTAAAGTAATGCTAAAGAACAGTGGGGAGAGTGGGGATCTTTGTCTTTTTCCTGACTCTAGTGGGAATGCTTCTATTATCTCCTTATTAAATAGGAAAATACTTTGTTTTTCTTTTCTGAGAATTAAAAAAAAATCAGAAATAAAATGTTACATTTTATCAAATACTTTTCTGGAATCTATACAAATTATTTTAATTTATATGAAAATCTTTATATGAAAATAATTTATTATATTCAATTAAGATTGCTCAGGATATCAAAGACTTCTGGGTGCCCCAAAACTATCAAAAAGCATTATGGTTACAACGTTATTTGTAATAGAAAGCAGAAACAAAAATCTAGAAACTATGAAAATGTTTTTCAACAGGGAAATGGTTAAATAAATTATAGCACTTTCATATAATGGGAAGCTATTCAGCTCTTTAAAAAGTAATGAAGTAGATTATATATGCCCAGATACATCAGTCTGAGATCCAAGGTCAAGTAAAACTAGCAAGAGCAATATAGTATGTGTCCTCATTTGTGTAAATAATAAACAGGGACATGCACAAGTAAATACAAAGAAAAATTCTGGAAGGACACAGGAGAGACTATTGGTAATGTTTGCTTCTTTTTTTTTTTTTTTTTTTAATTTTCATGTTTATTTTTGAGAGAGAGATAGAGAGAGACAGAACACAAGCGGGGGAGGGGCAGAGGGATAGGGAGGCACAAATTGTGAGATCATGACCTGAACTGAAGTCAGACGCTTAACCAACTGAGCCACCCAGGCGCCCCAGGAGTGCTTGCTTCTTGATGAAGGATAGCTGTCTGGTGATATGAGATACTCTACTCTGTTTTGGATTAAAAAAAATACATACATATATTCCTTTTTCAGTGAAAAAAAAAGAATAACAAAAAAGTAATGATTAAAGTTATTTTAAAAGAAGAACTTGTGTTCATGTTAAAGGTTTAAATGTGAAAGGGCGAAAGACCGGCAGCATTAACCACAACTAATTATGGGTCACATTTGTCATAGAGGTTTTTGTTTTTTGGGTTTTTGGTGCTGTTGTTTTGCTTTGGTTTTGCACCTGAGCTGGATACCTTACTCCTCACACCCTAATCTCAGTTTTACGATAAAGCTTCAGGTTCTGGAATTTTCCACAAGTCCCTATTCTCCTCTGCAGTGGGAGTTTAATCCAGCTGAGTTGGCCCACTCTTACATCTGGGGAGTCATATACAGCTTGTACAGTAACTATTCTCCAAATAGAGTTTACAACTCCATTCTTAATGGTGAATGGAAACTTCTTTGGTTTTGTCCTGGTAGGGACTCTTTCCACCTGGATGAACAATAGGGGAATGAGTTAGTAAATTAAAGTCAACAATATGATGGCCTATCCTTTTGTTAAAAATAATGCTTCTGCAACTTGAAATAGCGGGAAATGCTTGCCATAATAATAAATGAAAAAAGTAGATGAACAGATCACATATACACAATGGTTTTAACTTTGCAGAAATAAAAGGAGGGGATATAAATTGATAAGGTAGCTTTAGTAGAGTGATTTGGTAATGTGATGAGTTTTCCCCCAATATCTTCTTTAAAAATTTTTTTAAATGGGGCGCCTGGGTGGCGCAGTCGGTTAAGCGTCCGACTTCAGCCAGGTCACGATCTCGCGGTCCGTGAGTTCGAGCCCCGCATCAGGCTCTGGGCTGATGGCTCGGAGCCTGGAGCCTGTTTCCGATTCTGTGTCTCCCTCTCTCTCTGCCCCTCCCCCGTTCATGCTCTGTCTCTCTCTGTCCCAAAAATAAATAAAAAACGTTGAAAAAAAAAATTAAAAAAAAAATAAAAATTTTTAAAAATGTTTTTATTTATTTTTGAGAGAGAGAGAGAGAGAGACAGAGAGTGGGGGAGGAGCAGAGAGAGAAGGAGACACAGAATCTGAAGCAGGCTCCAGGCTCTGACCTGTCAGCACAGAACGCTACATGGGGCTCGAACTTGTAAACCGTGAGATCATGACATAAGCCAAAGTCAGATGCTTAACTGACTGAGCCACCCAGGCGCCCCGTCCCCAATATCTTCTTAAATTAGCATTACATCAGTGTCATTCATTAAAAAATAAAAAAGAGGTGGTAGGATAAATTGTTTTGTGGCTCCTGATATGAAAAGAGGAAGTAATATCTTCCCGTTTCCTTTGAATATCTGATATGGAGAAGGAAAGTGACCAGGCTCAAGGTCACCCACAGTTACGAAATTCACCCGGCACCTGCGTTCAGGTAAGACTTCTTTTTGGCACTTTCAAGCAAAAGATCTGAGCTTCTGCCGTGGCGGAGCTGGGTATGACTCTGAGGATGAAATCCCATTAAGAAAGTGTTCGACTTGAGAGCTGCGCTAGCCATGGCCGCCACCATGGTTATGGTTTACATCAGTGTGACCGTTTCTGCTGCTCATCTGTCATTTGTAAGTCATCTGTCTCACCACGTCTTGATGCAGGTCCTTACTGTCCTCTCGGTTGATGTAAATTATTTGCTCCACGGAGATGACTGTTCAGCAGTTCACGGAAAGCTTGAGAAAATCCTCCTTGAATGTTCAGAGAGCTTTGACTCTTGGTGACCTGATTGTTCACACTTGTCGGAGATGGTTTTTGCTTCCTTTCGTTCCCCTACACATTTTCTGTCTCAGCTGATATGGTGAACAATGCTGATTTCTGCCCATTGAATACCAGGCATATCAGGCGAGACCCAACCTTCCTGAAATTCTGTCTATTCTAAAAGAAGAAAGAATGCCCAGGGGTTCATATGTTTCTGCTTCTTCCCTGGGTATGACTTTATCCACACAGGTAAGCGAAAACGTCAGCTCAGCATCCTTTTGGCTGGTGACAAAGTGTGGCTCTGCTGAAGGCTGCAGGAGGCTGGCCTCAACGAGAGCAAATCCACTTCCTCTTTCTAGACCTGTGGTCTGGATCATTGGGAAAGGTGGTCTTCATAAAATGATGCCCGAGACCTTCTTACTATGGTCAGTTCAGGGAATGACCAGATGGGGAGGGAAGTCTCCACCACTGAGGTTTAGGAATTTATAACTGGGAGATGGCTTATATTGTAGGGAAAAGTAAAAACACGAAGTTTGGGCTAGGAGAAGGGTAGAGCTTGGGGAAAAGGTTATATTCAGGGATATGTTTTTGTAACCATCTCTCAGCTACATAATCAACCTTCAGCAAAAAGCAGGGAGTAGCTAACGATGGGAAGCAATCAGTGGAGAAATCCCAGGGAATGATGGACAAGGGAAAAGCAGCAAAGGATGCCTGCCCGGGGTTTTCCTTTTTATCTTGGGAGCAAGGGATTATAAAATCTACCAGTTAGGGATTTACCTGAGATAGTAGTATATATCTATACAAGAGACAGAGAGGAGAGAGGGAAGGAGGCAGGGAAAGAGAGAGAAAAAGAAAAAGGGGCTTTTTATTTTGGAAGTTCCGGAAAAAAAAATCTCTGAACAATGACTCAAAAATACTGAATCAGAGGTGCCGGAGACACTCAAGTGTACCATGACGTATATCTCTGAAATCAAATTACAAATCTCCAGGAAATGGAGGGAGCCACCAATTGCCCAGAAAAACATTCTGAATTGGGAACTGGGGCATCAGGTTCTCATTCGGCAAACAGACTGTTTCAGGGCACCTCTAAGGCCTTTTCAGTCATAGCACAAGGATATCGTCCAGCTGGTCTCCCTGATAGTGTGCGAAGGGCCACCACTGAGCTCTGCAGAGCTTTGGCCAGAGCGTCCCAGAAGTCCTGTCTGAGGTGGGGGTGGGGGTGGGCGCGAGGCGGGCTGAGCGTGGCCCCCAGTCATCACACTCCCACAGTCATCTCTCTTCAATCTTTCTTTCCAGAATATCTGTCTTCGTTCCATGGCAGCTTTGAGGCCATGCCTACGTGATTCACAAAAGTCTTTACATTTCATGAGTGGTTTGCAAGGTCCATATGGGACTATTTAACAACTGAACAAAGGCCAAGTTTCCACCTAACATCTGGGCATTTTTTGGTCTATTTTTTCCACGCCACTTTTGAGCAATGACCAGAGTCAGATCCGTTTTGGTACTTGTGGTGGACATCTGTTGTTTTGGTCCGGCCAGCATCCCTTTTCCTGTCCTTGGGAAATGGCAGCCAGACTCTCTTTTGGTGGAAATACTGTATTTCACTGCACGCAGTTGTTGATGGCACTCTCAGTGTGGGACAGATGGGGGGACCTGAGACCTGAATTGGGCCAGTCAGACTCTTCTGGGAATTTGAATCCCCAGTGGAATAACATCCAGTCGCAAAAATAATTCAAGTCCAGTGGGGCGCCATGAATTCCTCGTACTTAACGTAGCATACTGAGGGTGCAGTGTAGCCTTTGGAGTATGGGCTGTGGGGCCCGATTGCTTGAGTTAGAAACCCAGCTCTGCCACTCCCTAATAGGACGCTGGACACGCTAATTAACCTCCTTATGCCTCAGTTTCCTCAGATTGTAAATAGGGGATAATAAAATTTCCCTTGTAGGGTTGTTGTTGGCATTACATGAATCAATACAAGTGTATCAGGCTGAGCTCTGGTCAAGAAAAAGGAACCACTGTGAGTAGTTAAAGCAGAAAAGGAGGGGTGCCAGGGTAACTCGGTTGAGTGTCTGACACTTCATTTTGGCTCAGGTCATGATCCCAGGGTCGTGGGATCGAGCCCAATGTTGGACTCTGTGCTGAGCATGGAGCCTGCTTAAGATTCTCTCTCTCTCTGTCTCTCTCTCTCTCTCTCTCTCTCCACACCTCTTCCTTGCTTACATTCTCTCTCTAAAAATATAAAGAAAGAAAGAAAGAAAGAAAGAAAGAAAGAAAGAAAGAAAGAAGAAAAGGAATTTGATGCATGGAATTAGGAACATGACAACCAATGAAAGGCTAGAAAAGCAGGCTCCAGGCTGCCAGAATGCCTTCTGGAACACGCTTCCAAACTTGTCTGCCAGGGGAGTTGCCTCTTTTGCGGCCAGCAGGAAGGTAGACCACTAGGAGACCATCACAGGGACAACTGACTTCAAGAACACAAGGCCACAGCTATGACCCAGGGACCAGGAAGGCACTTGGCTGCTTCTGCGACCACCTTTCATCACTCATGGAGCTGGGACGGAACAGTGGACAAGATGCAACCCAAGGGCGGCGAGATCACCGAGGTTCAACTGTTAAGGCAGAAATCACTGCTGCTAGGCAAAGTGCTTGCATTAGTAAACAGGCAATGTGACTTGTAACTGAACCATCTAACTCCAAGTATGCTCTCAGCGCTCTCATTTCTAATCCCCACGTCACATGCAAAAATGTTTCATTGACTTGTAATTATGCTTCACATCTTCCGTGATTGCAAAGAGGGAGGATGGTAATTCATGGGCCCTCCAGCAGAACAGAAGCCTTATTGCTTGCATTTTCCTGGCTCCCTTGAAATGCAGTTTTAATAGCGTAATTTCGCTTTTGTAATACTGGCCTGGAGAGCTGCAGACTTCAGCGGTGCAGTCAGATATGCTACTGAGGCTTCAGCTGAGCCAAAGGGGAAGCATCTGGGCTGCATGCAGTGACAAGAGACTGGCAGGGAGGAGGGTGAGGAAGCTGATCTTGATAGAGACCCCACAGTCAGGTGCCAGCTCTGGGAGGTGGCAGGGGGGAACTTACCTGCCCTGCAGTGTGTGCAGATGTGGGAGGGGAGGGCTGAGCAATACATTGGGTTGAGTGCTGTAACTCAGAGTCAGTTGTGATTCAGGCTTCCATGCATACTGGATCTAACCTAACAGCAGTTTAGGTTAATGTTCAGCAGAACCTTTCACGGGAACCCAGGGCTTCAGCCTGGGCCCCAGTTATCCTGAGCAGAAACCACTACACCTGCATTTCATTCACTGGAATAGACTACAAACCTTTCTGTTTGTTTGCTTAATCAGGAAAGAAATTCTATGTTAACTAGACTTATTGTGGTGATTATTTCAACCTATATACAAATATAGAATCATTATTTTGTACACCAAAAACCAAAATAATGTTACCTGTCAGTTATACCTCATTAAAAAAGAAATTCTTATAGCTGAATATTGAATTAAATGTTTTTTTAAATTAAAAAAATTTTTTTTAATTTTATTTTTTTATTTAAGTCCAAATTAGCATATAGTGCTAATTGTTTTCATGTTTATTTATTTTGGGGAGAGAAAGAGAGACAGAGTGTGAGTAAGGGAGAGGCAGAGAGAGGGAGACACAGAATCTGAAGCAGGCTCCAGGCTCCGAGCTGTCAGCACAGAGCATGATACGGGGCTCAAACTCACGAACCATGAGATCATGTCCTGAGCCGGAGTCAGACACTTAACCGACTGAGCCACCCAGGTGCCCCTGGATTAAATAAAATTTATTATAGCTACTTAAGAATGTATAAATCAAAGCTATATAAATTTTGGCACATAGTATTTATGTAATTCCATATTTCCATTTTTATATATGGAATATATATATATATATATTCCATGCCATGCCAGTCCCTACACACACACACACACACACACACACACACGTACGCACATATGTGTGTATATATATATATATATATATATATATATAATGATATAAGGATGTATATATGTGTGTATATAAAATAATATAAGTATAAAACAGTACAGTGTTGTGGTCAAGAATGTGTGTTCCGGAACCCAATCTGTTTGGGTTCAAACACTAGAACTGCCATCCCCGTGGTATGGAACCTTAGGCAAGTTAATCTCTTTGTGTTTCAGTTCACTTACTGGCAAAGTGCAGGTAATAGTACCTATTTCACAGAGGTGTGAGGATTTGATGAGCTAATCCATGTAAAGTGCTTAGCATAGTTCCTGGCACATAAGAAGCTCTCAATAAGTACTAAGCTATTATATCATCATCATAACAAAGCCAGTGCATGAATGAAACCCAAACACATCTGCAAAACCAGTATTGTTCAAGCAAGCCACGTTAATTTAATGTGATAGATGCTGCTTTTGTTCTGAAACTAACAGGTCATGTTGAGTTTGACATGGTGGTCTCAGGTCTCCTTCTGTATTTACTTTGGCCTTTGGGTTCAATGCTAATGGAGAGAATGCCCGTTAGTCTGGCCCTATTTTCTAGTTCCGAATAATCAGACCTTATAGTTAATTAAAACTCCACCCTGGAGCATTCCAGAATTGCCTGTTTTAATGAAATGCCAGCTGATAACTCTATGGAGTTGTCTTGTTCATTCAAAAGTAAGGTTAGCATCACCACATCCTGGAAATCTGCATTAAGTGACTGTCTAATTGCATGATGACTAGAATGACACACAGAAAGGTTCTTTATTGTTCACTTATTGCAACATTCACCATACGTGAACTTTTACAAGCTGGTAGGTACAAAATAGGCTTTTCGAAGAGGATGAAAATGTGGTTCTGGGTACTACAAGGTTCCTCTGCGTTTGGATCCCAGTATGCTTGGCATTCTAAATGCTTAGTTCACTCAGATTATTTTGGACCTTGACTGTTCATCATAACATGATATCACATGGCCTTCACTTTGTGAGAATGTATTCATGAATATAAATACAAACTCTAGATTGTATGGCGGTGAGATTTTTAAAAAGGATTATCATTAAAATGAAAACGTAACATTAAAGGACAAGAACCCCCAACACTCTTTTGGAGAACTGAAGACCCTGTGAGTTGGAGAACTCTCGCTTTGCTTACTCAGGGTCCGGGGTACAATGGGTGCTCAATAGATATTTGTGCCTGAGGGAGACAAGAAGCAAGTAAGGGAAATGAAGGCGATAGCATTTCTGTGTTCTGGGGAGATAGGGTGAGGGCAGGGAAGATGCTGGTACTTGAAGATCTGTGGGCCCATAGGGCTCACCTTCCATGCTCTGGCTCCGTGTACCTTTAGGGAACAATTAGGAGCAGGGTTGGTTGGTCCCAGGGTGTCAGGTCGGGAAAGGATGACCTCATTATCAGCCAAGTGGGTGGAGGGTGGAGCTGAGATCCTGCCCCTGGGATTGCCACAGAAACTGGAACTGCCTGGCCCTGGAGCTGGTGCCTGTGAATAAAACAGTGTGGGAAAACCGGAACAGTGTGCAGGAGGGTGCGAGAAAACCTCCACCCAGGAACCACATCTCACCGCACAGTGGGGACTGGTCACACCAGCTATGTTGGTGTGAATACTGCCAGTGCCTCCATTTTGTTCAACTGGAGAAAGATTCATTTTAACCTGAAGTGCAGGGCAAGCAATCAAATACAACCACAGTTTCCCCAGGAGAGCAAGATGGCCCACATCTACGGCGGTGTAGCCCACAGTGAGGTACAGATTCCTGGGCCCCACCCCTCCAGCTCAGGAGTTTTTGTGGCTCTTTTGGAACCTGGTATCTGCATTTGGAGCAGGCTCCCCACAGGATTCTGAAGCAGCAGAGGCCGCAGCCCCGACTTAACTTGCTCATCCGGGTTTTCCTCAAAGGCAAAGACGCCCTGGTTTGCTAAGTAAGGTGCTGAGTTTCTTGCTTAAACAGCGAGATGATCTTTGTTGATTCCCTACCACGTGCACGACTCCATGGCCGGGTCCCCACAAGAGAAGCAATTGTTCCAACGGGTTTCCCGTCCTTTCCTCACTGTGCGCCCCACGGTCAGCCACCACTCTCTTTTCCCTGTAATGAGGGTCCCCTGTTGTGCCCTAGTTTTCCTCTCTGGGTACCTGTATTGTTCTCCTGGACCAGCATCCGCGTGGGTGTTTGTCTCTTCGTTCATCCAGGATTGGACTTCCTGCAGCCGCAGGGGTCGCTTGGGTTTGGGGAAACTGCCTGCCCTGAGCTTTGCTGTCTGGGGAGTCAGGCTGCTCTCGCGGGGCTCCCTTCTGCTCCCCAGCCACAGCTGACCACATGAGTGGCCCAGAGGCGACCATCCAGCCCCCCTAGATGGACGCAGGCCTGCAGGCGGCCGTTGCTGGGAGTGACGAGCTGGCCCCTCTCCTGGGAATTTGGGGATCTGGAGTCAAGTGAGGAGACCGGAAAGGCCGTGAAGCACTTAGGTGCCCATTTAGTAGCTTTGTTGGATTCCTTTTGAAGTTTCACTTGTAACCCACTTTTAAGGAACTTAGTAAACTGACGGCAGAGGAGAAAGTGGCCAGTTAGTGTGCCCGGTTCACCCTTGCTGAGATCTGGCCACCTTGCTCCTCCGGACCTTCCAGGCATGGTTGTCCTTTCTGTGACCCTGTTTTGCCAGGGCCACAAGCCCTGACTAGAGCAGTCCGCCTGCCAGCTTCCGGGAACCCGTGCAGCTCTACTGTGTCTACACTCCATGTCCTTCCTCACCTGCCTGGACAGCCCGTAACCCCTGTCAACTCACTCCCTGAAACATTATTTCTCTAACAGGGATGGACTTCCCTCAGCAGCGTGTGATGTGGGCCCAGGGTCTCGGGCGCCCTCCTTTGGGGGTGAGCCCATCCCATGACCAGCCGCGCTTCTGATGTGGCCTAATGTTTAGGCTTTGATGTAGGATTAAAAAAAAATAATAATTAATTAACTTACTTATTTTTGAAAAAGAGAGAGAGAGAGTGAACGCGAGCAGGGGAGGGGCAGAGGGGGGTCTGAATGGGGCTCTGTACTGACAGCAGAGAGCCTGATATGGGGCTCAAGCTCACTAACCGTGAGGTCGTGACCTGAGCCGAAGGGAGGCGTTTAACCGACTGAGCCACCCAGGTGCCCCCAAATGTTAAGTTTTTATTTCTGCTCTGTTTTTGTATTTTGGAAAAGAAATAGCACTTCCTAATTTTTAAAAGACTGGGCCTTCTCCATTTCCATCTTTTTAACTAACACTGGAGTGACCGAATGTGATTTAAAAGGAAGTGACATAAAGAAAAAAACAAAAGGAAATGACATTTTTCTTTCGGGAAGCTGATATTTTTGCTTGAAGACCTGTTTCTCTGGAAAGTCTTACACCACTTCTTTCGGGGGGGTGGTGGCGCTTTGAGAACAAATGGCTTCCCTAATTGTGGGTCCTGATGTAAAAATTGCCAACCTTGGTGTTTTCTTTATCCTGCTATTGAAAAGTGGCAATCCATAAAATTATACTTCTTGCTCTTTTCTTTAGCCATTTGCCAGCAGTACCTGTCATGTTTCAAGCTTCTAGAAGTCATTGGTGATGTGTAGCTGGTATCTGTTTTTCAATCCTGGGTTGTATCTGTTCCCTTTTCTCTCCCTTCTGCTTTTCCCTTGCTAGAGGGTTCATCTCTCCAGCAAGTGAACCAGATTGTTCCCGGACCCAGCATCTCACCTCAGTGTCAAAGTTTGTATCTGCAGAGGCTGCTGCCCACCTGGTTGTGGCTTTTACCAGGCTTCTGAGTTCTCTCAGGCTGAAAGACAACGATGGTCAAGAGGCCATTTTCCCACTGACTGGGACCACCACCCGGCCCTAAGACTTCTGCTTTTGCTGGAGCTGAAAGATGGCGCCAGTGATCATGCTGGAGTATGTTCTTGTGGGGGCGTTGGAATATAAGAAACGTTTATTGAGAGTGAACTAACTGTAAGGCCCTGTGCTGGGTGCCGCAAATAAGACAACAGTAACTTTTATTCCAGGAACTTTTACAACAGAAGAGAAAAACATTTACAAAAATGACTTCTGTAGGACTGTAAAATTTCAGAGCCAGATTATCTAATCTGTTGGCTTTCAATGTTTGACTGAAACCCACACTAAGCAGTGAGTTTGACACTGAGACCCAGTACATGCAGACATGAATATGTAATTGAAGTACGCTTTACAAACAATACTTCCTTACCATGAGTGTTGTCCTCAGTGTTCTCTACTTGTATTGTTCTATTTTATTTCATCAGTTACAAATGCTGTTTGTAATTCGGTAAATTAATTTCATGACCCATGAATGTCAGACTATTGTCTGAAGTTTGAAAATACTGACGTGTAAGCCCCTTACTGATACAGGATGGCCCACGTATCGTTCTGAAGTTGGGGCCCAGATCTCGCCTTCATACTCTTCTCTTGCTAGGTCACAAGGTTGGGAAAGTCAGTTCTTGGAGGTGAGCACCAGCCAAACAGACAAAATGACCTGATGGATGATGTCAGGAGAGCTGACTTCTACTCCCCTCGGGCAGCTCTAATATATCTGAGAGCCTCACTTGGGCACCTGTTCCTGTGATCAATGATTTGTACTAGTTTGCCTGGAACCGAGGGGTTTCTTGGGATGTGGGACTTGCAGTGCTAAAACCAGGACAGTTTTGGGCAAACTGGGACAGTTAGTCACCCTAGGAAACATTTATATTCTACTGCTCATGGGAAATGAATAAATGCCATTTAAAAAAAATTAATGTTTATTTATTCTTGAGGGAGAGAGAGAGACAGAGTGTGAATGGGGGAGAGGCAGAGAAAGAGGGAGACACAGAATCTGAAACAGGCTCCAGGCTCTGAGCTGTCAGCACACACACGGGGCCTGAACTCAGGAGCCATGAGATCATGACCTGAGCTGAAGTCGGACGCTTAACCAACTGAGCCACCCGGGCGCCTTGAATAAGTGCCATTTAAACTCCATGTGCAAACAGCTACAGGCACAGAGAGCCATTATTTTGATCTTTGATATGCATTCTGACAACCACGGAGGAATGACTTATCTTTGTGAGACAGCGCAAGCCCAGTGACACAGACTTTTCCACGTGCGCCACTGCACCCTATGCTGCCAGAAAACACAGCTCAAATCCTCACCTCCACATTTTCCAAAATTGGCCTAGGGGAGCATTTGGTGGCCTGGAAAATCTTCTGGCTGCTTCCAAGTGTATTCAAGGTTGTGGATATTCTGACGCAATGATTATATCTGGGTGATTGGAGGTAAGAAATATTAAGAAATGTTGACTATAAAGGTAATAATAAAGATACTTTGTTTGGAATTAGGCTTTTACATTTCTTGTGGTCTTTTAACTTCCCGTTTTCCCCCTTTGTTATGTTGGTTTAGCCTTTGTATAGGATGAGGAAGTTTCACCCATCACCTAGTTGAAAGATCACTTTCCTGTTCCTGATACTGAGTTGGCACCTTTCCTTCTAAATCTCTACTTTATTTTGAGACCCTTGTGGATCTGGGCAGACTAACTTGACTGCTAGAGAGACTTGAGGACCATTGGGTAAATTTGCATTATTATTTGAAAATATATCTTATTAATTGTAGAACACTATGAAAAAAGTCTCAATGTATTTTGTAGATTTTTAAAAATAATTTTTTAAAGTGTATTTATTTATTTTGAGAGGGGGAAGAGGCGGGGAGACATAGGGAGAGAGAGAACCCCAGGCAGGCTCTGAACTGTCAGCGCAGAGACTGATGTGGGGCTCGAACTCACAAACAGTGCCATCATGACCTAAGCTGAAATCAAGAGTCAGACGCTTAACCAACTGAGCCACCCAGGCGCCACTTTGCAGATGTTTTTTGAGGCTACATACATCATGGGTCTGTACTCAGACTCGGGACAGGGCAGTTGTGAAGGGCAAAGGTGGGCCTATTATGCTGAAGCACGTTGTAAATGGCAAATCCTAACACGCCAGCATTCCGTATAATGACAGCCGCGAAGCATTCTTCATGCTGGGTTTGTCCCCTGTCTGGGAGTGAGTAGATTTACCACATCAGCCCTTGAGAACCATTTCTGGAACTGCTCCTTTGGATTTGCTTTTAGGACCTGTTTATCAGCTATGTGAGAAAATTAATTCTCACTACATCATAATCACATTCCCTTTTTGGTTTATCATGTAGAGTACTCAATCACCCATCTGTTCCTAATGCCTTTTAGCCGTCTGAAAGGATCAAATTTACCCTCCAAATATGAAGACGTGCCACTGTAACAGATTTAAAAAAGAATAGGCCTCAAGCCTGTCTAAAGTTTCTAAAGAGGAATTTAAGATGTCGTGAGCAGTGGCATCGTTGTTAGAACAAGACGGTAAGCCTCTTCAGGTTTGCACTCAGAGAGACATGTGTAAGTTTTAAATATTCGTGTCAAAATCTGCCGCATTACTCTGGAGTTTCTCTCTTTCTCTCTAGACTCAAATAATAATTTGAGCCATGTCTCACTTTGCTGTTGTTTGCATGCTCAAACTTCAGCTTGAAGGAACATACGTGTGGCTTTCTGAATTATTCTTAATGGAGTGTAAACATTTCCTGTAACTCAAAATAATTGTGTCATATAATTTTCTGAGATTTTTCATCTTTTTGTGATTTGAAATTGTTATGCTAACATCGTTCTTGGGGACTGTCTCGTGGACATTAGGACAGATTTGAGCAAATAAAGTAATTTATTGGACCATGTACTCAGTGTGTGGCTACGTGGAAGGAATGATTTGGATGCCCTATCTATGGTTCTAATGAGTTGTTATTTCCCTTTGTGTTTGAGGACTTCCTCTAACCTCAGACCTGAAGTGAAGTCCAAGGATTCTAAACCCTATTCAAACGAGAACAAAAAGTCCCCCCGTAAGTCTTCTGAAAAGTGAAACCTTGCTTCTCTGAGCAGGCAGGATACTTCTCAGATGACATGGGATATATTTTTCTTCCTTAGACTCCACTGATCAAAGCATTAGCTCGTCTTGGACAAACTCTGGCACCTTTCATCTAAGATGCTGACGTTCTCTATAAACAGCAATTATGTCTCATAACACCCTTGTTGGCCCCATTTGATGGAGAAGTAAAGTGAGGTGGGGCAATCTCTCATTGCTTACAGAGGAGCCACCAGGGAGTCTGGCTCCGTCTGTGGGTAATAGACAAACCCCAGGTAGCTCATGCTACTCTTGTGTAACAGCTCAGTAAATGGAATACTCTGGCTCCTTGGTTTGATTTTATGACCAGCTGGGTTCCCAAAGTGGTCTTTTTAACATCCACCCAGGGGGGTGGTGGGGGGACCGTGATGTGGTTCTGGAAGTCCATCCTTAAACAGTCCCCTTTTCTTTGGGTGCAGCATATGAGTTCTTTTTTGGAATGGGAATAGAAATATAGGCCATCTTTTCAGAACACAAAGTTGGGGTACATAGTGTGAAAATATGAGTGAGTTTACAGAAATGATGGAAGAAAGATTCAACATTGGGGTTATACTGAAAAATCCTGAGCATATGGCAACTCTAGGCACAGGAAATGTGAATGCCTTTAAGGGGGTTATAAATACAGATAAAATTTTGGATCTGCCAGAATGAATAATATCACATCCCAGCCAAAGTTGGCGGTGAGGTGGGGTGGGGAATAGAAGTGTGGCGACCTTCAAAGTTCAGGCAAAAGAGAAGGAGTTTGATTAAAAATTCATGATGCTCAACAACTGAAGAGGGGAGGAGGTGTGATAATCCAGGTTATGTATGCAATGATTTATTTAAGCAAATATGTATATTAAGCTCCATTTAGCTGTGGATAATAAAAAATTTTCTGGGTTTCAGGTGTCATCAACGCTCAAAAGTAACTTAATCATCACTTTTTTCCTACTTGCTGATGTTTTAAGATGTGTTAAGAATCAGGGTAACAGGGTGGCTGGGGAAGCAAGTGTCGGGTTAGTCATGCTGCATTGTAAGCTTATTTTGATGTGTGCACATGCCCTGGGAAGGCAGCCTGAGGAGACTTTCCATCAATATGGAGACAGGAGGATATGATGGCACCTGGGACTTCTCTTCAATTCCCCTCTCACAGAATTCCCTCTCCCCTTTGCAGCTTGAGCCCAGAGAGGGGGGGAAGTCAGGACAGAACTGAACTACTTGTCTTCCTTCCTCTGTCACCCCTTTCCTCCCTTTAATCTCGATTTATTAGTGGGGATATATAGATGGGGGCTAATGGAATTTAGAAATCAACCATATCTCAACTGTATCTGGCTTTCATGAACATTGTCTTATTTTATAAACATAAAAATAAGAGATTTTAAATTCAAAGTTGCTTATTGGCCTTTGTGTTGTAGGTAGTTCCTGCCATGTTTTCTGCAGTAAAAAATCCATGGTGAAATGCCCAGAAGAGGCAGACCTATAGAAACAGAGATAGACTGTGCATTGATGGTTAGGGGGCAGGTGGCTGGGCAGACTGCTTATAGGACACATCTTTCTTTTGGGGGTGATGAAAATGGTCTCAAGATGGGGTGATTGTTACACCACTCAATGAATATGCCTAAAGCCACTGAATTATACACTTTAAAGGGATTAATTATATGGTATGGGAATTATATCTTCATAAAACTGTTACTAAAAAAGAAGCCACATGGCTTGGCCTTGGAGGAAGCAGGCTGCAAAGGAATAGATTTAAGTGGGTTTAAAAAACTATGGTATGTTCATACAATGGAATATTATACAACAGCGAGGAGGGATCTGCTTTTCACAACAACATGCATTATTTCTCAGAGAAATATCACACTCAGTGAAAAATGCCAGATATAAAGAGTACATCCTGGATGATCCCATTCATGTAAAGTTCAGAATCAGGCAGAGCTGGTCTATGGTGTTAGATGTCAAGGTCGTGGCCATTTTGGGGAGGGAGTGAGGTGCTGATTATGTGGTTTCTTTTTTTTTCTTCTCATTTTTTTAAATCGAGGTGGAATTCACATAACATAAAGCTAGCCATTTAAAAAGGTACAATTCAGTGGCATTTAGTAGACTTACAATATTGTGCAATCACTACCTCTATCAAACTCCGAAACATATTCTCCATCCCAGAAGGAAACCCCATATTCATTGGGGAGTCACTACTCTTTGTCGCCTGCCCTGCCCCCTGTGCTTTCTGTCTCTATAGACTTATCTACTCTGAATATTTAAAATAAAATGAACCATATGATATGTGATGTTTTGCGTCTTTTTTTCCACTTAACAAAATGTTTTCTAGGTTCATCCTCATTTTCACACATATCAGTACTTCATTCTTTCTATGGCTGAAAAATTTGCTGTTACATGTATATATCCTGTTTTGTTTACCCTATCATATACTGATGGATGTTTGGGTTGTTTCTACCTTTTGGCTGTTGTTTCTTTGTAACTTTTAAAAAAAAAAAAAAAGCTTATTTGTTTTTGAGAGCACAAGTTGGGGAGGAGCAAAGAGAGGGGGACGAGAGATCCCAAGCAGGCTCCACACTGACAGCAGCAAGCCCTGATGCCAGGCTCGAACTCATGAACTGCGAGATCATGACCTGAGCTGAAGTCAGACGCTCAACTGACTGAGCCAGGCTCCCCTTATCTGTTGTTTCTTGGTCTGGGTGTGTTTGCTTTGTGAACATTCATTGAGTTTATCATTGTGCAACTTTTCTATACATATATTTCATTAAAATGTTTGCTAAAAAAGTATGTTTACTTTTTGCAGAAAAGTATCCCATTATACCTGTAAGGTGGATTTTGGGATTCCCATTTTGCAAACTGAGGTCTGAGGGTTTCAGTGACTTGTGGAAGACCATATTGCTACATGGGACAGAGCCAGGCTGTGAGTAAGCCTGCCGGGCCATCCAGACCACAGCTTCACAGCCTTCCCCTGGACTCCTCCCTGCCAGGCCTTTAGGCCCAAGCCCTTTTCCCTTAGGCCATGAGTAGAGTTTTCTGTGGAGAAACTTGTTCCTTTTATACAACAGCTACAGAGCTAGAAGACCTTCCATTTCCCTCCCCTTCCCTAAGAGTATAGACAGGGAGGGTCTGCAGTGACCAGTCCTTTGAGACCTGTCCTAACGCTGTGACTGCTCCACCATGGGAGCTGTGGCCTTCTCTATTGCCTGCACCTTTTACCAGCTCTAATTCCCCCAAAAGCTTCAATAAGGGGAGTAGTACTCGAAATAGATGGATGGTATTCACCTGTCCCTTAACAGCTAAAAATAAAGGGAGGTGATAGTGATTTGCCATTGGTGGCATAATGCCAGCAGATTGACACATTCTCAGTGTGATTTCTAGTGCAAGGAAATATCTAAAGCACAGCTGACATATCATCCAACCTGGCAGTAAATTCGGGTCACACGTTAATACAGTGTGAGCCAGAACAGGGGGTATGTGGCATCTCCTTTGAACACAAAAGACAATGATACTTAGTGCAAAAGTGAGATCTACAGATGCTTAGCATAGGCTCGTTGGATCAAAGCCATGTCCACGGATGACTTTCTCTTCTGCACACAGGAGAGGTAGGTAATGAAAGGTTCAGGCCAAGATTCTGCTGGGAAAACACAGAATGTCTGGGCTGAGACTCCTGATGTACCTTTCATTTGAAATCTTCTGAATAATTACTGGGAAGTTCTTGAGGCTTTACTTCCATTAAGGTCAAGTCTATTCCTAACACGTTCCTTTTTATGTAGATGTGTGTTGTTAAGGGGTGAAATAAGAATCCAAACTTGGCTTAGTGGTCAGGAAATAAAAAGATGTCACCATAGAAACCTGAATCTTGACTTGAACAGTTTGCTGGGGCAGGTTTTGAGTTTTTGGCATTTGACCTTGAGAGGTTCTGGATGAGAAGGTTTTCCTGCCTTCCCAAGGTCATGTTTACTGAGAAGTGTTCCAACAGGACTCACCTTGGACATGGGGAAAGCCACTTCTCAAGGCTGACAATGGGTATATTGAAGGCGGAACTCTAATTTGTTCAGGAGAAAAAACTAAGGAAATGTTAGTTATTATTTTTTATGTAATTTTAAAATTCAAATGTCTTGAGGGCAAAAGGCATAACAGGAAGAAAATAATAGAACTTTTCTAAGAAAAAGATTTTAGTTTTAAGTAATCTCTACACCCAGCATGGGGCTTGAACTCATAACCCTGAGATCAAGAGTCACATGCTCTTCCAACAGAGCCAGCATGGCTGGCTGGCTTCTGATTTTTTGCAAATGTTTTAAATGAAGAGTTACTTTCACCATAAGGTTAAATTCTTTTTTAGCATCTTTTCTATCATAGAAACTTCCAAACCAGGGTGTTCCCTGTCTGCTCAGTATGGGCTTGCTGAATTATTAACCTTAGATGGCCCATTCAGAAACTTACTTTAAGCACCCAGAATTTAAAATTTTATCCTTGAGATGAGTCTCTTTTCCTCAAGATACTTCTGCCAATTGTAGCAAAATTTGTCAATGAGTAGGATTTATGGTAAGGGTTAAAGATGAGGGTAGTATATTCTTTAGTATAAGCTTGGTTTTAGAAGATTTACTAGAAGTGGGTACATGAAACTTGAACACTGATTTTTTTTAGGAGATATAGAAATGATCTCATTCTATTTCTCCATTTAGAAATCAAGGAGGAAGGGAATTTTTTGATTTTAGACAAATGTGTTTTGGGATCTCTGGGGACAAGTTGAGAAAGGCGTTCTTTAATTGGATCTGAAACAAAGTGGCTGAGAACAGGGAGCGCGTTATTCATTTAGGAAAAACAGAGACATCTGCTGGTGGATTGGCAGACTTTCTTTTCCAGATGCTCCAAAGGCCCCTGAACGGGTAATATTTGCAAGACAGGGACAAATCTGTTACAATTTATGCTGTCCTTTTTAAAAGAGCTGTTGTATAATCATGGAATAGGAATGTTCAATTAAAAAAAACCCTTAAAAATACACTTTACTGAGTTATGCTGCTTTGGTACGACTTTCTCTTGACTACACCTGGATCAGAAGGCCAGAATGCTTTCAGAAAAGGTTGTGTTCTGTGTTCTGACCCTTTTAGTCCGAAGCCTTCAGTGAACAGCCCTAAAGGAGTAGGTTTGTGAGAAGGGTCACTCATTCCTCATCCAGCCAATGGATATCTTGATGTATGCTGCTTCTGGAATAGGAAGTGTTTGGGGTCTAACCAATGTCCACTGGCTAGTTCCTTAACCTTCAGTGTGTTATCTTTCAGGGGCAATACCCACTTGTAGGACTGTTATATGGATTAAACAAGATTTTTGGATGCAAAGGTCAAGCACAGTTGAGAAAGGCTTCCTGGTAACCACAGTCACCGTCTTTGAGCGGGACAGGAGCCTCCAAACTTAGAGATAAGCTCTGTTCTTCATCTAGTATCTTCATCTCCCTGTACAAACACATGGTCAACTCAGACTCAACGAACTCCAAACAGAACTCATCGCCCCCAACTGCCTCTGTGCCCTCAAGTGGCTTAGAAGCCATTCAAAGGATCCATTCTGGAGAAGAAATGGAGGCATCCCGTTCATTGCCAGAGCCTGTTCATGTCACTGAGACCCTAAGCTCTGGAGCTCAGTCGTCTCTTCTTTAGAATGGGGACCACACAACCCTCCCAGGGTTGCTGTGATGATGCAAGAGGATGAGTTCCCCGGGTCCTAGCACAGGGCCTGGCCATTGGAGGACTCAGCATGGGTACTTATTTTTTAATTACATGGTCTGGCAGGTAAGTCTTTTTTCCCTCATGCCTATTGCCTCCAGGCCTGGATTAACGCAGCCACGGCCATATTGGTCTCTGGGCCTTCAAGCTGATGCCTCCTCCTGTTCTTCTCACAGGATGTTACTAAGCTAATGCCCTTTATGTTTAGTTCTTTGGGGCTATTTCCTAGTCAAGAACAGAGACAGGCTTCTTAAGTAAGCAGCCAAACTCCCTCTTCTGGGTGTAAGTCCCTTATAACCTGACTCCACATTATCCAAATGGACTTCTCATCAATCCCCAACACAGGTCTCTGTCCCAGGCAGGAAGGCCCCCTGTGCATACCTTCTTTATTCTGGTCCCCGCACCCTGGTTTACACTGTTTCCTTTATTCCTGATGCCTCACTCTCCCACATCTCAGTCTTGCCTGGATTTTAAGATGCAGCTAAAATCCCACTTGTGCCATAAACTTTTCTCCAGTCCTACGGCCTATGATGGTTTTTCCTATAGGACTAACTCCTAATGCCCTAACGATTCTCCACTCCTGTTGCATGGATAAATCCCATCCAGCAGCCATTAGTTAGAATTTACTTGTTCTCAAATTTTGCTTATAAGTTCTGTGCAGTAAGGGCCTGTGTTAATTCACCTTTCTGTGCCTCAGTTTCCTGCTCTGTAAAATGGTGATCATGGCAGTTCCTTCTTCGTAGGATAGTTGTAAAGATTAAATAAGCCAAGGGACGGAAAGCAGGTGCCTAGCACCTAGAAAGTATTCAGTGAGTGTTAGCTATTATTATTGTTCTGGGAACATGAGTAAGGGATCAATAACAACTTGTTTGATTATCGGCCATGTTTTATTTTTTTTTAATTAATTCATTTTTTTAAATGTTTATCTATTTTTGAGAGAGAGAGACAGAGAGTTGAGTGAGGGAGGGCCAGAGAGAGAGAGGGAGACACAGAATCCGAAGCAGGCTCCAGGCTCTGAGCTGTCAGCACAGAGCCTGACGCAGGGCTCAAACTCATGGACTGTGAGATCATGACCTGAGCTGAAGTCGGACGCTTAACCGACTGAGCCGCCCAGGAGCACCCAGCCATGTTTTATAGAGAAGCTGTCAGGTGCTAGGCTTCAGCTCTTCACAGCCATCTGACCCAACATTGTGTATCTTTTAAACAAGACATTAACTCATTTGACAAATGTTTGTTGAGTGCCTGCCAGGTACACATGACACTGTCAGTTCCGTCCTTGGCTTTGTTTTTACCTGTGTGGCCAGCCAGCCATTCACATCCAGAACAACCAGATGAAATATATTCACCAAAGAAGCTCTGAGTTAAATTCTTGGTTCTGAACATACAGCCTTGAGCAAATAATTGGCTGTATCCGATCTTTAGTCCCTCTATCATATAATGAACTCTAAAGTACGTTTCTCTATTTCATAATCTGTCAAAAGAACCAACTGTAGTTTAAATCACACATCAGGCAACAAAGAAAAGAAAACAAACAAACAAAATGTCCCATCAGGCAGATACTGGCCCTCTCTTTTCTCGTGTTCACATCAGACCTGGATGTGTGATCTCCCTCTCCTGATCTGACACTCCACTGGCTCGTTCTGTGACTGTCATTATTCCACCTCCTGCTATTTAGAAAGGGCCTCCAAGGAACTCCCTGACCTCATTCATATCACTACCCTTTTCAAATTTTAGGGAAATACAGGAGCTTGGATCTTGTTCCCCAAATGTTAGAGGAAGAGAAGGGAAGGGCATACCTTTTCCATTTGTTGTCTTCCTCTTCCTAGTCCCCTATTTTCCTGCCCTTTCCTTAATTAAATTACACATGTGCACATGCACACACATCTACACACAGTTCATTTATACACTTCTTCATTTATATACTTCTTAATACAAGAGCCTAAGAGATACTTTTAAGAACCATCAGTGCCTAGCAGCCTCCTAGTCCTGTACACTTGCTTAATTCTGCTTGCCAACAGGTGGATATTGACCTAACTGCCATCATGGGAATGGAATGCTTTACTTCTCCAGTGGTTTCCAAGTGTGGGTTGGCTGTGAACTCCATGATCTCCCCCTCTGAGTCAGAATTTCTGGTGATAGGGGTTGGGAACCTGGATGTTTGACATCCTGGTAATGCCCCTGCCCACTAATATTGGAGGCCTGCTGAGTCTGGCCCACCTGTGTCCATTTCAATCGATGCACACGGGCTAGGTAAGACCCATTCACTGTTGGTTCAGAACCACAGCGTCACCGGAAGGGGCAATAGTTGTCATTCAGTTCTGGCTTGTCGGATGGCCTGAATTACCAATGCTGACTTATTATATGCCAGCTTCCTGTGACTCAATCCTGAAGCATGGTGTTCCCAAACACTCTCAGTGGTTTTAGTCACCAATGGTGTCTTCACCCTCTGTTCTTGGCCTTTGTAATGTGTGGCTTTCCTAATGAGGTTGAACTTCCTTCGGATATGAGATCTGCACACCTAGGCATGGTCCAGTTGCTTGGATTCCTCAGGAATATGTTGCTGAATTCGGGGAGGTAGAATATTCTAGAGCAGATTACAGATTTCAAATGTTTTGGACCATGACTTAGTGTAAGAAATCCATTTGATGCTGAGACTCAGAGTCCATACAAACACACACACACACATATAAATATGCCCAGTGAACAAATATATCTATATGCCTTTTAATATTTTCTATTCTATTTCATTGGAAAGATAGTCTTTAGATACAAAATCCAGGAAGGTCTAGAGTCTTTATCAAGAATCCGATAGAAGTGGGAGTTCTACCCTTCATCATTTCCAAATGATTTCAGAGTCTACAATCTCCCTACACCATCCAGATGATGCAGGTTCTCACTTGCACTCAAGAAAGCCCACCACACCACTAGAGAGGCAGGGTGACATCAGGATAGACTTCTGGGGGTTAGACGTGGAATTGCTTTTAAAGTTTACTGCTCCAGGGCACCTGGGTGGCTCAGGTTGGGCTCAGGTTGGGTGCCAGACTTTGGCTCAGGTCATGATCTCACAGTTCATGAGTTTGAGCCCCGTGTTGGGCTCTGTGCTGACCGCTCAGAGCCTGGAGCCTGCTTCGGATTCTGCGTCTCGCTCTCCGTCTCTCTCTCAGAAATAAATAAACATTGAAAAAAAAAAGTATACTGCTCCTTCTCAACACACCTTTAGAATATCTGGTGGCAAGTCTTGGGAAGAGTAGTTGAAAAGCTTCTCAAATTACTTCCACCCTCCTTACCTGGGCAGGGCAGAAACCTGCTGAAAATCACCGTAGCTGTGAACCACCTTCGTATTTTCAAAGTAAACACTGAGAAGCTGAGAAGCTTTCCACTATTAACAGCAAAGTACTTGCAGTACATATCACAGTCAACAGCATGTGATCACACCACGGCTGAAAAGCAGGCTCCGCTTGACCCGCTTGACTTCCCTGTGGGCCCTCCACGCCTGTCCCCCAGCCACCAGCCTCCCCCTCCTCATGCCATTTCCTTTCCCCTCTGAGCTTTCTCTCTTCCTTCCTGAACGCTTCTCACCTTCCACTGAAACCCACTGGCATTTTCTGTCTGTGCTGGGTAATCCCTGCTTACATGCTTGGTCGTAGGCGTATGCAATTTAACTCCAAATGAACAGAGGGAAAAACTAGGTCTTGCTGTTCTTTGGATTTACTGCCATGTCCTAGAAACAGCAAATGCTCAATGAGAATTTCTCCCCACGAGCCAGACTCTGAGGGTAGCACTCTCGCCTCCTGCTTCCCTCCTCACCGGTACACAAGAGGCAATGTGGCAAAATGGTCATCAGCACAGATTTGGGGGCTGGGTGGTCTGGTTCAAGTCCCAGAGTTACGTATTCCAATACAGAAAGTTCTTAAAAGGTATTACTAAGGGTTGAGGGGTGGAAACAAGCCACAGGGCAGTGTGTTTACTTCGCTACACTTGTGAGTGAAGGAACATGTGCACACATGTTCGCTAATGCATGGAATTTCTTAGAGTGAGTCCAAAAGAAACCAGCATTAGCACCTTCCTCTATGGAGGGAGAGAAGAAAGGAAACTTACTAGCTTGTTTTTTACTACACACCTTTTGAATACATGAGTTACATATGCACATATTGCTAAGTCAACAAGTCCAAAAATTCAAAAAAATTCCAGTTCTGCTGCTTACTAGCTGCACGGTTTTCCAGCAAGTTGTTTGCTTTTCCAAATCTTCAGTTTCCTCATCTGTAAAATGGAGCCAAGCAAGCCTATCTAACTGGATTGAGTGGCTTAAATGTGATAATGCGTACAAAACACTCAGCAGACTGTTTGGCACATCTGTTATGAGACTTCACAAAATGGTAGCTATTCTTGTTACCCGACCCAGGGACTTAGAATCTGTCCCTTGCTCCCTTATTTTAACTCAAAGTCTAGAAGGATGGAAATAACGGCCATCTGCCTGCCTTTCCTACCTCTATTGTAGCAGTTGCTGGCTCCTAGAAGGTCAGTGCCTGCCTGAGAGGCTGACTCGCTTCATTTCACACCCTCAAGAATTCTTCCCTTCTCTTTTTACCCTCAAGCTACTTGGGGCTTTATTTATTCTTCCAATGTTTGCTCTCTAACTTAATCCCTCATAGATGCCTCAGATGACTAATGAGCATTATAACAACAACAACAACAACAACAACAACCAAAACGAAACAAAACAAAACAAAAACCAACCAACCTGGAAATTCTTGAGTTAAAGCAAAGTGATTCTACCCCAAGGTACCTAACTTCTAACTGGTTGCTTTTTTTCCCCCCAACTGGTGAGAGAGTGCTTCAAGCAGTGATTCATTTCACCTCATGTTGCCCCAACTCCGTGTAGCTTCCGTCAGAGGTATTTGTGAGTCAAATCACCTCTCTGCTTTAATTAAATCTTATTTTTGTTAAAGTGGTTATAAGATGATTTATTTGCTTTACCATAAGTCATGGGAAATAAATAGAAGTTTGGGTTTCAAGGGATTAGAGGTTGGTGCAAAACGATTGTCCTCTCCTGTTGTGCAATTATTTCCCCTGAAAGCTTTGGGTTGTGGTGGCTATACTGAAGCAGATTACTTTTTTTTTTTTTTTAACTTTTTTTAATGTTTATTTATTTTTGAGAGAGAGAGAGAGAGAGCGAGCATGAGTAGGGAAGGGGCAGAGAGAGAGGGAGACACGGAATCCGAAGCCAGCTCCAGGCTCTGAGCTGTCAGCACAGGGCCCGAAGCGGGGCTCGAACTCACAAACCACGAGATCGTGACCTGAGCCGAAGTCAGACGCTCAACCAACTGAGCCACCCAGGAGCCCCTGAAGCAAATTGCTTTCCAAAGTCTTCCAAAGTCAAGTACGTCTTATTCTAGCACAAGATGAATTCTAACTTGGAATGGAGGACAGGGAGATGTGGAAGAATAACAAAATGTGCCGGTACCTCATCACATTAAAATACAATTATGGCTAACACTTATTGAACGCTTATGAGGCAGCAGATTGTGGGCTGTGCCCTTAGTTCAGTTCGTACCCTCAATCTATAAGAATTTGTCCCCATTTTACAGATAAGGAAATTAAGTGACTTGCCTGAGAAGTTAAGAAGTGCCAGGACATCTACCCTGACCACTGGCCACAGAGCACATGCTCTTAACCACTATCTAGATCAGGGATTCAAAAACCTTTTCTATGAAGAGCTACATGATAAATATTTTAGGCTTTGAGAGTGGAAAGCAGTCATAGATAATATGTAAACAAATGAGTGTGGTGGCCGTGTTTCAATACAATTTTATTTATGAGTAGTGAAATCTGAGTTTCATATAATTTACATATGTCAGGAAGTATTCTTCTTTTGATTTTATCCCCCACCATTAAAAAATGTAAAAACCTGGGGCGCCTGGGTGGCTCAGTCGGTTAAGCGTCGGACTTCAGCTCAGGTCACGATCTCGTGGTATGTGAGTTCGAGCCCCGCGTCGGGCTCTGTGCTGACTGCTTAGAGCCTGGAGCCTGTTTCGGATTCTGTGTCTCCCTCTCTCTCTGACCCTCCCCCGTTCATGCTCTGTCTCTCTCTGTCTCAAAAATAAATAAACGTTAAAAAAAAAAATTAAAAAAAAATGTAAAAACCATTTTTCGCTCATAGGTGCAGAATAGGGGGTGGGCTGAATTTGGCCTGTGGGCCCTGGTTTACCAACTCTTATATAAAAAAAATTTTTTTAATGTTTATTTATTTTTTAGAGAGATAGAGTGTGAGTGGGGGAGGGGCAGAGAGAGAGGGAGACACAGAATCTGAAGCAGGCTCCAGACTCTGAGCTGTCAGCACAGAGCCCAATGCAGGGCTTGAACTCACAAATCGCAAGGTCATGACCTGAACCGAAGTCGGATGCTCAACCGACTGAACCACCCAGGTGCCCCATACCAACTCTTATTTTAGATCGTTGAAAACAGGACCAGGTGTGGGAGAATGAAAAATCTCTATTAACAGTCCAAACTATTCTAGATCCTTTGGGACTTTAGCCAGGGCCCAAATGAAGAGATGAGAAGTGTGGCCTCCTTCATCTGCCTTCATTTTCATGCTTCCAGTTGTTTCTTGTCACTTTTCACCCGAAGCTGCTCTTTCAGCACCCAGAGCTTCCCTGCTCTCCTGGGGTGCTCAGAGCCCCTCCCAGGGTCCCCCACTTAGACTGCCCCCCCCCCCCCAGATACTTTTCCTGCCTCCCTGTCCTCCACCTCCCATATCCTGAGGGACCTGGCATAAGCTAAATTGCTTTTTAAAAATGTACCTTATTGCATTTGCATTTTAAAGGAAGCTTCTTTCTGGACAGGGCAATTCAAAGATAGGACACTGAAGCATTCAGCCTGGGAAGATGGGTGAGGTGCATTGGGGGTGAGGAAGGGAATGTTTCAAGAAAGAGATTCTTATTATACTTAAAATCACACCTGGACAGAGCCACAGGTGAGGTGGGCCCTGATCAGAGAATCCCAGTGCTTCCCAGGCCCCTGGACTAAGTTTGGATGTGGATAAATGATGGGCTATGGGGGGACATCCTGTGAAAACCCTCAGGGTCTCTTTACCAGACCGTCTGAAGCAGCTGAGTTGGTTCAGAATTCATGGTTCTGACTGATTGATGTGACCAATGAGCTGATGGCCAGACGCAGGAGGCTGTGGCTTGCTTCCTTGGCCCCCTTAGTCAGATTTCCTCCATGGTAATGGCCACTCCAGGTACCCCCTCTGTGGCCATCAGCCCATGGGAAGATGTTGCATCAGCTTTGTGGTCCTTTCAATTGCATCTGGTGGTTCTTAAGTACCGTATGTGGTGGAGGCTGTCTGAACCCTTGGACAGAGCAGAGTAGCAGCACGCCTCTTCTCAAAGGGAGGCAGGCTTCCCTGGCTGGTCTGTGTTTCCCCACCTTTCTTGTAACTGTCCGCACCACCACCCCTGACTCCTGCCAAATAGGAGTTATGACATTTACTCCTGTGTTAATTACAAATACATTTCTGAGCCTACCAGATTCATCTGCATCTCTTTTAGCCCATGTCAACCTCACAAGAACAAATACAGGTCCTTGTCCTAAGTCTTCCTGGGAAGGTGAGATGATACCTTTTATGATGGATCCGTCTTAAACACTAGGGCCATACAGAGCTTTTTCTGTAGTATTCCTGTGGTGATTTCAACTAGGGAAATAAAATATTTGGCAGGCCCATGTTTAAGGAATAGCAAGGTAAGAAGAAATGCTTCAACATTATTCTCGCAGTGGTAGAGTTTTTCCCGGGTAATGCTTTTTTTTTTTTTTCTATCAAAAGGCTAATTATTTTTTTTATCAGCTAAGTGTATATGTGCATTTGTGTGGTGTATGTGTGTGCTTGGAACTGGAGAAACAATGGAACACACTGTTGATGCTTTTTTTCCTAGTTTTTTTTTCCTCTTCTTAGATGAGGTCAGTTTGTAGGTAGTCTTTGTAATTCCAGAAATTTTCTTTTATGGGGAGGAAACAAAGTAAAATCAATAGTTAACCTGGATATTATTTGGTATTCCCATATAGCTTCAGAAAGCAATTTGTATAGTAAATATCTATCTTTAATCCCTTTCACCTCCAGGGTCAAGTCTGGCTTTCAGATGTGGCCTACAGTTTCTTTATATTAATACACTGCATTTGAAACTCATCAATATTTGAACAACATTCCAAAGCAGATAGTTTGTGGGGACTACATATGGCTTTTGTGTCTGCCTCAGAGGTGTGGATTTAGGATGAATTGATTAATTCAGAATGTTAAAGCTAATAATGACATTTTGGATTCTGAGTTGGGAGCTCTATGTATAGACTTTTTGCTGCTGAAATTTGGTGGCTCCATTCACTCCATGTAGCTTTTTAAAGACCTGTGCTCTTTTACTACACCCACAGATCGGAATTTCTCTTCTTGTCTGAATAGAGGAAGGGAACAGTGAATACACAGGCAAGATAGAGCACGTGAACAGGCAACCCACTCACACTAATCCACTTTCAGACAGCCCAGATTCTAGAAGAATGTCTAAAAGAGGTGTGGGTATTATTTAAATTTGTTTCAATTTAGTTTTCTACATAATCAGTCTAAGGACAGCCATGTTGCTATGGTGATGTACCTTACACATTTGGGATGATGATCAGAGCTATAATGGTATATGATAATGAATACCATTTATTGAGCACCTACCACATCCTAGGATGCTACATATGTTTTCTCTTCAGTCTCCACAATAGCTCTACTAGGTGGTATTTTCTTCATTTGCAGCCGTGGAGACTGAGGCTAAGAGAGAAAATGCCACTTGCCTCGACCCACAGAGCTAGTGAGTACCGGAGCAGCATTTTTGCCCAGCGCTGGTGTCTGCAGCCTGTCGGTGCTCTTTCCACTTCATTACCCCGCGCCATCTGATCCCGCTAGCAGGGCGCATGCGCAAGGCTCCCTGCACCCTGAGAGCCGCGGTCCTCCTTTGTCTGCAGCCGGGGGTCTGGAGTCCTGGTGTGAACCAGCGCGGCTTTGTTTTCCTGTCCTTTGCATTGTTTGCGAGACCTTTACTCGCGCTCCCCGAGTGGTTTCTCCGGCGCACAGTTAAGAGATGTTTAGTGTTATCGAAATTTATGTTCACAGTCTTGTGACATGAAATGGTTCATGGGGCTAAGACAAAAAAGCTGGGTAACATAGCAGCGGAATTGTTTGCAAGGACTAACATTTAATAGATCGTTACAGAAGCACTTCAAAACTTTAGTGAGTTATGTGAGAGGAAAGAACCAAATACGTGGATTTGGGCAACGTAAAGGCCTCTTAGAGGTTGTAACAACAGTAAGGTGATGATAGCACAAAGCCCTTGACTCTTCCCTGCCTCTGAGTTTTATTTTACAATGCATTCTTTGACATCTTACTATTTTTAATAATGTCCTACTCTATTAAAAATGATTCTTTTCCTATCCTACATGATTGTCTTTAAATTGCTCTTAAAAGGAACTGGGAAGGAATACTATACCATGACAGCATTTCTTGCTAATAAATACTGTTGAGGAAGTTGGAGGCACCCCTTTAGACTCTCAAATTAGAGTCCTAAACAAAGTGATTAAAAATGACGTGTGAGAGAGATGATATATGAAGAAGAAGGAATTTTGAAATTGTGTGGTCATTTTATTTTTAAAGATACATTTAAATGCTAAAGCTTCTGTATCTGGTTATCTCCTTTTGTTTTTGACACTTATTTAAATTTCCTAAATGCTGTAATAGAAGCTGGCCTCCTAAATACTGTAAAGTTTGAGTCCTTCCTCCCTTCTTTTCCTTTCCCTCCTTTCCCTTTGTCTCTTTTTCTTCCTCCTTCTAATCACAAGGCACCATTCTCTGGTGGGAATGAGACAAGCATTCAAAAATATATATATTAATCTTTTTATTTGTTTAGAGATGTCATTTAAAGTGAAGTTACCATACTTTTATTCCTTTATACCAAAAAATAAAATGTTTATCTTGAAGCGAGTCTTGCTGACGTCTAAAAGACAGACATACCATAAGGTGTTTTTATAGAGACTCTGATAGCAAATGAATTGAGGGAAATGCTAATTGATGCACTGTGGAAATGTAATGTTATTGTCTTGCTGTCAATGCAACCTGGAGTGATATATAGCCACCTCTCCCTGGCTTGGGAGATTAATGAAATGACTCTAATTTCGGCACCCCTTGCACATGGAGAGTGGGTAACATAACTCTAAGTTGATTTGTGCAAAGGGCGGAGCCGACTTGAAACAGCACATCATAGCTTCCAGTCAGTTGGGTGACATTTGTGGTGCTGTCCAGTGCGGGCTGTCCCCAACCTCCTCTGCCTCTTTCCCTGCCTGCACCAAGATGGCACCGACTATAGTTAAACTCACACCCCCCATCAGATGACAGATCTCTTCAATGATTGTGTTTGCCAGTTAATAAACAGTTACTTGGTACTTTGACTTACTTTAAAAGAATAAATTCATACGGGGTTTTGTGAAGATTCAAACATTTTTTGGCTACCAGTTTCACCTCCCCCTCTCAAGGTGCTTTGTTTCTGCGGTGGCTAAGACAATGGGCTTTGGAGGAAGACCGACTGGGGGTTCAGATTCTCCTCTAGCAACACTTCATAGAAGTGTTATCGTGATGACACGAGGCATTGTGTGCTGCAGAACACAGTGCCTAGTGCAGAGGAAAATTATTTTTATTCATCTTTTTAAAGAAAAACCTTCTGAATGTTGTGGTTCAATGCTTTTCTCTAAACGGCCTGTATTAACAGAGACCATCGATCATCGGTGGCCACCAACATCACAGAAGGAGACAACCAGACACCATGACGCTTCTGATGGAAGCGCATGACACCTCTAATAAAGTGGTCTTGTCAAAAAAATCAAACCTGAATCTAATCAGTGCTCCATCTAACCATCACTTCTCAGAAAATAATAGGGCGCAGAGGGCAAAACCCAGAATGTGGGAAAGTCTGGGACAAATGGCTCTATGTCTCCAGTAACCGAATGGCCAGGAAAATTAAACTGGAGGAGGGGGACCCATAGACTAAAAAAGACTCAAGAGTCATGACAACCAGTTGCAACATGTGGACCTTATTTGGACGATTTGAACGAACTGTCAAAAAAAAAAAAAAACAAAAAAACAAAAAAACAACCCAGTTAGGAGACAGGTGGGAAAAATGAACACTGTGTGGACACTTGGTGAAATTAGAGCATTACTGTTAATTTTTTAGTGGTGGTAATAGTTTCGGATTCATACTTTTTTTAAGTTTATTTTCAGAAATGTGTACTTAAATCATTTAGAAATAGCACTTAAGTATTTACTTAAAATTTATGGGTGAAATGATATGATGCCCAAAACAAGAGTGGCCCTGAGGTGGTAGTTACTGAAGCTCTATGATGGGTAGAGACAGGGCTATATTATACTGTTCTGTCTACATTTATTTATTTATTTATTTATTTATTTATTTATTTATTTATAAAAGTTTGTTTATTTTTGAGAGAGAGAGAGAGGAGCAGAGAGAGAGGGAGAAAGAATCCCAAGCAGACTCTGCGCTGTCAGCACGGAGCCCGATGTGGGGCCAGAACTCAAGAACCGTGAGATCATGACCTGAGCCGAAACCAAGAGTGGGATGCTTGCCCGGCTGAGCCACCCAGGCTCCCCCTCTCTACTTTTATGTATGTTGAAATTTTCCTCGAGAAGAATCAAAAATGAATCAAAAGAAAGCAAAACAGTAACAATCCAAAAACCCCAGAAACTCTGCCAAAATCTAGTGGGCATTCAATCTAAAGCAACAAATTCCCAGAATCCGTTAGCAGCTGATACTTTCCACCTAAATCATGATGCCTGTTTCTAGGTCATTGATTACAAGAGGCTTCCTTACTCAGGTGGGTGATTTCTTCCAACATGGTTTATTATCTTTAACTGAATTTGAGAAAATGGCTGTTTCAGGTTGGTTTCTGTCACCTGCCTCTGAGGTCAAATACTGCTATCAGGAGTTGACAGTTGCTATTTGGCTCAAAGTACTTGAGGTCATGGTCATTCCATTATCTTTCTAAGACTGCAATTTTTGAACATGCCTTTACTGGATATCAGGTGCTCAGTTGACCATTTTTTAAATAGATGACATCAATATCAAGTGGCATAGAAAAGCTTTCCCAAACTGTGATTGCCTTATTAATCAATTCATAAAAGTGATTGGGAAAATGTTAAGGGAACTGTTAATGGAATAATGAGGAAATCAAAATCTAAAACCTACCTTTGTTGGATAAGTAGACTTTTGAAAAGATATGATGATAAAGTTCCAACAAATAAATGCATCCAATTATTTAATTTACTCTCCTCTCCCTTGACCTATAGCTTTTGCTCCATGGCAGTGTCTCCAGTTAGCAAATAAAAATATTTCTCTTTTCTGAGTAAGGCTAGCCATAATTTGACAGCCCAGTTTCCTTTTGTTGTTATTTTCTTCTGTCTTAGAGAATCTGAGCATAAGATTTCAAGGTTATTAAACGAAATCCAGAGCTGAAAGATGAGATATATATTTTGAATTTTTAAAAATCAATTCATTTCACATAAATATGATTCTTTCTTTATTCTATCACGTTTAATCAAGATGGGCAACACGAGTCTTTCAGAAATAATAATCAGTTTATCAGGACTCTGAACCAAACCATTTACTGTTAGATGAAAGAAAAATATTTATCTTATTAAAATCACTATATTGAAGAATTTGAATTAGTTATTAAAACTCCATGGGCCCATTAAAAGTTGAAAAGAATTATATTTGATCAGAGAAAGAATGGGGTGAGCAAAATTGCTATAATTCACTGGCAGTTCCACGTGTTTTATGTAGGATATTAAATTTCAAAATGAGGTTGGAATTTAAGTAAGAGTTTCTGAACCCTGCCAGCTTTGAAAATTCCTAGATCTGCAGAACATTGTGACCCTATCCTCCACAAAGCGTGCTGTGTGTGTGTTCCTGGTTCCTGATATCAAACGAAATGCATGTTGGTAATTTCCTTCCCCTTCTCACAGTAATCCCAGGGCCAGCGCGGTCAAACATGGGGAGGGACTGGGAGCCTCCTTTCTTTCTTTGTCTAATTACCCTACGTTGTGCAAGAGCTGAATGTTTAAATGTTATTTCTTCTGTGAAGTTTTCTACTTTGCTAACCAACACACCTCTCCACCCCCCACCTCCCCAGCTGGATTACTCTCATCCTCTACACTTAATCTGTTGTATAAACACTGCAAAATTGAGATAATCCCCAAACTCAGCCCTGAGTTCCCCCAAGGCCTTGTGAGTTGCTCTTCTTGGTAACTCTAAGGGCCTTCACGGATGTTTATTGAACGAAGGTGTTTCCTGTTTCCTCTCTGGCCTCTATTTCTCTTCTGAGCCTCTTTATCTGCATTTGGATGTTGCCCTTTGCTTTACACAGGGCTTTCCTTTCAATGATCCCTTTAGCACCTCGTATCAACCCTGAGGAATGGATAAAGACTCTGTAGCCCCAAGTTTACAGTCATGGACAATTTATCCAAGGTCCTACACTCAATTTGTGGAAGAAATATGACTGCTACCCATGTCTCTCTGTTCTCCTAGGTGTTTTGTTTTGTTTTTTTTTTTGTTTGTACTGAGCAGCTGTCAAAATAATTTAAATATTGATAATGTCTCTTATGTCTTCTCCACTTGTGAGAGATAATGGCTTATTCCTCCGTGGCAGTCCTCTGGCTGACTTCAGAGGAGCTATGCACGAAACCTTAGGGATGCACTGGGCCTCAGCTCTATCTGCGGGATCCTGAGGCTTCCAGAAGGGGGAAGCAATCTGAGGCATGGGTGAATCGCCTCTGAGCACTCATCACAGTTTCTTGCATTTCTCTGTCTGATTCGCTGTACTTTTGAGTCATGAACATTTTCCCCAAAGTGTGTCACTAAAATGTGACAAATGGGTAATCTCCATTTCCTAAGTCGGTTGCTGTGACCCGCACCGACTGGCCGAATCCTTTACAACAGCGAATTACTCAGGCGGGCAGTCGCTGACTCAGGTCCGAAATCAGCAGCTGGCCCTGCCTTTTTTGGGGGTACTGATGGGACTGAGATTTCAAGGCTGAAGTTGGATGCATTTTCTAGGAACACACTCCCATCTGACTCTAAAGGATAGAGCAAGGATTCATGTGTGATTCGCACATGACTCTGCATACTGGTTTCCAATAATCATGTAATAAAAATTGCTTAGCCGAGAGTTGCTATGCAGCACTGTTTAGCAGCTTGCTTCCAATATTGCATTTACAAAAATTACATATTTCATATAATCAGGCCTGTCTCTTACTTAATCATCCCACACATCATATAAATCTTTAAAATGGACAGGTCTATAAATCACTAGCATTTTTCATTTACCACTTATTCTAAGCCAGGCAGTTTCTTATTTAAATTGCCATACGAATAAATCTAATAATCCTTATTCACTTACATCATCTCAAACTTTAAATCTTATTCCGGCTGAGGTCATAAGTGAAATCAGTATTGAGGGCAAAACTAGCAGCTGTAACAACTATAATAGCTTGCCAAATTATATTAAAGGGCCCAAATAACATTAAAAAAATGAGGCAGAATTGAATTACATTATGAAAGTGTGATCTGCTGAATCAGGCAACTGCGGGGCCGAAGCAGGGCTCCTGCCTGGGGTGCGGCTTCCGCGCAGGGCTTTGTGCCAATTGGAAGAGGGAAAGGCTTGCCTAAATCCTCTTATTTACACACCTCGATTACAATCTAGAGCAGTTTCGCAACCTTGACACCGTCGTCCTTTTGGTCCAGACACGTTCTTTGCGGAGGGGGCGTGGCCCGCGCACAGACGGATGTGTAGCCGCGTGGCCTATCTACCTACTAGATGTCAGGAGCACACTCTCTACTCCCCGGGCGTGACAGCCAAAAAAACCTCTCCAGAGACTGCTAAAAGTCCCCTGGGGGAAGAATCACCCCTGTTGAGAACTGCTGGTCTAGCTGCTCAGGCAGGATTGAATCTGGGTCTCTCGCAGGGAGAACCCAGGGACGTTCTGAGGGCTCCGGTTCTTGCAGGGAGACTGTGCCACACGGTGCTCCCTTCCTTAGCTGCTGCCAACCGTAATGGAGGAGCAGAGAGTCCAATGTCGCTCTCAGACAAACTGAAGGGTGGTCAGGGAGACGGGGCAGGGGAGAAAGAACTGCGACAGGGAGAGTAGAGAGAAGGAACATTCAGTGGACAGGAAAACTCTCAGAACTCTCAAGTTCGAGACAGACTCTTTCCTCCCCTTTCCCCATCAAATTACAGCTGGCATCCCCACTCTTTATGAGGCATCCCAGACCCCACGTTTACAGCAGCTGTGTCTGCGTGGCTATAGGATAAACATTATTTTTGTATGCATCTTAAATGGTTCAGAAGGTTGTGGGCTTTTGTAGTGATCAAAAGAAAACGGCGTCTGTTTGTAGAGGGGATGTTCAAATTTCAATGACTGGCTTAGGAGAAACTTAGCATTACCAGGCCTGTACGAGGTTGAGAATGAGGAATCTGGTTTCCTCTCTTCTTATGGTTGGCAGATTGTATCTTATGATAGCTGGCAGAGATGCCCATAGTTCATCTTCAAGCAGGGGAAGGAACTGGCTGCAATTAGTTTTCCCAGAAAGATTCTGCCAGGTCTTTGACAGACGAAGGAGTTATTCCCTATATAAATCATTCTTGCTCTGCCATCTTAAATGCACATGCTTTTCTAGAAGGGCATCCATCCTGTATCACCCAAGCCTAAATAAAGCAAGTAGTGCCATTGTAATTTGGAGACGAGCCTCACTGACAGCTCCATGTAACAGAATGCTGGGGGCTGGGGGTGGGGAGGCATTTGTAATTATGAGTTGGCAGTACCTCATGTCTAACTAATGGGAACAGTGATATCATTTATACCGGGGACCAAAAAGGCAGAACCAGGAAACAATATCAGAATGAAATTTGTGGTGTCCAGGAACTCTCCTCTTTGAAAGATTTTTGATCAGCATTGAGAATGTCAGACCCATTCCATTGTCTTAAGCCTACGGTGACTTCTGAGTCGCTTAGCTGTCAAGCTGATTCACTCTGTATAGGAAAGAGGTTATTAATCCAACTCAATTTTGCCCATAATTTTTGGAAACTCACTCCATCTTTCCCCTTTATTTCTCTGTATAATATACTATTTTCATCCATGTTCTTTAAAGATGAGTTGAAAGCTCTCAGTTATTTCATTTAGTTATCCATTGGAAGATACCGATTATACCTTCTGGTGCCTTCCCATCTAATTAAAATGTTTCAGAATGCCTGCTATTTAAGGTGGCATTATTACCTCAAAAGCAGAGTATAAATCTCCCCCTCGGTCAATTTCCCCTCAGGGGAGGGAGACAGGATGAGAAGGCAGGGAGTATCAGATGCTGCCCTGGTATGGCCGGACCCCAATGCCATGGTCAAGTCACTATCTCAATCTCTAGCTTATCTTTCTACTGACCATGAGAATTAGCGGTACTTGGCGTTTGTGTTTTCGGAGTGGTTTCTGCATCTTAGTGAAACACGCCGATGTGTTTTTCAAGTTGCAGCACTAATATTCTGTAACTCAGAGGTCTGCGATACAGAGGAAGAGATGTTAAGACAGGATTTCTTGGCCTCTAATTAGCAGCATCTATGGACTCTGCTCCGTACCACTGCCCCAAAATCCCTCCCCCAAGGTTTCACGTCAGCAGTGTGGGGAACATGTTTTATTTGAGAAAGCTCTTTCTTAAAATAAACGTCAAGGGTAAAACCATCTCCTTTTAGGAGCACATTAAATACTTTTAAATTGGACATGCAGTCAGCTGTGTAAACCGTATACTCACGAGTCACTCACTGTCTTGCCAGGGAGGCTGATGGAGCTGACACTTCTTTCACTGACACATCATTTTGTGTGTCACATAAAAACATTTTGCATTTTAATGACCTCTTTTATTCTAGGAGAGGAGAACATCTGTAGGCCAATACCGGTCTGTTTTTCTCTGTGATCACTGATGCCTGATCAGGAGGATATTCATGATCTGAAGTTGGTCACCTGATCCAATATGGTAGGATAACGCCCACGAGAAGATTTAATTCCAGAGGCCCATGGACTGCGTCATAGCAGAAAAGTGGGCTACGATGGCTAGACTGCTTGCCATTGGCAGCAGAATCTATGTCTTTTTCATTACCCATGCCTAGCCCGGGACCTGTTACATATAATAACAATAATAACTTTCATTCAGCACTATTACATACCAGGCCCAGTGCTGAACACTTCACCTGTCTCTCATTTAAATGTCACAGAAGCTCCATGAGGTCCTGGGCTGGTTGCTTGCCTACTTACCCCCGTCTCTGACCTTCTCCTGCTCTGCTCTGTATCCCATTTCCCAGGTTCCTTGACTTTTAGTTGGGTTTAGCCAAGAAGAGGTGATGGCAAAGGCTGGCAGGCAGAAAGGGGGAAAATGCAAAAGTATTTCCTCTTACTTGCTCTGATGCTGGTGGTGGCTCTGGGAGCGGCTGGGAGCCTCCATAGATCCAGCTCCTGCCAGCCCTGGTTTCTGAGCAGGTGTCATTACCTGCCCTGACACCAACTGGGTGTGGTAGTGCCTTCCTGACACAGGAAACTCTGGATTGCCTCAATTTCTTATTTGGCTTCTCAGCCCTTCCATCGCCGGGTAACCAATTCGGAGCAGAGAGAGAGGGAGAGAGAGAATCCCAAGCAGGCTCCGCTCTGTCAGTGCAGAGCCCGATGTGGAGCTTGATTCCATGAACCGTGAGATTATGACCCAAGCCAAAATCAAAAGTCGGACGCTTAACCGACTGAGCCACCTAGGCGTCCCACTAATTCTTCATATTAAGTATCCTGTCTTTGAAATGTCTAGAGTGACTCCTTTCTCCTGACTGGAATCTAACTGACAGAGATAAGTACTAGAGTACCCATGCTCTCCATACGGGGGAACTAGGGCTCTGAGGCATTAAAAAACGTATGTAAGTCAGGTCATCAGCCCATGTCTCTTAACCATGCCTCTTAATCCTGCCTCAATATACAAATTAAAAGTCATTGAGTGATTAACTAGCAAAGCAACTCTTGAACTTGGGTTCAGGGTGCTGAGGAAACATCTACTATGCGCGTCATTCCTGGGCCATTCGAGAAGACCTCTGTTCTAGTCCTATTTATTTCTTCCTCTAGAAAGTTGTGTGACTTTGGAGACACTCCTTAGCAATCATAAAACTGTCTTGAGCATCTCACAGAATGATTCAAATATAAAATACAAGGCAAATAGTGAGACTTAGCAATTTGTGTTCTTCCAAGAAACTGTGCCCTGTGGGCTGGATCTTAATCGTGCCATAAAGTTTATATGGTACCTGTGTAGGAGATGCTGTATATCTCATTTTGGCTCAGCCACAAATTCAACAAATATTTTTGAATGCCCACTATATATGAGGCACTATTCTAGGCCCTTGGGGTTTAGCTGTGAACACAACAGAAAAAACCGCCACCCTCAAACACAGTGCATTTCCTGTTTTGTTTTGAGTGCCCACAATGTTAGAAATACCATTCCTTAGGGCCTCAATGTCATACAGTTGTTGTCCCACAGCGTTCTTTCTAAAGAGTGTAAAACCCAGATAATACTGGATGTACCTATGAGTTGAAAAAGGGGAGAGCAGGTGAAACATTTGTGCCTCCAGGAGGCAGTACAGTGTAGAGGTTAAGACCATGGACTCTGGAGTCAAACTGTTTACATTCAAATATCTATGGTACCACTAATCAGCTGTGTCACCTTGGGCAAGTCACTTCGCTTCCCTAGACCTCAGTTTCCTTATCTGAAAAATGAAAATGGCAATACCAGTAAAGCTAATTCGTGGGGTTATCAAGGAGATGAACTGACAATACGTAGAAAGTCCTCCCAATGGCAAGAACTGCTGATGTATTCATGTACTTCATGACAGTTCAATGAGATAGCAAATTTTATGGTGGTCCCTCAGGCCAACTCTTAACGCTTTAAACAGACTGGTTCCATTAATGTGGAACACTGATTATTTTTCTTAAAATTTTCCCCTTTGGATTTTTTTTTTTTTTTTTTTTTTTGCTTCTCATTAGAAAATGTCCTCCTCTCTCTTTTCCTGTAATGCTCTTATCCCCTGTCCTGAATAATTCTTTTTCTTCTGAGGTATTGGCACCAATGGATATGCCTTTTTAGACGAGCCTAGGCATTTGGGACTCTACTAATAAGATTTTAGTGTAATTTAACTCAGTCCAAAGGGCTTTTATTGGGTATCTACCAGGGGCAGCTGGATCGCTGAGGGAGACACAGGGCCTGACATATGCTGAGATAACAGAAAGGGGAGTCCAATTTAGTCAGGATTTTCATGGGGCCAAACTGTCTTTAGTTGTCTTTATAATCTATTTGCCAATTATTCTCTTTACTTTGTTAGTCACCCATCTTGTACCAGTTTTTCCATTCACTCAACTACCAACACCTACTATGTATTTAGGCACTTCACTGGGTTCTTGGGGGTCCAATGGTGAGCACACAGGCATGGCCCCTGCCTTTCCTAGTACCTGAGAGGTTGGATAGTGTACCTGGTTGTACAAAAGAATATTCTTTTACATAAAAAAAGTAGCCCTTTCCCTCTGCCCCTCCAAACACACACAATTGGCTTATTGGAGAGTTCACTGAGTTTATGGAGAGATCACTCCACTCCATGAAGTCTAGTAAGACTACCCAATATGAAGGAGAGAGTTTTGCAAGGCATCACACTGACAGTGTCTCGGGATCCTCAAAGGTTCTTCCTTCTTGGGAGCAGCAGAAGGGTCTTTTGCACCCCATCCATATCCCCAGCTGTGAAGAGAATGCAGGTGACCTGGAGACCACATTCCTGATGGTGGATGGAGGGCAGGTGAGTCTTGAAGCAGGTGGTGATGCCAGATTAGTGCTGATGGGTTAGAGAGTGGTACCCTCTGGAATCCAATAGGATACATTAATCTCCTCGGGGGACAAATGAAATTAATCCTCTATCCAGATGGCAGCAAAGTGACAGGAGTGCGGAGATTAAAAGGGATTGTGAGGTTGTACGGGTGACAGCACCATCAATTGGGTTACAAAACCTGGCACTCTCTTCTCACCAAAGGCAAATGGCAACCATTTCATTTTTGCAAGTCTGATGGGTTTGGGGTTCTGGAGAAAAGCCCATTTCTAACTTTCTTCTGATTTATCTCCTTTACACTTCAGAATTTCTACTTCTAAGAAACTATTCTTATTCATATGTTAAATACTCTTTATATATTGATCCCTTTATGTCAAACTCTTCCCTGATACTACCATTTTTATTTTTATTGACTTCCATAAGACAGTTTGGCTCTTGTGCTCCTGGGGAAGCAGTCTGTGAGATGGAGATCTTTAGATCCCCATGTCAACCAGACAGCTTGATCCGAGCTGCCCATGACCTTGGACAAAAGTAGCTTTCCTCAGCTGAGGCAACAGAGAGCTGTCAGCCTACAACATTCCCTGGGAAATAAAACCTTGGGTCCAGAGGGGGAATCTGGGCAGCACAGCACAGCTTTTATGACTGATACATAGCAGAGTCCTTCAAGATAACCTGCACTGCTGAAACTTTCATGACTTCATCAATGACTTCATTATCACCTCATCCAAAGGCATCCTTGGTCATCCTTTATCTCTTACTAGCATTTGACAGTAGCTTCTCCATACCTCTCAATAATTTGCTTTTCTTCCTAACCTTCTAATTCTTCCCTCTTTCATTGGTCTCTTTCTTGGTTCACAACTCTGGTCACATCTCCCAAGATTCATCCTTAGAGCTTCTTCCGACAGCTTCTTTTTTGGCTATCCCAGTCATCTCCACGGCTTTGAGGATGGTCCTCACAGGCAGGGATGCCAAATCCATGCGGATGCCCTCATCTCTCTTCTGAGCTGCAGTCTGGCATCCCTACCCTGTCCACTTCAAATTCGGTGTGCCTCACGTCAAACCTGCCTTGTCTCTCAGACCAATTCCCCTTCTCAACTTCTCGTTTTCTCCCCATTTTATTGTTGTCCTAATTGCTATGCTTGAGACCTCACATTCATTTTGAATCCCTTCATACAGCTCATTTACCATCTTATTGTCACCAAATCTTGTAAGTTCATCAGTCAGAAATAGCTGCCCTTTTTATTTCATCTTCACAACTATTTGTTCAAGTCATTATCACATCACATCTGGACGACTGCAGTAATAAAGATAGTAACAGTGTGACTTTGGAGACATTCCTTCCATTTACGTAGTTACTTATAAAGTGCCTGGCGCTGATCTAAGCACTTTATATATAACATTAACACATTTATTACTCATAACAACCCTGGGAGATAGGTAGATTATTAGATCCATTCTACAGATGACAAAACTGAGGAGCAGAGAGATTGGTGACAGGACCAAGGTCAAACAGCTAGCAAATGGTAGCACCAGAATTATGACTCCCAGCAGCCTGGGTCTAGAGCTTGTGCTCTTAACCATTAAGCTAATTGCCTCAAGCTGGTGCTTGGCAGCTGGAGATGTCTCCTTCCCCTTCCCCTTCCCTTCCCCTTCCCCTTCTCCTCCCCCTCCTCCTCTTTCTCCCTCCCTCTCCCTTGCACCCTCTCCTCCTCCTCCTCCTCCTCCTCCTCCTCCTCATCATCATTCTTGCCTACCCTGCTTAGCAATTACTGCCTCCTGTCTGTAATAAGTTTAATTTAGGGTTTGTCTACCTTATTTCCCCAAGTTGACTGAAAGCTCTCTGAGGGCAGAGATCCTATCTTATTCTTTGAACCTCCTCACAGATAGCAGGAATTTGGTACAAGCCATTGACTGAATCGTTTGAATGTCGTGTCCACAGCCTCCGAATAGGTGTCATTTTGCACGTACGGTTAATTCTCCCTGTCACACAGATGACCTCTTTAAAATGGAAAGTAGGTTCATTTAATTCTCTGTTCACAACTCTCCAGTGGATTCCTGTAGGATCCCTAATTCCTACCATGCCAGGCTCTGCATCGTTGGGCTCCTAACTCTGGTCTTATCTCCTCACCCTCTCTGCATCCCTCACTCCAGCCACCTGGCCTTCTGGCTATACTGCTGACAGCAGGCATGCAGCCCCCTGGAAGCCCTCTCCCTGGCTGTGCGCCCTGCCTGCCCTGCGCAGAACCCCACAGATCTCTCCGCCAGCATCCACTTCGTTCAGTTCAAACATTCAGTCTTCCATCTACAATAGCATCTGCCTCCCACCCTTCTCTTCTCCCCCTGCTCTGTTGTGAGTCATTGCTCTTCTGGTAGTATTGATCCCTACTTGACATTCTATTGCATATTTATTTATTTCTGTCTCCCTTTCCACAACGTAAGGGCTCCAAGAGGGCAGAGACCTTGTCTGTCTTGTTTAACACGCTATCACCAGACCCTAACGCAGTGTGGGCACATAGCAAGCCTCCACAAATATTTGCCCCATGAATGAAAGAATAGGGGGAAACGGGGAGTCTCAAAATGACTGCTGCAGGGCCCATGCAGGGTTCTTCCTCTTTCCGCCAGCAGGGGGCTCTTCTACTCTCTCTAGAATCCCAAGTAGTCCACCAGAACCTTCAAGAGTAGTGGACCTGAGAGTCTACTGCCTTCACGGAGCCATAAATACCCACGTCCTCCTTTTTTCCCCCCCCTCCAACTAGGATTTTTCCAACCTAGGCAAATATTGAACTTTGTGTTAACAAACAGGTTTTGCTTTTTATAGGTGGTTCTTTAAGGATTTTTGGTTTTGGTTTTTGAAGGGTGTAAAGTTTGCTATTAGAAATTCCACCTTTTTATTGACTCACAAAGACGCGTTGTCATAAACAAAATGTATGGAACCAGCGGGACGATGGCACAGTAGTGAGTTTACGTAAGTGCTTAAGCCCCACAGATTAAACAGCTGACTGAATAAAGCCAATCAATTATAATGTGTGTTTATGTCCTTTTGACAGGAAGATGCCTCTCTCTGGTTTTTCTGACCACCTTCTCCCTGGGAACCTGGTAATATATCTTGTTGGGGACAGATGTCAGCAATATATTGACAAATACAACATCTTCTTTTGAAAAATAAATCTTCCCCCACTTAAAATAGGGTGTTTTTCAAGTTTGTATCCATTTAAAAATTGAAATATCCCCACTGGACGACATTGCTAATGCACTTGAATGGGCTTATTGTCTCTTGCCCATTTCCTTTACAGTCAGTTCTGGCAGGAGCGCCAGCCTTACTGCCAAGACGAAAAGAACTGTATATTATGGCTTACGCTCCGCCAACACAAAGTAAAGCCAGTTTGGCAACACTTAACCGTTGTGGGGAGGGCCCAGGTATCATAAGGATATTCATATGGCTAATATTCTGTTACTCATGTCTGTTCTGTACAAATGGTCCTTAATTTTGCACACAAGAAAATTCGCCTCCCTCGTCAGGCAGTAGTTTCCTGGAAAAACCACAGTAACCTTCTGTAAATGAACCAGAGTAAATGGATTCTTGTAGAGGAAGGAGCATAGAGGAGCTCGTGGGAATGCATAGCTTATCTCGATGGAGAAGGCTGCCTATCAGGGTATTTTTAACCTGGATCCCTCATTGCAATCTTTTTTTATTTTTTATTTTTTATTTTTATTTTGAGAGAGAGAGAGAGAGAGAGAGAGAGAATATCCCAAGCAGTCTCTGCACTGTCTGCGCAGAGTCTGACTCAGGGCTTGATCTCAAAGCCATGAGATCATGACCTGAGCCGAAATCAAGAGTCAGACGCTTAACTAACTGACCCACCCAGGCGTCCCTTTAATTGCAATCTTTAGTTTCCAGACTGCAAACTAATTTCAGCTTATATATATATATATATATATATATATATATATACACATTTCTATCTCTATATTATCTATATCTATATCTATATCTATATCTATATCTATATCATCTATATATCTAAAAACCAATTGAAACCGCTGAGTCTAGGCAGGGGGGAATGAACCCTATGACTCAGGTGGACTGAGGAAGCAGGTAAAGGTGTGTGTTGAGGCTGTTGACTTAACTCAGCAGCTATTGTTTCAAGGGCTTCCTTGGAAGAGAGTGCTTCATATCTAACCATTAAAATGGTGTTTTGTCAATTGAGAATATTCACCCACGCTGGGCAGAGATCTTTACCAGGCAGGTAGGGTGTGTGTGTAACAATTACATCAACAAAACATGCAATTCCTGTCCTTGGGGGGGTTTACAAAACTGCACGTTGAAGAGGCACGCTTGAAAGAGGCTTAAGATCACTACAAAGCATGATACAAATGACCGTGACTGAGACTCATCTATTTCTGGAAAGGGTAGTCTGCACCCCATTTTTAATGGGGCTGAGGTTTAGGTATATCGGTCTCCAGAAAGAACATCACACCGTATCCCAAAGAATGTACCAATGTGGCAGCTCTCTGGAGCACACAGGCACTGCCTCACAAATTAGATCTGGAGGTGGTTGGTGAGGAAGGCCAGTGTATTTTAGTAAGTATTAAATGGAATTTCATGTATTCCAAGGCATTAACTGAGCACCTACTGTGTGTAAGGCACAGTGCTAGAAGCCTCATGTTACTTACATTTGAAAAGGACACATGACATGCACATAAATGGCTAAACTAGAATGGACATGGGGATGAGTGTCTGGAGGGAGGTATGGATGAAACATTAAGGGAGTTCAGAGGAAGAGAGCTACTCGTGAATGAGAAGCCTGGTGGAGGTGTCAATGGCAGGCAGATCTCTTAGAACAACTAGGGCTTAAACACTCTGGAGACAGGCACGGCCCTAAGGCTGAGGGCAGAGCAGTAACAGCTTCTGAAGCTCCGGTTCCCTTTCTTTGTGGATCAGATGTCCAGCCAGAACTCCATATTGACAAATCAGACATGGGACTTGATTGAAACTTCACTCAGTATCTGCCCTCATTCCTAATCCTCTCCTTGTCTAACCTGAAGTAGTAATTTCTTCAGGTTATTTTAGTTCACTCACTCAAAAGTGATTGCTGCTAGTGGGAACGATGAATAAATAGTGTCCATTTTCCCAATTCTTCTGTATCTTCCTTATATACAAGGGAAGTTACCACTCAAGTTCCCAAGACCACAGGCCTTTTTGCAGCTGTGGCACGGCCCTGTCTGGATGTTGTGATGGTCAAGTTCTTTATGCTTTTGCACCCCTTGTTTGCATGATGGTCCTGCGCTGTCATCTACCTACTGGAGACTGGAAACTGTCTCCACGTTCTGTTGCCTAAACAGCAAACTGATGGACGTGTCTTGAAGGCAGAGTAGGAAATGGAAAGGAGAAAATGAGACCTGGGTTTGGAGGATGGAACTTCCTGTCTGAACCGTTGAGCCTGCCAGCGGGTGTTAGCTTCCTTGGGAGACTAGACACACCCACAGACACCCCAGGTTTTGAGTGGATTCAACATTTCCACAAAGAACAGAATATCACACAAAATGGTAAGATGGCAAGATATTGAAGCATTTGAAACCGCCAACAGGAAGAGATGCTCGCTCCAACACAACTAAAAATGGACCATGTATTTTGGACATGGAAATCACATGATAAGCATAGTTTTTAAGATGCAGAAGCATCTGATGATAATCGTTCAGAACCAGAAACGGGTTTGGCACATGTTGGTTTACACGTGACATTAGTGTCGTCTTCAAACATAAAGGGTGACTTTACAGGACCTCGCTGCTACTGCCAACCTACTGACACCTGCCCTTCAAGGACTGGCATTTTCTTTTCTTTATGTATGTATGTATGTATGTATGTATTGAATATAATTTATCGTCAAGTTAGCTAACATACAGTGTATATGGTGTGCTCTTGGTTTTGGGGGTAGATTCCTGTGATTCATCGCTTCCATACAACACCCAGTAATCATCCTAACAAGTGCCCCCCTCAATGCCCAACACCCATTTTTCCCTCCCCCCCCCCTCCTCATCAACCCTCAGTTTGTTGTCTGTATTTAAGAGTCTCTTCTGGTTTGCCTCCCTCCCTCTCTGTTTGTAAACATTTTTTCCCCTTCCCCTCCCCCATGTCTTCTGTTAAGTTTCTCAAGTTCCACATATGAGTGAAAACATAGAATATCTGTCTTTCTCTGACTGACTTATTTCACCTAGCATAATACCCTCCAGTTCCATCCACGTTGCTACAAATGGCAGGATTTCATTCTTTCTCACTTCCAGGTAGTATTCCATTGTATATATAAACCACATCTTCTTTATCCATTCGTCAGTTGATGGATATTTAGGCTCCTTCCATAATTTGGCTATTGTTGAAAGTGTGGCTATAAACATTGGGATATATGTGTCCCTATGCATCACCACCCCTGCATCCCTTGGGTAAATTCCTAGCAGTGTTATTGCTTGGTCATAGGGTATTTCTACTTTTAATTTTTTGAGGAAACTCCACACTATTTTCCACTGTTTTCCACCAGTTTGCATTCCCACCAACATTGCAAGAGGGTTCCTGTTTCTCCACATCCATGAATGACTGGCATTTTCAAATAAAGCTAGCTGGTACCACACTTCGACACAGTGCTAACTCAGCCATTCCTCAAACCATATGGTTTTGTCCCCATTTATGTATTTGGAATCCCTGCTGAACCCTCGTAAGCCATTTGATGGAAAACTGAAGCAACTGGCTTTTTGTAGTCACCAGACAACATAACTACTGCACACTTTTATCATTGTTTCTGTATTTATGAATATATCTACCTGCTTTTATTGCCCATCAGTCATGTTGCAATAAGTCATTGTCGTGCCTGAATTCTTCCAAAATCTGTTTTCTGGAGGGGGAGTCACAGATGGGCTTGGGTTTGCTCCTTTTGGTAAACCTGTACCTACCACATACCTTTGCTGAGGTCCTCCTCTGCCCACATCCCTTCTCCTCTCCGCCAGTGGGTTGCTTCTCGTCACCCAGGCAGGCTTCCATCTGGATTGCTTCTAACCATCATCCCCACCCCACTCAACCTGGGCTCAAAGTGCTGCGTCTTTTTGGATGTGCAGAGAGAAATGTGGCTATGCTCTTAGACTCAGCTAACTGTGAATTTAGAACCTTGGAAATAATTACAGAACATTCTTCAAAATAAATTAGCATCCAGGTCGCCCTTCACTATCTATGAGAGCATTATGTGCTACTTCTGTTAAAGGGCATAAAATCCACATTTTTGTTTAAAAAAATGGGTCTACTTTTATGTAGCACCCAAATTTAATTATTCTTAAAACATTTTAGGATCCCAGATGAAAGATGCTACCGCACTGTAAGTTCTAATATTATTTATTTCCCTAGTCAGCAACATTAGTTGGTTTCTCCTTTCTTGAAACCTATTTATCATTTGTATAAATATAGTATTTGGGGGAGCTTCCTGCATTAGATCATCTCCTATCCTTTGAGTGCCCTTGACATTCACTGCACTTTCCCCGTGAGGCTTGCTGAGATATTAATCCAGTGGCCTCTCCTGTTTTAATGCCATTGGAAGGGCTTTAATGTTACTTACTGCTATCAAGATAAGTGTTGACAATTAGTTTTTTTGTTTTTGTCCTGTGTAGCACACTATTTTCTTTCTTACTGGGGTGACCAGACTTTTCTCCTGATGTCTATATTCATTCACAAATATTTAATGTTGCCTCCTGTGGTGTGCTAGCCCTGGTGCTAGGTTCTGGGGCTGCCAAACATTTTCTGGGCCCTTAACCTTCTTCACCAGCCGATGCAGACTGTGTGTCCTCTGAGAGGTTACATGTATCATGTTGTCTCCCACCCACCTGCCTGTGTAGTTTGGCAGACAGATGCTAAGGTAGCTCCCATGATCCTGTCTCCTTGTATTCATGCCCTTCTGTAATCCCCTCCCTTTGAGTGTGGGAAGAATCTGTGACTTGCTTAACCAATAAAATATGGCAAAGGTGCCGGCATGTCACTTCCACGATCATGTTACATAAGATTGTGATGCCTGTCTGTCTGAGGAAATCTTTCCCTTGCTGGCTTTGAGGAAGTGAGCAGCCATGTTGGGGAAGTGCAAGCGACCAAGTGCTGAAGGTGGCCTCTGGCTGACAGCCAGAAAGAAATTGAGGTCCTCAGTCCAACACCCAAGAAGGAACCGAATGCTGCCAAAAACCATGAAACTTAGAGATAGATTGTTCCCTGGTTGAGCCTTTGGATGGGGACTTATCCCTGGCCAATTTCCTTTTTTTCCTTTCTTTTCTTCCCTTTCTTTCTTCTTTCTTTCTTTCTTTCTTTCTTTCTTTCTTTCTTTCTTTCTTTCCTCCCTCTTTCCTTTCTGTCTCTCTTTCTCTCCTTCCTTCCTCTTATTTCTTTCCTCCTCCTTTTTCTCTCTTTCTTTCTCTCTCTCCTTCCTTCCTTCCCTTTCTCTTCTCTTCTCTTTCTTTCTTTCCTCCTTCCTTCTTTCCTTTCTTTCTTTCTCTCTCTCCTTCCTTCCTTCCCTTTCTCTCTTTCTTTTTCTTTCTTTCTTTCTTTCTTTCTTTCTTTCTTTCTTTCTTTCTTCTCTCTCTCCCTCCCTCCCTTTTTTTTTTTAAGTTTTTTTTTTTTAATGTTTATTTATTTTTGAGACAGAGAGAGACAGAGCATGAATGGGGGAGGGGCAGAGAGAGAGGGAGACACAGAATCAGAAGCAGGCTCCAGGCTCTGAGCCATCAGCCCAGAGCCTGACGTGGGGCTCAAACTCAGGGACCGCGAGATCGTGACCTGAGCTGAAGTCGGATGCTCAACCGACTGAGCCACCCAGGCGCCGCCTTTCCTTCTTTTTTAAGAAAGCTCGACACATAGAGTGGGGCTTGAACTCACAATTCTGAGATCAAATGCTCTACTGACTGAGCCAGCCAGGAGTCCTCCTTGGCCGTTACCTTGATGTAAACTTTACAGAGGATGCAACTAAGCCATGCCCTGGCTCCTGACCTACAGAAACTGTGAGATAATAAATGTGTATTATTTAAAACTGCTTAGTTTGTGGTAACATTGTTACACAAAGATAGAAACCTAATATATGTAGCTAATTTCTTCCTCTTCTAGGGACTCTATGCATATGGTACATAACTCTATTACTGTATTTAGATTGCACTGCAGTCTTTTTTTTTTTTTTTTTCTGCCTGGCTTCCCCATATACAATAAAGACCATAATAATAACAACTAAAGCAGAGTAGAATTGTACACTATATCTCATTGTGTAGAAAAGAGAAAAGTGGATCTGTATTATTTTCTCTAACTGTTCTCATCTTAGTCTCAGGCCCCACACTGCCGCTGGCTGTGTGCGCAGGGGAGGAGGGGGCGCTTAAACTTGCCGATGAAACAGAACTTTTTAAACTGTGTCCAGTTGATTTGGTCTGTTTCTCTCCTTTCAAAGCTTTCCTCTGTTCCCTGGCCAAAATCGTGTCAGGTGTAGGGAGGCTTCTACATCCCCATGGCCATGGGGGAGGAGAGCTAGCTCACATGAGAGTCCTGTGCTGTTCTGTGTGTCTGTGCTGGCCTCCTCGGCATTGTATGTCATTCCAACTTGTCGCCAGGCATCCTGCGGGCATCTGCAGCATGCTGAGGTCTGCCGCGGACACAACTCGTGGCCTACTCAGCCTGATCAGGAACCATTAGACTTCTTTTTGCTGAGTTCCACACTGGCCTTTGCTCACTCTGTAGATGCTCCGATTCTCTTCCACGTTCTTCATCCAGTACTGGCCTGGAGTGTCTATTCCAGTGGTCTCTGCTTTGTGTCACTTTGACAACAGTCACCCCAGGTCTGTGGCAGTCCTTTTGGTGATCAGTGGCCCACCAGCTTCTGTGTCACCCACTGGAGAGCCCAGTGGGTCCTGTGAATTCCTTTCATGCTACAAAGGAAGCAAGGGAGGCGGGGGTTGCTCAGGACTCTTTCTGCCCCACCTTGCAAGGGACACCCTGTGAAATGGCTTTCTCATGTGGTCCCAAAGAAGGCGAAGTGGCACAAACCCCACTTTCTGCTTCTCTCTTACTCCTTGTTATGATCTTAAGGCCTGTGTTAGGTCTGAGTCTGAGAGGTTCCAATACAGTCTTCTCTTTACCACCTTCTCTCCAAATCTCTCTCCCTCACCATCACCCCTCCTCATTCTGATTCAGATTCAGATGCCTCATTCTGTTTGGAGGGACTCTCCCTATGTCATCTCCTTCTGCTCTCCTTCCCCACCCTAAGTGGGACTTGCTCTTCCCTTCCCTGGAACACTAAGCCTCATGGTTTAGACTTGGTGGTATATAGGCTGCAGGAAAAGAAATGGCTTACCAATTAAGAAAGATGCATCATGAGTTAAAAAAATTTTTTTAAAAACATTTATTTATTTTTGAGAGACAGAGAGAGGCAGAGCATGAGCAGAGGAGGGGGAGAGAGGGGGGAGACACAGAATCTGAAGCAGCTCCAGGCTCTGGGCTGTCAGCACAGAGCCCGATGTGGGGCTCGAACTCTCGAACTGTGAGACCATGACCTGAGCCGAAGTCAGACGCTCAACCAACTGAGCCACCCAGGCGCCCCAATGCATCATGGGTTTTTATTTAAAAATCATGCCATAATGCCAAAGATGAATATAGTTTACTCCACTGAAATTAAAAGCTTATGTTTGACAAGAGGTTCCATAAAGAGACTGAAAGGACAGGTCACAAATCGGGAGAAAATATTTGCACACATATAACTGACAAAAGGTTAGCATCCAGAATCTACAAAGTGTGCCTAAGAAGGGGGGGGGGGGGACAAATTATCCAATAGAAAAATACGCACAGGACACAAACAGGAATTCTACAGAAGAAGCATGAATGGCCAATAGACATATAAGCAGCTGTTGAACTTTCTTAGTAGTCTGAGAGATGGAAATTAAAAATTTAAAATTTTTAAAATTTAATTTTTAAAAATTAAAAATTAAAACCATGGTGAGATGCTACACACACACACACACACACACATATATATATGTCTGTGTCATATATATATATGTGTGTGTGTGTATATATACACATACATATATGTATATATACACATACATATATTTTATATATATATATACACACATACATATATATAAGTACACATACATATATATGTGTATATATATATGTATGTGTGTGTATATATATAAAATAGCGAGAATATGAGTCTGACAATGTTTGGTGTTGGGTACATTGCAGACTTTGATGTATGGGATGGGAGTACAGGTTGGTACAACCACTTTAGAAAGCAACTTAGGGTGTGTGTCCCGTCCATGAACTACAGCCAGACCAACACTAAACCATCCTGCACACCGAGAAAACTGATCTGAGGATTCATACAACCGTCTGCACAACCTGAACCACAGAACTCAGCGGGTACGCGGCGCAGAGAGGTAAACTGGGGGAGAGAGAAACTGCCGAGGGCAGGGAGCTGTTTTTGCCTGTGGAAAAAGGACAGAGATTGGGGGGGCGGGGAATACGGGAAAAGCACGTCCCCAAAAAGCAGCCGGAGGGAAAGTGGAAACAGCCGCAGGGACTGAACTAAAAAGGGAGAAAGGAGAGGGTTAACTTCCACTAAGACTGTAAACAGGGGAGGGCAGAGTCTGAAATGCCGCAGCTCCATACCTGGCGGTGCTCTGGTGGGAAGGGCGAATCCCCAGGAGCAGAGCGGGGTCCGGGCGGTCCTCGGGCCACACGGGACAGGCGGTTCCCTTGCTGGGAGGACATCTGGTGGAGACTGTGGCCGCCCGGTCCCAGCAGACCCCAGAGAACAACCACATTCGCTGGTGCTGGAACAGGGTCGTTGTGGGTGAAGCCTGATGCCAGACGTGCGTTGTGATTTTCCATAATCCCGGAAAGGCTGCTGCTACACTGTCTCGCGAACTTTTTCTGGGGTGGGCTGGCACCCGGCCGCAGTCTCGGGACACCAGCAGCAGCACAGTCCCACGAACATTCCTGGGGGCAGCTGGCACCCGGCCATTGCTTGGTGAGACCCTCCGCAGAGGGGCAGCACGGGTCAAAGCCGCGGTCCCTCAGAAGTCAGGGGCCGGGGAAAACAGCCGCACCGGAGACAAAACTCACCCGGGAGGTGCTGCCTGGGGCGTGGTCACGGACTGTGTGAAAGCGGGGAGTGGACGGAAGCAGAAGACAAAGGACAGGTGCACCATTGCTGATCCAGGAGAACAGAGTTCCCATACTGGTGACTGGACAGCTGGGTGGACACCATTTTAACCGCTCCCGCGCATGCGCATACGCACCTACAAATGCCACAACATCCACCCCGGTAGGCTGACAGCGCCATCTAGTGGAGAGTGGAGTCGTTACACGAAGCCCCACCCAACTGAGCCAACTCCGCTCTTCAGGAACACAAGTCTCTCTGCCTGCTTAGTTTATGGACTATTAAGTGCTTCATAGTTTGACTTCTAGGGGAAAACGAAGTAATTTCAGTCGTATTTCAGTCTGTTCGCCCATCCATCTATTTAATTCTCTTTCTTTTTTTTCTCTTTTTCATTTCTTTCTTTTTCTTGAATACAGAAAGAGAAAAAATTCATTTTTATTTTCCATTTTTATTAAAGATATTTTTCTTTAAATTTTTTCTACTATATTATTTACTGTTGTGTAAAGTTTTTCAAATTCTATTTTACTTCCATCATTTCATTTTAGTCTACTCCAGTGTATTCATTTTTTCAAATTTTCAAATGATTTCCTTTTTTTTCCTTTCCCCTTTTTTCTCTAACCCATCAAGCCCCTTTCAACACCCAGAGCAAAACACACCTAGGATCTAGCATCATTTATTTGATTTGTGTGTGTGTGTGTGTTTAATTTTTTAATTTTAATATTTTTTAATTTTAATTTTTTTACCTCATTAATTCCTTGTCTCCCTTCAAAATGACAAAACGAAGGAATTCACCCCAAAAGAAAGAGTAGGAAGAAACGACAACCAGAGACTTAACCAACACAGATACAAGCAAGATGTCTGAACCAGAATTTAGAATCACGATAATAAGAATACTAGCTGGAGTCGAAAATACATTAGAATCCCTTTCTGTGGAGCTAAAAGAAGTAAAATCTAGTCAGGATGAAATAAAAAATGCTCAGTGCAACCACTGAGTTCCAATCTCGAATGGAGGCCATGGCGGCAAGGATGTATGAGGCAGAACAGAGAATCACCAATATAGAGGACAAACTTATGGAGAATAATGAAGCAGAAAAAAAGAGGGAGATAAAGGCAAAAGAGCATGATTTAAGAATTAGAGAAATCAGTGACTCATTAAAAAGGAACAATATCAGAATCATAGGGGTCCCAGAAAAGGAAGAGAGAGAAACAGGGGTAGAAGGGTTATGTGAACAAATCATAGCAGAAAACTTTCCTAACCTGGGGAAAGACACAGACATCAAATCCAGGAAGAACAGAGGACTCCCATTAGAGTCAACAAAAACTGACCATCAACAAGGCATATCATAGTCAAATTCACAAAATACTCAGGCGAAGAGAGAATCATGAAAGCAGCAAGGGAAAAAAAAGGCCTTAACCTACAAGGGAAGACAGATCAGGTTTGCAGCAGACCTATCCACAGAAACTTGGCAGGCCAGAAAGGAGTGGTGGGATATATCCAGTGTGCTGAATCAGAAAAATATGCAGCCAAGAATCCCTTATCCAGCAAGGCTGTCATTCAAAATAGAAGAAGAGATAAAAAGTTTCCCAGACAAACAAAAATTAAGGTAATTTGTGACCACTAAACCAGCCCTGCAAGAAATCTTAAGGGGGACTCTCTGAGGGGAGAAAAGATTAAATAAATAAATAAATAAATAAATACCAAAAGCAACAAAGATTGGAAAGGACCAGAGAACACCACCAGAAACTCCAACTCTGTAAGCATCACAATGGCAATAAATCCATATCTTTCAGTACTCACTCTAAACGTCAATGAACTCAATGGTCTAATTAAAAGACATAGGGTAACAGAATGGATAAGAAAACAAGATCCATCTATATGCTATTTACAAGAGACCCACGTTAGACCTAAAGACACCTTCAGATTCAAAGTAAGGGAATGAAGAATCATCTATCATGCTAATGGTCAACAAAAGAAAGCTGGAGTAGCCATACTTATATCAGACAATCTAGACTTTAAAATAGACTGTATCAAGAGATGAAGAAGGGCATTATATCATAATTAAGGGGTCTATTCACCAAGAAGACCTAACAATTGTAAACATTCATGTGCCAAATGTGGAAGCACCCAAATATAAAAATCAATTAATCACAAACATAAAGAAACTCATCGATAGTAATACCTAATAGTAGGAGAATTCAACATCCCACTCACAGCAATGGACAGTTCATCTAATCAAAAAATCAACAAAGAAACAATGGCTTTGAATGACACACTGGACCTGATGGATTTAACAGATATATTCAGAACATTTCATCCTAAAGCAGTGGAATATACATTCTTCTCTAGTGCACATGGAACGTTCTCCAGAATAGACCACATACTGGACCACAAATCAGCCCTCAGCAAGTACAAAAAGATCGAGATCATACCATGCATATTTTCAGACCACAACACTATGAAACTCGAAATCAATCACAAGAAAAAATTTGGAAAGGTAACAAATACTTGGAGACTAAAGAATATCCTACTAAAGAATGAATGGGCTAACCAAGAAGTTAAAGAGGAAATGAAAAAGTATATGGAAGCCAATGAAAATGATAACACCACAACCCAAAACCTCTGGGACGCAGCAAAGATGGTCATAAGAGGAAAGTATATAGCAGTCCAGGCCTTCCTAAAGAAGGAAGAAAGATCTCAGATACACAACCTAACCTTACGCCTTAAAAAGCTGGGGAAAAAAAACAGCAAATAAAACCCCAAACCAGCAGAAGACAGGAAATAATAAAGATTAGAGCAGAAATTAATGCTATCGAAACCAAAAAAACAAAACAAACAAACAAAAACAAAACAACAACAACAACAAAAAAACCAGTAGAACAGATCAATGAAACCAGAAGCTGGTTCTTTGAAAGAATTAACAAAATTGATAAACCACTAGCCAGTTTGATCAAAAAGAAAAAGGAAAGGACCCGAATAAATAAAATCAAGAATGAAAGAGGAGAGATCACAACCAACACAGAAGAAATAAAAACAATAATAAGAGAATTTTACGAGCAATTATATGCCAATAAAATGGGCAATATGGAAGAAATGGACAAATTCCTAGACACATATACACTACAAACACTGAAACAGGAAGAAGTAGAAAATTTTAACAGACCCATAACCAGTAAAGAAATTGAATTAGTAATCAAAAATCTGCCAAAAAACAAGAGTCCAGGGCCAGATGGCTTTCCAAGGGAATTCTACCAAACATTTAAGGAAGAGTTAACAGCTATTCTCTTGAAGCTGTTCCAAAAAATGGAAATGGAAGGAAAACTTCCAAACTCTTTCTATGAAGCCAGCATTACCTTGATTCCAAAACCAGAGACCCCACTAAAAATGAGAACTACAGACCAATTTCCCTGATGAACATGGATGCAAAATCCTCAACAAGATATTAGCCAACTGGACCCAACAATACATTAAAAAAATTATTTGCCACGACCAAGTGGGATTTATACCTGGGATGCAAGCCTGGTTCAATATTCGCAAAATGATCAATACAATTCATCACATCAATAAAAGAAAGGACAAGAACCATATGATCCTCTCAATAGATGCAGAGAAAGCATTTGACAAAAGACAGCATCCTTTCTTTATAAAAACCCTCAAGAAAGTAGGGATAGAAGGAGCATACCTCAAGATCATAAAAGCCATATACGAAAGACCCAATGCTAATATCATCCTCAATGAGGAAACACTGAGAGCTTTCCCCCTAAGGTCAGGAACAAGACAGAGATGTCCACTCTTACCACTGTTATTCAACATAGTATTGGAAGTCTTAACCTCTGCAATCAGACAACACAAAGAAATAAAAGGCATCCAAATTGGCCAGGAGGAGGTCAAACTTTCACTCTTCGCAGATGACATGATACTCTATATGGAAAACCCAAAAGATTCTACCAAAAGACTGCTAGAACTGATTCATGAATTGAGCAAAGTTGCAGGATATAAAATCAATGCACAGAAATCGGTTGCATTCCTATACACCAACAATGAAGCAACAGAAAGAGAAATCAAGGAATCGATCCCATTTACAATTGCACCAAAACCCATAAAATACCTCGGAATAAATATAACCAAAACTACAGAAAGCTTATGAAAGAAATTGAAGAAGACACTAAAAAATGGGAAAAGATTCCATGATCCTGGATAGAAAGAACAAACATTGTTAAAATGTCGATACTACCCAAAGCAATGTACATTTTCAATGCAATCCCTATCAGAGTAACACCTTCATTCTTCACAGAGCTAGAACAAATAATCCTAAAATTTGTATAGAACCAGTAAAGACCCTGAATAGCCAAAGCAATCTTGAAAAAGAAAACCAAAGCAGGAGGCACCACAATCCTGGTCTTCAAGCTATACTACAAAGCTATAATCATCAAGACAGTATGGTACTGGCACAAAAACAGACACTCAGATCAGTGGAACAGAATAGAGAACTCGGAAATGGACCTACAAACATATGGTCAACTAATCTTTGACAAAGCAGGAAAGAATATCCAATGGAAAAAGACAGTCTCTTCAGCAAGTGGTGTTGGGAAAACTGGACAGCGACATGCAGAAGAATGAACCTGGACCACTTTCTTACACCATACACAAAAATAAACTCAAAATGGATGAAAGACCTCAGTGTAAAACAGGAAGCCATCAAAATCCTCGAGGAGAAAGCAGGCAAAAACCTCTTTGATCTTGGCCACAACAACTTCTTACTCAACACGTCTCCGGAGACAAGGGAAACCAAAGCAAAAATGAACTATTGGGATCTCATCAAAATAAAAATCTTCTGCACAGTGAAGGAAACAATCAGCAAAACTAAAAGGCAACCAACAGAATGGGAGAAGATATTTGCAAATGACATATCAGATAAAGGATTAGTATCCAAAATCTGTAAAGAACTTATCAAACTCAACACCCAAAAAACAAATAATCCAGTGAAGAAATGGGCAAAAGACACGAATAGACAGTTCTCCAAAGAAGACATCCAGATGGCCGACCAACACATGAAAAAATGCTCAACATCACTCCTCATCAGGGAAATACAAATCAAAACCACAATGAGATACCACCTTACACCGGTCAGAATGGCTACCATTAGCAACTCAGGCAACGACAGATGTTGGCAAGGATGCGGAGAAAGAGGATTTCTTTTGCACTGTTGGTGGGAATGCAAGCTGGTGCAGCCACTCTGGAAACCAGTATGGAGGTTCCTCAAAAAACTAAAAATAGAACTACCCTACGACCCAGCAATTGCACTACTACGTATTTATCCAAGGGATATAGGTGTGCTGTTTCAAAAGGGCACATGCACCCCAATGTTTATAGCAGCACTATCAACAATAGCCAAAGTATGGAAAGAGCCCAAATGTCCATCGACTGATAGATGGATAAAGAAGTGTAGTATGGGGGCGCCTGGGTGGCTCAGTTGGTTGAGCATCCGACTTCTGCTCAGGTCATGAATTTGCAACTTGTGAGTTCAAGCCCTGCATTGGGCTCTGTGCTGACAGCTCAGAGCCTGGAGCCTGCTTCAGATTCTGTGTTTCCCTCTCTCTCTGCCCCAACACACTCACATTCTGTCTCTGTCTCTCTCAAAAATAAATAAACATTAAAAAAATTATAAAAAAAAGAAGTGTGGTATGTATATACAATGGAGTATTACTCGGCAATCAAAAAGAATGAAATCTTGCCATTTGCAACTACGTGGATGGAACTGGAGGGTATTATGCTAAGTGAAATGAGTCAGTCAGAGAAAGACCAATATCATATGACTTCCCTCACATGAGGACTTTAAGAGACAAAACAGATGAACATAAGGGAAGGGAAACAAAAATAATATAAAAACAAGCAGGGGGACAAAACAGAAGAGACTCTTAAATATGGAGAACAAACAGAGGGTTACTGGAGGGGTTGTGGGAGGGGGGATGGGCTAAATGGGTAAGGGGCACTAAGGAATCTACTCCTGAAATTATTGTTGCACTATATGCTAACTAATTTGGATGTAAATTTAAAAAAATAAAATTAAAAAAAAAGAAAAGAAAGCAACTTGGCATTACCTAAGTAAAGTTGAATATGTGCACTCCAGCAATTTCACTCCTAGGTGGGTCCTGAGAAATTCTTGCACCTGTGCACCAGAACCCATGCAGAAGAATGTTCACAGCTAAGATCTGGAAACGATTCAAATGACCATCAACATGAGGATGGATAAATAAATAAGTTGTGGTATATGCATTCAACAGAGTACCATTCAGCAGTGAAATGAAACTAATGGGCTCCAGTTACACAGGTCAATATGGATGCACCCCCAAAACACATTGCTGAGTGAAGAAAAGGAAAGCCACAGCACGAGAGAGAAAAGGCAACCTGAGTTCTCATCGACGGGTCAAAACCAGACAAACCAAGCAATACAGACTTTCAGACAGAGGGCTAGGAGTTCTGGCAGCAGGGTAACAGCAACAGCTTCATAACAGAAGGACGCTTTAAAACAAAAATATATTTTTTATTCCTAGATCTTTTTTTTTTAGAGCTGTTTTGGATTCAAGGAAAAATTGGGCAGAGAGTGCAGAAATCCCATATCACCACCCCTCCACTGCCAGTTTCCCCTATTATTAACGTCTTCATTAAGGTAGTACGTTTGCAACATTTGTTACAGTTAATGAACCAATATTGTTACCTTTATTACTAAGCCCACGGGTTTACGGGAAGGTTCTCTGCTGTACAGTTCTGTGGGTTTGGCCAGAAAGCTAATGGCTTGTACCCACCATTTTAGGGTCTTACTGAATAGTTTTACTACCCTAAAAATCTTCTGTGCTCACCCTATTCACTCCTGCCTCCCTCTAACCCCTGGTCACCAGTGATCTTTTTACTGTCTCCACAGAATTGTTTTTTCCAGAATGTCGTATGGTTGGAATCACACAGGATGTAGCCTTTTCACATCGGTTTCTTTCACTTAGTGATATGCACTTAAATATCCTTCAGGTATTTTTTATGACTTGATGGCTTTTTTTTTTTTTTTTTTTTAAATCCTGAACAGTATTCCATTGTCTGGATGTGTCACAATCTGCTGAAGGACATCTTGATTGCTTCCAAGTTTTGACAGCCATGAAGAGAACTGCTATGAACATCCGTGTGCAGGTTTTTGTGTGGACATAAGTTTCCAACTCCTTTGGGTAAGGGCTAAGGAGTCTAATTTGGTATGAAGGTGCCAACCTGTCTTCCAAAGTGGCTGTACCATATAGCGTGCCCACCAACGGTGCATCTGCGATCTGACGCTCCGCTTCTGGGCCAGCTTTTGGTGTTGTCAGTGTTTCGCATTTTTGCCATTCGTGTGGTATCTCATTGTTGTAAGTTGCAATTCTCCCATGATATATGATGTTGAGCATTTTCTTATATGCTTATTTATCATTTGTATATCTTTTTTGGTGATGTTCAACCCACTTTGAAAGTAGGTCGTTTATTTTCTTACCTGTGAGAGTTCTGTGTGTATTTTGGATAATAGTCCTTTATCAGCTATGTCTTTTACAAATCTTTTCTCTAAGTCTGTGGCTTGTCTTCTTTTCTCCTGATGCTGTCTTTCACAGAGCAGACGTTTTAAATTTTAATCAAGCTCAGCTTATCAACTCTTATGTTCATGGATCATGCCTTTGGTGTTGTATCCAAAGAGGCATCACCATATCACCATACCCAAGGTCGTCTGTATTTTCTCCTGTATTATCTTTTAGGAGTTTTGTATTTTACATTTAGGGTCTATAACCCATTTGAGTTAGTTTTTTGTGAGGAGTAGGAGGTCTGTGTCTAGATTAGGTTTTTTGGGTTTTTTTTGCATATGGATGTCTAGCTGTTCAGCTTATTTGCTGAAAAGACTACCTTTCCTCCATTGCATTGCCTCTGCTCCTTCATCAGAGATCAGTGTGGGACTATTTCTGGATTCTCTATATTCTCTGCCATGGATCTAGTTGTCTGTTCTTTCGCCAACACCCACACTGTCTGATTCCTGTAACTTTATCGTAAGTCTTGAAGTTTGGAAGTGTCAGTCCTTCAATACCATGTTCTTCAATATCATGGTGGCTATTCTGGACCTTTTGCCTTTCTCCATATAAAGTTTAGAATCAGTTTGTTGATATCCTCAAAATCTGAAAATTTTAAATGTGAATTTTCTAATTAGAGATACCCGCTGTCTTTTCACAGGAGGCTTTTATATACCTTTTGCATTTTCACATTTGTGGCATCCTAGGGAACATTTTCTTCTGGAAGTTACATGGTTAGTGTCACTGCTTTAGAAATGTAGATTCTAGGGGCACCTGGGTGGCTCAGTTGGTTAAGTGTCTGACTTTGGCTCAGGTCATGATCTTGCAGTTTGTGAGTTTGAGTCCTGCGTCGGGCTCTCAGAGCATGGAGCCTGGAGCCTGCTTTGGGTTCCGTGTCTCCCTCTTTCTCTGCCTCCCTCCCTCCCTCCCCCTCCCCCACGCACACTCCGTCTCTCTCTCTCTCTCTCTCTCCCTCTCAACAATAAACGCTTAAAAAAATGTAGATTCCAGGGGCGCCTGGGTGGCTCAGTCGGTTAAGTGTCCGACTTCAGCTCAGGTCACGATCTCACGCTCCGTGAGTTCGAGCCCCGCGTCGGGCTCTGGGCTGATGGCTCGGAGCCTGGAGCCTGCTTCCGATTCTGTGTCTCCCTCTCTCTCTCTGCCCCTTCCCCGTTCATGCTCTGTCTCTCTCTGTCTCAAAAATAAATAAACGTTAAAAAAAAAAATTAAAAAAAAAAAAAAATGTAGATTCCAGGGGTGCCTGGGTGACTCAGTCAGTTAAGCATCTGACTCTTGATTTCAGCTCAGGTCATGATCTCACAGTTCATAAGTTCGAGCCGTGCATCAGGCTCTGCACTGACAGTGTGGAGCCTGCTTGGGGTTCTCTCTCTCCCCCCGCTTGTGTGTTCTCTCTTTCTCTCAAAATAAATAAATAAACTTTTTAAAAAATGTAGATTCTATGGTCTATAGTGGAGATAATGCTTTTGTACAAGGTTAGCACATTAAAAAGAATTTTTTAAGATTTTTAATTGTGGTAAAATGCACATAACATAAAACTCACCATCCTAACCATTTTTGTGAACCGCTAATAACATTAAATATAGCGTTCTATAACAACTAAATGTAGCGTTCTATAACATTAAATATAGTGCTAATAATATAGCGTTCATACTGTTGTGCAACTAATCTCTGGAGCTACTTGCATCTTGCAGAACGGAAACTTTACAGTCATTGAAGGGCAAATTTCCACCCTCCTCTCCCCCGGCCCCTGGCAACTTCCATATTCTACTTTCTATCTCTATGAACCTGGCTACTCTAGGTACCTCATATAAATGGGATCTTACAGCGTTTGTCTTTTTATGATGGGCTTACTTCACTTACAGTAATATCCTTGAGGTTATTTTACGTCATAGCATGTGACAGTCTTTCCTTCCTTTTTAAGGCCGCCAATATATCATTGTATGTATATACCACATTTTGTTCACGCAGGCATCCACCGATGGAGTCAACTTGAATACATGCTAAAGTGGAGTGTGTGAGTGATCTGCTCACGCTGCCTCGACTGTGCCAGACGTGGCTTAGGGAGGGTGTGGAAGGAAAGAGTAGCTTGAACCCAGCACCGAGAGGTGTTGCCCCATGTTGGACGCTACAACCAATTCAGTGTAAGAAACTGGACAGAATCAAGATCATCAGGAAAAGAAGTCTTAAGACGCATAGTGTTTTGCTCTATTTTTCACCATGGAAAAAGACAGAGGAACATTTTGAGGGGCTGTGGGAAGAGGGGTTAGTGATGGGTTGTGGTCTCTTCAGGTTGGGAAGGTTGTGACCTCACCAGTGGTATCTCCATATTGCTATAGAGTTTACTAAGACAACTGTACTTATATACTGTACAAAAGCACTTGAATGTATGATTAACTATATTAGTAATTCCAGGATGTAATCATTTAGTCGGTGACAATTCCAGGCATGGCTTTGGATATGTGGATTGAAGTAAGACTAGATTATGTCTAAATAAACAAAAGCTGAATATCAGGTAGAGTCTAAATCTTTAGGACAATGATATTGTTAGCTCTGATATGCTTAATTTCAGAGTAAGTTTTGAAAATTCAATGAATAAATAATAATATCCACAAGAAGAACAATGAAGGTTACAAGGTTCGCTGAATGCCAAATAGGAGTGCGACTGGCATTCTGATGTGTAAAATAAGATGCTGTCTGAAGCAATGACACAGACGCAAGTTCAAGTAGCTTAAAGCAATCTATGTTGAAGAAAGAAATCTAAACCCAAAGTACCTGGTTTAAAATATTGGAAAAGAAGTCATCGCTCTTGGGGAATGGAAGACAAATAAAAAGATCATCATAAACGTGACATTGAGCCAGATCAGTGGTCCACGGTCTGTCGGCCCAAAATTCTGTTGGTGCAGTGACTCTGTGGGGTGTCTTGTGGCAGGTCAGGGTTGGCCCTGGGCTCCCACATTACCCAGTTATCGAACTATCATCTATGAGTGGATATAAACGTCTACTTCTTTTTTCATTTTGTGTCCGCTTTGGTGTAATGCTTTCTATAGGTAATACTCACCTTGTATTGAAGCAAAAGCTAGGGTTTTCAAGTTTTAAATCACCTCCTCACATTTTAGAGTCTTGGGATTTAGAGAACAGATCTTTGATCCACATAACTGTCTCTTCCATGGTTTTTGAACTTTGGTCTTACACATTCTTGGCTTTAACATTCAAGCCCTCTGTTTGTCTGATGTATAGGACTCACACCACCCCCTGACTGTTTTGGTTTCTTCTCTCTGTTTCCTCTCCAGCTGTTCGGCATTTTCCTTGAGGTCTAACCGCAGAAATCTTTGCAGTTTTTCCAGGTGATGATGCATTATGACTTTGTATAAAGTCAGGGAGAGCTAATGCCAGCTAATACCCCTCCCAGTGTATCACAGGATGAAATGAGACCACGTATAGGCAAGCATAAGGAAATCTATTTTTTTCTGATTTAAAAATTAATATATGTTCACTGGGGGAAAAAAAGGTATAAAAGGAATATGTCATGAGAAGAAAAATTCCTAGCATTAATGACTGGGGCTTGGTTATACTCCTGTAGATTTCTCCCGCCTCTTCTCTGGCTAATAACATGTAATACAATTGCAAAGAGGAGACCATTCTACTAGTGTATTTTCTCTTGTTTCATTCATTTGCTACATTGTGACATCTTTCCAGGTCAGTGCGCAGAGAGCTACCACATTCTTTCTCATGCCTCAGTGGGATCCCAATTGCATGGGTGCCCCATAAATTGGTTAATCCATTTCATAGCGGTGGCCATGTTAGCTTGGTTCCAAGTTTTTCTTTTAGCCTCTTTCCAATTTTTCCTTTTTGAAACAAAGCTTCAACTAACAGCATTGTGTTATGACATTTGTACATACTTGAGTGATGATTTCTATATACCCCTAGGACAGGAGCTGCTGGTGGAAGGAAGGCATACTTAAATTTTGATGGAGGGTTTGGGCCTGTCCCACTCTCTTTTCTAAACCTTTTCGTAAGTAATGTTAAAACGAGCTCCAAACTTCCTGAGGATTATTTTCTAAACTCTTCCTTTTGGAGTATTCAAAGAAGTACCTGGATGTTCTTGACATTTCTCTTGAGTGGAGTGAGGTCCTGGTGATTTTTTCCTTCCTTCTCTATCCAGAACAGTGACTGTCTCTGATCACCCTTTCACACTGTACTTCCTGCGTGCCTTCCTGTTTGTTACTTAGAACAGGAAGTTCTCTTTCTGTAGCTTTCCTTGTAGCTTCTAAAACTACCTGTACTTGGAAGTTATCATTTCAATCTCTCTCCCATGTGACGCTGGCTGAGCTTATCCACTGAGGGAACTGACTGCAGCGACAGGTGTAATTGAGAAGGTACTGGGAGGATTTCTCCCCAAACCTACCTTGTACCTTCATTCATTTAATAAATATTAAGCACTTAAAATTTTTTTTAATATTTATATTTGAGAGAGAGAGAGAGAGAGAGACAGAGCATGAGTGGGGGAGGGGCAGAGTGAGAGGGTGACATAGAATCCAAGGCAGGCTCTAGGCTCTGAGCTGTCAGCACAGAGCCCTACATGGGGCTCGACTCACAAACCGCGAGATCATGACCTGAGCCTAAGTCGGATACTTAATCAATTGAGCCACCCAGGCGCCCAGTATTAAGCACTTTCTATGTGCTTAATATAAACTGAGATGTAGCAATGAACAAGACAGGCCAAATCCTTGCTTGCATAGAGCTTGCACTCTAGTGGGTGTTTTTTGGAAGATGGAGCAGGAGGGGAGATGGATATGCAAGCCCGGGGGGTCTAAATGGTGCCATGGTGCCAGCATGGTGGAAGTACTAAAAAGGGTACTGTGGCAGAGTGTGATTGGGAGGGTATTTTACATCAGGAGATGATATTTGGGTTAACAGATAAGTGATACAAAGTGATACAAAGAAGCTAGCCACATGGCAAGCCCAGGTAAGGTCGCTCCAGGCAAAGGGCAAAGCAAGTGCAAAGGCCCTGAGGCAGGACCACTTTGGACTATGCAGAGAACTGAAAGGAAAGCAGTGGCTAGAGCAGAGTTCGTGAGGGCTGGTAAGACAGGAGATGAGAACAGAAAGGTGGTGAGGCCAGATCGGGTAGGGCCTTGAGGTCAATATAAGAAGTTTGGATTTTATGTCCAGTGCAATGGGAAGCCATTAAAGGAGACTATCATCTAATTTATGTTTTTAAGAGGCCGTTCCGGCTGCTGTGTAGGGAATAGATTATGGAGAGGCAAGCAAGGGATCAAAGACTAGTTGGGAGGACATTTCCAGTCCAGATGTAATATGATGATGGCTTAGACTAGGAGATGGAGAGAAGTGTATGGGTTTGCAATATATTCTGAAGGCAGAGCAGACAAACTTGGTGGTGGGTTAGACATAGAGGGTGAATTAGGAAAAGGATCTTGAACACCACCTACATTTTTGGTTTGATACCTGAATGGATGCTGGATGTTATTTACTGAGATGGAAGACAAGGAACTGGTTGTGGGGAAAAGATTAAATTTTGTTTAGGTCAGAAGGATCAAGGAGGCTGTGGGTCTGGAACTCAGACTCAGTTTATGTCACATGTGCCAGGAGCTGGGCTCTATCATACAAAGCTCATAGCTGTAACACAATGCTTGAACGAAAGAAGATACTTCTTAAGTGCTTAATGGATTAAACTGTCCTCATTAAAATGTAAATATGCCCCCAAAGTGATAACTCATTGTGTGTTGTTAGTCATTAACACCTTAGTATGAATTTACATGTTCATTTTATAACAATGATTTGAAAGCTACTGCTTAAAAAGGGGATGCTAAAAAAGACTTTGGGAGCACTAGACTCCTTTGAAGGTATAGGCTGAGCCTTGTGGGTATCCTCAGAAGGGAGGGGAGGAAGACTGCTAAAAAAAAAAAAAGGCAAAACCCACAAATTACAGAAATGTTAATTTTGCCTAGGGCTGCTACCATTCCTTCATTTTCAGTCAAAGTAGTCTTTTTAAAATATATAATTGCTGTATGCCTTGTTAAAAAAAACCCAACTAATTTTATCTAACATTTCCAGTTGATTTTTTTTTTATTCTAGTAAGCTGTTCTATTGCATAGTTGCATTATGATTTTTTTTTTGGTAACATATAGAATTTCTACCTACAGAGATTCATAAAATGCTTTGCTTGCTTGAGAATCCCGTTGTATAGTATTACAATTAAAACCTGACTAACTAGTTCTCCATGAGCTAGTGCTGTATGTTACCATCTCGCTTTTTGATGAAACCATCTTTTCTAAGCACTGAACAGTCACTCAGTGACAGATGGTGTGTTTAGCACTCAGTTCTGGGTTCCTTGAGGACAGCAATGGGGCTTTATCTCGAAGACTCTGGGGCTGGCCCAGTGGAGACCTAATGAAGCTTTGGATGGAAAGGCAGATTTGCAATAAGCCCAATAATAACTAATAGGACTGTGCAATCATTGTTACGTTGCTCCGATTTTCTAAGTGGAATTAAATCGAATTCCGTCCCTGTTACCGTGGTAAGGAGGAGTTTAATCTTGGGGATGTTTTGAGGGGTCCTGCCCTTTGTTGAAAAAGACAGTTTGTAAATAAAGGTGCAATCGTGATTGTCAGGTAAATACAAAATGAATAAGGTGAAGAGATTTTATTTAACTCATTGACTCCTGAGGAAACAAGGAAGATGTAACTAGGTACTGTGTCAAAGGAGAATTCAGAAATCACGCACATACATAGGATATCAGGAACGCTAAAATGCATTCACAGTTAGATGCGAAACTGGTCAGTAATCCACACGACAATAAGAAATCGTGTTCCACTGGACACAATTCATTTGCGTTTCAGTGAACAAGAATCATCTGCTTTACTACCTGTGTTACTCTGCTGGTGCTGCCGTAAGAAAGTCCCACAGACTGGGTGGCTTGAAACAACAGAAATTTATTCTGTCACAGTTCTGGAAGCTACAATTCTAAATTTTTTTGTGTGCTTATTTATTTTTGAAAGAGAGAGGGGGGGGAGTGCGAACGAGCAAGGGGTAGAGAGAGAGGGAGACACAGAATCCGAAGCAGGCTCCAGGCTCTCAGCGCGGAGCCCAATGTGGGGCTCGAACTCACAAACTGCGAGACCACGACCTGAGCTGAAGTCGGACGCTTAACCGACTGAGCCACCCCGGCACCACTGGAAGCTACAATTGTAAAATCAAGGTGTCGGCGGGAGCAAGCTCTCTGTGATACCTGTAGGGGAGAATCCCTAACTCCTGCCAGTTCACAGCAATCTCCGACATCCCTTGGCAGCCATTCCATTCTCTGCGTCTGTCATCACATGCCGATCTCCCTTTGTGTGTCTGTCTCTCTGTGTCTGTTCTTTTTTTTTTTCTTTCATGGGTTTTTTTTTTTTTTTTTAACTTTATTTTTGAGAGAGTGAGACAGAGAAAGAGAGAGAGAAGGGGAGGGGCAGACCGAATCTGAAACAGGCTCCACTCTGGGTTGTCAGTACAGAGCCTGACGTGGGGCTTGAACCCACGAACCGTGAGATCATGACCTGAGCCAAAGCCGGACGTTTAACCGACCGAGCCACTCAAGCGCGCCCCCCCACCCCCCCACCTGCCGCTCTGTGTCTGTTCTTACAAGGACACCAGCCATACTGAATTAAGGGCCCACTGTCCCCCAGTATGACCTCATCTTAACTAATTACATTTGCAATGACTCTATTTCCAAGAAAGGTCACATTCTAAGGTACTGGGGGTTAGGACCTCAAAATATCTTTTGATATATACAATTCAACCCATAACACTACCCATTTTCTGCAACGACAGAATTGTGAAATAGCTCAAAGGCAAGACACGACACCCAGTAACCTTTTTTTTTTTTTTTTTTTGGTCCATCCAGTCTTTTATAATTTTTCCTAACACCCTTCCTAGGGTCGCCTCCAAATTAGGGGATCTTTAGTCTACATGGCCACCACTGTCATGCCTGCTTAAAAAGCAAGAAGCTTTCTTATTTCCGGGCAGGCTGGGTACAGAGGCTAGGTACAGAGGCTGAATTCCTGGGGCTGCTTTAAGGTTGCCAGGTAGCCAGGTGCACACTTTTGAGGTGGGGGGGGCCCCCCAAGGGCGTTTCAAGGGCAAGGTTAGCATCTCCTCTTGCAGAAGTGGCCGAATTCCACCCCCGCCTCGGTCTCGGGGGCGCCCACTGCCCTCTCTGCCTTCCAAACCCTTCACGCATTTGTCTCTCTTCCTTCCCTGGCAAATCTCTCAGGGTGCCTGCAGAAACTCTGGGTCTCTCTCCCCTGGAGTGAAAGGAGGTGGGTGCGTGTCTCTTTCTAACTCACCCTCGCCACGTATACTCCCCACACCTGGGCACGACAACCGTGATGCACCTTTGCCACGGGAAGATTCTGAATCCACAGCTGTGCTGCCCTTGGAGGCTGCGGAAAAGACCTGCGAGTCTGAGAAAGGCTGATGTTGAAACGCAAGAGGGGCTTTCCGGTGGTCTCGGGTTAAGAGCAGAGCACGCCGTCCTGGTGCATTCCGAGAAGGAGTTTGGGGATGTTGTGGCTTAGTCGCTTCCCTCACTTGAAGCTGCCCCTTCTCTCTGTCCTGCTCATCATTCTGTGGCAAGCGATGGCTTCCAAGGGTGAGCATGGGCGTCCAGTTCCACCCCTTGTGAGGTTTTTTTTCCTGACTTCTGCAGGAGCACTCAGACCTGGCTGTGCCTCTCAGCCTCTCCTGCTTGTCCTCAACTGTGCGTCATTCCCTTAAACCCTGATTGCCCTGCAGGGTTATAGTGACCTCCGTGTGTGCCGATTGACATTCATTGTTTAGAAATGCCTGGTCCTGGGGCGCCTGGGTGGCTCAGTCAGTTACCGACTTGGGCTCAGGTCATGATCTCAAGGTTTGTGAGTTCCAGCCCCAGGTCGGACTCTGTGCTGACAGTGCAGAGCCCGCTTTGGACCCTCTGTCTCCCTCTCTCTGCTCCTCCCCCGCTTGCTGTCTCTCTCAGAAATAAATAAACATAAAAGAAAAGGAAGAAAGAAAGAAAGAAAGAAAGAGAGAAAGAAAGAAAGAAAGAAAGAAAGAAAGAAAGAAAGAAAGAAAGAAATGCCTGGTTTGTCTTTAGCATATTTAATCTCAGCAGCTTGATGACTTTTTTTTTCTAGCTGTTATAGTACTCATTTATCTAAATAGCTTCCAAAACCCTTCCAAGACCCCTAAGCTTTACAGTTTAAAATAATGGAATTTAAATAAGTGCTTTTGCCTTCTTCTCCCACAGGGGACATTTGGCAATGTCTGGAGACATTTTTTATCATTGCAACTGTGTGGCCGCTGCTGGCATCTAGTGGGTAGAGGCCGGGGATGCTGCTAAGTGTCCTACAACACTCCCTGCCCCCGCCCCGCAGCTGCGACAGTCACCAAGCCTCAGATGTTGACGGTGCTAAGCTTGAGAAACCTTGGTTTGAAAGAAGGAAAGAAGATAACTCCTTTGAAGCATATGATAAACATAATGTATGATCCATGTGGAAAAAATTGAAAATACAGACAAGCTCCAAAGAAGAACGCAAACCTCTCGAAATCCCAGGAAAGTACATTTTCTGCTGAGGTTAAAACATTTTTTTCTTAAAGGTCTATTAAGAATAATTTGGATTCCTCCTCATTCCCAGCAAAACTTAGAAGCGAAATGTTTATTCCTGTTCATTGGTAAAATGCAATGGATTGAGGCAGGGTGGCCCAAGGTTTTATGGGCCAGGAGGAGGGAAGAGCTAAGTTACGAGTAAGGACTAAAGCTCTTTCTTTAAGGCACTGGACTCATTCCAGATGTCTTTCTAGATGTGAAATGCCACCGAAAGTGCAGAGCAGAGACTCGTCCTCCGTGCAGGAAACTTCTCAGCCTCCCCCTTCCCAGAGAGCCACTGGAATATGAAGACGTTAGCAGTAGACGCTGGGGCTTCAGCAGGAGAAGGAGGCTGGCTGTTGGCTATTTTTATCACAGAAGCCTCCTAAAATAGGAAGATGTTAAAATAATGACCTATGAAAGAAGAGAAGCCCTTTTGTGGAGTAAAAAGCTGGAGACAATGTGGCACCCACTGGGGAGTGTCTCTGAGTGACATTTTGGCCACGCGGGGGTTCAGGAATGTGGGTGGCGGAGCGAACACGGGGTTTCTGTGTCTGGCGGCGGCTGAAACTTCTAGGTGAGTGTGAGCTGATGAGTGTGCTTCCAGCGAGAGGCTGCGCCTGTGAGCTCCCTCGTGTCCTGGAGCATCACGGAGTAAGTGGAGGCTGGAGGGGACCAGGCACGTGCCCTCAGCAAGAGCTGCCTCAGCCCCTGGTCAGTGGCAGCCTTTGTGCAGCCCTGGGTGTGAGGGGCCCCGTGATGAATCAGGTTTTTGTCTAAGTGCAAGAAGGCTTAGAGTTCGTTGTGTCTGGGGCCATGTCTTCGCCTTCCTAAACAGGAAGTGGCCTGCTTTTGAAATTTCGGGCTTGTACAGAAACTGTAGAGCTCCTCTTGTTCGAGTAGGTTGTATCCACATAATTAATGGAGAGCGAATCTAGGCAGACGCCGCCAGAAGTTCGAGGGGGCTTTTTGCTTGGAAGGGAAGCATGGGGGGCGAGGGGTCAGTGCTCCTCAGCGGGTGATGTTCCCTTGGCTGGAAAAAACCCAAAAAACCGGCTCGAGCCACATACGTGGAAGTGACTACAGATGGGAGTAAAAGCGAGTCAGCAAAGAAGGGGTGAGAAGCCGAGGTCTGAGATTAAGGGTGGGAGTGGAACTGGCCCAATAGCGTGTTTAAAAATTTAGGTGACATCAGTGTGGTTTGTAAGAAGACACTCTATACTTGTCGGCAACCCAATGGCTATGTAATGAAACAAATTATTATGGAAAATTTGAGGCATAAATAAGAGTGGAAGGCATAGAATAAAGAATCTGATGTGCTCATCCCCAAGCCTCACCAATTTTTAATAAACTGTTTTGTTTTAGCTCTTCCCCCACCTACTCAACCCCCCAGTAATTTTAGAAGCAAACTCCAGACACCATGTCATTTCGTCCGCAAATATTTCAGGATGTATCTCTAAAAAGAAATAGCACACACTTTGAATTTTAGGTCTTCATGGAGTAGCTCTAACGCCGGAAACGTACTAAGGAGAAGAAAAAGTATCACCTCCTCAGAAAAGCCTTTGCCTGCCCCTTCCCAGGTCGAGATGAAGGCCCTTTGTGCCTCCTTAGTGTCCTGTGTATACCTCACCCCCTGCCCTCAACACATTGTATAGAGATTATGGTTTCCTCGTCTGTGTCCTTTGCCAGTGTGGCACTGACATTTGCCACCCAAGAAATATCCATGTGGCCCCCACATTTCCCAGCCTCTCTTGCTGTTAGGTTGGAGCCACGTGACTACCTCAGGCCGGTGACCTGTGAGCGGGACTAACACATCGCTTCTGGTCCCAGGCCCAGAAAAAGACCATTGTGTCACCTCCATGCTTGTTCCTGCGTCCTCATGGCTCTGGAAGCCGTGTGAGATGGTGACATTCCAATGTGGAGGAGGCCCGCATCCTTGAGTTCCTGGACGAGCGAGAGTGTTATTGGCCTACGTAGGACTCTGGAGAAGTGAGAAATTAAGCTGTGCCGTGCTAACTTGTAGTCACTTGTTATTTCAGCATCGGATGGGGTCTCCTCATGAACACAAACTAGACCTCAAGTTCTTCTGAGTCAGGGGCTGTATTCCCCACCACTGTATCCTTGGCACCATTCCTCACGCTCGGCACGTAGTAGGTTCTTGAGAAACATTTGGAAAAAAAGAAGGGAAGATAAAAAGAAGGAAGGAAGAAAGAAAAGAAGAAAGGATGGAAAGAAAGGAAGCAGGAAGCAAGCATGCTCTGAGGCCCCGAGATTTAATACGTGAGTTTGGGGATGCCAGGGGTAAAAACAAACAAACAAACAAACAAGCAACCCAGAGAGCTCTCTTTTAGAAGTTTTCTGAAGCCCTATCCTGGGAAGTATCTCTTACATTATTGCTTTGCTTTTCCTACTGAGACACATGCAAAATTAAGATTTAGGAGTGAGTCCCTCATCACTGCTGCAGCCCTCTCTTTGGGCTCTTGGCTTCGTTGTCTTGCGCCCATTGTTATCACCTCGTTCAGCCCCTCATTTGCTCTCTGGCACCCTGTTGCTGAGCACCTGCTCTGTGCCCGACACCGTCCCCAGGTGCTGGAATACAAGAGTGAGCAAGAAAGGTCCACGGTCTGGTCCTCGAGTGAACGGGGTGGCAGGTGCTGAGGGCGCATTGGAGGGTCCCCATCCCATGGAGGGGGAAGAGGAGGGCTTTCCAGGAAAGCATCTCCAGCAGATCCTGGAGTAGAAGTTCGTCAGGGTCTGGGCTGCCTCTTCAGCACCTTCCTCACCGTGTCTCCGGTATCCGACAGGCTCACCTCTTCTTTTCAGCCTGGCTCTCCTCTCTGCTCAGGTGCTTCTTCCATGGTGCTTTGTGTACTTCCTTCTGCACTTGCAGGGTGACAGCTGGTCGCTCCAAGTACGGCCGGCGACAACGACTGCAGTCTAGTACCCAGCATTAGCTGCAGACCTCTGGGAGACACGCCGTGCAGGTGCGACGCCAAAGCCATCAATGCGCATGTCTGTGCTCCACAGCGGACTCTGTGAACCAGGCGTCCCACATGTGACCCCGGTGCCTGCAGAGGGAATCGCTGGGAGACGGGAAAGAAGGAGTTGTCATCATAACCATTGTGTCATCTTCATTTTTCATCATCTTCATACATATCTCACCAAACACTTAGCAATGGTAGAATTTCCTGGTCTTCTTTTTCAGACCATCTAGAAAACATGAGCACAAAGCCCCAGAGGGGGTGTCTGTGCACAGACATCCTAGAGTTGGTTCCAGCAGTTACCTAGCTAGATTTGGAGTTAGGAGAGGGTTTAGCATTCTTCTAAGTCCAGGGTGGTCTGCGATATCGTCCAGATGCCTTTTAGCTTTCGTCAGAGCTCTTCAGCATGCGAGGGTGGGTCTGAGTGACCCATCAGTCATCGGGTTAAGGCCTCATCTTAACAATCAAGTTAACAACCTCCTTCCAGATGGGTCACATTCCCACGTGCTGGGGGTTAGGGCTTCAACGCACTGTTTTTCAGAGGGCAGAGGGGGACACAATTCAACTCATAGGGAACACCCAGGCAGCTTCGTCTCCCCGCAGGTGTCTGCTTGGCCCCTTCCCTCACCTTCTGCAGGGCTTTGCTTGACCACTATCCTCTCAACGCAGCCGAGTCTGATGGCGCCATCTAATGCCCCAGTCTGCCCCACTCCCCCGCACCAACTGCCAATACCTTTCCAGCTGTCCTTCCCCCTGCTAGAGCGCACATTAGCACACTACATAATTTATCTATTAATGATGCCAAGAGTTAACTGTCAGTATCAATCACATGGCTCTCCCCTGACCTTGGGGCGTGGAGGAATAAATCTTTGGCCGTTAGTCACTGATATATCCCATCTCCTATCACCGTGTCTGACACATAGATGCTCAGTATATATTTGTGGAACTAATTGATTCTTTTTGTATTTTTTTTTTAAAGGAAAAGGTAAATCTGTGTTTTAGGCCGTTTCCTATTTTCTAGCAGCACTTTCTATTACAAAGAAAGTAAAGTTTCAGGCTGATGCCATATTGAAGCATGGTATGTGATTAAGACTTATGTAAACCTTTCTTAGGCCTCTTTTCCATACATTTATTATTTGTTCTGGGTGCTTTAAGAAATAGCAACCCACATAGTTACATTTCTCAATCCCATACTTAGGACAAAGTATATAATAGTCTTGGGTTGTGGTTTCAATTAACATAGCAAACCCAGTACAGACTTTCTTCCTGGCGTCCAGATTGAAGAGGCTGCTTTTGCATTCTAGCCCAGTTTTTATTTCTGCTTTCTCTTTTCTTGCTAAAAACATGTATGGTATCCACAGTAGATTGGGAGGTTAAAAAAGCAAGTCATTGGACAGAATCCACATCATTATTCCATTTTTGCAGATTAAAAATAATATAGGTACAGGGCATATATGTTTTTATATGAAAAAGAAAGAATCTGGGACCATACACATCAATTAGGGGATGGGGAGAGACTTCAAACATCTTCACATTTCTTGCATTTTTTTTTTTCTTAATGAACAGGTATTGCCTTGGTGATAAAATGATTAAGAAGCCAAGAAAAACTAAAAAAACCTTCCTTGACAGAGTGAGTTTTCCATGGCAGAAGGAACAAAGGCTGTTGGACACTGAACACGGCACGTTCTTCCCTGAGGAAAGCCGAGGAAGAAACTATGCTTTTCTATTTACTGCCCAGGCAACGAATTATGAACATGAACGTAGATCTCAGCTGTGGCTTTTAAATGTGCGCTGGTAGACTGGAAGGAGATATAAATACAGGACCCACCATAGTCATTGTCTTGTGGTGGGATTACAGATCATTTCTGTTGTGTATTTTACTTTTGTTTTGATAGTTTTCTATGTTGAAAATGTGCGGGGGCGCCTGGATGGCTGTCGGTTGAGTGGCCGACTTCGGCTCAGGTCATGATCTCGCGGTTTGTGGGTTCCAGTCCTGCAACGGGCTCTGGGCTGACTGCTGGGAGCCTGGAGCCTGCTTTGGATGCTCTGTCTCCCTCTCTCTCTGCCCCTCCCCCACTCGCGCTCTGAAAATAAATAAATGTTTAAAAAAAAGAAAAGAAAATGTGCATCCAGGTTGATGGCGTTGATGTCTTTATGTCCCTGCTCTCCAGGCCCAGGGAGGCTCCTGAGCCCGAGGAAACCCTCGCCCGCCATGTGGAGGTGAAAGTCTGTGTTCACGGGCTCCCCAAACAAGGGATTTGCCCCTGGGCATTCCTCCAGGGAGGGGCAGCCACTTTCAGGCTCTTGACACAAGCCCCCACTTCAGAGATATGGAAGTTCTGCTAGGTCAGGGCTGGTGAGGGTCTTTCTAACCCAGAGAGCATTTGAGAAGGGACTAAATTGAAGGATCCACCCTTTTTCCTGTTGGCGTCATAGAATATACCCTCCCCCCACCCGCCCACTGCCAAAGAAGTCACATAGAAGGGGACCATGTGGGCTGACCTGACTCAGGTGATTCTTGACATGGCAGGGCCCAAAACTGTACAAGCATCTGTTGTTCAGCCTTTCCAATTCCAGGTAAGCAGTAGAGTTGGCAAGCCGGTTAATTGCCAGAGTCTGGAGCCTAGTGCCTTTGGCAGGACAAACTCTTGGTTTGATATGGAGGCTGCCAAAGCAGAAGCTGTGATTGTAGTCCTCAAAAGCTGGCGTGCCTCAGAATCACCCAGGGAGCTTTCCTGGCCCCACCCACAGTCTGATTCAACAGTTCCTACTCTGGGCCTGGGAATTGGAATTTTAATAAATACCCTTGTGCTATCTATCGGCACCAGTTCCCCAACCAATCCCCGTATTCTGCATGAACTACTGGGAGCTAGCGTCAGAATGCACAGGTTTAAGGGCTCAATCCCACAAAACTGCCCTCATCTCCGAGGCCAGTTGCAGGGTCTCTAGGCCACCCAAATTCTGTCTGACTTGGCTACAAATTCAAAGTTTTCTATGTCCTCCCGCCACCTTCTCAGTTCTGATAATTCAGTAAAGGAAAGCCCTACACTTACAATTACAGCTGTATTATAAAGAACACAACTCAGGAACAATTTAGCAAGAGATCTATAGGGTAAGGTAAGGAGCGGGGGGCACACAGCTTCCATCACCTTGCTGGGTGTGCCACCCTCCCAGCACATGAATGCGCTCACAAACCTCCAAGATCCCAGAACCTCACCATTCAAGACTTTTTAATCCAGGCTTCATTAGCAGGCACAACTGATTAAATCATTGGCCATTTGTGATTGGACTGGAACTCCAAGCCCCGCCCCTCCCTCCCTGGCTGCAAGTCCAACCCTCTAATCATGTGCTTGCTCTTCCTCTTGTGTTCAGCCCTTCCCTTGAAACTCAGGGCGCACCAAGAGCTGCTTTGCCAGCATCAACTCAAATATGGTTCAAAGGATTTTTGAAAGGGTTTTTTAATGAATAACAAAAGATGCTCCCATCACTCAGGAAATTCCAAGAGTTTTAGGAGCTCTGTGCCAAGAACCAGGGACAAAGACCAAATGTATTTTTTATTATACCACAACTTCCCCAAATGATTCTGATGCAGTTGCCCTTATGATGAGAACCACTATGTAAGAAAATGTTGGTAATGCTTGAAAACTCCAAGTATCAACACACTTTTGGCGAGCAGAGAATTGTCTTTGATGTAAGCTTCTTCCTGCTTTAACATGTCCTTCTCTCCTCTTCCTTCCAGTAACTTTCTTCAAGATACAGCTGTAGCTTATCTCTCAGTCCCCATGGAACTCTCTCTTCTTGGTGTTAGCACAGTACTGACTTGTCAAATTCTCCTTGGCCCTTTGTGTAATGTTTGCAATGCTCCTTTTCTCTTTAATGTGTCTGCCTGTCGCATCCCACCCGCTGCCTGTGGACCCTTGCCTTACATTTCTTTAATGAACCCTGATGCAAGATTTAATATCCTTGGGCATGACTCTAGACTCAAAGTCAGCTCTCAGTAAATACTCAATGGCAATAGTGAAGGTATGGATGCGGGACCTAATACAGGAGGAAGGTGTAGGTGGTTTGAATGCAATTTGGACATCATACACTTTTGCTTACCACCTGAGTGAATCCACCATTAAGACTAAATTCCTTGCCTTGAATCAAGTAATTTGCAATGAATGTCTAAGTGGAACTTCTACTACGGAATGACCACAGTTAACTGGCAGGCAACCCAGCTTGGGGGACTAAGGAGTAGGTGTGATCATCAACAGGATGATCACTGGACTTGAAATCAGAGAACGCAGGGTCATAGCCTGGATCTGCTCCTTGTGAGTTGTGAGGCCCTGGGCTAAGTTGTTCCCTCGAAAGTTTTATTCACTTATTCATTATTTCAATCGTCTACCATTGAGAACCTGTTGCATATGGGCACAGTGCTATATACTTTATACGTTATTTTACTTCACCGGCACCCCAATCCAGAGTAGGTATTCATTTTCCCAGTCTATAATTTTATAGTTGAAGAAAGGTCACATTTCTGTGTCCTCCTTGGCAATTGCACCCTTCAGCCTCCAGACCTCCTTCCCAGGGTTCCTGACCTCCGAACCCCAAAGCACAGATACTGTTATTTACCCTGCCTGGCCTCTGAGGCCTTAGAGTCCATAAGAAAGAATCAATCTTGAATGAAGGAACATGAAGGATGGTCTCATTTACCTGCCTTCAAATGAAGACTTGGAGGCCAAGGTCTCAAATCAGGGACTGAGAGGAGACACTTCCAGAAAACCCCTTTTGATGCCCTGGGTCTCTCTCTCTTTGGCTTCTCCTCCCTGCCTTCGAGTTGACGTTATGGCAGTCAGAAAGCAGTGTTCACGGGGAGCGGTGTCAGACCTGTGCCAAAGAGGCTGGTAGCTTGGAAATTTCCATCAGACATCGAGAACTAACGTGGAATCAAACATGGCCCTTGCCTGATGTCTTCATCCAAGCCCGACAACCTACATTAATTCCTAACTGATTTTCCCATTTCTCCATCAGGCCAACGAATGGAAACCAACCAAACCTGTGTGTCCTGGAGGGCTGGGAAAGGAATGGAAACTATCGATGCCTCTGTCAGAAGAAACTCGTGAGCATTGCTGAACCGGATGTTGTTATGAGTTTCCCAGCAAAAACGAAGGGTTTCTCTTTGACGCTCACCGCTGGTATGGTTAGGAGACCAGAGTGGAAAAAACGGAGGATTAAACTATCACCTGGCTAAACAAAATAAAGACACAGCCTTTAACTCTCACTTCTAAATGTATGAGCATTTGTTATGCTAAAAACACAAATCCTGAGGGAAGTGTACTTACATGGGGCTAGTTTGGATAGACTGCACCACTCCCCCTACCCCCAGAACAAAACCAGCCAACAACAACAAGAACCGTACAGCTGGAATGCATTCTGGGTTTCTGATCTGAATATTTACCCGTGATTATACGTTTTTATCCCCCCATAGCGTTCCCATACCCATAAGCATACATTTAAAATCAAAATCCCAAATCCCTTAAATGAAACCTTTTTCATGAGTCACACTCTTTATCCAATTCAAACTTAGGGGCTTGGTGAAAAAAAAACAATCACTAGGTACAATCTGAATTCACAAGTGAGTTCTTCTTTCCCGTTGACTCACTGAAGTCTTATTTTATGAACTAGAAAGCACGTTCTTTTGTGTGTGGGCTTGTGCAGAAGAGAGCGCCGATGATGCAAATGTTCTTTCTGTTTGACTTTGGCAGTTGTCAAGTGACCTGCTACTCTGTTGTGGTTAGCAGCAGTTTTCCCCTCCAGATCAGGTTGGACATAAGCTGGTGTTAAAATCACTTTGCTCTCCCAGAGTCGCCCAGATCACAAGCAGGAGAAGGGACATAGGGGACAGCTCAAGAAAGCAGCACTGCCTAGTGAGGATCACCGACATTATTGACTGAATGAACCTGATGCATAGTAGGACCTTGTAGATTTGGAAAAGCATGGTTCTTGTGTTGAACTGAATGTTGCCTTGGGCTTGTCCTGTTGCTAAGAAATAAGAGACTTTCTATCTGCACCAGGCGTTGGAGAGACAGAAACTGTACATTTGCTTCAGGGCTTTTCCTCAACTATCTGTGCCTGGACAAACACAAAACTGCATTTCTTGGCTTCCTGCCCATCTGGAGCGGGGAAGCATCCTGCTACATTGGCAAGACATCAACCGGCCTCTACAGGAGAATGAACAAAAAGAATGGCCTCTTATCCAGGTCTGGAGAAAAATCACTAACAGGATTTCAGGTCCACCGCGCACCACGGAGAAAATACCTTATCGGTAGGTAGGAGACCCTTCCCTACCCTTCTTGGTGTTACATCCGCAGTCCAAATGTCACTCACACTTTAGAACCAAACCAAAGTCTTCATTAAGAGCCAAGAAGGCGGGCAAATGAATCCTCATTTGTGGCCAAAGCGGTGGGACTTTTAAAGGGCCCTGGTTGTGTTACAGTCTGACGTGTAGAAATTCTTCACCACTAAATGGGCACATCTGAATGTTAAGTGAAGTGAGGGGTGGCCAGACTTCCAAAATCTTCTGAGCAAGGTGCGAAAGTTAACGTTGAAGCTTCTGGGTGGGGCTACAGGGAGTGTGGGGCTCAGAGAACAGGTGGGTCTTGCCTTACAACACTCAAGTTCAATTCAAAATAACAGCAGCAGCAGCAACAAACAATGACATTCCAGCTGTTCTATATGTGGCCTCAGCTCTCCATTCAGACGTTCGTGCCTTACCTGCTACTGAGGTTGGTACCTTTGGGGGTAGACAGAGCAAATCTGGCCACTGGAGGATTTTGTGAATTTCATGTCTTAAAACATCATAAGGACCATGTTCTGCCCACCCCAACTATCAAGCAACCACAGATGCTGCTCCCTACTGTGCAGTAAAATAGAATTGATACCCAATATAAAGAGTGTTACCTGAGCGTTTGTTATGTGCCAGGCCCTGAACAAAGTGTGGGGATTCCCTGAAGCTTTCCAACAAGTACATGGCAAACCAGTAGCTTGAATTCAACCTGACTGACTCCAGACTTCGTATTCTGGACCATGGCTATGAAGCTAAGTTTCCTACTCATTGCATCATTAATAGAATGGAAGGCAATGTCCCCCGTGCAGTCCATGTTGGACATTTCTGATATGTAGGCAGCACTGCAGGGATGGGTCTGTGTGTCCAGGGAGGCTCCATAGCTCCATTTGTAGAAAGAGTCTTTTGATGTCCTGCCCAGTAGGTAAGGGTGATCTGGTGCAGCTTGCCAGAGCCACTGGATAGTAAATCCTTGAAGGCAGGGTCCAGGCATATAGTAGATGATTAATAAACATTGTTCAAATGCCAGAGCTGCTCTTTCAACACACGAATCCTCACTGGTCCTTCAAACTCCATTGTTGGAAACGGGGGCTACTGGCGGGCTCATGAGGGAGTCATAGGGTGCTCTCTGGAGCCTTCACTGATAAGCTGAGGCGCTCAAAGATGGCATTGCAGAGCCAGGTTGGCACAGGAGGAGTGAATTCCCAAACAATCAGAGCCACACTCTTGTCCAACGGCCAGCTTCACCTGCATAGGAAGCTGGGTACAGAACTAGAGCAGAGGTGCTAAAAGTCCTCCCTCCTCTTCCTCGGAAGCTAAGAGGAAGAAGACCGTAGGCTCTTTAACTCCAGAGGAGCAGCCAAATTGGAAGAATTTTGAATAATCAAAGAATGAGAACTCATTGAGCACAAAAACGGGTGGGAAATAAAAAGTGTGTTTCCATGTACGCTCTACATGCTCAGCTCTGTAGGTCACAGGTGGTCCATGTGAGCCAGAATCGAGTGGACTTTTCGTTTAAAACTAAGAAATATGTTCCCATCGCCAGTCAGTATTTTAACACAAGGTCACCCCAATTTCACAAAAGAACCCAGTTTTACAATTAATAAAATGTTTTGTAACTAAGACCCCAGAGCCGAAGAAACTGCTGCAGGAAACAAGAAAATGCAAAGAAGCATTTGCAATGACTCCTTGGCAAAAAATACAATACAAATGCAAAATAGTTCCCATGTGGTTTAAGCGAAACTGTACCTTAGGTGTTTAGTTAAAGCAACCTGGTTAGAATCAAGTGAATTTCCCCAGAGTAAGACAGTTCGCTGGGAACCAAGACATTTCACACAAGGGGAGGAATCCTCTGGGGAGGGATTGGAGTCGTATCCAAAGGAAAGATTCCAGGATAGTGGAGAGACAACGCTGATCGCCTACACAGTCTTCAGCAGAGCCAAAGAGACAGAAGTTTCAATAATGCAGGTGTTAATGCTTTGCCTGCCTGATCTGTGGTCTGGGTGGTGGAGTGCTGTTTTTCATAACCGGGTGGAATCGAGCGTGTGATTCTTCGTTCTGTCGCTATTTGCACAGGGCAGGACAGTGTGCCATGTCTCCCCCAGTACTGGTTTCCCCCATGCTGACTCATCATGAAGAATTTGCTTTGGTTGACTCTGACCCCATCAGTTATTTTTGAAACGACGTTGGACAGGCGCTATCCTGGGGAAAAGATGACTACTATGGCGTTCGCCTCCACCACCGCTCCCCTGGATTATTGTAACAGCTTACCCTTGCTGGCCATGAGCTATCCTTATGTCTAAGAAAGATCATCTTCCTCCCATGCTTTTTGACCTGGCAGGGGCTCCCCATTTCACTCAGAGTAAAGGCTTGCAAGGCTCTCTGTAACGTACCCTCTCCCCTCGCCCCATCTTCCACCTGACCTGTCTCCTATCACATTCAGGCTTCATGCTCCCTCCACTCCAGCCACACTGGCCTCCTTGCTGAGCATTGAGTACAACAGACTTGCTCCTTCTTTCCCCAATCCTACCAGGCTCACTTACTCCCATTCTGGTCTCTCTTACCTTCCTTTATGTTCTATTTTTTCCCAAGACACTTACTGCCCTCTAACACACGATACAATTTACTTATTTATTATGTTTATCATCCGTCTTTGCTTGGAGATGCCAGGACTATGAGGGCAGAGGTCTCTGTTTTCTCCATGATGTGTCCCAACCCCTTAGAGCAGTGCCTGGTGCATAGCAGGTACTCACTCGACAGACATCGATGAGTGAAGAATAAATGAATAAAACACACAAATAACCCTCCAACCGCCCCTTGCCCCACCACACACACACAGATCACTTGTTTTCACCAGCCACAAAGCTGGTGGCATTTCTAAGGACCAGAATCACGCTGGCTCTACATTTTACAATCAGTGGCCACACGACTCCATCATTAAGATGCTCACTGAGGGTGGTGCCAGGCTGAGGTTGCAGAAAGGAGGGGGTTAATACAAGCACGTTCCCCATCCCCTTGGTGGTGTTAAATCTAAGTGGAACATTCAAAAGTCATGCAGAAAAGCAAGGAACGAAGAGGCTTCATATATAATGGCCTGTGAAGTAATTGTATCTTACACACATCAGAGGGAGTCATCTAGCAAATAGCTTTTAAGCCCTAGCTTTTGCTAGTGTATCCTGAATCTTTCTTCCTGCCATGGCCTAGGCCCCATCCCGATGGAATGAATGACTATCACCCAAATTGAGGACATGAAGGAGGGACCCTGACACACCCATCGTCTCTTTAGTGAAGGGCTAATTGCCTTCATCATATCACATACCAGGAAGTGCGGTAGCCCGGTGGCTGAGGGCATGGGTCTTGAGGCCTCAAGCTGGATTCACATCCTGCCCACATCACTTATAAATTATGTGACTGGAGCTCCCAACATAAGGTGTCAGGGTCTGAGTTCCTCCAGGTGTCCTCAGGTGGGAAATCAACCTCTCTTGTATAAGGTCATCTCTGTAAAGTGCTCAGAGTGATGCTTGCATGTGGCAACCCTCCCACCCCCGCCCCGGTCAGTGTCAATGATCATTGCTGTTGTTACTCAGAAACCTGTATAACCTCGAACATCTTTGCCTGGTTCCCCATCCGCTCACCCTCACTCCCAACCTTATCTCTCAGTATCAGCTCTTCGTTATGCCAGACCAGTCTCTCCTTCCCCAGCCTGGACTTCTTGTTCTGTTCACTCTTGCCTTTTCCTTGTTCTTCTTACTTATTGTACCAGCTCAACCCTAGAGTTTCTTCTCCATTCATTCTCAGTCCTTCCAAGTTGAACCCAAACCCTGCTGACGCTCCATCATCTCCTGTGCGGCTCTTCCCACGTCATCCCATCTCTCCCATCTCTGCAGGTTTATGGAGCTTATCTCTTGGCATACACAGGAGTGCTGTTGATTGGAAGCCAGCCATATATTTTCTTGCCTCTTTCAAGGACCTTCTGAGCAAGGACATTGGTCCTGCAATTGTCAACTTTCGCGGAGACTTTATCTGCATTCTTGTTTTCCCAGGTGCAGCCTGGCCTTGGAAAATAACTCTACTTAACTCAAGGGTGGAGGGCAGGGTTTCATTCATTCATTCAACAAATATTTATAGACCACAAATGAAATGCTTGGTATGGAACCAGGCATATATCATTTCTTCCCCATAGGAGTTCATCGCTTATGGAGTTGACGCTGGTACGTACTAAGTTATAATCCAGCACTGTGGGCAAGACGGAATTGTAGCCTGGCTTATCAGGATGGATATAGCTTTGGATGCAGCCTCCATGGGGTTCGAATACTGGCTTGGCTACTAACTGGTATACAACCTTGGGCAGGTTGCGTAACCTCTTTGAGATTCAGTTTCCTAATCTATAAAATGGAGCACTACCTACACTTCCCAGAGTCAATTGTTTCTATTTTCCTTTACTTCCTATTGGTCTGGGCTTCAAATCTGCAGGTTAGCCCACGGGTGGGTGGGTGAGGTGGAAGAGCAGGTTCCTTAAACTTGACAATGACAGTGTCCTCCTTTCTTCCTCAACCTTAACCAGAACCCTAAAGCTAAGGCCAAACTGAATCCTAAAGCTAATGCTAACACTAATCACAACTTTAACCCTAATCCCAAAACTACCTCTGAACCAACCAGAACCCCAAATCACACCCTATCCTTGAACCAAACCACACACTACCCCACTCTAAACCGAAGCCTAACCCTAAACCTAACCCTTCCCCTGACAAAAATAAACGAAACGACAGCACAAGCCGAACCCTAACAATAGGTGCAGCCCAAACCCTAACCCCAACCCCAGCCAACCACAAGCATAATGCTAACTCTAACCCTATGCAAACCTAACCCCAATCCCAACTCTAACTCAATCCTAAACTTAACCCCAGCCCCAACCCCAACAGCAACCCTAACCCTAACTCCAACTCCAACCCCAGTACCAACCCTAACCCTAACATCAATCCCAACCCTAGGTGGCTGGGCCTGCTGCCTTTTGAACTCTCCGTCTTGGCTCTCACTGGCCCTACATACCTGTCTCAATTTCAACTTTGATCTCAAGTTGACCTCTCTCATGGAGTTGACTCATCCCTTAACACCTCAGCTCTTTGGCAGGTGTGTACTGTCTACTCCTCAGCACCACACAGGAACCAAGGGAGGGGCAGAAACACTCACTCAGGACCCTTCTCGGCCTAGCTTTGCTGGGCTGTTATTTTGCTTTGCTGTGCCTATGCTATACTGGCACGGTGATACCGGGGATGGGAGTTGCTTCCTGGAGTTCCCCATGAAGAGTGGAGTAATAAAGTCTTCCAGCCCAGTTTCCTCCCAGTCTTTCTAAAGCCCAGTTCTGTCCCATGCCAGGATTTCTGTCCAGAGTGGGAGGAGGGGTAGAACCCACGGGCCTGTCTGCTCCCTACACTTCTGTTCCATTGACTTTCTTTGAGAACCGGAAGCCTTTTTTTTAACTTCCCCATCTTGTTTGGCACATCCACCTCCCGGCATTGCATTCTTGCTTTTCCCGAATGGCATTTTCTCTCCCCCTTTCCTGGAGCTATGGAATGTCCACAGGGAATGTGAGGTGGGAGTGGAATAAAAACCCACACCATTAATATTTTCAAAATATTATTCTTGTTATATAGCATATGTGGCCTATATTCTTCTGGACCTCTTAGGATAGGCCTAGACCATCTTGTAGCCCCCACCTTCCATGACTGTTAGCTTTCCCCTCACTGTAGGAACAAAGGAAATGATAGGACAGCAGCTTCTTGACACATGCCTGGTAATGAATCGGTCTTGGAGATGTCCTGGAAACTCATTCTTCACTTCCCTGCGTGAGGAAGGTGCCTTCTGATAAAGTCACCTGCCTCGTTCCTAGATTTTGAGCGGGAGTAGGGCAGGTCAACACCTGTGCACTGTTTGCCTGGTTTATCTTGTTTTCCATGGGAAAAGTTGCAGCTTCTTACTCATAATAAAGAGTATTAACTACAGTCACCTCATGACAGGGGTTGAGACTTTGACCCTGTGCTTTATTTAACAACTGTGTTCTACTCTGTGAATGCCAGCTTATCTTCGAGAAACGTGTCCCAAGAAATCAACTGTGCTAATCTTAGTGGACTCCTGAAATCTTAAAGTAAGAAAAGATATATAAGTATATATGTAATATAATAATAGTGTATATCTTAAGAAAACACTGCTTCATTACATTATAATTTCTGATTTCATAATTACAGTTTGGCAGTTTCATTTTTCATCATACAAGTGGCAAAAATGCAATGAAATGGTATCATGTATAAAAGAAAAGTAATGTTTTCCTTCTAGAAATCATTTAAAGAAAAACGTTAGGACTTTGCATTCTTTTAATGGTTTTCACCATTTAAAACTCCTGCTTCTATTGCTTCATCGTTATGAAGGTGATTTAAAAAAGCATTAACTGTTCATTGTTATAAGTTATAATTTTATGAATATCAGAAATACAAACGTGCAAACTTGTGTTCACGTTTATATGTCAGCATCCTAAAGGGCCAATAGATCTTCTGTAATCAACAAGGCACAAATTTATATACATTATCCTGAAGGGTCCCTGGCTGGAAATGTTGGTTGGCAATACCCAAATTATGGCTGAATATGAATGATGGTAATCAGCAAGAAGGGGACCATCAATATGGCCATGGTGGTAAGTTTTATGTCAACAGGGAAAGTAAAGTCGCCAGGGATTTGAATTAGGTTTGGTAAGCCCAACCATGATTTCAAATAGACTAGTGGGTCCAATTGGGAGTTTAATAATGCTCAAACTAACCTTGGTGTTCCTGGGGACATACAATCGCTAACAGTCTTGCCTTATTTTGCATAAAGTTTGCTCCTTAAACAAATTTAGACGCAGTAAAATGTCTGAAATATATTGTTTGCATTTGCAGGTAGTAAACAAAATATACCAGACTTTTCTTCTGATGCCTTGTAATCTCAACCAAGAATAGAGACTAATGTAATTTACTAAAGATCTTGAATTGGGGTTGCTATTTCATCCTAGGTCAATGGTTCCCAGCCCTGACTCATAGTAGAGTCACCTGTAGAACTTGAAAAAATAAAACAGCACCACCAGACCAACCGAATCATTTCTCTAGAGATTGGTCCTGGGCATCAACATTAAAAAATGTATATACAAGATATTTTTAATGTGCATCTGGGGATTAGAACTTCTGCCCTATATGAAATATCTCTGACAAATAATCTCATTAAGTAATTTAACTAGTTTGCAATCAAATTATTTTCTATTATAGTTTTAGCTAACATACAAGTAGTGTTTTTAACAAATTAATGTGTGTAAGATTGAAAGGAGGGTGTAACTTAGGCTTTCTCTGTGTGTCCAGAGCATTCACAAAAACAGGTGAATCTGATTATGGTCTTCTGGAAATATCTGAGTTAATTAATCCATTGAAATGATGAGGATCTGTATTCTCAGTGGGACTTTTCTTCTTTTGCTCCTTGTGAGGGTGGAGTGATTTCTGAGATACTCTTTGAGAGTTAAAAGAATTCTCTATCATGCGCCTAAAGAATCAGGTTTTGAATGTCAGCCCTGCTGCTTCCTGGTTCTGACCCAGGGTTGTGGTTTGTAGATCCCTAGCATTGCTAGGGGACAGGTTAGAAACACAGAGTCTCAGGCCCTTCCCAGACCACTGACTCTGACTTCTGCATTGTGACAGAGTCCCCAGGGGATCCTAGGCACATCTAAAGCAAGTCAGTGGATTCCTCTGAGTCTTGTTTCCATGTCTTTGCAACGAAAGATCCTAAAATCTCCTCTACTTCCTCACAGGGTATTTAAGGACCAAACGCATGGTATGTAAGCATTTTTCATAAAGTATTTCTTATTGTGGTAAAATATGCCTAACATAAAATCGATCATTTTAACCATTTCTAAAGGTACAGTTCAATGGCATTAAGAACATTCATATTGTTATGCAACCATCACAACTATCCATCTCTAAACTCTTTGCCATCCTAAGCTGAAACTCTGTGCCCTTTAGAAAATAAATCCCCGTTCTCTCCCCACTCCCCCCACCCCCGCCCTCCAGGTCCTGGCAACCACCATTCTATTTTCTGTCTCTATGAGTTTGACCATTCTCGATACCTCACATGAGTAGAATCTTACAATGTTTACCCTTTTGTGACTGGCTGATTTCACCTCGCATAATGTCCTCAATGCTCGTCTGCGTAGTAGCAGGTGTCAGAATTTCATTCCTCTTTAAGGCTGAATAACAGACCATTGTACGTGTATGCCACATTTTGCTTATTCATGTATCTGCCGGTGGACCTTTGAGCTCTAACTTCGGCTATTGTGAATGATGCTGCTATGAACACGGGGGTGGGGGGTGTGTGTGTACAAATATCTTTTGACTCCCTGTTTTTTATTTTTGGGGGGGTATATGCCTGTAGGTGGCGTAACTGGATCATATGGTAATTCTGTGTTTAATTTTCGGGGGGGAGCTGCCATATGATTTTCCACAGCAGCTGCACCTTTTACATTCCCACCAGCACTTCCCAAGGATCTCCACTTCTCTACATTTTCATCAACACTTGTTATTTCCTTTCTCTTTTTCTTTTTAATGTAATAGCCATCCTAATGAGTGTGAAGTGTTACCTCATTAGGGTTGTGATTTGCACTGCCCAGTTATTAGTGATGGTGAATATCTTTTCATGTGCTTATGGGCTCTGAAGTATTTGATATCATGTACATTGTTGCAATTTTGAGATTATGATACTGAAGTTTGAATATACCGACTACTTTGCTCAAGAAATCTTACAGATTTCCTTTGTCTATCTTAGGAGGAAATGAGCCAAATTTTCTTCTGGAGACCAAGTGAGCTGTAAACACTATCTGAGAGTTGAGTCATGCAGCCCAAAAATACCATGGTGTTTGCCTTAATTTCTTCATCCATAAAATGGAGGGAATAAGTTTACCTTGTAGAGTTGTTTGGAGGATTAAGTGAGATAATATATGTCAAATGCTTAGTGAGTAGGTAAGAGACATTATTTGCTCTTCCTGTGCTGTGGGTGGAGAAGAGGAGGGATCCACGTTGGGGAATGTGGAATGCACACGATGGTGAGCGGAGAGGAAGGAGAAGGGAGGATGTGTTGAGGGCACAAAGCCAGTGAGGAGCTGTGTGTGGCATGCTTGGTGGATTTGTTCATGGGAGTGGGAAGCAGTGGGAGGTAAGGCTGGGAGAGTGGGCTGGGACCAGACGGCAGGGGCAAGGAGGGTGAATCCACCAGAAGAGGGTGGGCTTGTGAAGGCAATGGGGAGCCACTGAAGGTTCTGTGTTGAGAGGGACACAATCAAAGCCACCCTGTGTTTATTGTTCTTCCCAGGCAGGCATGACCCTCAAACCATAATAGCAGCCACCTCGAGGCTTTGATCTTGACTATTGCCGCTGTTTACCTTCTGGGGAGTACCCTGGATATTTACAAAGTGCCATGTAGTCAGTTTCATTAGTTAGGAGATAAGATTAATTAGATTTTTTGAGGCAAGTGAGGACTGGACTTAGCTTTGAAAAACACAGGCACTAAAGGGAGCGCTGCTGGAGGCTCAGCTGCTGGTTCTCTTTGAAATCTCACGTGTGGCCTCCTCAGTAATATTTTTAGCATGCAGAACACCATACCAGGAATTTCCCAAAAGCGATAAACCTGCCTTCAAGAAGATTACAATCTCATCCAGGAGGGGTGGGGGTGCCTCACTGATACAGTATGGAGTATTTTCAAATATATATACTAGGTAGTACTTAAAGGAAGTGCTGGGATGGGAAGGAGGGATGTGGTATAAGAGAGGCCGTCTTCTGTTTACTATATTTTAGTAGAACTGGCAAAGAATGGCAGTGTTTGTAACAAATCGTCCAACTTTCGTCTGTTTTTAATGAAAATCATATAAAAATTACTAATAAGTACAACACATCAAACTAGATGGCAGAACAGTAAACATGTAAAGTATTCATGTTCCCACTGAGCAGACTAATCGTTTAAAGTAAAAGGTTTTGTCTGAAGGAATGGCTATTAGTGGCTCTTGGTAAGTAAAACCTTCATTTGATTTCTAAATATATGTTTGAATTTTATAAATTGTACTTTTCTTACCAAGAAACCCAGTTCAGCTTGTATTTTTATATAATATGATTCTATAATTAAGGTGTTAGAAATGGTTATATTAACCAATTAAAGGGCCAACAGGATCACAAACAAATTTTGCTAACTTTTCCCACAAACAGTTATGCGCAAGCCAAAGGACGGCCCCTGCAGTGATTAATTCAAGGATCATTTCTGCAAAAGTCACCTCTTGAGCATGAAACTTACACTCAAGTAGATATCACTCGGAGTTCAGTTAGAAAAACAGAAACCACCTTGGGTATTTCAAGTAGGAAAGGATTTAACAGAAGGAATTTGAGGTTTGTAAAAAGAAGTTGAAAAGTCTGAGGTTGCAAATCAAGTCGCCTGTGGCACCTGGTAGCTTTAAGGTTTGCCACTGCAGGCTCATTACAAGAAGTTGCTACTTCCCAGGTCAGAAAGATTACAGGAAACTGCTGCCCATGGTCACAGCCATCCTGTAGCACTCAGGCTGGTAACTAGAAAGGGAAAACCTACAAGTTGCTGCAAAACATCACATCTGCTAAAGCCTGAACTTCCAGCTAAAGCCTGAACTTCCAAATCTTGCATGAGGTCATATAGATCATTGTCAGAATTGATGTCTAATCAAGCACCATGAAAGCAAAGGAGTCTGGGACATGTAATTACCAATCTTTCAGTCCTCGGATATATGGATGAACGCTGAAAGCTGGGGGAGGGGGGCGGGGAACGAATGCTGGTTGTCAAAAGAAGTATGGAATATCACTCCCATTTTATAAATGAGAAAACTGAGGCATGGAGGTCAGTACCTTCCCCAAAGATTCAAAACCAGGTCGATCTGGTTTCAGAACTAGAGGTTCTTAGCAATTGTACTGGGAAGTAGCTATCACATGGCATATAGCTCCAAAACTTAATTTGCTTCCTTGGCTTTAACTCTCATCAGCTCACATTCTTTTAGGCTATATAATTCAAAACAGACCGTTACAAAAGGATTATTTTGGCAACTTATTTGGTGGTATTTCCAAATTTGCTAACCTTTTCAACTCCTTCCAGAAAATGTGATCTGGGTAGCTCTTGCAATTACGGTTAGCTTCCTAGGTACAAAATCTTGGTTTGGCGATATTTTAGGGGGTGGGGTGAAGAATTATTTATGCTGCAGCTCCTAAGTCCATGCTTAAAGTCAAATTACTGCACAGACAGTATCTATGAAATCTCTAAAACAGGTCCAATTTTCCTTCTTCCTTGAGTTCCTTATTGATCTTGGCTTAGGATGAAGTTACAAGCAAAGGAACGAAATTGACACTTACTGATTATGACGGCCCCCCCCACTCCCCAGCCACAAAACAAAGGCCTAAGTAGAAAGCATGTATATTCAGTATAACTCATTTATTCATTCATTAACAAACATTAAACCTAGGTAACTTGCTGGATTCATTTATTCGATAAGCACACATCCATTGTGCTATGTACTGGTTATTGTCCATTCTCTCACCCCTCCAGCTCCTCCCCCTGTTCACACAGACCCATTCTACTCCCTTCTCTGCTCTGACTCTTGCATTATCAGCTCCCCCCCTCCCCCCCACTTGCTGACTTCCATTTGGGTTTGGTCAATGGGATGAACCAGCAGTCGACTGAAGGGTAAGAGAAGTGAGGCGTGGCAGCGTTTCCTCTTTGCTCCCTTTCTACATGCACCTCGCCTCTGACGGTGGATGTGTGTTTCCAGGACTCCAGTTTGTGTTGGGTAGTCCACTGCTCTAGAGTTCCCGCTGTCACTGGCTTCCAGTGACACCATTTTCTCTCCTTGTCCCTTGAGACCTAGGGATGACAATGGCTTCCCACTCTTGCTGGACCCTGGGTGCCTCACCATCCCTTGTTTATTCCAGTAATCCTGCCCTCACTTGTGCAGAGTCCCTCCATTAAATTGTCTTCATTGAAACCATATAGGTTACCAACTGCTGACTCTCCCGTGAAACCACCAGAATCACCGACTGATGAAACAGAGCTGAGTTTATCATTTACTATGATGAGGAAAAGCATCACCCTAGTGAGGTGTTAGTAGTATCTCAGAGGGAGAATACTCATAGTTTTGGGTCTGAGTTCAGTGGTTTAAGGTGGGTCTTTAAATTCGGGAATCAAATTAGAATCGGGCGCAATCTGTGATAAAATTGCAACAGACAGGAGAGAGTTTCGTAATGAGACTGTGTATAAATGGTGATTTGAGAGGCAAGCAGCTTTGGCCCACTGAGTGGCCTACTGTCCTGAGAGGTAGGCTGTTTGCCCAGATGAATCACCTATTGTCCTAGGAAGACAGCTGGCTGAGCAGTCTGTTGTTCAGATTAATGAGTATTGGAAGATTTTATTGGTTTAAGACCTTATCTTTCTGCGCCATAATTCCCCCAAACGAACAATAAAGTCATGCTGACACAAAGTCCTAACAATTAAGCCGTGGGGCTTCAGGTGTCTGACTGGCAACGTAGTGCCCACTGTGGTCATTCTTCAGCCCAAGCTGGAGGACAGACTATTGCCTTCCGGGGTCCTGTCAATCCAGATCTTCACCGCTGCTTGAGTCCGGATTGCACACCCGGTTTCTGGGGGTGGTTATTTCAACCTGTACAGATGCCAGGTCTTCTTATTTCTGGGCGATCGTTTGTGAGCTCATCTGCTGAGACAGTGGCTGCACAGCAGCAGCAAAGTTTCTAGAGATCACACATGTAAACATTGCAACATAGACAAACACTAAAAGAAAGATTACATTCAGAGTTTTTGGTACACTTCTGTGCCAGGAGCCAAGAGTGCCCAAATGAAATCAGGAGAACAGACTTGTTCTTTGTCTAGAGAGCCCTGAGAGCCAGATATGAGGGTATTAGCCAAATCACCTAATTTTATGTTTTTGTTTTGAGATCTCAGAGAATTCTGTGCGGATGTAAGGACAACATTCCTCCACTAATATAACCCCTATTCCCCCTTGAGAGGCCCATGTGATATCTAAAGTAGCTCTACTTGGAGGCACCTGGGTGGCTCAGTCAGTTTTAGCGTCCCATTCTTGGTTTCAGTTCAGGTCATGATCTCATGGTTCGTGGATTCGAGTCCTTCATTGGGCTTCTGCATTTGATGGCGTGGAGCCTGCTTGGGATTCTCTCTCTCCCACTCTCTCTCTCTCTCTCTCAAAAAAACAAAACAAAACAAAACAAAACAAAACAAAATAAAGTTGTTCTACTTGGCAGATAATGGGAGACAAGCTGGTTGGAGTGAACTGTTTTGCTGGCTTAAGTGGGAAACAGAAGAGGCTTCTCATGGTTGTATGATTACCTTGAACTCACCTTGGTCAAGTCATTTACCACAATGTCCTCTGATTTTCCCATTTTTAAGATGAGGGAGCTGGGATTATTTTTAGCATTTTTCAAACTGGGTTGTGATCCATTAGTGGACAGTGAGATCAATAAGGTGGGTCACAGCCAATTTTAAAATATGGGCTAGAATAGGACATAAATATCAGATGGGCTCACATAGCAAGGGTAAGTATTCTCTTGTGAAAGTATTCATGGCAGGTCAGGAGAAACAAGTTTACAAAACACTGGACCAGATCATCTTTAAGGACCATTCATTTGTTTGATTCTCCAGTTCCCAGGATGAACGTGTTTCACATGCTCATTGCAGAGTATAAACTTCTACATGTTTCTGAACAATGTTCCGCATGTCAGTAGAAAAGACAGATAGTCCTGTGATTTGGAAGGTTCAGGTTGTGAGGAATTGAAATGCCTCAGCAGGCTGACCTCTCTAGATATTCACCACAAGACTTCTATTTTTAAGTATTTGGTGTGATTAAAACCACTACAAATGTGAGCAATTTTATTTTTTAACAATTTCTGAATTTTAAACAGGTTTACTTTCTTTTGAATTCTCTTCCAATCGTTGTTCATGTGGATTTACACATCTTACCTCGTTATTTAAAAGAGCACGCATTTATGTTCAGGGTCACAACATTTTCTTACAAAGATTTCTACATAGTGAAAACTGACCTAGTTTAGAGCTGTTGCAGCTGTGTGGTATTCAGTTGTGTTCATATGTAAATAGCGTGATTTGAAACAGCACAGTGATTTATGCCATCAAGAAGTTTTGCGCTGACCGTCTCTGACAAACAGTTGTGTGTTTTCCTTGGTCAAACACTATACTGGTTTTAAAAGCTGGCAATTTATGATGTTAGCTGAGCCAAATGTTCAGAAGAACAGGGATTGTCCACCCTACCGTAACAGCCATGTGAAATGGTTCTTATCAGTAAAACTGAGTGTCCAGCTGGGACACAGGCAGGGTTTGGGCTCAGAGGAATGCTCAGATATGGACTGTGGCCAGCACAACTGGATCTGGAGGGAAGAAGACCCTAGAACCACAGAGTGTCAGAGCCAGAAATATCTGGAGTATCTCCTAATTGTACCCAACCCCCATTTACATGCAGTTTACAGGCTCAGATGGGGACTTTCCCCGTTTATAAAATGTAGGTAACAAAACTGGATCTTCTGACTACACAATCTTAGCTGCTTCAGAAGTTTTAGAAGATGAAGGTCCTGCAGACACCAGAAATGCAGAAGATATAAGAGAATACAAAAAGTATGCCATCCAGCAAGTTCAGACAGATGTCAGGGAGTGGCCATTTTTCATGGTCAAAGTCAGAGAGGAGCTTGGGAATACAGAGATCCCTCAACCCAGAAAGTAAGGCTGGTTGCTGTAAGGTAAACACCAGCACGCTCAGTGCTTGGTAAAGATTTTTGGGACTAGATTCTTGCCCTATACTGACAGGAGCTGGCTTCAAGGTGTGAACACCCCCAAATCTGCAGGGAAACCGAGAGGCCAAGGAAAGAAAGGTGAATCCTTCTGCTATGTGGTTCTGACTCGGGGGGAAAAAAGCAAAGAAAGTTCCAGGTGGGGAGCAGGGAGAAAATTTCTTCTATCATACAGCGTTGCTAGATAAAATGCAGGACACCTAGTAAGTTTGAATTTCAGATCGACCACAAATAATTCTTTAGCGTGAGCATGTCTTGTGTACTATTGTAAACGGTTATAGAGCTACATATATAAGAAAATAACAAAAACTTATTTGTGGTTTATCAAATTCAAATTTAAATCGTCACCCTTTGTTTTTATTTCCTCAACCTTGCAACTCTGCTATCACAGCCAGAATAATAAGAAATAGGATTACTCTCTGGGGTGATAGAGGTTCAAAGTCAGGTGTTTTGGAGCCATGTAGCTCTCTCTTGCCACCTACCACCCTACATGTTTGCACACAAGAAACATACAAACCATTGCTGGAGCCTCACCTTCCTATCTGAATAAATAGGCTGTAGTTTTACAAAGGACTCAATTACTAACATGGTCCTGAGGCTGAGTGTTCAGACTTCTCGTGCATCTCTGTAAGTTTCCAGAAGAGTGGAAGTTCACTAACAGGTCACAGAGCCTGTGCACGGGGGAAAAATTGGTCCCAGTGTGGAAAGGCCAGGGGATGGTCAAAGCCTGGCAGGACAAACACTTCTGCCTCCAGCAAGGAGTAGCTGCTCTACCTACCAGTTCAAGACAGAAAGCTGGCTGGCAGTTTGTGGGCGCTCGGCTGGATCGACGTAAAAACACGCATTTTAAGGAGAGCTAGTAGTTTGCTCCAAGATATTTCTATGTTCTGTTAAGTTAGTTCTGATTATGTTAAGGAAAACTGATAGGCAAAACTCTGAACTTGGAAAGTAAGCACAAGAGTTGCTAGTCCTATAGGAAATGCTGTACCAGAATGCCTCTTGCAGCATGGTTTGTGACAGTTAAAAAAAAAAAAAAGGCAACGGAAAATAAAAAAATGGAATGTCCATCTAAAGGGGCATTATATATTTATATGTGGAATATTTGGTAACTATGGCTGTTATCAAACATAATTAGCTAGAACCATGAGCACTTAACTGGGAGCACTGTTGTGCCATATAGCTAAATGGAAAAAAAAGAAACGATAATGTATACAATAGAATTTGTTTCAATAAAAAGAATAGAAACAATGGGGTGCCTGGGTGGCTCAGCTGGTTAAACGTCTGACTCTTTTTTAATTTTTTTTTTTTTTTTAATGTTTATTTATTTTTGAGACAGAGAGAGACAGAGCATGAACAGGGGAGGGGCAGAGAGAGAGGGAGACACAGAATCGGAAGCAGGCTCCAGGCTCTGAGCCATCAGCCCAGAGCCCGACGCGGGGCTCGAACTCACGGACCGCGAGATCGTGACCTGAGCTGAAGTCGGACGCTTAACCGACTGAGCCACCCAGGCGCCCCGTTTTTTTTTTTAATTTTTTTTTTTTTTAATGTTTATTTATTTTTGAGACAGAGAGAGACAGAGCATGAACAGGGGAGGGGCAGAGAGAGAGGGAGACACAGAAACGTCTGACTCTTGATTTCAGCTCAGGTCATGATCTCACTCACAGTTCATGAGATCGAGCCCCACGTCAGACTCCGTGCTGGCAGTGTGGATCCTGCTTGATATTCTCTCTCTCCCTCTCTCTCTGACCCTCCCCCACGCATACATGTGCTCTCTTCCTCTCTCAAAGTAAATAAATATGCATAAAAAAAAGAGTGAAAGCAAGAATGAAAATTCCTCCACCCTTCAGTAAGTGCAGGCATGTATTTGTATATATTTTTATGAGCAAAGTGTGGGATGATCCACCTTGAACTGTCAGTTATTCATCACCTGGGGTGACATGGGAGCTGGTGGGAACATTATTTGCTTTTTGTTTGTACCTCTCTGGATGTTCTGACTTATTACAACAGTGAGCATTACTTATGAAATTAAGAAAAAAATTAATGTCAAATAAAATATAGAAAATTGTATGACAGGCAGATTAAAAAAACCTTCACTGACGGGCTTTAAATAGTAGACTCCCTACTGATCTTCTTCCTCAATTCAGCACACACATGTAAAGCTATATTTCAATTCACAAAACTTGAAGTGACTTTTTCTAGGAATGTACTTTGCCCTGTGGTATACTTACACAGTTTACCCAGGGGAGTTAGCCAGAAGTAGATTTGGGCTTGCTGGGGAAAATGTTAGCTATTATGAGAAAACTGAGATGAGTTAATGGTAACAAATGGTTTTGTCAAGAATACAAAAGTGCAGGCTCTATTATCTATGAAACTGTGGAGCAGAAACCCTGCATATCAGTCTTGCAGTAAAAAAATGGTACATGTTTGCATGTGTTTGTAAAGTCTTATTTTTTAAAGATGTGTCCATTCTCTGCTTGTATCATTTATCTAGCGTCTGAAGGCTGGATTTTGGAGGTCCCCCTACTGTCAATACTAACCAGTGTGCTAATCCGGTCTTTTATAGAGTAACCCATCACTAAGACTGTGTTCTAGAGAGTTCTATGTATTTGTGTCCAAGAACAAAAAAATGATTAGGTGCTTTTTTAAAATATCTTTGTGTATTTTATATACTTACATTAAAAAGGTCTATATATTTTCGTTGTGTTACAACCACCATAGATTCTTTTAGAAATGGGGTGTGTTAAGAAAAACGAATATGAAATGCATAATGATGTTCACAGAGACAGGGCAGATGTTTGATATGGTCAATGGGTAAACAGAATGAGGGCCATCACCTTTGTATCTCCCTCAATTTCCAGCTGAACTAAAATACTGAATTGGTTTCCATCTAACAGGTGATTGTGGGGAGGAGGAACTTATTGCTAGATCACTTTGCTTTGAATTTATTGCAGCTCACTAAATTTATCAGGCATCTGCCCCATCCACAAAGTTGCAAGGAGGGGATGTCAACACTAAAAGCAAAAATTACTGTGAAGTATATGAGATAAAATGTATGCGTTATTCTGAAGGCCTTGGCAATGGCTGCGTTAGTCCAAGGAACACTTGTTACTTAGCTGCCTTATTGGCCCCCAAACCAAATCAAAACAAAACACCCACCGGTATATATTTAACAATATTCTATTTTTCATGAAGTAAAGGTATTTTTCAGTTATGTGAGATTTTTTTTTTTTTTGAGAGAGACCAGGAGCAGGGAAGGAGAAGAGAGAGAAGGAGAGAACCCAAGCAGGCTTCACACTTAGTGCAAGAGCCCCATGCAGGGCTCGCTGTCAGGACCATGAGGTCATGATCTGAGCCAAAACCAAGAGTTGGATGCTTAATCAACGGAGCCACCCAGGGGCCCAAGTTGGGTGAGATTTGTTAAGACACACAAAGACTCTGGGCTGCCCCAGATTAAGTGCTCTTGGCTCTAGGAGTGAACTCAAATGTATTGTAACCCTTGAAACATTGCAAAGCAGAGCATCTCAGGCTTTGCTTTGCTTTAACGTGTTAAGGGACTTGACCCAACCTGTTTTATATGCAAAAATGTCTCTTGCCCTTTTACCCTGAGGGCCTTTCCACAGCCTCCTGGAGGTCATGCAACCGGCCCCTTCTGATCCACACGATTTCTAGCCATTTTGAAGCCACGAGGGGGAAAATCATTCTTTGGACGGGAACTTTTGGAGGAAATTGAAATATATGCAAGTTTTTAAATGCACTTTCCACATCTGAAACCATTTTATGGACACAAGAGGATAATACTGGAATGTACATAATTTGGTTTCCTCATAAAGTTTGGTATTTTTGAGACTAAAAGAACTAAAATGTTTCTGAGAGAAATGTGAGCTTTTCTTTTAATCACAAAATCCAGGAAAACATTTGATTTGTTGAATTATTCCATTTTTGCAAAAAAAAAAAAAAAAAAAAAATCACCTCAGAACTCCTTTTCTCTGTGAGAAGAGAAAGAATTCCAGCGAGGACAGCCCTCCTCTAGGAGAAGATGTGCCTGGGGTTGTTGTGTCAATATGAAAGAAGCCACAACTTCCTGTGGCTGTATCTGCTCTGTAGCTCTTTCGTTCAGTGCTCCATATTTTGTCCTGTACCCTTTAGGGTGGGAGGGTTTGGTGGTAAATCCATTACCAAAACCACCTTACTATTAGCCAAAAAGCACACACACACACACACACAGTCCAGAAGAAAGAACAAAACAGCGTTGAACATCACTTCATGTCTATTATAACACATGAGGGTCTACAAGGAAGAGAGTTGAGAGGGTCTACTTTGTTCCACTCCATTCTCATGAGCCTTTCAATGGCTCTGGTGTGCAGCTGCCATATACAATATAGGGCCCCCAATTACATTTGTTTTTTTGTTTTTTTTTTTAGTTTTTTTTTTTTAACGTTTATTTATTTTTGAGACAGAGAGGGACAGAGCATGAACGGGGGAGGGGCAGAGAGAGAGGGAGACACAGAATCAGAAGCAGGCTCCAGGCTCTGAGCCATCAGCCCAGAGCCCGACGCGGGGCTCGAACTCACGGACCGTGAGATCGTGACCTGAGCTGAAGTCGGACGCTTAACCGACTGAGCCACCCAGGCGCCCCTTACATTTGGATTTCAGATAAACAGTGAATGCGTGCGATATTTGGGACATCTACTCATTTAGTATTACATGCATTCATTATTTATCTGGAATTCAAATGTACAGGGGCTCTTTGGGTTTGTATTTACAAAATCTAGGCGACCCTAGCTTGGGTGTCCCTTCTGGATTTTTGAGACCACCCCACATCTCTTCATCCACTCACTTATTCATTCAACAAGCCCTTATGGAGCATTTATTCTGTGCCAGGCTCTGTTCTAGGCAGAGGGGACAGCCCCAGACAAGATAGTTTTAACCTTGTTGGAAAAACAGACCAAAAAAATAGGTATTACAAAAGAAAGAAAGAAAAGAATCAGCAGGATAACTTCAGGTGGTGATGATGGAGCGCATAATGACGAGTGAGGCTGGTGGTCAGAGAAGGACCCCTGGGAGCACTGACTGAGCTGAGGCTCAAAGGATGAGGAGGAGAGAGCCATGGCAGGTGCTGAAGGGAAGGTGTTCCAGGCAGGAGGGATGAGCAAGCGGAGAGGCCTTCAGGGGAGAATGCAGCTGGATCTGCAAAGACCCGAAAGAAGGCCAGCAAGGGCTGGATGGGTGAGTGAGGGAGCTAGTGGTAATGGAGAAAGTTAGGGAGGAACTTGGGCTGGATGCCCCCCGGAGCACTGCTGGGGCTGCGGAATTGTGACCTCACAATCTGATTTATGGGTTTAAATGGTCCCTCTAGCTGCTCCAGGGAGAATGCATTTTAAGCAGGAAGGGGTGGAGGCTCAGAGGCCTTCTAGGAGGCTCTGCCCTCCTGCCTGATGGTGGTGCACTGGACGAGGGTGGGGGAGGGGCTGACGGCTTTGGAACACGTTGGAGAGCCTTGCTGGAGGACTTGCTGGAAAGCCACATGGTGAGGGAGGCACAGAGGATCCAGAGGATTCCCTGCAGCTTCTCAAGAGAAAACCCTTTCTCTCTCCTTCCCTGTCGCCTTTATCGTTTCCATTCTCCCTTATTCACTGGCCCGGTCCCTGCCCTGCTCAGTCAGCCCTCCGGATCCTGCTCTTCTGCTGGTGTGCAGGACAGGTTTTCAGTGAGTTCTAGACCCGCCTTTTGTTGCTGCCTGGGGCTGTGGCTGGGAGGGGGGGTGCTTTGGATTCTAAGGGTAGGGAAGGAGTCCTCCACCAGAGCCGACCTTCTTCTTGGCTCATCTTTTTTGGATGTCCTTCCAAATGTATTGGGTCTTCCTTCCCTTCTGCTCTTCTGACTTCAATCTACCCTCCCAGGCTCCAGGAACAGACACAAGATGCAAACTTGTCTAGTTTTGTATGTCTCCAGAGAATAGCTGTATTTGAAGTAAAAATTCCCGACAGGAGTGTGAGAAGGGTCAGTGGATGGCACTTGTCCCTTGACTTTTATACTTGTGGTAGTTCTGTTTGGATTCATGATTCCAACCAAGATGTTTCTTGGTTATTCCCAAGGTTAGGAAGAATAGTAAATACGGTAAAAATGGTAAATAAATCTGCTCAAGGAAATAATGTATATTGGAAGGAAGGAAATAAGCAAGGAAGGAAAGAAGAAGACAGGAAAGAAGAAAGGAAGGAGGGAAAGAGAGGGTAACAGCATGCTTCCCCAGAATAACATATGAGCAAGAATTTACTGCTTTATTTTCTTAATCTAATGGTCACCAAACCCCACCAGCACAGACATAAAGCAGAAGTAGTCTGAGAGCCAGTACTGATTCATATCTGGAATAGAGGGAGGCAGGGACTTAGGAAAACAAAACAAAGCAAAGTAAGAACAAAAACAAAATCGCCTTAACATGGGTTTGATCTTGACTCTGTCACAGCTGGTGTCGGGAGCCCCTGGAGGACAGGGCTGCGGTGTCTCCCATGCCCACAGCCCTATGTTTCCTAGAGGACGGGTCGTGGCCAGAATTCTGTGCATGTAGAAGGCAGAAGGAAGGAGCCAAGAGCACCTCCCTGGGCCCCATTACCTCATGTTTAAGGGAAGGAGTTGAACTGAAAGCTCAAAGGTCCCTTTCAGCTTCCACACCGCTCCGTCCCCACACCTCTTCTGTTTTCTCTCTGCTGCTTCACGCTCACAAATGTCTCTGCTGCCAACAACTGTTTAAAACACTTTCTTTCTTTTCCTTGTCTCTCTTACTTGCTTCAGGCATTGACCAGAATTCCCAGCAGTTTCTCCCTTCTGATGTTGGGTGCTTATTATATTTGGACCTTGGGGAGGACAGCTGAAGACATGGCATGGTGGGTCAGAGTCATGAACACTAAAATCTTCATATCAATATATAATCAAGTGCCAGAGAAGAGATCTGTGAAATTTAGATTTTTAATACTGGTTCCCTAAACGCAGCAGGCTGTGGTGATCACAGCCCCCCTCTCTTTGAAACCATATCAAGCTGCTTCTAGAGACAACAGCTACCACGTTCTGAAAGGTTTGGAGTCTGGCAGCTGTCCAGAAAAGTGGCTCCTTCCCCACCACGTACAGAGCTCACGGTACCTGCACAGGAATTACTACAGAAACAAATCTATCCTCCATTGCCTGACCTGGGTCTACTCCTTATTTACATATCAGGAGAAAAAAAAAAAAAAAAAAGAAAGGAAAAAAGAAAAAAAAGAGGAGTATTACTCAGAAAAAGTGTTATCCCATCAAGACCATTTCAGCCACAGACACAAAAGATGATGGCATATTGAAATAGAACACAAAAGAATTTTCCAGGAATGCCTGAGTGGCTCAGTCGATTAGGTGTGCAACTCTTGATATTGGCTCAGGTCACGATCTCGCAGTTCGTGGGATCGAGCTCCACACTGGGCTCCCGCTGATGGCTCGGAGCCTACTTTGGATTCTCTGTCCCTCTCTGCCCCTCCTCCACTCCCTTTCTCTCTCTGTGTCTCTCAAAAATAAATAAATAAACTTAAGACAAACTATCCAAATAGTAATCTGATTTTCTCCTTATTTTTCAGAGGAAAAACTCGAATATACAGGAAGAAGAGGGATAACATACACAGAGAACAGCCTCTGACACTGTTGTCACTAGATGGAATGCTTTTGACCGCAAACAACAGGAAACCCATTTAAATTTGACTTTAACAATATATTTTACATAAAAAATATAATTTAACATAAAAATTCTGTGGGTTAATGAGAGGCTCATTTATGTCATCAAGGATATAGTTTTTCTCTATCTTGAGACTCTGATTTATTTACTTAAGCCAGCTATCCTCAGGGTCCCCAAATGGCTGCCATTGTTCCAGGCAGCACACTGATATCAACATCCATGGCAGAAAAAGGAATGTTTCTCCCTGTTTTATGTTCCCTCTGAAGAGAGTGGAGAACCTTCTAGAAGCCTTGTCATCAACCACCCCACCCCCCATTTTCATTGATCATAAATGCATTACATGCATATACCATCTTAAATCCTTCACCTGGTGAGGGAATGAGACCACCATGATTGGCTTAAACCTGCACTGTCTGGTAGAAATATAATGTGAGTCACATATAGAATTTTAAGCTTTCTAGCAGTCAGTCGCATTAAAAACAACAAGAAGGGCCGCCTGGGTGGCTCAGTCGGTTAAGGGTCCAACTATGGTTCGGGTTGTGATCTCAAGGTTCATGGGTTCTGTGCTGACAGCTCAGAGCCTGGGGCCTGCTTCAGATCCTGTGTCTCTCCCTCTCTCTCTCTGTCCCTCCCCCCCTCACACTCTGTCTCTGTCAAAAATAAATAAATACTAAAAAAAAAAAAAAATTAACAATAAGAAAAGGTGATATTAGTTCTAATGCTATATTTTATATTGCCCTCCAACATATCTAAAATATTATTTCAACATTTACCCAATACAACATATTATTGATATTACATTGTTTTATTTTTTTTTAATTTAAAAAAAATTTTTTTTAACGTTTTATTTATTTTTGAGACAGGGAGAGACAGAGCATGAACAGGGGAGGGTCAGAGAGAGGGAGACACAGAATCTGAAACAGGCTCCAGGCTCTGAGCTGTCTGCACAGAGCCGACACGGGGCTCGAACTCACGGACTGAGAGATCATGATCTGAGCCGAAGTCGCCGCTTAACCGACTGAGCCACCCAGGCGCCCCGATATTACATTGTTTTAAATATCAAGTCTTTGAAATCGAATGTATATTTTACATTCACAGACCATCTCACTTCGGATTAGCTACATTCCAAGTGTGCTACAGCTCCATGTGGCCAGTGGTACTGTATTGGACAGTGTGGGTCTAAATGTAACAAGATTTATTGCCTGTGCACTGGGAAGGGGTCCAGCCTCCCTTGAATTCATGGCCCCTTAGAGGAGGGTGAACAAAGCTGGGGTTCTCTTAGCAAAGAGGAGGGCAGTGGTCACTGGGGTGGCAACTAATTTCATCTCTTTCTCATATTCCTTGGGTTAGGGAAGTTACCAGCACCTGCCTGGTCGGCAAGAGAAATGCGGGATCATTCTGGACTCCTTTCTTTTCCTCCTTTCTCTAACACGACAACTCATCAAGTTTCGTCAATTCTGGCTCCCACATCTCTCTCAAAGGGGCCTTCTCCTCTTCATCCCGTCTGCCACGGCCATGGTTCAGGACTCTATGTCACAATCCCACCCAACTCTGACTTCTGTGAGGCTGGTCCGTGGCTCCCCAAACTTGCAGGATGCAGTTCAGATCCTTTGGCATAGCACATAGCAGCACGGTTTGTTTTGTGCCCACAAGCACTCTCTGCTCTGACCTGGGGAGCGGTACTTGGAATGTCTGTGCTCTCTCACGTCTTCATACGTGTTTATGTGTGATTCCTTGTCTTTAGAGTACCCTCTTTCTTCCTCTTCTTCTTTTTCCCCTTTTATGTCCCTCTTCCAGGGAGCCTTCCTTCTCCCTCTTTCCAGATAGGATTAAGCACCATAAAGCTATGTTCATATTCTGCTCTAGCACATGTCAAACCGAATTGTGCTTTCTATACCCTCCCCGTTAGATGATGGGCGTCTTGAGGGTAGTGGCTGTGCTTTGATCTCAGAACCCCACTGCATAGCACACAGGGCCCACGTGGCACAACAGCCGGCAACGTAGAGGCTCCATGTCTATTGAATGGGTGGATGGATGGATGGATGAATTCTATTCTCCTTTCTAGTCTTTTCCCATCCGTGATGGGAAAGCAGCCCTTCCCAGCTTCCTGCCTTTGAAAACTATTATTTTCCCAGGCTGCCATCACAAAGTATCACAAACTGAGTGGCTGAAACAACAGAAATGTTTTGTCTTTCAGTTTTGCAGGACAGAAGCCAAAAATCAAGGGGCTGGTAGGGTTGGTTCCTTCTGAGGACTGCGAAAGATAATCTGCTCTGTGCCATTACCCTGTAGCTTCTGGTAGACTCAGGCATTCCTTCTCCCAGTGGCTGCCCTCTGTAGGTGTGTTTGTGTTTCTCCTGCTTAAAAGGACATCAGTCAGATTGGATTAAAGCCCACCCCAGTGACTTTATCTTAGCTTGATAATCTGCAAAGGCTCTCTTTTCAAGTGAGGTCACATTCGCAGGTACTGGGACTTAGGACCTCAACATCTTTGGGGTGAACACAATTTAACCTAGAACAAGACTCAAGCTAAAGTCTGGTGTATTTATTTTCTATTGCTGTGTGACAAATTACCACAAATTTAGCAACTTAAAACAACACACGCTTATTATCTCATAGTTTCCATAGGTCAGGAGTCCAGGCACGGCTTAGTTGGATCACTGTTCACTCGCACAAGGCTCTAATCAAGGTGTTGGCCAGAATGCGTTTTTATTTGGAGGCTTGGGAAAGAGTCTGCCTCGAGCTCATTCAGGTTGTTGGCACAATTCCTGTCCACTGAGGGCCCTTGTCTCCTACTGGCTGCCAGCTGGGGGCCGCCTGCAGTCTCCTGCCGTGTGGTCTTCCCTGTAGGCAGTTCACAGTGTAGACGTTTGCTCCTTCAAGGCTTGTAGGGGAGAGTCTCTCTCTGTGGCTCCAGACGGCTTCTTTCTCCAGTTATGGGAGGGGCATAGTCTGTGGCCATATTCTATTGGTCACAAGCAAGTCACAGGAGATTAGACAAGGGAGGTGACCTATTGGGGTCACCTTAAGGTTTATCTGACACAGTAGGTGTGGGTTTTTTTGGTCTCCCAACTTGCCCATAGCAACCTTGTTCTGTTTCAGTCTCAGATTCCACAAAATCTGCTAAGGAATGTGGGGAGGGGGAAGGACTCAAGAGAGTCCAGTGGCCTCAAGAGAGCATAATTTAAAAAAGTAAACTTGAATTAAATTGACTTTAATATTAAATTAAAATTAAATCAATATACATTTTAATTTTTTTTAACGTTTATTTATTTTTGAGACAGAGAGAGACAGAGCATGAACGGGGTCAGAGAGAGAGGGAGACACAGAATCCGAAACAGGCTCCAGGCTCCGAGCTGTCAGCACAGAGCCCGACGTGGGGCTCGAACCCATGAACCGTGAGATCATGACCTGAGCTGAAGTTGGACGCTTAACCGACTGAGCCACCCAGGCACCCCAAATTGAATCAATATTAATAGCAAATATTATTTATTAAATCATATGATGTATTTACATGCGACATTTAAATAACATTTATTAGTAAACAATATTTGACATTGAAATGGCTATACGGACATCATTATCATCACCATCGCTGAAATCAAGGGATGACTGTGTGCCAAGTACCATTCTAACACAACACAGTGTATGGTATCTCATTTAATCACAACTGACCTATGTGATGGGGACTATTATTATTCCCATTTTACATATGATGATACTGAGGTCCAGAGGGGCCAATGGAATGTCCCAAAGTCACACTGAGGGAGCAGCTAAGAGACATGACGTTCAAATTTCTGACCCCAAAAGACTGCTTGATGGCAAAACCCACACACTTCACTGTTAGGATTGACTGGCTGCCTTTGAAATGGTGCTTCTCACAGGATTAATGTGGACACTGCTAGCATTTTTCTCTGTAATTCTCTTTTCCCCAGCCTTTCCTTAGGATAGGTCTATCTTTCATGAATGGTTAACCCATTCAATCAAATTACTGATTGAATAATCAATCAATATTCAAAGGTATAAACAACTTACAAGGCAAACGGGATTAGTTTGTAGTTAGATATTTCTTAGCTGGTATTGGGGACATTCAGATGGTTCTCTACAGTGAGACACCTTTAATACTAATACTATCCAGCCTCAATTTTCCTGGCTTGTTCTGCCTCTGTCCACTCAAATTTGGCAATATTTAAGAATGCTGTCAGCAAATCACTCAGTAGTCTAAGTGTCTGTGAACATAGATGAATGCTTTATTTTAGAAAAATGAAGGCAAGAAACAAGAGTCAGAAGTCATAATTTCCACAAGGACGTTTGTGACACGGGAATTTTTTGAGAGCACTTTGCATTTTTGGCTTACATGTAGTTATCACACAGGTGACTGAAGTCACTGATACCGAGAAGGTAAGGGACATGAAGAACAGGCAAGAGTATCGTGTGACGGCTGACTTTTCTCAGGCTCTGGGCATAAGATCTCTGGAAATCTGTGCTAGACTCAGATCCTAGTACTGTTTTGTTTTGTTTTTTTGTTTTTTTTTCTGTTTTAAGTTTATTTATTTACTTTGAGAGAGAGAGAGGAAGACCACGAATGGGAGAGGGGCAGACAGCGAGGGAGAGAGAATCCGAAGCAGGCTCTGTGCTGTCAGTGCAGAGCCCAATGCCGGGCTCGATCACACAAACTGTGAGATCATGGCCTGAGCCGAAATCAAGAGTTGGATACTTAACCGACTGGGCCACCCAGGCACTCCCAGATCCTAGTTCTCAGTGTGAAATTTCACTATAAGAGGAATCAACCATTAGAATTCTATGAGAAATTCCAGTCTTTTACAATCACTTACATGTCATTTCTCTGGGTGACATTTTCTGACTGATAAAATTGGAGTACTAGGTTTGTTAACTTCTCATATATTATGGTTACAATGACGAAATTCAGAATCTACTTAAGGGGGTGAAACTTTTGCAAGAAATAAACCAGAAACATTTTTCTCTGAACAGTGACTGAGGACTTTCCATTTTCAATCTGATGAGGTATCATTTCAGGTGCTACAAGCTTGCCATACTCATTTATGCATCCCCTGACCATTAAAACAGGGCTAGCAAATTAAAACAGATATAGCAGAAAGAAGAAAGTGAAATCATGATGTTGTGGGTGCAACATCACAACATCCCCGCCTCCTGATGCTGAGAGACAGGTGTCATCGGCAAGCATCTGGCAATGCCTACAAACCCATCTCATGATCGATCGCCTTCCTCTCCTAATCAAGATGGCACCACCCTTCCTTTCTCCTCCTCTGCCCACTCATCCTTCAGGAGGGAAAGGAAATACTTTCCAGCTTGCAGTCCCCATTTTCTCAAATAGTCTAAATTTGTGTCCTGAGCCTGCACACCTGAGACCGGTTTCTCTCTTCCCTCACTCCCACCCGACATTCTTGTTTCCCTTTATGCACTTAATAAGGCTGACCACAAACCTGAGTCTTTGTAAATTTGGGAGATGAGACACAAGAAAAGTGTAGAGGAATAAATCAAAACACAAGGTTGATCTTTTTTTTTTTTCTTTTTCTGAATGTCAGCTTCGAAAAACTCTTCCTGCTACAGGCCAGGATAAATGTTAATGATTCAAAAGAAGGAAGAAACAGTTGATACATTCATTAATTAGATTGTATTTGTAGCTCTACTACGAAAAACACTTGTTAGCACAAGTGAGATCCTTGACTTACTGCAATTTTTTCTCTCACAATGAAAATATCTTTTTTTTTTTTTTTATTTTAGCACAGAGCCTGACTCAGGGCTCGAGCCCACGAGCGGGGAGATTATGACCCAAGCCAACGTCAGGCTTAGCTTAACCAACTGAGCCACCCAGGTGCCACTCAAGTTCTGTTTATAGACACATTGCTTAACCTAACCGCTTTCAAAGTTAATGGCTATCTCACAGGGTATTTTAAAACAATGGGTGGGTATTGCTTTACTTTTGTATAAATAAAAGAATCGTTTTGATAATTTTCTCACAAACAAAGGAAGCTGACTACAGAAGCAAATTGACCCCTTCTATTCTTCAAATAAAAAAAGTGGCCAGTAATTAAAAATGAAATGAAACTTCTTCAGTTTCAAATATTTTAAGCCCCACTGGGCACTCCAATAAAGGTATATAACCAGTTTCCCCTTTTGCTTTGGCTCCCATGGACTCAAACCAAATCTGTACCCACTACTGAATAATCACCCAAGACCATATGACATGGGATTCCAGACGCTGGTGAGCCCCCAACTACAAATAAGGAAAAATATTAAGACTTTCAAATGGGCAAAAGCAATTACCAGACATCTTTGCAAAGGAATGTTCAAGAGTCTGGGATTATGTGATGTTCTAGGAATGCGCACCCCTGTTTATCTTTGACTAGACTTATTTTACAACTCCTTAAAATACAGAAAACTGATAGCAGTGCAAATAATTGCCTATAAAAATACAGATAGTTTGTCTGCAGAATGTGATTGATGTTTGCTCTATGGGTAGACCGTGTTTTACAAATTCATCTCACCATTTCCTCACTGTATTTATAATTTGTACTTATTTAGAATTTGTTCATCCTTTCCTGCCAAGTCAGTTCCCTCTCCTGTCTCTCTGCTAAACGTCCTCCATCACCTACACACTCGGGTCTTTCCTGGAGCCACTTTCTGCTTGTGGACTGATAACTTTTTATTATTTCTATTATTTATTATTAATTTGCTGAGGTTTTTAGGATGGTGAAGAGATGAATGTGTGTATTCTGTTTCCTGAAAATTTCTCCATGCTTTCTTCATTTTCATTTCTTGTGAGGAGTTGGATTGTATCCCTTCAAAATTCATGTGTTGAAGTTCTAGCCCCAGTACCTCAGAATATGATCCTATTTGGAAACAGGGTCATTGCAGATGAGGTCACATTGGACTAAAGTGGGACCCACATCCAACATGACTGGTGTCCTTATAAAAAGGTGAAATTTGGACACTGACATGCACACAGGAAGAATGCCATGTGAAGACAGTAGTTATGCTGTTAAAAGCCAAGAGACTTCCAGAAGTAAGGAGAAGGCCTGGAACAGATCTTTCCCTAGCTTTTCCAGAAGGAACCAACCTTGCCAAAACCCAGTCTTGTACTTCTGGCCTCCAGAACTGTGAGACAATACATTTCCATTGTCTAAGCCACCCATCTTGTGGTACTTCGTTATGCTGGCCCCAGGAAACGAAAACGCTTTCAAAGTCTTCTTTTGACGTGTGTATTCTTGCAGGTCGCCTCAAATCTTTTATGGAAGAAAGTGGAGAATAAATAAATAAAAATAAGACTGAGGCTTTGGTTACATTCAGCAGCAGCGTCCTGAATGTGGACTGTGAATTGTTGGTGTGCGAGGTAGTGTGTTGACTGTTTTGTAGCATGGATCCAGGAGCTTAGTTTATGTTCGATTCGATACATTTTAATTGTTGGTAGTATTATTATTATAACTAAATGTATTTGGTATTCTTTAATCTCATTCAAAATTGAATTTGGAGAATTTTTATAACTTCTCTGATGGGATTATTTCACTTAAGAAATATTTGAGTCTGGGGGCACCTGGGTGGCTCAGTCAGTTAAGCGTCTGACTTTGGCTCAGGTCATGAACTTGTGGTTCACTAGTTCGAGCTCTGCGTTGGGCTCTGTGCTGCCAGCTCAGAGCCTGGAGCCTGTTTTGGATTCTGTGTCTCCTTCTTTCTCTGCCCCTCCCCCACTTGTACTCTGTCTCTCTCTCTCTCTCTCTCTCTCGAAACTAAATAAAACATTAAAAAATTAAAAAAAAAAATAAAGAAATATTTGAATCTGGAGCACCTGGGTGGCTCAGTCAGTTAAGTATCTGACTCTTGGTTTCAGCTCAGGTCATGATCTTGCAGTTTGTGAGTTCAAGCCCCGCTTCAAGCTCTGTGCTGACGGTGTGGAGCCTGTTTGGGATTCTCTCTCTCCCTCTCTCTGCCCCTCCCCCACTTGCTCTGTTTCTCTCTCAAAAATAAACTTAAAAAAATTTTTTTAATAAAAAAAAGAAATATGTGAGTCTGTGCGTCAAGCAGGCACAAGGCTAGATTGTTGCCTATGGGGCAGGGAACTTGAAACCAACACTAATAGGGTGTGGTTCTCTCTCTCAAAACACTAGTAATCAGGACTGTCTTCTTGGTTTTGTTAGGAGCCTCACCCTCATCCTGGCCCTGGTGAGAGGTTTTAGGAGGCAATACAAATCGGAAAGCACTCGCAGGTTGCTGTTACCCCTGTTAAAGCTAAAGCATTTCTCTAATGGAGAAAGCCTGGTACACTTGGAGATAGACAGTCACACTAAAAATTCCTACATTAAAGATACTGTACATTAGGTGATGACTTTCCATATCGGTCATTTAATTTATTCTTGACATCATTAAAAACTTTTTTTTTTTTAATTTATTTTTGAGAGAGACAGAGCACGAGTGGGGGAGGGGCAGAGAGAGAGAGGGAGACACAGAATCCAAAGCAGGCTCCAGGCTCTGGGCTGTCAGCACAGAGCCCGATGCGGGGCTCAAACCCACACACAGTGAGATCATGACCTGAGCCAAAGTCGGACGCTTTACCTACTGAACCACCCAGGCGCCCCTAATTTTAATTTATTTTTGAAACCGTGCTTGGGACACTTTAAGTGTCTGTGCTTGGGACACTTTAACAGCCAGGTAATGTTGGAAGCACAGGCTCTTCAGGGACACTCCTTAGGCACAGTTTTACAAAGCCTTAAGAGCACGGGGACTATCCTGTGCCCACTCGGTGGGTCCCTTCTCTGGGTGGCAGCCCCCACCCGCTCTGAGCTGAGGCTACAGCTGGGAAGAACTTGGTGGGCAGGTACGTGTTCTGTGCTGAGCGCACACTCCTTGCTTTGCTGTGCAGCTGTGGCCATTTGCATCCGTCGACGCTATTTACGACACTTTGTACTTTCTCAGAAAGAACCATCTCATTTTCTGACTGCAGCTGCCCACACTGGTCTGGCTGCCGCTGGGGTTTTCCAGCAGGCCCCCACGCTGCCACATCACTTCAGACAATTTTCAACACGTTCTAGGGCCTTCTGCAATCCCAATTTACTTGGGTTTCATGTCTGCCCACTCATTCATTTCACCGCTGTGCGATCAGCACCTACTGTGTGCCAGACACTGCTCAAGGCTCTGGGAATTCTAAGACAGATGAGGTGCAAATCTGTCTCTGAGCAGCTTAGAGGCTGCGGGGTAGACTGGCAGGCTTCTGGGCTGTTGGTGTTAGTCTCTACTTTCTCTTCCGTCTGTTTTCAAACCAGATCCTCTGGGGAAACCTGCCACCCTGCAAGCCTCTCTTTCCATTCATTGTCAAACTTTACAACGGGAATACACTTAGGCCTTCAATGCCCTGCAGTGTGGCTTCTTGCCTCCACGCCAGCCCTCTGGTAAGACCACGGGTCACACCTGCCCCTGTGCCCACTGAGGAGTCCAATGTCTTTCGTCGGGTTTCACTTATCTTTTGACTGTGACTATGCAGTGTTCGACCCAGTAAAACACCTGTCAGTCTCGGTACCTTGATTTCATCCTGATCTTCCTTCTCTCTGAACTAGAACCCAGTCAATTCCAGGCCAACATGGTCCCTCCCATTTCACGCTCATTCATCTCGCAGGTGTCACAGATTCCTCTTGTGGCATCTTTCATATCGATGCCTGGTAGTGTTATTTTTGTCATATTGTCATCTGACTTTTCATGTGGATCGTTCTTGTTCTCAGAGCTAATAAGCAACCTCTTCCTGTTGGATATGCTGGAATTGAGGGTAGATTGGCCCCCGCTTTTTTTAATTAGTTGGCTAGTGCGCCAGGCCTGGTCTTTGAGCCCTCACATCCATGTCTTGCCCTTCCCGGCTCTGCTCTATATTGCAGGAGACTGACCCCTGCAGGCTGAGTGTCCTAGGATCCTTGCGTCAGCTGGTTGCTGGCGGAGTTTGGTCAATGGGAGGCACTAATGGGAACTGGATGGTGGGAGGAAGGGAGAAGCCATGGTATTTCTCCTTGTCCTTTCTTGAATCCGTAAATGCCTCCCCGATAGCATCTACGGCAGCTCCTTCATGGATCCAGCCTCCACTGGACCAGCACACTGTGGTTCCAACTTCCACAGGGTGATCTGGCTTCTGGATTCTGGTAACATCGTCTTCTCCTTTTGACCCTCTACTCTAGGGGTGGCAGTGAGTTTCTGCTGTTGTAATTTCTGGGTTGCCTTGCCACCTCCTAGCAGCCACTCAGCTTTGTTGTGTCCCAAGAAACCAAAATACTCAGAGTGGTTTCTGTTTCTTGGCTGGACCATGGCTGATATGATTATTCCTTCCTCCTTCTTTCCCTCCCTCCCTCTCTCTTCCCTTTTCTTACCTCCCTCCCTTCCTTCCTTTCCCCCTCCCTCCCTCTCTTCCTTCCTTCCCTTTCCCCTTCCTTCCTTCCTTCCTTCCTTCCTTCCTTCCTTCCTTCCTTCTTTCCTGAAAGTAGTAGAACTCATAAGGTGATTGTTTTTGGATTTTATGCCACAGATTATCTTCCCAAAGCAGACTACCACTCTTTGAACCCTTCATACTTCTTTGAATCTCCCAACACCATTGGCATAATATGAATGAAAGAGATGTGTATGGCTGGTCTGGGAGCCTATCATTTTTATAATACATATATGGGCACCTATACCTGACACTCTCTATTCCAAATATACAAATGAAAATTTTGGAGATGATCTATTTGTAAACGGCCAACTTGCTGGAATAACAACAATACAGGTCTGGTTTTTTGAGAACGACTGATTACTAAAATCAGAGAGACTGCCATGTTCCTCCTGGCTAGTTTCATTTCACCTGGGACTGACATTAAAGGAAACATGTTGCTCTGGGTATGGATACAGGTTCTTCACTGCGTCTATCTGCTGGGGACGAACTGGAGCATGAAAGTCAAAGAAAAGGCAATATTATTTCTTCAAAGGTGCCTATCCCTTTTGGAAATAATACTTGACTTTTTTTTCTAATGTCACTGAATTGCTGGCGTCATCGGTAGCAAATCTGGCTTACGGAACCTTCTATCCGCCACGCTAGGAGTCCTTCCTGTGAAATGCCACCCCCTTGATAACATTGAATTGTGGTGTTACATTGCATCACTCAAAGAGGAAATGAGAAATGAAACAAACCTTACATATGCCTCCCTTCTACTCAGCTGTAAGAGTTGGTCTTCTATTTTCTTCTGACGACTGATTATTCTCCATCTCATGGCAATTTCTATGTCATGCTTTGAAAAGAAGTAAAGGAATACAGTGAGAGGGAAACAAGAACTTGTAATTGTTGATCTCTTCATGGACACAGGAATGGATTACTTTCTGACATATTTGCCATAAATACGGATACGGAAGGAAGCTGCCTGTTGCAAAAGTCACCACGTGCTGCCAAAGCAAACATAGTTACTATTAAAGATGCCTGTCTTTAGAAAGCACTGAAATGTACCAATTTTTAAAAATTGATCTTTAAAGGTTATAATCAAATCCTCTGATTCATTCTCCCTGTCCCCCCCCCGGAAAGGAATCATTTCTTACACGGCTGTCCTAGCAGATAGGGGTTGGAACGGGCATGCCATTTACTGTGCAGTGCCGAGGTAAAGAAGACTAAAGGGAGTGGGGATGATGTTGCCTAAGGGTTTTATGCAAGGAATTGGATAGCTTGGAAGGTGAGCCAGAAACCCACACTCACAGGCAGTTTCATAATGATCACAGCAGGAATTTCTGTGGTAATTTTGCATATATAACTTTCATACCTAATTTTCAGTGCTTCTGCACATGTGCCCCATATGTTTACCCCAAAGCATTTTTTGCCTCCAGCTGGAACATGTTCAGAAACAACCTGTGACATTTTCACATGCACAAGCTAAAAGTGCCTGTATCTATTCCTCAGTGTATCCACAAATGTCCGTTTACTGCTGGTTCATTTTCTGTTCTGTTGCCATTTCACAGCAATAGGTTGAAAGGTGCCCTAAAGGTGATCTTCATGGCTCCCAGTCAAGTGCAGAAAGCCAATGTAAAGACAGAGGCCGACTGTTGGAAAAGGTCATTGCTGCTTTCATCAGCTGACACAGGAACCAATGAACAGGTAACTTATCAATGAAAAAAAAAAAAAAGCCATGAGCAAAGTCAGCATGTTGCATCTTCAGTTTTGTATCCTGTGCAGGTTGGAGATCAGCCTTGCTGCTGGCTGGGGGTGGGGTCATGGGGAGGGGGGTGGTGTGTGAGGAGGAAGAGAGAGGATTTGCTTTGGCTGAGAGGACTTTTTTTTTTTTTTTTTAAACAGGATAAAATTAGGTGGAACAGGAAGACATACATGCATTTATGGAAGGAAAGCATGCTGGTTGCTAAAATTTAGAGCTTCGTTTTTGATGACTAATTTATCTTAATGGAAATAGTACTCTTGGAGGGGTAATAAGGTCAGAGTCAATGGCGGTTACTATGGGTGCAGCTGTGAGTGAACCACCCAAGAATGACGGGCTGTGAGGTTGCTGAGCTTTGCTCAGGCTGTTCCAGTCTTGCACTGTTGCTAGGTGGCTCTTAGTCTTGGATGGACCTCACCCTCATGTGCATACCTCAGTAGAGTCCCTTCATCTCTGAGAGGCCCTCTTTGATCACAAAGATGCCCACTAGCCCTTATTTGACCAGGCTTAACTAAAGATCGCTGGAAGGACTGGTTGCTCAGGTTTTTTGTGTTTTTTTTTCTGTTGCATTATAGAAGTCAGTGCAGGGAAGCTTATATGAGCCAGCAAATTGGAGCCAGGTTGTAGACGTAATTTAAAACATTTGTAAAACAAGCATATATATATATATATATATATATATATATATATACACATACATATATATTATTATATGCCTATATATTATATATATAATTTATATTTCTAGGTTTATAATAAATATATATTATATATAGTATATATATATAATAAAATATTCATATTTCTCTCTCTGTATTTGTATATACAGAAAGACAGCCCTTTAGACACTTGAGTTTGCAGCTGAAAATGGTTTGTGTGTGAGGATTTGGGGATGACATTCTATTTAGTTCTCCCCTGAGTGACTTTGATTTTCCACCATCAAAACAAAATCTACCTGTTTCTTTCACAGCACACACCCTTCACACAATTAGCACAGCATCTGCTCATTGTTTTGCAAGAGTGCTTATTATTAACTATGAGCTGAGTTAGACGATTTCACTAGCTGGATTTTCATCCTGGCTCTGCCACCAGGCAGTAGCTGTGTAACCTTGTTCAGATCACTTAACCTTTTTTGACTTGGGTTTCCTGTTCTATAACCTAAGAGGATTAAAATAGATCAGTGATTCCCAACCTCTGGGCCTCAGCCTATTAGTGAATCACGAAATCAATCTGGTGAGTTGTGATCAGCACTTTTTAAAAAGAACAGAATAGAATAGAAAATATTAGAGTGCATTACACGTGGTATGACTAAATATTGCTTCCAAACATGTCTGTTTCGGTTAAGTCTAGGTTTACATAGTTGTCTGTGTACAGGGTTGCGATGAGAAATGTTTTTCTTACTAAAGGTGATTGTCAAAGAGGCTTGAAAACACTGAGACAGATGATCTCTTGGGGTTCAAACCTAAGACTCCCTGAAACAGGCACCCATAGTCAACCAGTTCATGTAATAGTACATATCATCAAAGAACTGAGAGTGTGGTTGAGAAAACGGGAGTGGAAAGGCATGTGGAGCTCCCCCTTGTCAGGATGAGCCTCTAGCTTACTGAGAAAGGGACTCTCCAGAGAGAGGACACCCTGGTGGCCAAGACCACGGAGAGAAACATCCAGTGCTCCAGCTCATCCAGACTGTTCACCAGGATATTGTGATGATTCCTGTGGCACCTGTCTCTCTTCACCTCCTCACACTTCAATCCCCGTCCCCCAATGCCCCCCGTCTCCCTCCTTCTCCAAAAGAGTGTGCAGGAGGGAGAAATGATCAGGTTATTTTGGGGATGGCCTCGAGCACATGAAGAAAGCACTGTGGCATTTTTCCTCTGGTTCTCTTTGAAAGACTAATGTCCAAGACCATCTCTTAAAAAGGAAGAGATCATCGAATGGCTGACAGCCCACAAAGCCTGCACTTGAAAATCAAGTGCCCTGTCTCTGAAAAAAAAAAAAAATCTTTCTCACGCACAATGTTGCCCTGGTTTCATTTACTCTGAAAGAGATTTGGTCTTTACAGGAAAACCCTCACTATTGTTAACAAGATGTATCTCGCAAAAAATGTTGTTGACCTCTCTCTCCCCTGTTCCATGGTGGAGGTGTGGGCTGAAGAGGAAGGAAGGTGAGTGTCCTCTGCCCTGTTATTTATTCTCCCTGAACTTTTTGAAAATGCATGGCTGGTACTAGCCCATCTCTCCCTGACTCGCCCAGAGCAAGGGTGCCTTTTTCTAAGTGACACCAAGGTGCTGTATGGACTGGCAGCCGTCCTGGGTGTGAGTTATCGGTCCCAAAACTTTGTGTTAGGTGCTGTAGGGAGATTTGTTGGAAGTGTTCCTGAAGTGTAAAGGGGAAAGCGACCGAGTGGTGCCTGGTCAGCCAAAAGAAAGTCGGAACTCCAAGCGAGGGGAACAGAACACTGGAACACGTGGGGTTCTGCATCATGCCAAAGGCTGTCCTCCACTGGTGCCATTGGATCTTGCCATCAAAATCCCATCAGTGAGGAGAAGTAAGCCTGAGGATCGGTACCCGTTCCAATAGCACGACTCACATGAAACAGACAAAACTGAATCCAGAGCAGGGTGATCCCCGATGCCAAGGTTAATAAATTTGAACTGAGCTGCATTTACAATGCACGCGTCAGCTTCTGATTCAACAAGAGATTCCTTGATCCTGAGTGAATCCAACACTGTATTGTGACATGGAGAATACATGGAGAAATAAAATTATAAAAAGTGAATCATTCTGAAAGATTAAATGAGGTCCCAGCATAGTCTCTTTCTCTCTTCTTTCATCTTTTTTAAAAGAAACAAACTTTCTGACTAGTTTGGAGGCTTTTACAAAGTACCATCTGATTTTGCAGCCAACATTTTAAAAAGATATTGCTTAAAAAGTCATTTGCACCATTCATATGATATCTGGTGAAGGTGACTTTTCTCCAAAAATAATACAATTACTTTAAGAGGTATTTTAGGTTGTTGGTGGTTGGGACATACAAAGAAAAAAAAAAAAACTCACTGAATTGGTGATAGGACTCTATATTTTATATGCTTTAAATAAAAAGGTGTTTGGGGTGCCTGGGTGGCTTAGTCAGTTAAAGCATCTGACTTAAGCTCAGGTCATGATCTCACGGTTCATGGGTTCGAGCCCTGCATTGGGCTCCGTGCTGACAGCTCAGAGTCTGGAGCCTGCTTTGGATTCTGTGTCTCCCTCTCTCTCTGCCCCTTCCCCACTCACTCTCTGTCTGTCTCACACTCAAGTCGGTTAAGCTTCTGACTCTTGATTTTGGCTCGGGTCATGATCTTACAGTTTGTGAGATCAGGCCCCAAGTCAGGTTCTGGGTTGTTGGCTGCAGCTGCTTGGGATTCTCTCTCTTCCTCTCTTCCCCTCCCCCACGCTTGCTCGTGCTCTCCCTCTCTCAAAAAAAAAAAAAAAAAAAATCCCACAAAGAACGTCAGGCTATAGTGTTATTTCTGAAAGCAAAAGTCATTTTTCCTCTACTATTGAGGGGCAGGTTTAGAATGTCCTGGATAGCTTTAATGAATACCTGTTGGGTAATTTTATAACCCTTTACTGGATATTCAACACACTGTTATGTGAGGAAGTATTGGAAAATGTATTTTATGCAAGTTTGTCCTTCGCTGTCTTTGTTTATATCATCTAATCTAAGCACATTGATTCGTTCATTTGACAACTATTTATAGAATGCCTAGGATGTGTGCTGGCCTCTGGAGACAGGGGTGAAAGACCAAGTGTCTGCCCTCGGGGAGCTTATAGCTTCTGGGAGAGGGGGAGAAAGATCATTGCGTAAGCATGTTAGATGATCAGAAGAAGGGTAAGGGATGGTCGGAAGCCCTGAGGGTGTGGGGGAGGGGGAGAGGGGAGCTGTGTTATTTCATATAGTTCCAGGCATAGTTCCAGAAGGGTAGCCATGTCATTATTTTATCGCTAAAGTGCTGTAGAGCAGAGACAAGAAAGAGGGGAGGGAGGCTATAAAGGCCAGGGAAACAAATACTTGTCCAGACCTTTTAGCTTCAATGGGAATGAGGTACTAAGCAGACTGAAAATTGGGGGAGAAGGTTCTGAGAATTTAGTATGAGACTCTCTTTCTAGAAGTCTGTGCTATATGGCTTTCCCGAGTCCTTGGGTTTTCTGAGGTTTCCTGGCAAGAGGGGCTTCTGGGAAAACAGGCTCTTCCCTCATGTTAGAGCAGGGGAACAAAAGGGAGGGGAAAGAACAAAACAAGGTTGAGCAACTGGGGTGTTGGGCAGGTTGTTCACTCTGCAAGACACCCCAGCTTGGAGAACTGATTCCCCGCATCTCTCCTCCCTCATAAAGAAAACTGAGAGCCTGGAGAAAAGGAAGAGCAGTTCTATGGGAATGTACTGTTGTTTTCATGGGACACAAAGTTGAGGGATTTCAAGAGAGGTTGAGGGTACCTGTATGCATGGTTCTCTTGGGGGTGGGGGTTGATTTGCAAAAGGTGCTACTAAAGGGGCTTCTACATCATTAGCAGAGTATTAGGAAGCTACCCGATAGACTTCACTTTATACGATCAACATCTGAGGGGCAAAATCAGTACTGATTATGAAATTTAAAGTTTAGAAGCTGGGGGGAACCTGGGTGGCTCAGTTAGTTAAGCGTCCAACTTCAGCTCAGGTCATGATCTCATGGTTCATGGGTTTGAGCCCCGCATTGGGCTCTGTGCGGACAGCTCAGAGCCTGGAGCCTGCTTCGGATTCTTTGTGTCCCTCTCCCTCTCTGCCTCTTGCCCGCTCATGCTCTGTCTCTGTCTCTCTCAAAAGTGAATAAACATTTAAAAAATTAAAAAAAAAAAAAAAAGATTAGAAGCTGGGTTTTTTCTGACTATGGTGTTAGAGAAATTAAATAGCTTGAGATTTGAGACAGAATTTCCCAGTGATTTGTAAATGTGAGATTCACCTGATGCCATATGATCAATATTTTTTAATTGGGGGGAGGGGGACATTTGCACTTCAGTTTGGCCATACTTTCAGATGCTATGAGCAAGCACCTTTGTGTGCAAATTGAAAGTCAGATGATTACATACCTAGCCCAGCTTTTCTACTTCCGCTAGCTTGGACATAATGATCTCTATTGAATATTTAGTTTAGAGCACTTTGTTTTGCAGAGAATCTTTAGGAAAAATCTTTCCCCCTGGTAGATTTGTTTTAGGAGAGTCAGCAAGCAACAAGCAGGACTGACCTGCTTTCAGGAATAAATGGCCTTCTACAATCTCCTGTTCAATGAAACAAACACGCTGAATACAGACAGACTTGCTGGGCAGGATCTTGACTTGGGTTTCTACTTTAATTCTACTTTAAATCTACTTTAATTCCCCTTTTCCTTGAATTGTGGTTCTTGTATACCTCACTGGAAGTTTGGGGGTGGCTGCAAAGCCTGGATTGCATCCAGACTTTACTTATGCCATCTGGGTCATTAGTTCACTTCTGTTGGTTAAGCTGCACAGACGATGGCCACCCTTGGGGGTTTAGCTTTCATACTGGACCCTCTGTGGAAACAGTCATGAGCTCAGTGAGAGGGTTCACAGGTGGGCAGGTCTCTGTTGCTTTAGGAGGGTCACTGACACCAGCTCATCTCTCTCCTTTGATTGATGGCATCATCTCCAACATGATATATACCTGACTTTTAAAATTTCCAAACTTCTTGGTGGAAGGCAGCTAAAAATGACCTCTTCGTGCCCACTGAGAAAGAATTGTCTCTGAAACACTGTATCCAACAAAGACTATTGGATAAACTTTATCTAATTTTCTTGTTTCTCTTTCTCCCACTTCATTTTTGATCTACTGTATTGAGTTTCACCTCACGTTTATAAATCTGATTTGAATGGAATTTCCCCTTCTGATCTGACATCAAGATCAGATTGCATGAATAACAATCCTTGTAGAAATAATCTGTAGATAGGCCTTCCTATGTGTGTGTGTCTCTCTCTCACTATATATATACACACATGCATATATTCTATGATATGCTAATATATGTATAATATCCATACATATATGTATGATATTTGTACTTATGTGTATATATACACTATATATGTATGTATATGTGCTTATGTACTTACGTACTTATGTGTGTGTATATATATATACACATACTTTTATATAGTGTGGTGTGTATATATATATATACATACTTTTATATAGTGTGTGTATATTCATAGTATATATATAGGTACTTATGTGTATGTATACACACTATACCATGAATATATTGTATGAATATATACTATGAATATACTATGAATATATGTGAATATATTGGGGGAGAAGGTTCTGAGAATTTATGAATATATATCTGAATATATTCATAGTATAATGTATATATATACACATAAGTACCCATATATATGTATATACACACATATACACACACACACACATATACACACACATATATACATATTCTAGTTTAAGCTCTGCATCACATTGTAACCAAACGATAGTCCCTTATATAAAATTTCTAATGCCTACTTTAATGCCTTCAACAGTAATATACTTGAATTTTAACACTGATCAGTCTTTGCGTATAATTGTAATGCTATGTCTTAAAATAAATTGACACCATAATTGCCATCCTTCTAGGTCAAAATGGGTCAACTATCAGCAACTTGATATAGTACAATCTAGTACAATATCTACTCACTCTGCAAATACGTTGTGTGCCTACAGCGTACATTAAGCCAATTGCCATGGGATATTAAAAAATGAGAACGAGTGGGGCACCTGGGTGGCTCAGTCGGTTAAGTGTCCGACTTCGGCTCAGGTCATGATCTCACGGTTTGTGAGTTTGAGCCCCGCGTCGGGCTCTGTGCTGACAGCTCAGAGCCTGGAGCCTGCTTCGGATTCTGTGTCTCCCTCTCTCTCTGCCCTTCCCCCACCCGCGTGCGTACCGGCACTCTTTCTCCCTCTCTCTCTCTCAAAAATAAATAAACGTTTAAAAAAATTAATAAAAAAGTGAGAACAAGGGGCTCTTCCTTGGAGCCTCCACTCTATACATCACAACTGGAGTATCAGCAGGGAGAGAGTGATTTGTTCTTTAGGAGGGGAAGAGCAGCTTCCTGCTTTGGAGGAGCACAACATGCTTTCAATGGTAATTCCCTACATGATTGCAGTGCCTAAAAGTCCACAGAATCCCATGACAAACAACCTTTGATGTCCCAACGCTTCTGAGTCAAGTTCAGAGCCCTGAGTCCGGCATTCAAAGTACCTATCTGACATTATTCCTTTTCCTTTTTTGCTCATACCTCTGTTTTCCCCTCTGTTTCTGCTATTCCTTCCTCCTGGAATGTTCTTTCCTCTTGCTTGAAAGGCAGTCAAGAGTAGTTGTTCAAGACTCTCATTGTCTGGGTTCAAATCTCAGGTCTCCACTTATTAGCTATGCAACCTCTGGCAAGGTGTTTGATCTCCGGGTGCTTCAGTGTACTGTGCTGTAAGAGAAAGATAATATTAGTGCAACTTTACAGGACTATGTACGTTATATAATTTATTATATGTGAAGCAGCAGAACAGAGCTTGATGCAGAGTAAGTGTTCAAGAAGTGTTTATTACAATTTCTGCATGTCTAAATCGGACTCATCTTTCAAGGCTCCAGGCACGGGCTACCCTCTTCCCCAAGGCCTCCTCCAGTATCCCCAGTCCTGAGTTCTTTTTCCTGTCTCTTGTTTCTCAGAGCACATCTGTAACTGCTGCATGGCACTTGAAATCTTATTTGCATCTATGTCTTCTCTTCTCTACTAATCTGTGAATGTTTGAAGGTAGGAGCTGCAATACTGCAGTGCAGTCCTGAGCTACCATCGATGTCACAGGTGAAGGGCACAATCCTCAACAAAACTATTCCCATTTTAGGTTCAGACACCAGCAGCCCTGCCAGAGGTCCCCAGGCCACCTGCACTCCTGACCAACTAGCTACAAATTCAGAGGTTCTCATGACCCCCGTGAGGTTTGATAATTCACTAGAAGGACCCACAAAACCAGGAAAGTGCTGTCCTTATGATCACAGCTTTAAAAAAGATATAAATCATGACTAGCCAAATGAAGAGACACATAGGGTAAGGGTCCCAAACGCAGAGATTCCGTGTCTTCTTAGTGTGGACTCAGGACACTAAGTCCTGGGCACACTAATGGGTTCACCAACCATAAATTTCACCCGAGTTTTGGGGGTCCAAAATTTTTACTAGGGTTTCATTATTCAGGTGTGATTAATTGAATCATTGATCACATGATTGAACTCGATCTCAAGTCCCTCTTTCTTCCCTGGAGATCAGGTTGATACCATCCGGATCAAAGACCCAACCCTCTAATTACACGGTTGGTCTTTCCATCATGGCCAGCCAGCCACCCTGAGTCATCTTGTTTATCATAAACTCAAGTGTCTCTCATCTTGAGACCCACCGTGGATAGCAAAGTTACCCCTATGGCTTGGCAAATTCCAAGGACTTAGAAACCTCCTCCCAGGAGCCCAAAGACAAAGACCAGACAAATTCTTCATTATAGAACAGGAGCCATATCTGATTTGTCTTTGAATCCCCTCCTGTGCCTAATAATTTGCACACAATGGGCACTCAAATTTACTTAAAGTATAGGCAAAGGTGGGCTTTAGAAAGATAACTTTATATAGCATGGATTACAGAGGTCAGCTAAGACTACTGTTAATAGACCTGATGTTATTTTATTGACTCTTTTGGTACGCCGTTGGTGAGACTGAAAAAATAGAAATCTTAACAGAGTTAAATTGTTCTATCGCCCTCCATGCCCCAACTATAAAGTGATTTTCCATATGTCAAATTTATCCGAGAGAGCCCTCCCCAGGAAGTTAAAGGTGGTCTTAAGCGTGAAGGACTTTGGCCTCTCATTATTTAACTGATTAAAAGACATAGCTTATGATAATGTTACAAAAAGGATGGAACTCATTATTACCATTAATAATACTGTCTGGGGATCTTTGAGGTTGCTTATCATGATGATGCATTCACAGCATCTACACCCCATGATGTTAGGGATTTGCTTCAAAATAATCGTGAAGGGGGTGGGAGGAACAAATGTAACAAGAGTATTCATGAGTTAATAATTATTGAAACTGGTGACGGGTAAGAGATTTCGTTATACTCTTTATACAATGTTTATATCTATTCTATAGAGTATATTTATATTCTTTTCCCATTTGTATATTTTTGGAGATTTTTCATGATAAAAAGCAAAAAAAAAAAAAAAAAAAAATCTTTGCTTCCCAAACTGAAGATCTCACACAAAGTAGTATGTAAAGACTCAGGGGCCCCTTCACATTAGGTAGCGTGTCTTAAAAACCAGTACTCCACCCAACGGATGTGTCTGTGGTGTCCAACATCCAAAGATGGATGGAAGTGTTGACATCTGGATGCCAGGTATCACTGCTGCCCCAAAGACCACTCACATCCATCCTCCTACCCACACTTGGTACCAGCTTCACTCAGCAGACCCTATGCAAGCCAATCTTCTCATTGGAAACACTGACATTGAAGGTCCCCTGAGTTCTAATAAGTGCTTGTCAGTGCTTCATTCAAGGAAACAGAAAAACCAATCAACAAAGCTGGTTTATTCTTTAGAGGCTGTGGCATCAAAGATGGAAGTCAAAAATAACAGCAATGCCAGGATTGTTGTAGGATGGTGAGACCAAGCCCCTTTAGACCATGACTAGATGGACCAACCTTATGAAATGATGGGAGGCAGGTCAAGGGAACAGGGAATGTGATTCTTCGACATCGAAATCAAAAGTGTAATGAATCAGGGCAGTAACAAATTCACCTGGGCTGGACCAGAAATTTACAGACTGTCTATCTCAGCTCCTGTCGCAGAAGGTACACAAAATATGGCCGGCTCCCGGGGCACACAGAAGACAAGCTCCAAGAAATTTCTGGAGGTACTGCTTCTGCTGGCATGAAATCTCCATTGGGGTATGGATCTCTAAGAATATGAGGTTCATTTGGAGCATAAACTGAAAACAACTGTTGCACAAACCCAGATACAGGTGGCTGTTAAGAAGTCTGTTTAACCAGCAGGATTGCAAATAGCAAATTTGCAACAGAGTTTGCTTTTAAGAGCTTGAAAGGAAATCTAAGCTAAGTGGTAGCACCAACTACCAATTATTATTATTTTTAATGTTTATTTAATTTTTGAGAAAGAGATTGTGCACACGAGCTAGCAGAGGAGGGGCAGGGGTGGAGGGGTGGACAGAGGATCCGAAGCAGGCTCTGTGCTGACAACAGTGAGCCCCATGTGGGGCTTGAACTCACAAACCGTGAGATCACAGCCTAAGCCGAAGTCAGACACTTTACTGACTGAGCCACCCAGACGTCCCCCCAAAATAATTTTAATCTAATACATACAAAACATATATATCTCACATGTGTACAAGTTACGAAGCATAGTAAGATGAACACTCAGGAGCCCACTGTCCAATTTAAGAACTAGAGCATTACCAGATACATCCTCCTACCCTCCTTCCCTCTGCCCCCCTCACCAGTAATCACTGTCCTGAATTGTCTGTTTACCATTTCCTTGCTTTTTTTTTTTTATCACTTATTATGAATCTGTGAAAAAGCACATTGTTTGATTTTGCTTGTACTTGATTTATAAAAATGACCTCATAATGCTTGTACTCCCCCGGAATTTGTTTTTTTCCACTTAACATGTTTCTAAGCTTCATTCATAGCCATGTGAGGAACTGTAGTTCATTCATTTTAATGGCTAGAATAATCCATCGTGAGAATAGACCACAATTTTTCCATTGTGCTGTGGCTATTTTCAGTGTTTCCATGCTATGAGCAGTGCTATGATCATTCTCAGACACACCACGAGGCACATATGTACAAGAGTTTCTCTGGGTGGAAACACTGGACACCAGGCATGTGAATGTTCACCTTTACATGATAAGCGATACAAGGTAACACCAAATTGTTTTCCAAAGTAGTTGTACCAATTTATACTCCCAGCAGCACTGTGTAAACATTGCAATTCATTTATATCGTCACCGATTGCTTATGTTGTCAGACTTTTGAATTTTTGCTCATCTAATGGCTATAAAATGGTATCTCACTAAATATCTCACTTAAATTGCATTTCCTCCTTACTAATGAGGCTTAACATATTTACCTATGTTTATTTGCCATTTGTTTTTTTCCGTGAGATGCCTGCTTTTCCTTTGTATCCATTTTTCCCCCCTGTAGGGCTTTTTTTTCTTACTGATTTTGTAGGCGTTCTTTATACACAAAGAACTGGATGGAGCTTGCAAAATATACAGTTCATCTCCCCTCATATGGCTGATGAGGAAAACAAATGCGGTAACTTGCCAAAGATCAATTTGTGATAGCAGACGTGCTGAGAGGAGCACCTGAAAAATGTTTTCTAATATTTTACTTTTATTTTTGAGAGAGCATGAGCAGGGGAAGAGCAGAGAGAGAGGGAGACACAGAATCCAAAGCAGGCTCCAAACTCTGAGCTGTCAGCATAGAGCCCGAAGCGGGGCTCAAACTCACAAACCATGAGATCATGACCTGAACTCATATTGGACTCTTAACCAACTGAGCCACCCAGGCACCCCGAGCACCTGAAACTTTTAGCCCCAAATCAAAATTATTTTCTCATTATACCATGAAAACTCCTTTTATTCATTTGTCTTGTTTTCTTTAAAAATTTTAAAAGTGCCCCGAGCAATATATGTTAATGGTAGAAAAAAGAAAAACAGACACGAGCAACAGGAAGACCGTAAAAATTCAATCCCACCTTCTAGATACAACTACTGTTCACAGTCTGCATTTCCTTTCCAGACAGTAACTATGATAGATATTTATTATGGAATGCTTACCATAGACTAATTAGTAATGGAGTGCTCACTATATGCCAGGCATGGTTCTAAACACTTTACATGCATGGATTCTTTTTTTTTTTTTTTTTTAATTTTTTAACATTTATTTATTTTTGAGAGACAGAGAGAGACAGAGCATGAGGAGGAGGAGAGAGAGGGAGATACCGGATCTGAAGCAGGCTCCAGGCTCTGAACTGTCAGCACAGAGCCCGACGTGGGGCTCAAGCCCATGAACTGTGAGTTCATGACCTGAGCCAAAGTCAAACGCTTTATCGACTGAGCCACTCGGGTGCCCCCACATGCACTGATTCTTTTGATCTTCTTCACAACCTCATGATGCAGATTATCACCTGCATTATTATATGCTGATTGTCCTGAGTACGGTAGACAGAATAACAGCCTCCTAAAGATGTCCATATCCTAATCCCAGGAACCTATGAATATGTTATGTTATATGGTAAAGGAGAATTGAGGTAGCAGATGGAATTAAAGTTGCTAACAAAAATAATTAAATCATTTTAATTTATATTTAATCCTAATTAAAATAGGGAGAGTGTCCTGGATTACTCACGTGGGCTCAATGTTATCACAACCGTTCTTAAATGTGTAAAAGGGAGACAGAAGAGTCAGTGTGGGTGTGATACAATCTAAGGAAGCTTTGATCTACCATTGCTGGCTTTGAAGTTGAAGGAAGGGGACCATAAGCCAAGGAATGCAGGCAGCCTATAGAAGCTGGAAAAGGGGAGAAGGTAGTCTCCCATAGAGTCTCCAGAAAGGAACAACCCTGCCAACATCTGAATTTTAGTCCAACATAGAAGACAGAGTAATGGTCTGCCAAGATGTCCACATCCTAATCTCTGGAACCTAGGACTGTCAGGTCATATGGCAAAAGGAACTTTGCAGATGTGAAGAAGAATCTGGAGATGGGAGAGTACCCTGAATTCTCCAGGTGGGCCCAATAAACCACATGAATCCTTTTTAAAAAAAATGGTGGAAATGTAAGATTCAGAGAGGAGATGAGACCGAAAAAGCAGAGGTTGGAGTCCTGTGCTCTTAAAATGGAGGAAGGGGCCACAAGCTAAGGAATGCAGGTGGCCTCTAGAAAAGGTAAGCTAACAAATTCTCCCCTTGAACCTCTGTAGGAGGGTGTAACCCCATACACGCCTTGATTCTGACCCAGTGAAACCCATTGTGGACTTTTGACCAATTGTCAAAAGTTGACCAACTGTAAGATAATAAATTCGTGTTGTTTTAAGTCACTGTGACAATCTGTTAGACCAGCAACAGGAAACAAATACACCTCGTTCACAGCTGACCAAAGACACACAGCTAGTTAGTGGTAGAGATAGGAACTCAAGCCATCCAGCTCCAGAGTCCATATCTTTTACCACTACGAGATAGACATAGATAGAGATTTAAATAGTACATATATTTCAATACGTGCAAATCTTCTACATTATTTTAATACCCATTCAGCACTACCATACTAAATAGTTGTGTTCCACTGAATAAATATACCATTACCATATGTTATTTACTAAATCCCCTATTATTGGATACTTGGGTTGTTTCTAATGTTTCAGTATTTTAAAGTTGGCAGTGATAAACATCTTTCTAGTGATATTAATAACTTCTTTAGGAAAAGTGCTTAGAAATGCTAGGGCAAAAGAAGTGCATTTTAAAAAAATGGCCAAATTACCCTCCGCAAAATAGCACTGCAATATAATTTAAAGGAAATATAATATACAACAAGAGCAAGAAAATACATACTTCTCATTTCTGCAACACTTGTAGTAGTAATCTACTTTTCTTATCCATGCTGTATACTTGACTTAATTGCATTTCTGTTTTTGGAGGTTTTACTATATCATTTTTTTCTAGCTAGCAAGTATTTAGCGATATCTGGACTAACCCTGTAATTTATAGATAAAGCTCCTGGGGCCCAGAGAGGCGAACAGACTAGGAAGGGCTCCCTCGGTGGGGCATGTCTGGCCAGCACTCCCTGATCCAACCCCAAGTTAGTGTCTTTCCAGAGGGGCAGTAAACTGACTCCTTGAAGACAGCCCCTAAATTGGTACCATTATTGATTTTTTTTCCTTCAGAGCATGCCAGAAATCTTGTTCTCCTTCAACAGAAGCAATTTTAGGGGCTCCAGATTAATAATGATCGGTATACTTAGTAAGAAAAGACAAACTCTAGCACTTTCCTAGAGTAGCCTATTTTTCTTTTCTCATTGTGAAATTTGGTAGGATTGATGGCAGACAGCAACTTCCTCCTCCCCAATGTTTTACGTAGGAGTTTTTAGAGCGGATAACCAGAGGTTTTCCATCATTACCTTTTTACCTGAGCGTGGATCATTTTCTAACAAGGTTTGCCTGTTACCCAACAGCACTAAGGTTACTCTGTCCTGGAAGTTGACGTACACAACGGCATACACACTCCTTCCTTCTCGCTGAAGCAAACAATGAAATAGGAAAACACGCTGCCATTTTCTGACTGACCTCAATCGCCGAGGGTGGACCCCGCACGTTACATCAGCAGGCCGGCTCCATTACACTGCCCTGGGCTGTGCTCGAGCTACTGAAATATTGATTTTTACAGAGCCGGCGCACACACACTGAAAAATCAATATTCCAGTGCACACAACAGAACAGGCGGCAGAGCCCGGACCGACTCCTAGGCCCAGCAAGCACTGCCGGCAGGCCTTGGCCGAGGAGGGGGTGGGGGGCTGGAGGAGACAATGCCGGGGGAGAGGCCCCTGCAAACCCGGGAGGGGTCAGATAAACAACCAAGTGTGGAGAGGGAAGAGAAAGGAGAGTGGAGAGAAAGATCCTTGAGGATAAAACAGTTGGAAGGCGCAATGATTTATCCTTCCATTGGGGGGAAATGGGGAGAAGGAGAGAGTAAATTAAGAAGAGAGGATGGGAGGAATTTTACAGGTAAGAATCTTCCCATGAATTTTTTTTGTTTGTTTTTCTGTATCATTCGGTCAGATTTATAATGGAAAAATTATAAAGATGATACAGATATTTTCTTACACAAAGGGAAAAAACTAGGCCAATCCTGATAAGTCTTTATATTTAAAAAAAAATGGAGCTCCTTTCCTGTTTCTTGGTGACTAGAAGCTGGCAGATTTTGTAATAACCATCAAAGAGTCAGCATTTATAATCCGAGCTCTACCTTTGCATTGCTGTTTCTTTCTTTTCCTTGGGGAAGGGGGAGGGAGGGAAGACATCCCGGTCATGTGGCCATTCATCGATTCCCTTTCTTTCTAGAAAAGCACCTTTGGCGTGCTTGGGGAAACACGTCAGGAACTGATTCTTTTTACATGCCCCAAGACTTCTCCGGGAATTTGGAGCTCCCCAGAGTCACACCTCCACCCAGATATGGGGAGGAGAACGTGTCCCAGGTTCCACTCTCCGCTGTCCAGTACTAGGCAGAGGGCGGGGTGGAGACGGACCGGCCTTTCGGTTAGTTCTTGTAGACATGTTAAAAAAAAACAAAAAACAAAAACAAACAAAAAAAACACAACTACCAGAACTGGCAACTTTAGTTAGCATTTTGGCCTCTTTTTATTTGGGGGCGGGAAAAGGTAGTTAATTAAAAGGGAATACTTTTAACCTCGATGAATTCTTGATTTTGCTTTGTCCTACAATTCTCTTACCGGGAATCTCGCTATTAGTTGTAACTCCCTGCCAGAGGAGGAAACTGCCCTCCCCGGGGTTTCCATTCCGTTCTCTGCCCTGCAGGCAGCGTTGCCGCTTCCTCCTCCCAGCCCAGGAAAGACCCGGGGTCCAACCTGGGTTTGGGTTCGGGTCTGCTCTGGTGGAAGGGGCTCCAAAGGAAGCGGGCATTCCGAGGCACCTTGCAAAACGCGGGATCCTCAGGCCGACTGCTGTCGGCCGGGGACAGGGACCACTAGTCAGCGCCGGAGGCAAAAGCAGCAGGGTAGCGGAGGGGGGTGGGCAGGGGGGCGGGGCCGGACGCCAAGCCAGGTGGCCACCTGGAGCGCCCCGCCCCACGTGGCCCCTCCCCGGCCCGTCCTCCGCCCCCACCCCGTGCGCCCCGCCCACTCCCGCCCCGCCCCCTCCCCCTCCCCCAGCCCCGTGCGGCCGCTCTATTTGCATAAGGAGGCGGCTCCAGGGCCCGCCCGGGGCGCACGTGACCTCGGGGGAGGCGGAGGGAACCTGCTGACTTGACACGAGCCGCTGTGCGGCTCCCCTTGGCGCGGAATAGCGAGAGCAGCCGTGACCTCCGACCCCGCCCGCCGGCAGCCAATAAGAGCGCAGGTCGTCTCCAAACCCAAAATTTCCACGTCGGCAAAAGTCAAGATGGAAGGGAGCGGAGCGGAGCGCGAAGGGGGGAGCCCGCCCGGAATGCCTGGCGGCCGGCGCTGGAGTGGCAGGCTGGGGAGCCTGCGGCGGGCGCCGAAGGGGCCACACGGGAGGGCACCCTGGCCTCCGTCGGCCGGAGCGCGACCACCCGCCCCTAGCCCCAGGCGCCTCTGGGAGCCCCGCACTTTGCCAGCCGCCTGTGCACCCCGGCCCAGGGGACGCAGCCCACTGCACCTCCGGCCCGGGCTATGGGGGGACGTAGGGGAGGGGACGGTGGCGGGAGGTTTGGGGGGGGAGGTGGGGAAGACACTTTCCAGACCTGTTGCACGGGTGCAACAGCTGTTCAGGTGCGGTACGTAGGGGGAGGGGGTGATCGGGGTGAAGAAGGAGGGTGGTCTCCTATGCTGTAGGGGCTGGGAGTGCAGGGCGGGGGCTACGAGTAGGGGGCTGTGTGCAAGGGGAAAGGTTGTGTGCAGACGAGTTCCACGGGAAGCTTTCTGCCTAACGGGGCAGGGAGAATCTCAGAGTGGGTGGGTAGAGCGGAGGGGAGAGGACTGCATGGACGCGAGTTCTGGGGCTGGGCGCGGGCTGTGGGAAGACCGGGAATAAAGTGGTGGGGAGGCGAGATGCTGTGGCGGTCCCGCAAAACCTTGCTTTCCTGAGTATCCCATCTGTGGGACATTTCCTGGGCCTGTATTCGCTCCCCCCCCCCCCCCCGTTAACTCTTTCAGCTCCGAGAATTCGTCCTCGTGCGGTCCCCTCCCCCACCAACTTTCCAGATGGGAAGGTAAAAGTTGCCACAAGTTTAGACGGAGTGAGTTAGCCGCTTGCAAAAGTTTAAATAGCAGGACGGAGGAGGAGGTGGGGTTCGGGGTGGGGGGGAAATGAGTTCTACTCTGGGCTGGGTGGGAAGGAGGGGGAGGAGGGTGTGTGATTACTGCAGCCTGTTTGCTGTGACATTGCAACCAGAATTTGTCGAACCGGGCTGTTAAAACACCATTTCTGTCGGGCATTTGCTCTTGCTGACTGCGGCAGTAACTTTCCATAATTAATGACCCGTTCCATTATCGGTCGCATCCTGAGCTAAATTGCTTTTAACGAGTTACTCTTCTTTGTCTTCGTTGGGGGTGGGGAGCACACCTGCGGGCAGAAACTTCTGGAGGAAGACAGCCTGTTTGGTCTTTTGAGGCAAAGTTCTGAGACACTCCGACTCTGAATATGATAGAAGTCAGTGCACTACAGAACTTTGTCTCTAGAGACTGTGGTCGCCAACACCATCACCGCTAGGGCTTCGGACGCCCGGGTCGGGTAGCCCTGGTGGCCACGTCGCTGCGCCTTTCCCTTGGGGGAGGGGCGAGGCCCGAGAGGGGTCCAAGTGCTGCCCAGGAACTTAGCCAACTCTTTTGAAGCCCGGGAGTTAAATCATGTAAATGGGAATGAAAATCCTCCCAGATCTCCCTCGATCATATTACCTTGGTGGACTCCTCATTGCAGAGTTGGGGGTTTAAAAAAAGGCCCAAAACTTTGGGCTTTGCAAGTTTACTTAAAAGGCACTCCAAAAACTGGCCTCACTTATGGAAGGAGAGGAGAGCCCCAGGTTTATTAATTGGCATGTGGGTGTGCAGTGCCTTACAGGAATTTAAACTCTCTACCCGTGAAGAAGGAAATGTATTTGTACAAAAACCATTGGTAGCGGTCCTTTTACTCAAGTGACCTGCTAGATAAGCAAGATCCTGCAAGCACTGAGTTTGGGGATCTGTTCTCCCTTCTGTTTCTGATTTAGGTCTGATTCATTTTTATTTTTTTAAAATAGACTTCATTAATCTAAAGGGAGCACTGTTTCCAAGAAAGCGTTTTGAAGGACAGTGGGGGGATATTTACATTTGGGGGCAGTAGGGATACTTCACACAGAGACACTGCTCTTCTCATCCTTGCTGGAATGTGGGTTTTGGTTGGTGAGTTCCTTTCAATAGCTTGCTCTGTGCAATGGGCCAGTGACTGGCACCAAATTTTAGTCCTGTTGTATCAACATTGCCTTATTTTGATTTTATGAGCCTTTGGCTGGAGCTGATTAATCCAGGGACTCACAAAAACTCCTTATTAATGAAGGCATTTATCCAACAAATATTCACAGAGTGTCTGCTAGGTGGCAGGCACAGGATGATGAGCAAAAGAGGAAGTGGCTCCTGTGTCAAGTTGCTGACAGTCAAGTGAAGGAGGGACTTCCATTTGATGTAATTCGTAGGATGCTTCAGAAGCCTTGGGGTTGGCTGTTAGTGTCTCTGTGACACAAATATCATTTGAAAAAGCCACTTTTTACTTGGTTGTATTCCAGCTGGCGTATCAGTGGGAGAGGGCTACTAATGGAGGAAAGACCAGTTGAGGGGGTGGGGACAGTAAGTCAGTTGCTCAATATTAGAGCTTAATGGTAGGACTTAGACGTTGCTTTTCACAGGAATGATGTGTCCTGATGCTAAGGCAGCCTATAGTCTCTTCTACGTGGCTGTTACCCATTCTCCCACCTTTCCGTCCATGACCGTTTTGCTTTAGTTCTTTAATCCTTCGCCCAAAAGATGGCTAAGTTATGTTTTTGCAGTAAAATAAAGTGATTCAGACTCATGTTCTTGTATTCATTTGAAATGTAAGATACGCTTACTTGTAAAAAGGATTCTTTCCACCGAGTTGTGTGGCTGAATGTGTCCGTGAGGTATTCTGAAAATACCGACCTCCAAGGAAACTTCAACTTTGTAAGAGGATGCATGTGGCTGTCCAAGGGTGTGGGGAGGGAGGAGTGGTTGATGGCGAGAACAGTCATCAAGCAAAGAGATGAAGTCAGTGTCTCCGCCAAAGAAGGGTAAGGTTTGGAGTCCCTGACATGATTCTGTGTGGTTTGACTTTATGCTTAAGTGGCGCGCTTAGAAATCTGCTTTGTCTCCTACCTGTGACTACTGGTGAGGAAGAGGACTGGTAGACAGGAAGGCTCTGGCTTATGCTGCGCTGATGGTGATGAACAGGAACTGGGACAATTGGCAGTCCAGGAGTGCTTACTGTAAACCTTGCATTGCTTCATAGACGGTCACCAGCCCGTGCATTGTCACCCCCTGAGGATCAGGTGCTATTCTAGGTGTTAAGGATGCAGTGGTGAGTGAAATAAGCCGAAGTCCTGGTCCCCTTGGAGGTCGTTCTTGTGTCAGAGGCAGACAATACAAATACAGGAAAGTGGGGAGCATGCCAGGAAAGGGAGAACAGGGTGCAGTGGGGAGGCTGGGTGCTATTAGAACTTGGGTCACCAGGCCAAAGGACACCATCACCAGCGCCTACTTTGTATGGCCCAGGCCCTCCTGTCTTCATTTTCAACATTTCAAGTGAATAAACCAAATAATAGGTGCATTGGAAAGCATCTATCACTAAACCTTGGTGGTCTTCCACTTATTTTTAAAGCATTTTTTATTTTTCCAAGTGCAAAGATTGGGAAATGTGAGGGATGCTAGAAAATCTGCCATGAAAAGCTGGGGAAGCACAGATCACTAGATCACTGTGATCATTAGGTCACTGACCCCTTCCTCACATATGTAATGTCAAATCCCATCTTTCAGCAACAATTCTAGGATTCTGGGGAACCTTGTGTCTCTAAGAGTGTTAATTCCAAAGAACACCACCCCCCTCCCCCCCCCCCCCCGGGAGCTCTCAATGTTCTTCAAATAGTGGGGGCAGAGGGCACATATTCCTTAGGATACCCAGGAGACAGAGGAGTCCACCGTCAGTCCACATGTAATTTCAGGAACCACTGTTTTGCTAAACTCTTGCTATTTGACTCAAATTTTTCTTCCTCGTGGGCAGTACACACAGGGAGCTTTCATGGGGTAATCACTACAGACACAGAGAAACCTTAGAAATACAAAAGCTGTAGGCAGGAAGAGAAAAAGGCAGAACTCATTGTTCACACTGCTGTATGTGATGTGTAGGAAATAAAAATACGTGTCACTTTGGTAGCCTTGGAGGAACCAGATGGAAGATGATGTCTCTTCTACAGACTTCTAGCAATATTAGACACAGGTCTCATGATTGTGATCTGTGAATTCATTAAATAGGCACTAGGAGAGCTAACAATGGCTTCACTACAGTAGAAAGCCTGAAATGACTGATTTGCTCCTCAGATGTGCCTTTCTTTCTGCCATTTTAATAGGAAAAGACTGAAAATAGCTGGTAGTTACACGGTACTTAATTTGTGCCAAGAACTTTATAAGCATTTGCATATGTTAAATCATTTACTCTGAGGTCAGTACTGTTAATATTCCCATCTTACAGAGAAGAAAACTGAGGCACAAAGAGACTAAATAACTTGCCCAAGGTACACAGCTGGTCAATGGCCGAAGCAAGGTACAGACCCAGGCAGTCTGGATTAGTCTGTGATCTGAGCAGCCACACGTTACTGGGTGTCATTCAGTTGCTTAATTGGTTACAACATAGTACAAAGCCTGGGAGTCCAGGTTCAAAATTAAAAGCACTGAACACGATTAGGTCTTAGCTGAATGCAAATCATCAGGCTCTCTTCAATGTGTGTGGTTGGTTTACAGGGCCCTGAGATAACACTGCTTTGGGGATTATTTTACTATTTTCAGTCTACTGGTCACTTTTGCCACTGGGCAGAATTGAATGCTGAGAAAAAAAACCCAGCAGTTTCTTCAATAAATGTCCTGGTTGATATGGTACAAGCAAAGCAACAGAAGCAGAAAAGAACAAAACTGTGCTAATGCATTCAACAACCTCTGCATTCCCACCTTGTGAACGCCCCTGGATGTAAGCAGTTTGGGGTTGTGTGAGACATCCGGGGCCCTGGGAGATACTACTAACTCAACCGAGAATAGGAAGGCTTCCTAGAGGAGGTGATAACTGAGCTGAATATGGAGAGATGAGTGAAGGTAGCTGACTGAAGGGCAGGAAGGGCCTTCTAGTTCAAAGGAACAGCAAAAACAGGCATGTCTGGAATTAGCAAGTCCTTACGTGTGGCAGGCAGAAACATCACGGGTAAGTCAGCGACAGGAAAGGAGGCTAAGGAGATTGGCAGGGGTAGACCATGAAGGGCCTTGGGTGGTATGTTTAAAAATGTGAACTTCATCCTGAAAACCAAGGGAAGCAAGTAAAAGGTCTGGAGCGGGGAAATGGCCTGGCCAGCTCTGCTTTTTCAGGAAATGGGATTCTGGCAACAAAGGGAAGGGTGAATTATTTAGAGATGGACTCTAGCAAGTTATGAAGCCATTGGAGTCGGGCAGGGAGATACCATAAGAGCCAGTGGGATGCACAGGAGGAGTGTGGAGGGGCGTAGGAGGAGAGCAGGAAGACCAGCTGACCTGGGGCAGCACATAAGAACTTCCAAGAGAGCCTGCTCCCGAGGCCCTTACATTTTGCTGCTGGTACTCACCCAGGGAATAAAATTGGCGCCGAACTGCATTGTGTATGATATTTCGAAATATTTAACTTGCTTGGCTATAATCCCAAGTTAATTCTGGGAGTGTAATATTGGAACCATCTCTTTAACCCTCTATGGCATTTCGAATGGCTGTGAGATGCCTCATCATTTGTGTACCACTAAGAAAGAAAAAGTGTTCCCAATTATACTATGGCACAGTGCTTATGTATCTTTGTTTTTTTAAAGGTCTCTTTTAGATTTATCAGGATATAGATTTTAAAAAATCAGTCAGGGGGCACATGGGTGGCTCAGTCAGTTGAGCATCCGACTTTGGCTCAGGTCATGATCTCATGGTTCGTGAGTTCGAGCCCCTTGTTGGGGCTTACTGCTGTCAGCGCAGAGCCTGCTTAGGGTCTTGTGTCCCCCCTCCCCCCGCCTCTGTCCCTTCCCCGCTCATACTCTGTCTCTCAAAAATAAATAAATCTTCGAAAAAGATCAGTCAGAACCCCAGCAGGAAACAAAGAGCACCCTTTCAAGGTAAGGACACTGAAGGAGGTTTGATGATGAGAATATTTACAAAGTATGTGAGCAGGGAGGAGGGAAGTGCCACCAGGGGCTGGCCACAGTGGGGAGCAGAAACCGCTCCCAGGCTGCAAGTGGTGCACATCTGATCAGGAAAGGAACAGGGGAGACCACACAGAATATAGCCTCCTGTGGAGGAGTGCAGCCTTTGCCAACAACCCACTGCCCGGCAGGGAGGGAGCAAGGGAGTGAATACACTGACCTCTCTCCTCTGCTCTCCAGGCTGCTGCCATTGCTTCCCATTGGCTGAACCCAATTGGAACCCAGCCTCAAGGGGCCTAGCCAACACAACACAGTCCCTAGAGATCAGCCTCCCTAGCGAAAGGTGGAGGGTACAAATGGCTGGTCAAATAGGGAACTGCCAGAATGGAGGTTTTTATCTCCTGTCACTCTTGTGCATACATAACAAGAAAAACTATCAGAGAAACAAATTGCTTGATGTATGCCTAGAGCTTCATATTCAGAATCCTCAATGTCTAATTTTTTCACATAGTCTTATCCTCTGTGCCAACAAGAACACAAGTCAGAATGCAGTGTTTCTTTTGGAGGGAGGGGCAGAGAGAGAGAGAGAGAGAGAGAGAGAGAGAGAGAGAATCCCGAGCAGGCTCCATGCTGTCAGCACAGAGCTCAATCCACGGGGCTCGATCCCATGAACCCTGAGATCATGACTTGAGCCGAAATCAAGAGTCAGATGCTTAACTGACTGAGCCACCCCAGCTGCCCCAAGATGCAGTGTTTCTCAGAAGGGTGTCCCACTGTTGTCTCCGCATCTAAGCCACTGACATCCTGTGAGGTTGCTGCTGGGCCTTTTTTTTTTTTTTAACTGTAGTAAAATGTATATAACATGAAATTTACCATTTTAACCATTTTTGCAGTGTGCACTTCAGTAGCATCAAATATGTTCACGCTGTTGTGCAATCTATCACCACCATCCATCTCTAGAACTTCTTCATCACCTCAAACTGAAACTCTGTACCCTTTAAACATTGACTCTCCATGATGCTGGGGCTTTCCTGACCTTACCAGAAGGGGCAACAGATTTTCAGATCGAATTCATGCAGATAGAAAATGTCAATGAGATGATACCGGCTGTCTGGTTGACAGCATTTAGAAGGTATTAGAAGCTGTAAGAGGCATCCTAATTGCAGAGAGATTAAAATGTGGAAAAATATGGTGCTTAGAATCAATGAAATAGGATGAACCTCTATACAGTAGCACTGAACAACCGATGTTTCACTAATGGGTTTCAGGTGGGCCACAATATCATTCTCCCCTGCTCTCCGTGAGACAAGCAAGCCCTAGGGCAGCTGGAATCCTTGGGTTGGAAACCCTTGACCTGGAGTATCATTACCCATTTACCCCAATGTACCCTAAAATATTACCATTTACTGTATACCATGATATGAAAAGGCTAGAAGAATCTCTAGACTGGCCAGATTTCTGATTTTATATTTAGTACAGTGTCATCTGTATGCATCAGAAGCCAGGGAGACTGATGGATATGCTGGGACTAGTGTAGCAGTAAAGCTACACCCTGTTCCAGGGAATGGAAGATATATTCAAGCCATTGAGATCCTTCCCGAATTCATGCTATGAAAAGTTTAAACAGAAATGACTTAAGGGTGCTTATCAGGGGAAAGCCCACGCATACCCTTTCCACCAGCAATGCCACTTGTATTGGTTAGGATAGTTTTGACCAAGTAATATAAACCCAAACTCAACTGGCCGAAAGGAAAAACAACTTCTCTCACTTAGAAGAAGTCCAGAAGGAGGGAGGCTTCGGGGCTGGTTAATTCAGCAGCTCAACGGTGCGTTAAGGATCCTGGGAGTTTCCATCTTTCCCCTCTGCCATCCCGGTTTCTTTGCCTCGTTTCCAGGCGAAGTCCCCTCTCATGGCTGTGTGAAGGTTGTAGCAACTCGAGAAGTGACAGAAGAATGTCCTTGAGCCCCTTGTATTTTCAAGGCCCCCAGCCACTTTCTGCTATTTTCCAGAATCGAATTGGATGCCCATTCACCAATGACTACCAGCGGGAACGGGGCCACGTGACTGGCTATTCCAACCAGAACTTCGTTTGACTCAGGAGGTGTTGAGGTGCACCCTGAACCAAATCAATTCTGTTAGCGAGGAAGAGATGAGGGGAGGGGTGTCTTTTGGGTAGGCCAAAGAAGTGTCTGCTGGCTCCTTTTAGGGAGCAGTCTCACAAAGCTGCAACTCCATGGCAATCGTACACTCGTTGCGGTATTATTTTTAAAGGCAAAAGTTTAGAATTAACCAAACTGTCCATCAATAGAAGAGCAGGTCATAAGTTACGGTACAGCCATATAATGAAATAGTTATTAGGAAAGAGTGAGGGAGATACATATGCAACCAACATGGAAAAATGAGTGAGATAGTTCTCAGTAAAGAAAATGTAGAACACTAAAGGGCAGGTTGGTCCTGTTTTGATCCATTTATGTGCAGTCATGTCTACATATACTCAAAAACTCAAAACAGAGTTCGTGAGTTCTGATCTGAAGGGGATTCAGATAGGTTGGTGGCCGAGAGGAACTTCCGCTCAATAGGTTATACACTTAAAAAAATTTTTTTTAATGTTTATTTATTTTTGAGAGGGCGGGGAGGGGCAGAGAGAGAGGGAGACACAGAATCCGAAGCAGGCTCCAGGCTCCAAGCTGTCAGCATAAGAGCCGGATGCGGGGCTCAAACTCACAAACCGCGAGATCGTGACCTGAGCCGAAGTCGAACGCTCAACAGACTGAGACACCCAGGCGCCCCTAGGTTATACACTTTTGGTTGTTTGACTTTTTGTTAGTTCAACACAATACGTTTGTGATTTAAAGAGAAAAAGTAAATTTGCCACGTGGGAAGAAGTCAAATAGAATGTGACCAGGACAATAGTATATTACTTAATAATAATGAGATAATACTCCTCTCCGGCATGGCAGCCACATGTATAAATAAATTAATCCCCATTTTAGTACTGTCTTTTTTGGAGTCTCGTGCCCACACTGGAGGTGCCAATCTCTGATGGCTACCAGTGTACCCTTTTGAGCTGGGCTGTCCAATACTGTAGCAACTAACCACATGTGACTATTTACATGTAGATGAATGAAAATGAATTAAAATGAGAAGTTCGATTCCTCAGTCACACTAGCCACACTTCAAGCGCTCGGTAGCTACCTGTGGCCGGTAGCTACCGTGCTGGATAGCTTAGATTATAGAGCGCATCAGTCGCTGCAGAAAGGTCTGTGGGACTGTGTGGCTCTAAGCCCGGCTGCTTGAGTTCAAGTGTGGGCTTCATTTCTTAGTAGCCTTGTGGCTTTGGGCAAGTTATGTAACATCTTTGTTCCTTTCTAGGCATTAAAATAGGGATAGTGGTCGGGGCGCCTGGGTGGCTCAGTCGGTTGAGCGTCTGACTTCGGCTCAGGTGATGATCTTGTGGTCTGTGAGTTTGAGCCCTGTGTTGGGTTCTGTGCTGACAGCTCGGAGCCTGGATCCTGCCCTGGATTCTGTGTCTCCCTCTCTCTCTTTGCCCCTTCCCTGCTTGTTCTCTGTCTCTCTCTCTATCAAAAATAAATAAACATTAAAAGAAATTTTTTAAAAATAGGGATAATGATCGAACTTACCTCACAGAACTGTTGAGCAGACTAAAATTCTTAGTGCCTGGTACATGATTAATTGTTGATAGAGTTGCCTGTTATTATGATAACTATTACTGAGAACATTTCGACCAGCCTTGACTGAGCACTCCACCAAGTGCTGGGCATTGTCCTCACATCTTTATTTTTTGGGTAAAACTGAGGTCTGACAAGTGAAGTAAAGCGACCCCCTGTCACTAGAAGAGGCAGGGCAGAGCCTGAGTCCGGTTCCATTCCAAGCCTTGCCTTCTTTGATGTTTACTCTGTAAATGACCTTTTTTAAAGGGGTTGGGAGGACTGAGTAGTTAACCCTCCCTCTGACATCCTTGCCTCCTTCCTGCTTTTCTCTTCCCTTTCTGTACAAGAGCTGACGAATTCAAAAGGATGATAAGATTTCTGATTAACTTTGTTTCTTTTGTCTTTTTTTGATGGTGGGAGGGTTGGAGACGAGAGGACAATGAAATATCTTATCAGCTGACTACCCATTTTCTGTGGTGTGGGAATACTCTCAGTTTCTTCTTGCAGGTTTTCCTAAAGTCGAGTAGCCCTTTTTAAAAAGAAACCACTTTTGACCAAACTAAAGAAGGGGAGATCTTGCTAGAAGATAAAGCAGGAAGAGACAATCATCTTCAAGAGCTCCTAATCAAAGTTAAAAATCATCATATGTCTCTGCTTAAAGGTTCAGTTACACATACGCCTGGCTTGAGGGGAGGAGGTCTGTAGGAAAGAATGTGGATAACTGTAGACATTTATTCAGGAGGCTTTCAAGAGGAGGCTGGAGGTGCCATTTTCACTCCCACTTGTGGGAGGGGACTCGTGTCTGTCACATCTTGAGCGAGACCTGGGTTCGTTTACACTGGTGGAAATGGCACCCTTAATTGGAGAACCTTTAGAATTGATTTCCTGATTGTGCCGCATGCTGTCAAAAAGATGTGTTCCATTTCAGTGGTGAGAATAAACCCCTGCAACAGCACAGAAAAGAACTGGTATCTGCAGATAAAGTCTTGCTTTGTATTTCATTTCTTAAGCTACAATTCCAGTTGGCTACCGTTTCCCTGTGAGTCAACATTTATATTGAAGTTATTACCATGAGCTGAAGTGCTATGGAAAATACGCCTTCAATTTTTTCAGTCTTCCTAAGCTGAGAGAGAGAAAGAAATAGTGTGTGTGTGTGTATGTGTGTGTGTGTGTGTGTGTGTGTGTGTATGTGTGTGTGTGTGTGTGTGTGTGTGTGTGTGTGTTGGAGGAGAGGAAAGACAACTAATGCAGCTTTTGAAAGGCCATTGAGAATTGGTTTGCTAGGGTGTCATGATGTTGTGTCTGGGGATTAAAGAAAACAGGGATGGTTAAGCAAGACCATCTTGGGCTGTTAAACCATGTGATGTGAACCGTTGACCAGGATTTATCGGTACCCTGTAAAAACAGAAAATTGAATTTAGTTCATCTTTCTAGCCCCCAAATACTGAGTTTGACATCATTTGAGGTGCATTGCTATAAAATGAATTGTGGATAATTTACCTTGAAAAATTTGAATAGAATTTGGATAGAAAGAACAGGCTCTTGTAGGGAACTTTTACTCTCTTATGCTGTTTCTTCCTCTCCAATGCAAATCATGAGGTTTCTTTGTTTCCGAAATATGATTTATTGAAAATAACCTGTAGTACAACACCTAGAACCATTGACCACGCTGGCTTCAGTTCTAAGCTCCATCATGGCAGGGTCCTATGTGCTTGATTTGTTGCTACAACCCAACACCTATCACTACTCCTGGCACATAGTGGCCATTCCATAAGTGTGTGAATTGGTTTGTGGCTCCTAGGCTGTGTGTGTGTGTGTGTGTGTGTGTGTGTGTGTGTGTGTATGTGTAAGTATCTTTAAGAGTTAATATGATTTCAATTTGTTTGCACTGATGTTGGCTTCTGAGATGTTTGACATGATGAAAGGTGAGATCACCATATCCTTCTACATATATGCTTGCCAAGTTTTTCTGCTGTGAAATTAGTTTAAAGCATACATTTCTCTTCCAACATTTCTTTTTAGGTTGATCCTGGATTGAGAAGTTTCCAGCCTGGAATGATTACAATTGAAAGAGGTTTTTTTCCTTGTTCTTCCTGATGCCGACACACCCACTGCTCTCTTTTAAAACAACAACATTACCGGGCGCCTGGGCCGTTCAGTAGGTTAAGCGTCCAACTTCGGCTCAGATCATGATCTCATGATTCGTGGGTTCGAGCCCGGCATCAGGCTCTCACCCTCTCAAAATAAATAAAGAAACATTTAAAATATAAAAAAAATAAAACAATAACATTACATCTTGGATTAATATTATAAAGCCCCAGGGATCTTAAGACTGGGGCCTGCCCATCCCAGAGGGTATATGAAGACTTTAAAGGGGATACTCGAGCATTGACATGTGAAAATGGATTTTGTATCCTCAACTTCCCTATTGGTGATTTTCTAAAACTGCCCTGCATCAGAACCATGTGGACTCTGGTTGTTTATCCTTTTCCAACATCCTTCTGCCACTCACTCTACAAATGAAAGGCTCTTTCTTTCTCTTACCCTCGCCCATCCCAAATCTTTCTGAAGTATGTTGCCTGGGGTATAAAAACCTTTGAGAAGCCAAAGGGGCACTTTCATTTGACGACATACATTGATTAAATGCCTACTATGTGCCAGGCAGTTCTGGACGATGTGCTACAGCAGTGAAAGGCAGTAAAGAGTCTCTCCTCAGGAAGCTTCATTCGGCAGGAAGAGACAGCCAACAAGCAAAAAGGTGTTATCTGGGCTCCTTCCTCTAATCAAGGTCCTAGAACTTTCCCTTGACTTTCCTAAAGAAATGGTTTCCAGGAAAATTTCCCTTCTTGGGTTTGATAATTATTAATCAAAACTTCTAATGTAATTACATTATTTTGCTCAGTTGTGTACTCCTAATTATAATACAGACACAACCTAGAAAAACTAGTTAACACTTGGAATGGCATGGTCATGAGAAACTAAAACAAATTTAAATCAGAATTCATATACATATCTTGACCATCAAGCAGTATGGTAGGGTAATCAATGAATATGTAAAAAATTACATCATGAAAAAAATTCTGTGGGAAAAGTAGAATAAATTAAAGTTTTAAAGAAAGAACACAATAAACATTCTAATTATTAACTAAGAGCATGTCATACATTTTTATTTTTTTAATTTCTTTTTAAGTTTATTTATTTATTTTGGGAAAGAGAGAGAAAGACTGCAAGCTGGGGAGGGGCAGAGAAAGAGAGAGAGAGGGAGAGAGAGAATCCAAGCAGGCTCCAAGCTGTCAGGGCAAAGCCCAACATGGGACTTGATCTCACGAACCATGAGATCATGACTTGAGTTGAAATCAAAAGTCAGCCGCTTAACTCGCTGAGCCACCCAGGCGCCCCTTGTTCATATATTTTTAAAACAGATAATTTGTTGCTATGACATTTTTTTTTTTTAAACTTTTATTTTTGAGACAGAGAGAGACAGAGCATGAGCAGGGGAGGGGCAGAGAGAGAGGGAGACACAGAATCTGAAGCAGGCGCCAGGCTCTGAGCTGTCAGCACAGAGCCCCACGCGGGGCGTGAACTCACAGACCATGAGATCATGACCTGAGCCGAAGTCGGCCGCTCAACCAACTGAGCCACCCAGGCACCCCAAGTTGCTATGACATTTAAGTTTCATCGGATACATAAAAAAGAACAATGTCAGAATTTTATTTTCAAATCTCAATATTTACAATGGCCAGAAATGGCATCCTTTGAAATTATTTAAGCTTATGAAAAATGTTAAGCACTTACATTTGTGCTGAGGGCACGTAATTTTTTCAAAGTTCTTGCGATGGAGTGGGGCAGGGGAGCTACATAAATAAACTCGTGGAGAGCAAACTCTAGCTCACGTGTTTTGGAAAGGGAGCTGCTAGGTGAATGGCCCAAGAAACCTGTGACAACATTGCCTGGTTGTAACTGGTATCTGGCAGAATCATCCGAAAGCTTTCCCTGAAAGGGAGAGGAAAAAAAGTATGCACATCACTTATAAAATGTTGCCGTAATAATCACTGATTGTAAATGACCAACATAAATATGAGTGATTAAATTTTGCAGTCATTTGGGATTGTCAACTCTAGAGGCCAAAAATGATGATAACATGAATAAGATACTACTCAAGGTTGATGAACCACTCTGCAGCTATAATCCTGAAGGGATTCATACTCGGCCGCTAGCATCAATGGCTGTGGAGCCCCTGTCACAGGGAACTTGCATGAACAAAGTCAAGTTTGATAGAACCTTGCTGTGGATCAGCACGCTCGTTATGTACAGCCGTCTATGTTGTGAAACATGGGAGCCCTCTTGTACTTCACGCCTGCAACAAATATTTATTGAGCACTTACTACGTGCCAGGCGTGGTGCTAAGGGGTAGTTATATTCTGGTGAGCAAAAGGACGTGACCTGACCTTAGAGGCTGGGCTCAGTGTCCACCTCCTGGGGAGGATTGGCTGAGCTTTACGTAAAGCTGCTGCTAATACTTACCAGTACCACCTGTATTAACTCCAACCCTAGTCACTGCCACCAAGATTGCTACGCAATCTTGTTTCCAGAGGCACCGTTGGAAAGAGCACCAACCTGCAAGTTGTTTTTTTCTAATGTGCCAGGCCCTGTTGTGAACAGACCTTGCCTCACTTATGCCTTGCAACTGCCTACTATCGTGTCCCTTTTACAGACGAGGCCACTGAGGCACAGGGAAGTTAAACAACTTGCTCAAGAGCACACAGCTCTGAAGTTGTGGAGCTTGGATTCAATCCCAGGCAGTCCAGCTCCGCGATACTGACTCTTCTCTCTTAATCATAATAGAATTAAGAGTTAATATTTATGGAGCACTTAGTCTGGATCAGGCCTTGCGCTAGCCACTTCACATAAGTTATCTAATTTAATTTGCACAGTAAAGTCACTCTGGTGTATTATCTCTAATTTACAAGGAAACAGACGTAAAGCCGTTAAGCAACTTGCCGGGGATTGCAAAGCTGGCAAGTGGCAAAGCCAGGATGCGGAGCCGGGATTCCAGTCCAGATCCCCCAAGGACCATGTTCTCCAGGTCCATAGCACCCCTTTTCCAGGGGTGCTTGCGCAGCTGATGCCTTAATTCAGGGCTTCCTTCATCAGGGCCTCCCTGGCCACCTTTCACCCCATCCCTTACCCACCTCCAGAAACTGCCACCGCGTCTCAACACACAATTTAATTAATTTCAACTGCCTCACCCTAGAAATCTTTACTGTCGCTGTTACTGAACAGATTTTACAAGTGCCAGAATTGCTTTAGTGACCAGGGTAGGAGGTACAGAAGTGACACAGAATCTGAATCTTGACAGCTGATATCACAAGCCTTGGGATGTCAATGTGTTTCCCAATGGTGCATTTTGGGGGGGGGTCATCATCAAACTGTAAGGTAAAAACAAAAGCTGGTTCTTTCTACTACAAGGATCATAACCTGACTTCGGAACGGCTGGTACGAAACGGTGACTTCTGGCTGCTTGTTTTCACAAACGAGCACTCACAAGGAAAGGGATGCACCCCCGCCCCACCTCCAAACAGCTGCCTCAGAGGTCAAGCTGCTGTTCAAGTCGTGGCTAGCACAGTTCACAGTTGAGACGCTGGCCAGAGAACCAGCCAACATGAGCAAAGAGACATACAAATGCAGGCACGCTGGCGGGGGCTCGAAGCTCAGAGAACACATCCCCTTTAGGGAAGGATTTGTTTATTTAATGAACATTTCTTAAGGACCTGTTACTCACCAGATGCTGTCAAGTACTGTTTTTATGAAGATGAGTAAGATATAGTTCTTGCCCTACAGAGACTCAGAACCTGAAACGATAGATAAACATGCACATAAATCCCTGTACCTTACTGTGGCAGATGGGTATTTAAAAGATTGGGATGGTGGGGCGCCTGGGTGGCTCAGTCGGTTGAGCATCCGACTTCAGCTCAGGTCATGATCTTGCAGTTCATGAGTTCGAGCCCCATATCAGGCTCTGTGCTGACAGCTCAGAGCCTGGAGCCTACTTCGGATTCGTGTCTCCCTCTCTGCCCCTCCCCTGCTCATGCTATGTCTGTCTGTCTGTCTCTCTCTCTCAGAAATAAATAAACGTTAAAAAAATTTTTTTTTGAAGATGGGGGGTGGCACGAGGGAAGCCATGTCCATCCAGTTCCAGAAGTGAGGGTCTGGGAATACTTCCCAAAGACAACTGTGTCTAAACCAGGCAGCTGGCTCTCTCCAGGCACTGAATCTGACAGCACCTTGATCTTGGACTTCCCGGCCTCCGGAATTCTGAGAAACAAAATTCTGTTGTTCATGAACCACCCTGTCTAGGGTATTATGTTATGACAGCCCAGATAGCCTAACACAGGTGGATACTCCACACCTGGGTCTTGAAGGATAAACAGGAACCCAAAGATGGAGAGAAAAGAGAAGAGCACCCAGATAGCAGCGTGCAGAAATGCATGGGGTCAGTGGGTTGCACGGTGAGATTGGGATCCCGTAGGGGCTGTTGTAGCATGGGCTTGTATATGTAGGAGGCAGAGGACGAGGTGAGCGAGGCAGGCAGGGCCCACATATCATGATGGGCTCTATCTATGAAATGCCAGCGGATTTGGACTTGGTGTCGAGTGCCACGAGGAGCCCCAGAGGGACTGTAGACAGGAAGAGATGTGGTCAGATGAGCATTTTGAAAAATAGCTCCCGCTGCAGAGAGTAGCATGATCTAGAAGGCGCATGTAGGGGGTTGGGCAGGCGGGTGGGCCTGGAGGGGGTTGGATCTGGAGGGTGGTAGACCAGATGGGAGGTAATGGTAGTAACCCTTCTGTGAAATTGCTCAAGGCACGTAGGAGGTAGCATGAGCCGAACTGAGTTTTGGCCTGAATGTGGGCAGTGAAAGAAAAAACGGAAGCCTAGGCTGACAGATTTCTGGCTTGCAAAGTTTCTAGCTTACCACTTTTGGAGGTGTTATTGGTGGCACAAAAAAGAAAGGAATTTGGAAGGATAGGTGACAGAAACTCAGTGCTCAGTGCTAGTGTGGGGGAATATTCATTGCCTCTCAAACCCAATCTTCTTTCAGAGCAACTGAGCCTTTGATTTCTAGGGAAGCTGAAAAAACAGCTACGTTTTCCAGGTTTCTTTGCACCTAGGTATGGCCATGTGCCTAAATTCTGGCCAACATGATGAAACTGAAGTATCATGTGATAAGTCTGGGAATCATCTCTGAAAGAAGCCAATACATACCTCTTAACTCTCTTATTTTTTGTTCCTGAGCTCAAAGGAGGCCGGATCCCTGAGAACTTAGTGGAGCAAAGCACACTTAGCACCCTGGATTGCCTGCTTCCAGACTTCACTTATATGAAAAACACAAAGCTTTTATATTGTTTACTGTTAATTTGATTTTCAGTCACACATAGCTGAACCTAACTAATTAATTCACATCATTTGTGGGATCGATACATACTCTAATTTGAGGACTTCCAAGTATTATCAGCTCAAATAAATGGTTTTATGGTTATTCAATGAAAAGTCTTAGACAAGTAAGCTTTCATTTCTGTAAGTCTGGTTTTCATTTCTACCAAATTCTCAGAACGAGTCTTCCTGGGCCCCAGGGAAGTCAGGGATATGGTGAGATGCAAGTTTTGATCTTACCTCTCATTTCCTATATAATCCCAGAGAATTGCAGTTGGTGTTCTGTTAATCACGTCACTTGCTTCTGTATTTTTGGTGCTTTGACATATTGAAGCTTGGCTGACTCTGGAGAGACTTTCCTTTCCTGGGCTAACTAATTCCTAGAGACAGCAGACAACTCACCTTGGGAGCATGCCTTTCATATGCAAATCACCCAATCAAGGGTTCACACCTCCAACCACCTCCTTTGTTGGGTTCTTACTCATTGAGCCACTGTTCCCCTGCCCAAATCATCACAGAGCCAGAATACCAGACAGCTAGAGAGAGCCCCTACATGCCAGAGACCACAGAAATTGTTCCAACCAGCCAGTACTAAACCTGCTTACCTTGCTTTGTCTACTCCTTCCTGCAGAAAGCACAGATAAAGGCTCTTACCCATGTTTTCCCCTCTCTCTGCTTCCTACCGACCTGGATGCTTCCCCAGTGGCCCTACATGGCATGCTAAGCCTTCTGTTTCTAGGCATCTGATGGTATAAAAAACTTTTTTTTTATGACAGTCTTTTCTGTGTCTGCCTGCCTTAGCACACTCAATTCAGATAAATCCCAGGCACCCTTGCAGCAGTGAGTGCCTTGATTTCCCTGGCATTTCCCAGTGTACAATTCTTTAGTAGGACCCTCTGATAAGATGTTGTGGGAAGAGAAAGTTGCAAAAGGGGAAGGATCCGATAAAATGATGTTCGTTCGTTCATTCATTCATTCATTCATTCGTGGCATTTGCTTTACCAAAGTGATGATCCAGTATCGTTGAGCTTTTGTGTTTTAGATACGATGCATAATTGGTTATCAATAAAGTCGTGTTATTTAATTCTTCAAATAAGTACATACATACCCCTCTAGGTGCTTACTGTTCCTTTTTTTCTGAATATCTGTTCTATTGATTCAAGTTTATGTAGCACTTACAAACTGCACACAGTACATTTACACAGGTAAATTATATGCTTAATAAGAAATAAAATATCTGCTCCCGGGAGCTTGTAGTTAAGAACGCTGTATTATTTAGAATTAATATTATATACTGGGTGGTTATGACTATCATTGCCTTTTAAAAGGAAAGAAATCCAAATAAATAAATAAATAAAAACAATAAAAGGAAAGAAATCCTTTCCCCGAGAGCTGCAATGGAGTGTGTTAGAGTCCTGAATGAGTCATCACCACACATGGTACCAGAGACCTGATCCATTGCCTTTCTTCTTGTTCCGAGTTGCTGCAGCTGAAAAAAATCATGCATGGAGAGCGGCAATTTGTTAGCCGAAGTTGAGGAATAAATTACACCCGGGGCCCATTCAGTTCGAGTGTATATATAGTTCAAGCCAACCCAGGATATAAAAATCTGTATTTACACAACAGATAGATTAAGGATAATAATTCACTTTCCAGAGGATTTACCACCATATGCTCTTTTAAAAAAATGAACTAACCTTATATAATTTAAAGTGTGACTTGATTTTCAAAACATCCCTCCTGTAGGCAATTTGCGGGGGGGGGGGGGGGGGAATCTATTGCACAAAGGAAGGTGGTCAGGGGAGATGAGACTTCCAGACATGGAGCGTGGCAGTTCGTTTTTAGGTCCTTTGTGACTCTTTCTCCATGTTCCATCAGCTTCTAAGTTGATATATTCTTTAGAATATATGGTGGTACGCAGAAATGGAGGCTTGATCGCAACGTATTGAAAGGTTAATTGAATATATAAAGTTGTAGCATTCTTTAATGCATTGGGAGTGCTAACAGTCTTTGCAAGGGTCTAAATAACTCTGCCTTCCACAGGACAGTTTATAGCTTTCTGAGCACATTATATGCATTATCTCATTTGTCTTCATAACAATCCTATGGAGGAGAAGGCAAGGTGACATTTTCATCTCCATTTCGCTGATCATGGTCCAGAGTCACATGGATCACAAGAGGTTGAGCTGGGACGGGAAGGCAAATGCTCTCCCAGCCTAGGGCATGTCCTATTCCCCCAGAAGAGCCCTCCCTCCCTGCCCCTGGTTTGAGTGAGCCGGTAACCCCTGATGTATCATTTTGACTCCCTCAATTTCATATCATTTTTATCATCTCTGCAAGAAAACCAGTCCTCGTTACTACCTCATTGTTGCCTCTTAATCAGCTCTGAAATGTGGGTTTAGTGATTCTTGGCTGTCATCTGGGATAGTGGAAAATATGTACTCCTGAAGCCCTAAGGGAAAGTAAGAGGAGTTGTGTTACTTTCCTTGCCAAATATTCATCGGCTTCTTCGTAGTAAGAAGAAATGTTGAGAGATGCGTTTATTTATTTGTGGTGATGGATGTTTATATAAAATGAGAATTTGAAAACTGCTTGGATAATAATCCAGTTGCAGAGAAATTCTATTGATGGTGTCCTCTTTAGTAGTGCCTGACAAATTCTGTCTTAAGAATGGAAAATTCAGTGCAAGCCTTATAAAATAAAAACTTGTAAAAAGTCAGATACAATTATTGGCCAACAAAGGCACACGTTAGGATAGGCACTTTGGGCAGGTCAGCTTTGCCCAGAGTAAGACCTCAGGGGGGAACCACCTTCACATCCCTCACTCAGAGGGGGATTCTCCCCGGAGTTATGGACAGATTTGAACTCAAATCAATTTGACTCAAGTACAGATAATAGCAAGCATCTGTTAGTAGCAAGAACCTTCTATGGTTTCCCTTTTCAGACAAGAAATTGCCCCCTAGTATGAGCTGAACTGCTGTCTAATGCCTGACACTAGAGAGAGCATCATGTCCTACTTGACTGGGTACAGAAAGGAAAGAATATCAATATCATGGTGAACGCCTGATTCTCAGAATAAGACGGAATCTCTTAACATCTCTGACCCCATCAGAACTTTTCAAGATCAACACTTCTGGATCATGTGGGATCTTCCTACTGAATGAACTTTGTTGAGCTTTATGCATAAAATATCCTTAGGATTTGTGGCCAATATCCCTTTGAGCTCTGTGTTTTGACTTTGTAAACATTCTTGATTTCTTGAGCAATTTCTTGACTTCTTGAGCAAACCCACTCTACATGCAAAATGAGGCAATGAAAGTTTACCTATCCTGTAATTAATTAGCATAATGTGGTGGCCATATGATGTGGTAGGAAGGTTGTAGGTGTTCACACCCTCACTTTGCTTCTTTCTAACCTTGTGATCTTGGGTAGATTACTTAGATGTTTGTGCCAAATTTTCCTTTTCTCAAACAGGAATAAAGATGCCTGATTTGCTAGGTTACTGTCAATAGTACATGCAGCAAATATATATGACATTAGTATATACTTGGCACATAGGTAAGTTTGCAAAGGTTAAAGTAAACTTCAGCATGAGAAGATTCAGCCTTGATTTATCCACGTAGTCGAGATTTCAACCGTACATTCCTGAGAGGTGACAAGTGACACAGAATTTATTTGCTATATATCCAACATGGTTCAGCCAAACCGGGCAAAATGCTGTTCCCAAAGACAGGGACGTTAAATAGGTTTCATCTAATGTGTCATCCTGATCTGTTGGTTGTGCCTGCCTGAGAGCTGTGTCCAGGATATTGGGACCGTGTGTAGCTTCAAAGGAAAGAGTGCAATCGTTGATTAGTTATGCCTGATGTGGAGTTGGGAGGAGGAGGTGGTGACATGTATGTAGGCATTTTCCTTGCCTGGCCTAAGACGCTCTTCCTCACGTCTTTTCGCCACACCAGAGAAAGATCTAGTTCTACAAATGCTGAAATGCCGCAAGATGCCCAGAAGTCATTCTTCATGAGTGGAAAGGCAGCTTGTTTGAGTGAGAATATGGAAGACCAGAGAGCAGGAAAACTATTCTCCTTGGCTTTATGCCTCCAACACTCCATGCCATGCACCTTGTCCTTCAGCCATACTGAAATGTCTCTCATTTCCTAGGACAGTCCTGCCCTTTCATAACTACATGCCTTTGCACATGTTCTTTCTACTTCTGAGAATATCATTCTCCATGTTTTGCCACTTGGCAAATTCTACTGACCCTTCATGATCAAGCTCAAGTGTAGGTTCTTAAAAAACAACAACAACAACAAACCACAACTATTTACTTACTTACTTAGAGAATAAGTGCAAGTGAGGGGGAGGGGCAGAGAGAGGGGGAGAGAGAGAATACCAATCAGGTTCCACGCTGTCGGTGCAGAGCCTGACTCAGGGCTTGAACTCACAAACTGTGAGATCATGACCTGAGCCGAAATCAAGAGTCAGATGCTCAACTGACTGAGCCACCCAGGTGCCCCTCAAGTATAGCTTCTTATTGTAGGGCAGCCTTATGGCTTCTGATTTTTCTCGTGTCCCTGATGCCCAGCTCATAACAGGCCCTCAATAAATATTGAGTGAACAAGGTACATGGATATAAAGAGGGAGATGTTGATAAGTGGGAGATCAGGAATTTTCCTAAGAAAATAATCCAGGGGCGCCTGGGTGGCTCAGTCGGTTGAGCGGCCGACTCCGGCTCAGGTCATGATCTCATGGTCTGTGAGTTCGAGCCCCGTGTCGGGCTCTGTGCTGACAGCTCAGAGCCTGGAGCCTGTTTCAGATTCTGTGTCTCCCTCTTTCTGACCCTCCCCCGTTCATGGTCTGTCTCTCTCTGTCTCAAAAATAAAAAATAAACGTTAAAAAAATTAAAAAAAAAAAAAGAAAATAATCCAGGTTTGAGTACTATATTGTTTCCCTCTGGAGTTTGTGAATGCATGTTATTTGGATGCCTGCATATTTTAAAGGAGTGGTAGCTCTGATTGAGGGTTAAGTAAAAAGCAAAGTTAATATTTGAAATGGACATACTGAATTACTATGATCGAGCCTTACAGGAAATAAGGCTAGCAAGATTTAAACCTTTAAGAAATTGTGATAAAGTACACCTGACATGAAATTTACCATCTTATCCATGTTTAAGTGTGCAGTTCAGTATTTTTACACTGTTGCACAACCATTACCACTACCCATCTCCAGAAATCTTTTCATCTTGCAAAACCGAAACTCTGTACTGATTAAACAGTATTTCCTTATCCTCCCTACCCTCAGCCCCTGGCAACCACCATTCTGCTTTCTGTCTCTATGAATTTGATTATTCTAGATAACTCAGATAAGGGAAGCATACAGTACTTGTCCTTTTGTGATTGGCTTATTTAGCTTACCATAATGCCCTCAAGATTCACCCATATTGTAACATGCACAGAATTTCCTTCCCTTGTCAAGCTGAATAGTATTCCGTTATATGTGCATTCCACATTTTATTTATCCATGTACCTGTCCATGGACGCTCCCAGGGTTACTTCTACCCCCTTAGCTGTTGTGACTAATGCTGCTGTAAACATGAGGGTATAAATAGTCTTTTCAACCCTGCTTTCAGTTCTTTTGAGTGGGATTGGTGGATCCTATGGGAACAGCCATACTGTTTTTCGCCGCATTTGCATCATTTCGCTTCCCTGCCAACAGTGCACAAAGGGTTCCAATTTCTCCACATCTTTGCCAACACCTGTTATTTCCTGGTTTTGTTCTTGTTTTTGATAATAGTCATCCTAATGATTGTGAGGTGGTATCTCATTGTGGTTTTGATTTGCATTTTCCTAATTATTAGTGGTATCGACCATATCTTCATGTGCTTATTGGCTGTTTGCATACCTTATTTGGAGAAATGTCTATTCAAATCCCGTGCCCATTTTTAAATTGAGTTGTTTGATTTTTGTTGTTGACTTGTAGGAATTCTTTATATAGGCTGGATATTAGCTCCTGATCACATTGTCGCTTATAAATATTTTCTCCCATTCTTTGTGTTGCCTTTTCATTCTACTATATACTTTGATTCGCACAAGTTTTAAATTTTGATGTAGTCCAGTTCGTTTACTTTTATAGCATTTGTTGCCTGTAGTTTTGGTGTCGTATCCAAGACATCATTGTCAAATCCAATGTCATAAAGATTTTCCTCATTCCAAATCTCATGTCATAGAGATTTGACTGTATGTTTTTCTCCAAAAAATCAATTTTGAATTAATTCTTACATGTGGTGCAAGGTAAGGGTACTTCATTTTTTTTTTTTTTTTGCATGTGAATATCCAGTTTCCCCAATACCATTTGTTGAAAAAAACTGTTCTTTCCCCCATAGAACAGTATTAGTATGCTTGTTGAAAATCATTTGACCATAAATGTGAGGGTTTATTTTGGGCTATTTTATTCTATTGATCCATATGTCTGTCTTTATGCCAGTACCACACTGTTTTGGTTACTGTCGCATTGTAGTAACTTTTGAAATAAGGAAGTGTGAGAGATCAGGAACTCTGAGTGGCCCAGAAAGGGCCATTTTGCATCGAAGAAGTGTTTCTCTCTAATCTACATAATCAACTGTCCCTGGATACATGCATTTTGGCCTTCAAAAACATGATTGTTAGACATATCCTGTCTGTCCCCTATTGATCATTCCTATGAATAACACTTTTTATTATATAAAAATTCAATTGCCACAGAACGCCTTGGTATACTCTATATATAATATGCAAGAACAGTTTCAGTTTGGGCAGTTAAATAAGTTCGGAGCCACTGTTACACGTAGGCTGTGTCTGATGAAAGGCACGAGAATTACTTTGCAACTGTAATGTCTAGATTTAGGATTTTTCCCACAGAGCATGTTTATTTCTTTTTGATAGTATTGGAGGTTATGGACTCTATTTCTATCTGAAGAAAGAAAGCAGTATACAATAAAATCTTGTGACATTAGGCTGGGTAAAACCAGCGGTACTGATTTTCTTTTAGACAAGGACACCCATTTCAATAACTGAAGGCACTGAGAACGTTTAACGTTCTGTGAACATGCTAAGCTGAATTTAAGTGAAAGATGATCCCTGGTTCTTTCATTCTTGCTTTAAAAATAAACTATATAATTAAATGGCTATAGATACCTCTTTTGTGGGGAGGAAAACAGCAGCCGGATTCTTTGCAATCATGCCAACAGGGCAGTAGGTTTCCTAACCCTGTGGCAAAATAGAGAATCAATACCAATCAGGAAAAAATGCTAACAAAAGGGAAAATCTCATGGGAACCGCAGGCAATAAAAGATTTAAAATGTGAATAAAACATCTCAGGTCAGCATTAAAATAGACAATACATTTCTCTGCCAAGGCAAAGAATCTAGCCACTAACTTGAGGCACAAAACAAACCCAACCACACTGAGGGGACAGACAGAAAGCCCTAGACCAGCCACTTTCCCCTTTACTTTGTTGCGGAAAGGAGTCTCCTTTCACAAGGAGACAGTCACTCCATAAGCAGCACATTTGGGATCAGACATTCCACCTTTTTCAAAGGTAAACATCTCTGGAAATAGAAATCTTGCCCACATGTAATTTCTAGAATTATTAGAACAAAGAGGTCATACTTGCTTTTAAAAAGGGAAAGGGAAAGATTAACCTGTTGGTTAATTTTGCAAGTGAATAAGATGCTTTTACAATAGCACCTGGGGAAATGATGAAGTCAAACAAGGTCCACTATAGATAGGCTGCTTTTGGACTAAAGAGAAACTAAAGCCATCTCTAATTGGAAGGGTTTTATGGATTCGGAGAAGAGAGAGGAATCCTCAGTAGTTGATAATTATTCAGGATCATCAGCTCTTACTGAGTGGCCTCTCATCACGGGACTTTCCATATTTCAAAGCCAAATTCTTAAAAACAAAACAAAACAACCCAAAGCAAAACAGAAAACAATGTTTTGGCATCTCACCATTATCAAGGGAGTGCATTTGGCAAATATCAATAAATGTTATTATTTTTGCCAAATCGTGGATATTTTGCCAAATATCACATTGTATCCTCACCATTTGAAAGGATGCAATCAACCTCCAATCCGAGGTGGCCCCAGGTGACCTGATCTCGCTCACTTAAACTCTCTGCACTCATGCCTCATGGTCTCAGTTCCACAAACAGGCTTGCCAAGATAAAGTAAATATCTATTTCAATGACTAGAGCATATTAGAAGCCTGCATGTGGATTTCATCGCACTTCACATTTAGAACTCAGAATGGTTTAAAAGTGGTTCGTACCACCAAATTTATGTCCTTGTGTTAAAATGGACTACAGAGTTTATCACAGAGGCATAGTAACAACATCTAGTTCCTGTTCCTGTTTTTCAACTGGCCATCTGGCTTTTCTTAGTCTTTTGAAGTTCATGTGATAATGGCCACTACTTATTGAGCACGTACAAATGTGCTAGGCAGTATGCTAAACCCTTTACTTACATGGGATTTTCCACTTAATTCCCATCGCATCCCTATGAAGTAGAGGATGTTATTACAGCCACTTTAGGAATATAGAAACCGAGGCTTGGTGAGCTTGGCCAAGGCCACCCAGTTCCACCACCAAAAGTGAGCCAAGGCAGTCTGATGCCAGTGCGGGCTCTTTACAGGTGCTGCAAGTGGCTTCCCTCAGGGTTCAGGCAGCGTGGATTGTGTCAATATTCACATGCATCACACCCGATTACTCAGCTAAGGCCCCTGCCCTGGAACTGCCAATATTTTCAGTCCTGATGAATTTCATCCGATTTTCTTCCTTTTAGTTTTGTCTCACCCGTTCGTTTCCCCTTTTCCAGACTTGTTTGTCTTACGTGATCTGTAGTCATCTAGAAACACTTGTTTTCTCAGTGTTAAATGAAACTCATATCATTGTTTGATTTATTGTCCTTGCTATTCTAGTTTTCCTTGCTTCAGTAATATAGTTTTTACTTCGATTTAGAGGCAGCCTGTGGAGGAAAGAAGTTGGCATCTGTTATTTACATATGCATGTGTGAGATCTACAAATTGTAATGGCAGCATCTGATAATGCAGTATCTGCACTGCCCTTTTCCTTACTCTTCTTCAAATGGTGACACAAACCACTAGCAAGTGGCTTGATATTTTCCTGGAACAATCATATTTGCGGAAAGATCTAAAATGCAGGGTTTCCTTTCTCCCTTCTCTTTTCTTTCTTCCTTTCTCTCTCTTTCCCTCCCTCCCTCTTTCTTTCTTTCTTTCTTTCTTTCTTTCTTTCTTTCTTTCTTTCTTCTTTCTCTTGTGGCTTCTTTCCCTTCAGATAAAGTTGTTCTACAACTGGTCTCCAACTGGGAACATTCTAACTGAGCAACGCAAGAAGAACTTAATGGTGCAAACTAGATTTGTGAGCAATGAAATAAAAATGTTAATGTTTCATGTTCATTATAGCATTATTTATCATAGCTAAAACTGGAGAATAATGTAAACGTGTCTAAATAGGGATTGGTTACATATTATACGCTATCCATGCCTTGGAATATCATGTTGCCCTGAAAAGTCATATTTTAGAAAGACCCTAAAGGTATGGGAGAAATGTTTATGGTAGATTATTAAGTGACAAAAGCAAATGATAAAGTAGTATGAGCTATTCTTTAATCCAAAGATTATTTAGATGTGTATTTTTTCTTTTCCAAAAATATTGTTTAAAGATTTTGCTCGCCTGTTTATTGTTGGTTTATAATTTTTATGTCATCGTGGATCGACAACATGGTCTCTATATCATTGGTTCTTTGCAATTTGTTGAAATGTTTTTCTGATTTGGTGTGGATCTTAGGGGCAGCCAATTTTCATACTGGTATAGTGGCTGGATTTTCACTTCACATGATAGTTCAACATCAACTCCCAAATACGAGATTGACCTTGGCATCCCGATCTTTCTCGGGTGTCTCCCAACCCAAGGTATGTGGCATTAATATTTGTGCTAGATACCCGTCTGAATTTTGGAATGTAAAGGATACGTCTTTGGCCAATTCTAGTATGCGATCTAACATCAGAGCCTATGGGAATAACTATTTGCGGGGGAGGGGGGAGGATTTGACACTTATAATTTATTTTTTTATTTTTTTATTTAAAAATTTTTTTTAATATTTATTTATTTAAAAATTTTTTTTAACATTTATTTATTTTTGAGACAGGGAGAGACAGCATGAATGGGGGAGGGTCAGAGAGAGGGAGACACAGAATCTGAAACAGGCTCCAGGCTCTGAGCTGTCAGCACAGAGCCTGACGCGGGGCTTGAACCCACGGACTGTGAGATCATGACCTGAGCCGAAGTTGGCCGTTTAACCGACTGAGCCACCCAGGCGCCCCAATGTTTATTTATTTTTGAGACAGAGAGAGACAGCATGAACGGGGGAGGGTCAGAGAGAGAGGGAGACACAGAATTGGAAGCAGGCTCCAGGCTCTGAGCTGTCAGCACAGAGCCTGATGCGGGGCTTGAACCCACGGACTGTGAGATCATGACCCAAGCCGAAGTCGGACGCTCAACCGACTGAGCCACCCAGGCGCCCCCTGACACTTATAATTTAAATATTAATCAACAAATGACGATCTATTGGTTGTTCTGTCCTAAAGAGATTTCTCAACTTTAGCACTACTGATATTTTGAGCTGGGTAGTTATTTGTTGGGTGTGGAGGAGGCTGTCCCGTGCATTGTAGAAGGTTTGGTACCATCCTTGGCCTCTACGTACTCGATGCCAGTAGCAAAGCCTCCCTCCCCAACTGTGACGATTAAAAATGATCCTAGACAATACCGACTGTCCCCCTAGGGAGCAAGATCACACTCAGTTGAGAACCACTACTATCGGAAAGTGACAAGTTCCCTTTTAAAACCAGTGACCAAGTGGGAGTTTCACTGAAGCAGTACGCACGTGTGTTAAGTATTTAATGTGGATAAGGGCCTGTGCTTTCACATAAGCAGTTTTATTTAGGCAGGGAGAAAGAAAGCTATAATCTGCCTTATTCCCCTAAGGTCACCTGTAGAACACAACGACATTACGACACCAGGCTTTAATCTGTATGACGGAGTCAATCACTTTGTCTTCTCAGGGTTCGTGGCAGAATGTATGCACAAGGGTCCAAGACTGCTTGGACACAGCTGGCACTCAATGAATTGTAGCTTTACTATTGTTATCATCATCATAAGCGAGCGGATGCATGTAGACCAGTGCCCAGCCACCAGCTTGACTAGTCAGCCCCTTCAGCTCATGGTACGTACCACAGCCACACATCTTTCTGAAATGTTTTTTATATCAAAACAACCTCAGTGTCCATGAGCAAACAAACAAGCAGGCAAACAAATGAGTTAAAGAAAATAATGTAAGCAAACAAGGGTCTGGCCGGTAGTTAAAGTTCATGCTCCAAGGTCTTCTGTGCCTCAGAAGCACCGTGATCTCTGCATCAGCATATGGCCCATGCACGCTATTTCTGTCTTGGGTGGCACATAGATTCTACAGCTGGAGAATGAATGGTTGTTCGGAGATTTCTTCAGCCTGGTTCATTATCTGTTTCAAACTACGAGGGCTCCATGTGAGCAGGCCAACAGGAAGCCTGCTTTTGATTTAACAGTGCTCTGAACAAGCTCCTTCTATGGCTTTCCAAGAATTAATTACAGAGCTTAGGAAAGGCGCCTGCCGCAAAGTCCCATGGATGGCTTTATGAGCAATTACAGCAGCCGCATTGATGCCGGTAGAACAAGAATTTCCTTGGAGGGTGGCTTGGAATGAGAGGGCTGGCTTGTGGAAATATAGGCACACGGGGCTCCCATCTGTAGCTTACAGGGGAATTTAAAGTCACAAAGTGAGAAGAGATTGGTTCACCATCACACAACATCTGGGTTATTGGGCACTCATAGACTTGGGCGCGTGTAGTGTGACCAAAAAAAAAAAAAAAAAGAGAGAGAGAGAGAGAGAGAGATCATTATGATATGTAGCAATTGGGGCACTATAGAGGGAAGGGGACACCAAAGTACTCTTTGGGGAATGGTGTAAGGCGGAAGAATGCTGGGATCTAATCGCTCGGCCCTGCTGCGTCGAATCCTGCGGACGACGGTGCTTTGCAGCTCTGGGGATAAAGCAAACGCATGCGGTTGCTCTTAACTAACTGCAGCCATGGAGTGACTTCCTGAGAGCACATTTACTTTAGGAGGCAAACCTCATATTGCCGGATTCCTTGCCAAAAAGCTTCGGTTGGTTGTGCTGGCAGCACGGGATGGCAGGATGCAGAGGTGAGGCCAGTGGGAAGCTGACTGAGAAGGTGGTTCCTCTGCTGAGCAAGGATTGCGGCAGCCTTTCTGGGACAGGTGCCAGCTGCCCCCTGCAGGGCGCGCTCACTTCTCCCTTGTACGAGAGGGTGGAGCCGAGATGACTTTCCATAGCTGCTCAGGAGACAAATGCAGTAATCGATGACTTGGCACGGGTCACTTCACAATCCGAACATTATTACCATTTTGAGGAGATTCTAGAATAACAGGAAAGCCTCAGTCTCTCATTCATGATGGTAATGATAGTAGGTTTCAAAAGGGTAGAAATTTTTGTTTAAGTATCTGCCAGTACAATAGAGGTCACATGGCACTTACTTAGGGGTCCCTCTCACTGGGGATCTGTGTGTGCCCTATCTCTTGGATCCTGGGCCCACTCTGCAGACATGAAACTTAGTCTCCCAATGAAAGAACGTGGGCTCTGGGACTTTACTGCACTTTCTGGTTTTGTCTGGTGCCAGTGTCTTCGTGCACACAAGAAATTCCGTGCTTGCTTCTTGCCCAAACATTTGTAAGCTTTCTGTACGGCGGCCTCAGGCCCCTGGCCAAAGGCTGTGACCATAATTGAGAAAAATAAATTTAAAAATTAAATTTGCTTCCCTGGTTTTGTTTTTCTTTCAGGAGCTGTTTAAAAAATAAATCATTGTCAAACGATTCTCTTGCTCTTAATCATTTCTCCCTGTTCGTACATTTTCGGGAAAATGAAATTCTCCATTTAGATGGATAGGTCATTCTCACCAGCTTTTAGCAGATAGCATAAGCCCCTTGGTGATCTTGTCCAGTTTCTTGGCTTTCATGGGGACAGGGCGGCGGCGGGGCGGGGGGTGGGGAGCGGGTAACTCCCCAAATCACACCTTCCTTAGAACCCAGATTCACACCTCTACGTGACCACATCTCAGTTCCTGAATTCACAGCTGCAAGCTGGCTCCACCCACAATCTCCCCCATCCAGGTAATGGTCTTCCAGCTGCTCAAGCTAAAAACCTTGGCGTCACCCTGGGCTCTTCTCTTTTCCTCATCTCCTCTCCTCACGTCCAGGCTGCCCGGAAAACCCGTGGCTCTATCTTCAAAATATATCCAGAATCCAACCATGTCTCCCGGCTCCTCTGCTAGCCCCCTGATCTGGACCACGTTCGTCTCTCCTCTGGATTATTTCCACGTGATGCTTTAGTATCGTTGCATTGGTCTGCTTGCCTCTACTCTCGCCCCTGAACTCTGTTCCCACACAGAAGCCAGAGTGGTCCTTTAAAACCCAAGTCTCTTGCTGTCACTGCCTTGCCTGCAACTGCTCAGGGACTCCCCGTCTCACTTGGAGTAAAGCCGGGTCCTCACAGTGGGCTACGAGGCCTTGCCTGAGCCACGACCCCTGCCCCGCTTAGCTCCCTGACCTCTTTTCCTTCTACTTTGCCTCTTGCTCACTGTGCTTCAGCAACATGGCCTGCTGACGGCTCCTACCTGACGGCCCGGCACTGACTGTTCACTCTGATGAAATGTTCTCCCCCCACGCCCAGAAATCCACAAGCCTAACTGTGTCACCTTCAAGTGTGCTCAGACATTGTCAGTGAGGCTTGCTCTGGACATCCTACTTAGAATTGCAACCTGCCCCATTTGCCCTCTAAATTCCAAACTCCACGTACCCTTTGATTTTTTTGTTTTTCTCCAACCCCTGTCACCTTCTAAAAAAATACATACTTTACTGATTCGTTGTGGTCATTCTTTCTTTCCTGTCTCTCCCAATTAGGATACAATCTCCATGAGGGTAGATATTTTGTCTGTTTTGCTTAGCAATGCATCCCAACTGCCTAGAAGTTTCCTTGCATACAGCAGGTGTGTAACAAATATTCGGTGAATAAATGAAATGCCTTCCTTCACCATATTTAAAAATGTATCACTTACTATAGAAATAGGCAAGGGAGGGGGGCACCTGGATGGCTCAGTCGGTTAAGCGTCCTACTCTTTGATTTTAGCTCAGGTCATGAGCTCACTGTTCCGTTCGTGGGATGGAGCTCCATGTTGGGCTCCACGCCGACAGTGTGGAGCCTGCTTGGGATTCTCTCTCTCCCTCTCTCTCTCTCTCTCTGCCCCTCGCCTGCTCGTGCTCTCTCTCTCTCTCTCAAAATAAATACATGAACTTAAAAAAATAGGCAAAGGATTCAAGTAGTGAAAGGATACTGTTAAGAATCAACGTTTTGGATCAATTTCACTACTTTTTTCTCTTGACCCTTGGTGTATGATAAAAGTCATTAAATTTTACATTAATTAGGCTGCAAACTGCTCACGTCTGCAGGGACCAATCAGTCCAGTTTGACACTGTCTTCTGACCCTGACACAGAGCCCTACCCAGGAGAAATAGTCTAAAACGTGAGTTGAATGAACAGTGAGTGAATTTAGGGGCTGACCTTTCCCTCCACACAAGTGTGTATGACAGGTGGCTATTCCAGGTCATTGCAACAATTTAAACTATTTCTATATATAAATATGTAAAAATAATATAAATAAGTAAATATATATATGAGGTAAACTCACTAATTTAAATTATTATTTTTTTTAATTTTTTTTTAATGTTTATTTATTTTTGAGACAGAGAGAGACAGAGCATGAACGGGGGAGGGTCAGAGAGAGAGAGGGAGACACAGAATCTGAAACAGGCTCCCGGCTCTGAGCTGTCAGCACAGAGCCCGATGCAGGGCTTGAACCCACGAACCGCAAGATCATGACCTGAGCCAAAGTCGGACGCTTAACCGACTGAGCCACCCAGGTGCCCCTAAATTATTATTTTTTTAATGAAAGGTGGAGTGGGACAGGGGATACTATGGTGGAAAGAATAGACCTGGGAGTTGGAAATCCTGGATACTGATTCTGGCCCCAACATACTGTGTTTAGTTTTAATTTATTCAAGGTACGGTGGTGACCTTGTAAAAGCCATTTCACTTGTCTGAGTATCTGTTTCTTTTTCTAAAAAATGTGCAAAGTGGCTGGTTGTTTTCAGCTCTACACTTCTTTCTAAGAAAAAGAAGGAGCAGTCGTTTTGCTCACTTTCTTTTCCTTCCTTTCTCCACCCTCCCCCTTCCCTTCCTCACCATCTAAGGACGGAGCTGTGTGAAAAGGCACATTAGTGGAGGGCTTATCAGCCCAACCACAGGAGCAGCTGGACCATGTTCGAATCCAGAATCTGCTTCTTGCTAGCTACATGACTTGGGGTTAATTATTTAACTTTGCTGAGCATTGTTCCCTTATCTGAAAAATGGGATAAAGAACTCCTACCCTACAGGACTATGGTGTGGATTACTTGAGACTGCATTTACTGTGTTGGACAAAAGCTGGCACAAAGTACACATGGGTGGATGGTAGCTGCCATGAGAGGATGCGTGGCCAGGGGAGAGGTACAGCTGGTGTTTGAGAGTTGGAATAACTCGGAAGTTGGAAGCCTGGATGGAATGAACTCTTAGAGGTTGGCGAACTGACCTGCAAAGCAGAGTTTCTCAAACTCATTTAGTTTATGACATGCATAGAAAATAATAAAAGTATTCTATAACTACATTTGGGGGGGAGTTGTTTTTGTTTTTTTTAAAGATTTTATTTTTAAATAATCTCTACACCCAACGTGGGGCCAGATCTCACAACCTCAAGATCAAGGTCACATGCTCCACTGACTGAGCCAACCAGGTGTCCCTAGAACTACATTTTTGTAAAAAAAAAAAAAAAAAAAAAAAATTGGTCGCTGCCTTTTTCCTTCTTACTTTTTGCTTTGAATAATAATTCCAGAGAAGAATGTGGCCCCTCCATGTAGACGAGAGAGCAATGCCCACCCTTTGCTATTCTAACCCGCACTCAGTATAATATAAGGCTATGATTTTCTAAATCAAAGTAGGTTATTTAAAAAAAAAGTGCCCCCAAAATAATAAATAAATAAATAAATAAATAAATAAATAAAATAAAATAAATAAAATAAATAAATAAATAAGTAAATAAAAATAAAGAAATTGAAAAAAATTTAAAAAGAGCCCAAGTGGGTATTTTTTCCTTAAAAGCAGAATTCATGAACAAAACTGTTGGCTTTAAGACTGTCTCATTCATGGTGTCTGGAAAAGTCCCCTCTCTATATACACTGTCACTAGCCTCCTCTGTGAGATCTAAGCCCTGCATATGTTTAATTAAGTGTAATTTTTGGAGATAAAGGAGAATGATTAAATTATCCAGACTCCAGAAAAACAAAAGATCCTTATTTCAGCCATCCATCAGGCCTCGACATCTGGAGTATTACATGCTATAACTCAAATGAAAATATTTCACCTAAAAGTACAGTGCCCCTGTCCGTGATATCATTAAAGGAAATCATTAAGCATTTATGCAGCACTTTGTGCCGGAAAAGTGCTTTACAGTTATTTTTATTGCCCACCAAAACCCTCTGAGGCACGTCCTTCTCTACATCTTAAAACCAAAGCAGAGACAAGATTAAATTACTTAGGGTCTTGGAGAAAATAAATGACTGTATCAGAATAAGACCTTTGAGTGCCAAAGTCAGCTGTTTTATTGGATCCATGGAACCATCAGTTTAGACGTTTAGTCACTGTATAAAGTGTTATCTGATTTGGGATGGCCTCTTTTTACTTTAACGCCTTGCTCACTAGTGGCGTGGATATAGTGCATGAGCCGCTCATTTACAGTCACTTACACTTGTCGCGAGCCTCTCTGAAGAGCACGAAGTTCCCGGAGAAATGTGATTAAAAAGAAAAAACAATCAACACGTTTTAAAAGATAGGCTTTATTATACGAAATAATAAATAAACATTGGAATCTGTGGCTTAGCCCTCAGACTACGGTTTGCTTCCTGGGTTGGGAGGCACTCTTCCATCCAGGGACTCAGGGATCCAGGCGCCACCCCTGTGAATATGTGGTTTCCAGGGGCCGTGAAGCAGGAAGGAGGAGGCGGGGGGGGGGGGGGGGGGTGGTTGGAATCACTTCTGCTGGTGAGCATTCTGGGCCACAGTGGTGCAGAGACTGTCAGCCCTTCTGCTCATAAGGCTTTTGGCCAAAGGGAGTCACATGGCCCCTGGACCAACTAGCAGAGAGAGGCTGGGAACGTCAGCAAGTGCGTGGGCCATTTGGACAGCACTTTCAACCTCTTCTACAGACCGATTTTGTTTGACTTTAATTCTCTCTTTTGAACTTTGAATTCAAAGTTATCCTTTGAAGTTTCCTTAAGTTCAACAGCTGTGGCACCTGGGAAGCAAGGTCTACAGGTTAAGGGGCTTAAGGAGGGCAGATCCTGTTAAGTCAACCCATGGAACTGGTCTACCACCCAGGATTGGAGTCTGAGGTAGTATTAACTTTATTGCTGCAGCTAGGCCTTGGTAGATTCAGTAGATGGCCACTTCATCTGCTCACTGCTAGCAACATCAGCAACAGGCTCGGTTCCATCTTGCCTGGGTTTGTGGAAGCGGAGAAGACTGGGGGCTGGAAGGCGGAGGGTGGAACGAGATTGGCATGGCTGAGTCTGGGAGCCAGGGTAAAGCTCCGCTGTTCCCCAAACTGGGAAGGGCCACGCGTCGGAAGCCGTTCGCACCCTTTTCCAGTATCTTTGTTTCGGCAGCCGTGAAAAACAGTTATGAGATGATTCTACAAATAAAAGGGCACTCAAATGAAAACAAAATGTGACATGGCATGGAAAGAAAGAAGTAGTTGAAAGTTCTGGATTATGGAATGATTCCCTTTGGTGGTAGCAATGGCCAACTTCGATTTCTTGTCCTTCTGATATATTTTCTTAAAACATTATTGCTCGTAAAGCAGAGAGATTCTCCAGAACTGGCTTCTGCAGAAGGCCAATAGCGAATTTGTTTACTGATTGACTGGTCAGTGCTCTCACTTCTGCCTCCAGGTCTTCAACTCACTCTGACAACTTTGACCTAATTTTGGGAGGCAATTATATTTGGCTGGGTCGCGGAGCTCTTTCTCAGAACCTCTTCTCAGGACAGTTGCCAAATGCTCTTTTTGTAACTATGTTGTAAAGTCTGAGGAAAGTTGTCTTGGGTCATTGCCCAGGACCTAATGCCCCAATTGTAGACATACATGGTTGCAATCTTTATATTCCATTAGGGCGGAAACCAGGCGTCAGCAGCCTTCTCTCACAGCTCTGCAAAACCAAAAGGGCTCTCTGAACTCTACCAGTTTCCTGATGAGGAGCAGAGAATTTTACCTGTCTATATTGTAGCAATTCCTTTGTCCAGCACAGTCCTTCTCACTGCCTTGAAAAACCAGGATTCTCTTTCATAAATCACAGATTTCAAGCTTGATGTGCTGGAAAGGCTGGGGTGGCTCCCTTAACTTCTGTTCTGTCCTTTGACTTGAATAATTTGGGTGGCTTTCTGTTTCTTACAATCACACATGTCCTCCGTAAGTCTTTGGAAATCGGAATGTGTGTAGAATTGACACTGAGATGTAATCACGTTGCACCTCTCTAAAATGTGAATATGACATTGTTGCCTTCAGAACATTAATATTTCTTTGGGAATCATAATGATTATACTGAAACTCAACCTCTTCTTTAGCTTTGTTTAAAAAAAACAACAGTGACATTTAATCAGAAAAGAGGTATATATTTAGCAAGGAGGGTAGAAGGTGACTCAGGAGGAGTAGGGTGAAGGAAAAAGTGAGGAAAGAATAAAACTGTCCACATTAGCCTTTGCTGCTGCTGGGTTGTGAGCTATTCTTATCCTGTCAGCACAATTAATGAGGGAAAAATAGGCCCCAGAAGCAGTGTGGCTGGAGGCACTGATTTGCCCTCCCTGCCCCTCAAGCCAAGAGAGACAAGGTCTAGAGCAAGTTTCCCCAGTGGGAGTTACTGGGAAAATGACTTCTTGGCCCCGGGTAAAACTTTATTTCTTTGTCAACCTCAGGGGCAACTTGATTTTGGGCCAAGAGTGTGCATAGAGTAGCAAATGCAAGGGAAGAATCTCTTTCTTCAAATTATTGACAGTGTAGATGGGGAGGAAATATTGATGCACTGGAAATAATGAAAGGATCTTACAAAGCAGTGGGCAATCCAGAGCTGGCCTAGGGTCGGGGGTGGGGGTGGTTGTTCACAGGGAAGAATCTAAAAACGAGAAAGCTCTCACTTGAGGGTATCTGGGAAAGACTTCAGGAGAAAGGAGATCCTGGGCAAACCTCAAGGGAAAAGCAGCTAGAGATCAATGGGCAGAAGAGGGAAAGAATGTGGAGGGTGGTTCACGTGATGGAATGACGGGAACAGAGCAGCCTGATTAGGGGGAAGGCTTTGTACTGAGTTACCGCCGTTGAGACTGAAAGTTTTCTTGAGTTTCTGCCATCTCCATCTAAGAGCCACTGACACCCAAATCCACCTTCCATAAAAGCGTTAACTATTGGTTTCGTCTGCCTGATCCAAAACAATATCCAATATTCATACATCACTGTTAGGCTCATCTGAGATTTTGGAAACTGCATAATTTTTTGTGTGTGAGCTCAGAAAGAAACATGAGAAAATATGCTAATAAGAACGTCACCTCCTCTTATTTTTTAAAAGAAAACCTTAAATCAACATTTCCATAACATTTCATTTTTTGTTGTAATTTGCACACTCAATTCCTAATTTTTCTTAGCTACTGGTAGCAATGGGTAGTGATAGTAAATTATGTAGTAAGAAAACCTTACATTTTATATTTACAAGGCATTTTCTTATTTATTATCCCATCTGGGCATTCATTACCATTCCAATTTTTTAAATTTTCTTAGAGAGAGAGTGAGAGTTGGGGAGAGAGGTGGAAGGAGGGGGGATGGAGAATCTTAAACAGACTCCGCGCTTAGTGTGGAGCCCAATGCAGGGCTTGATCCCATGACCCTGGGATCATGACATGAGCTGAGATGAAGAGTCAGACACTCAAATGACTGAACCACCCAGGTGCCTCACCATTCCAGATTTTTATCCTCTCTGCAAAGGGCTTTCCACAAAGTCACAGAGCTGACTAATGGAAGAATTCCATTCCCAAATTCAAGCCCAAGTCTCCTGACTACCAGTCTACCACCTTCCCCATCCCTGGGCCACACCACCTGTGCCAACAGCAGAAGTATCTATTATACTGGCCAAGATGAAAGCCAGCAATCCTCCAAGTGGATAAGAACACAGCAAGCCAAGGCATCTCAGTCGCTGCTGGTGGGAGCGTAAACTGATAGGCGTCCTCTGGAAAAAGCAGTTTGGCAAAATGTATTAAGAACCTCAACACTGATCCTACACTTTGACCCAGTAATTTTACTTCTAGGAATCTATCATAAGTAATTACTGAGAGATGTGGCCAAAGACTTACGTAGAAATGAGTTTCCTGGAATGCTACTTATAACATCCCACAATAGGAGACTAGTTAAGAGTATGATAGTCCATTCTAATGATGGAATATTATCAAAGTCATTAAAAATCTCAGTTTTGAAGATTATTGCTAATAAATATTGAGAAGATATTTATGACATAAGATCACATGAAAAAAATCAGCATGCAGATAGTATAACTAGCAGAGAGAGAGTGAGAGAAATACATCAAAATGTTAAAAATGCTTAACTGTGGGTGATGAGAATACAAACAATATTTTTAAAATTTTATACCCATTTCCCATGTTTCCCATAGAGAGGATGTAGTAATTTCATACTTACAAAAAGATTATATTTAAAATTTGTAAATGGCAAAGACAGTGGATCATACTAAAAATAAGGAGTGGTTAAGGGATTTAAAATCATTTTACCCAGACTGTTCTATCAACTGCATGTCTCATGTTCAGGAAAACAACACCAACAGATAAAAGTCGTGCTAACTTGTGACATTTCCAGTGAGAAGAATAACGATTTCTAAGATGAAAACCATGATTGCAGAGGAGCGTGTGGCAAATACACGAAGGGAGAAAAGTTTGGTTCTAAATATGTGACTCACTTCCCCGGTCTAAGCAAGTTTTGCTCAGCACGTAGGGCCCAGCTCTAGCCAGCCTTTCTGCAAGACATTCTTCACAGTTGCTCTCCCGTGTGGTCACTTGGCTTTTTCCTTCACCGTCTTTGGCCCTGGGGATAAACGGGAACAGACTCATCAGTGAGCAAGAGAAATAGCCAGCGGAAGCCCAGAGATATTCTGGAACTTTCTAGATGGGAGACAGAGAGGTGCAGAACTGGCGGGAAAAACAGCCCAAGCATTCAGGGTTAACACTTTGCTTTTTGAGGAGAGACTTCAGTCCTTGGAGGGTTTCCAGTCTGAACTCGCAGAGTTCGTCAACAGGAAAACAAATAGCTGGCCTGCTCTGTATTTACTCTGTCTCTCTCAAGGTTGCAACATAAATTTCCCAACTTTGAAAGCTGCGAAAGCCAAGGAGACATTTTGTGAGCTCAGGGCCTTTCCTCCAGTCTGTGTGACCCACATGCGGCCCCATTTTGGGAGAATCTAGGTACCAGCCCCCCAGGGTGCTGGGGGAGACATTGCTGATGCTGTGGACTCTCCCAGAGCGGACAGTGGGGGCAGGAGTGGGGTGGAGCGATGGCCAGAAAACCTGGATTCTCCAAATGAGAGCTGCCGGGCTGCCTTGGAAAAAATCCACTTTGCCACAGGAGCAAAAGCTCTGAGACCTTCTCACTGGATGAATTTACAGCGGGCTTGCCATGCAAAATACCCAAAGGTGTTTCAGTGAAGCGGTGTCTGAATTGTAATATAGCTAGATCAATTCTGGAAGCAACCTTTTTCAACACCATGGGAATATTTGTGTTCTCACTTTCAACGTTTCCAATTAGCAGAGAAGCTCATGCTGGAAACCACCACATATAACCCAGAAAAAAACTGTCACCGTAACATTATAAAAATTGAATATGTGTCAGAAGTGGATTTAGATTCTTTAGGTTAATATTATTTTTGCTATTAGGTAATGAACTGACATTAATTTACTTGAGCTGTGTGATTAGGTTAATTTACTCCAGAATAATCTTGCATTTTAAAAATTAAAAATGGGAGCTGTATCTTCTTGTTATCAATCAAAGTAGCCGTAGCACTATAGAAACATTGCCGCTTTGTACTCAATTGTGTTCTTATAGACAGTCAAATAAGCACTAAAAATGACAGATTACCATGCTCGGCTAAATCTTCACGTTTAAGTACCTACAAATAACTGTCCGTTGGTGAATGGTTAAACTCCATCAATTATTTTTCCTAGAAGCAATTCCCCCTTTTGCATGAATAGAAATCTACAAATAATATTAGAGCAGTTTGAATCTTATATGTAGTAATGCTACAGCATGGAACAACAAAAGAGGCTCACACACGTGAAAGAAAGCTACATGGCGTATCCTTTTTTGACCTTCACAAATGTGAATGCTCCCTCTATGGCTCTATACATTGTTTAAATCCTTTAATGATTCAAATGTGCTGATAATGTTCCTGCACTTGCTGGAACTATGGTTCTGTTAATATTTTGAAAATTACTTTAATTAACCTTATTTCATCGTGTAGTAGTTATGGACCACTTTTATATATTTTAAATATGCATTAATTTGTTTCATCATTAACCTTGGATTTTGCACTTGGTAATTATGGTAATTTATAAGTTGAGTTGAGCCAGGTGCCGGTGCCTTAGAGCGATACGTATTGTGGGTCCTGCCAATGGCTTGAGTAGTCAGGATTCTTCAGTTTACAAGGGACAGAAAAACAACCTGGAAGGGAAGAAGTAGAGAGGGCCATGGTTCAGCGGAAAATTCCCAGGCATGGATTTTATGCGGCCAGTGAGTGTGACGGAGGAGAGATAGTGAATGGCCAAGCCTGAGTTCAGCATCCATCCCACCCACGCCAGCTCCCCCTCCTGAGATCAGAGGAGGAATTGTGACACAGGAAGAGAGGAAGGAGGAAAATCAGTGTTCACCATAACAGTTAACCCAATTCATTTTAATATTTTATATTTTAATATTAAGAGCATGTACTCCGCCCCTTTCTTTCCTGACACATACAGACAGGACATTACTGCCACCACATGTAACCAGGATTTGGGTTTTTACACCTGTACCCCCAATTTGTCACAACTTAAAAAACCAGGTCTTAACCCTCACTGGCTCTCTAGAAACCTCAGTAGTATCCAATTCAACAAATGCCTGCCAACGGCGCTGTGAGGCCACGGGGATGATAAGGCCAAGTTCCCTGCCCACAGGGAGTTTCTGGAGGGGTGGATGCTGCAGGCCCAGGAGTGATTTGTGAGACTCACAGCTTTTCACTGGAGGTGCCATGGCAGGCCAGAAGAGGGCAGAATTAATTTCAGCATCGGGGACCCAGCCGGAATCCCAGCTGCAAACAGCACACTCCTTTCCTGATTTGGCTAGGAGTCGGTGCGATTAAAAATCTCAGTTCCATCTTTCTCTGTATTAACATTGTCTTCATTTTGAGCCCATCACATTCAGTGACAGAAAACGGTATCACACAAACCACTGGAGATATTCTTAATATCTTGGGTATAATGTTTTATAGACGTCAAAGTGACATCAATTAAAGACTCAGTGCCTTCAAAGAGCAGAATGCCTTCTGTTTATTCTCCTCATGCCCAACAGTGGTCAACGTCTTGATCTGCAGTCAGCCCTACTCTTGGTGGAAGGTGCTTATTATTCCCTTGCAGACCACAGAGGGCTTGGGGGAGATTATGACATTCCAGGCCAAAGCTGTTTAAAGATACCCATCCCCCTGATGGTACAAGTTACATCTCACATATCTACCGTGATTGAGAGAAGTGTATCTGTCTATGGCTGCACAGCAGGTGGAGGAAAGGTGTTATACGAAAAGGAAAACTCCTGCGTGTGTAGGAGTTTGGGTCAAGCCATTCCTGGTCCAAGCAACTTTGTTCCTACAAAGAAGGATGAATAGTGGGGGACACGGGCTGCAGTGGGTGAGGAATTATAAGGTTATCTTAGATCAGGATAAGGGCTCAGAGATCAGTTGGTTCTATGCCCTTCTTTTACTAATGAGCAGGGAGACTGTGACAAGGTCATTATCACAGAAGCAGAGCAAGGCCCCAGGACCCCTGGTTGGGGGAAAGGAAGTCTTCATGGATGCCATCATCTTTCCTTGCATCGTTGCATATTATTTATTAAAGGTTGACTACTTAACAAACAACACAAATCACAGTGACTTAATATAATAGAAGTTATATATCTTGCTTATGGATCCAATAATGTCAGTGTTCAGTGGGCACCTTCCATGCGGTGATTCAGGGACCCAAGCACTTTGTGTTCTGTGGCTCTTCCATTCCCGACAGCCTAGAAGTTAGTTGTTGGACTGAGACAGGCAGAGAGAGGGAGTGAAAGATGGTGTAGGAGAGATGGGCAGGCCTGGAAGGTGCGGGGGAGGGGGGCGGGGACTGCCTCACTTCTACTCACATTCCACTGACCGGAAGCCACTCACAAGGCCACACCTTACTGCAAGGGAGGCTGGGATATGTAGTCCGGCTGTGTGCACAGCAAGGAGATAGGTGGGTTTGCATAAGCACACGTCAGTGTCATTTTCAGTCTTTGGGAGGTTTATGTTGAGTAGCAGAAGACGAATTTGGAGGCGAATGCGCCTGGGTTTGGATGCAGGTTTTGTGGCCTTGGGCAAAGAATTAACTTCTTCAAGTCTCAGTTTGCTCAGCTGGGGAAATGGCTATATTTTGTGGGGTCACCGTGAGCATTAGGTGAGATAATGGACGTAAAAATGTCTGTGTCACAGTACTCTTGCCTCCGTTTTACAAACCACTGGGACTAAATGAAGTGGGGAAGAGGAGGAAACAGACTTCTTGTATCCCATTTTGACCAGCCCTGGGTGCGGGCGCTGCCAAGCAGGGTCCAGCTGAGTCCAGAAACATGCTCCCTTAGATGCCAAGAGTGGTGCACTGTCCTCGGTTTCTTGCTGAATTTCAAAACACTGTAATTCATTCTAATCGACATGGGGCTTTGAAAGGAAAAAAAAATCCAGAAAACGACAAGCATCCATTTTATTTGACTAATAAAAATTCAGTCACTTTGCATGCGGTTCCAGAAAGAGAGTTTGAATCCCTCATATGCTCAGTTTGAGACGGTCACATATAGAAAGCAATGATTTTTATTATTTTCTTGAGAAAAAAATCTTATTTCTGGACAGCAATGAAAAGAAACATGATCTAAACAAAAGTGTCCCCTTTCACTTATGAGTTTGGGACCTCTAAGACTAAATCTGGCTCATAAGAGTGAAGAGAATCACCTTGTCATCATGAGGGATGGGACGTGGCTCCTGTCGCATGGTGTGCCCTGGCACATTAAGGGCTTCAATAAAAATTTGCTGATATTGAATCAGTAAATGAGTGAAGATAGTTACAGAGGTAATAACAATGAAAAAACAAACCCCTTTGCCTGAAACATCAAGATTTTGTGAAGGACATCCCCTGCAGTTTAGTTTTGGATCATCTGAATGGTTCTTCTTCAATTGTAAAGCTAACAATAAAACGTGTACACACGCGCGCGCGCACACACACACACACACACACATACACACATACACCAGAGAGACATTCCACAGGAAGGTAAAACAAAGAGGAAGGTTGATTGTATCTCTCTTTTTAGAGCACTGTCCTTTAAAATAACCTTCTAAGCCCAGCTAGTTAAGATGAGTGGCAATAACATATTGAAAGTAATAAATAAAATGACGTCCGGAGCTCAGAAGGTTAACAGTTTTTTCAAGAAATTATTTTCCCAAGTCCAAGGGTAAAATGGCGCCTAAAATCACGAAACATGGTCCTACAGTGCCCCCTGGTGTCTCTTTGGTGGAATTGTCAAAGCCTGTAATTGTGCCCTGCTGTAACCATGAGTGTGATTCTTGATTTATTTATGGTTCTGGGACTTTGGGGGCCACGCCTACTAGGAGGGAAAGTGAGGTCGCAGGAGGCTGGGAAAATTCTTTCTTTCAGCCCTTTTTCAAATGGGCTACCTTCACAATGTCAAAAATAATTAGTACATTAACCCTCATATAAGATTTAAAAACTGGAACCGTGTGTTATCTTGAAGAGAAGCCCTTTCACCTGCAAAAAATTATTGGCTTTTTTTATTTTTCAGAAGGCAGATTATTAAGCAGTTTTTTTTGCCCGTTAAAAGGTTCTTTGTAAATCAGTAGGACAGAGGACAGTTTTTAATTTCAGAGATTAATTATCACACATAATAACTGAGCCATCCTTTATTTTTTCTCAAGACCTATTCGTTTAAATAAAAGACATAAAAAGCTAGTCTATGAAATGAGAATGAAGATTGTGGACCAAATTAAAATATTGTAAAAAGACAGTACTTTGTCATTTTAAAAATGTTGTTAAAATTTATTCCAGGGGTTCCTAGCTGGCTCAGTTGGTAGAACATACGACTCTTGATCTCGGGGTCGTGAGTTCGAGCCCCATGCTGGGCATACAGCTCACTTAAAATAAAAAATATAGGGGCTCCTTGGCGGCTCAGTTGGTTAAGTGGCCTACTCTTGATTTCGGTTTAAGTCATGATTTCACTGTGTGTGGGTTCGAGCCCCTACGTTGGGCTTAGCGCTGATAGTCCGGGGCCTGATTGGGATTCTTTCCCTTTCTCCCCACCCCTTCCCTGCTCGTGCTCTGCCTGTCTGTCTGTCTCTCTCAAAAATAAATAAATAAACTTAATAACATAGAAAAATATATACATATTTTTAAAAACCAAATTTATTCCAATAAGGATATTACTATTCCTTGGAAAGGGCAACTAGTTAAATTATACATATTTGGCAAGTGAAAAATGGTGAACTTGAGGTTGCTAATTATCTATTGATGAATCTGTCTGCAGCCAAAACTGTGAAATGTGATGAGGAAAGGAGTTTTCTTCTTCTACCCCTCTTCTGTGCTGATGAAGGCCAGTTGAATTCAGCTTGCAGATATGTAATGTGTGGCTCCAGGTGTTGCTTGACCTGGCACAACGGAGTCCCTGAACTTCAGGAGCTTCAGGTCCAGGATGGAGAAATGCTGGTGACACCCACCATTCCCAGTCTATGGGATGGCTGCTGGGCTAGAGAGGGAGCATGCAGCACAAGCCTCCAAAGATGGAGAAATCAGTGACACTTCCCTGGAGGACATGACTGGGAAGACAGGAATGGGCTAGATAGGAAAGAGGGTTAAGGGCATGATAGGAACAGACATGGGCCCAGGCAAAGGAGTCTGCATGGCACTTGTGTCCAGCAAGTGATGTGGGGAAGGAATAAGGGTCCCTGGCATGCTGTACTAAGCCAAGGAGTTTTAGACCAAGAGTCCTGGAGTGCTCAGGGGAGTTTAGGCAGGAAAGGGATGTGAGCAGCTTCGAAGGCCATTGAGGGCATGTTGGAGGGGAACCAGCTGAGGCAGAGGACAGGTCTGCAGTAGAACAAGTATGGTGTCTCTAGTTCTCTTCCCTGGAGATCCTTGTAATCTGAGGAGGGAGCGCAGGGTAGAGAAAGGGCAGGATCTTTGAAGCTTGACTGTCCTCATTCAAACCCTGGCTTGGTCCCAGCCAACCCTGGGCAGGTTTCCTGATCTCTCTCTCGGCCTCAATTTCTTCCACCACTAAATGGGGCACAAAAATACCCTCTTTACAGGACTGGAGAAGGCCTATGGAATGGGACTGGTCCAGGAGCTGGTTCATTGCGGGTGCCCTGCAAATGGTACTTAAGTTTGATCAAAGTGTAAGTGATTCACATCATGAAGCCTCCAGACTAAGCCAAGCCCCTCTGTGTGCCCTCACAGCTTCCTGAAGCCCTCCCACAGTGTGTGGTTATGTCGATTTATATAATTACACAATTAGTGTCTGCTCCCTTTTCTGGCATGTAAGCCCCATGAGGGCAGGGGCTATATCCACGTGATCACCATGGTTCAGATGCACTATAGGTGCTAAAAAAATAGCTGCCAGCCCAAATCTGTCAGCACACAACACGACGCGAAGATGTGGAACAACACGGACCCTCATTCATTGCCGATGGGGACGCAAAATGGTAGAGCCGTGTTGGGAGACAGTTTGGCAGTTTCTTACCACATACTCTTACCACACAATCCAGAAATTGCCCTCCTTGCTGTCAACCCGAAGGAGTTGAAAATCGGGTCCGCCCAAAAACCTACACACAGATTTTTAGAGCAGCTTTCCTCGTAGTTGCTCAGACTTGGAAGCAGCCAAGATGGTACACCCTAAAATGGAAAATTATTCAATGCTAAAAAGAAATGAACTATCAAGCCGTGAAAACATCTGGATAACCTGAAATGCGTATCACTAAGTGAAAGTGGCCAATCTGAAAAGAATACCTACTGCATGAGTCCGACAGTCTGACATCCTGGGAAGGGCAAAACCGTGGAGACAATAAAAAGATGAGCGGCTGTAAGAGGTTGGGGGGACACAGAGATGGATAGGGTGAGCACAGAGGACTTTTAGGGCAGTGAAAATACTCTATGATGCCATCATGATGTGTACATGTGATTATACGTTTGTTCAAACTCATAGAATGTACAACACCAAGAGTGAACCACAACGTAAACTGTGAACTTTGGGTGATGATGATGTGTCATTGTGGGTTCATTGATTGTAATGAATGTCCCTCTCTGGTGTGGGACATTGATAGTGGGGGAGGCTGTGCACGTTGGGGACAGGGGCCACGTGTGAAATCTCTGTACCTTCCTCTCGATTTTGCTGTGAACCTAAAACTACTTTAAGACAATGAAGTCTTAAGAAAATAGCCATCGAATGAAGGACAAAGAAAAATGTTTGGAAAGCTGGATCTTGCAGGACTGGATCTTGCTGTTGCCTTGCAGGGCGATGACGAAAAGAATGGTAAAGGAATTCTCCATCTGAGGCAGTCATTCCCAGAACCCGGTGATTCTGGGGGCTGATAACTTGCTTTGGAAACTACAGTTGAATTCGGGGCATTAAAGCATCCTCACTGTAGCCAGGAGGGAGGACAGAGCAAGGGCTGAGAGAGCTGGCTTCCTGACTTTAGCGATTCAATGTCATCTCCAATGTCGCCCCTCCTTTTGCTTATTAGCAGAATTAGGATAAGATGCTTTATTAGCAGAGTCCTTCTGAGGATTAAACAAGGTAATCCATTTAAAACCCGTAACAAACTCACACCTGTGATTATCAATTACTGAATTTACCGATGAAAAAAAAATCTTTCTGTTTCTGGTTCCCTGTTTTGGATGGCAGGAAAAACAAATAGCAGTGCCCACATTTATTCTCCGCAGTGAAGACAAAATGTCCTGTGTTCAGCTTTGAATTGTAAAAAAATTAAAAAAAATCTTAAAAACAGTAATTGCTTTTGCATCACTAAATTCACATCAAAACTTGTCAGTGTTTAGATAGAAGTTGTAGATAGTTGTAATTAGTTAATACTTAACGTGTGTTGTTTTCAGATTTCACATCACATTCTTTGAATATGTATGTATACATCTGCACATATTTTCATGAAATAAAGAAATTAACGTGCTCCTCTTTCTATAGAAATATGCTGATTTATTTTTATGCGTACATGACAATAATGAGAGACTGAATGAGTTTGATTACATTCCCACGTCAATCCTGCATTAGCACCAGGACTAAAATTCTGGTCTCTTGGGGTGTTTTATGAGCAAATCTGTGTACCTGCCTCTCGATTTTGCTGTGTAATTTAACTTCTGGTGTAATTTAATTCTTTGTACAACGTCTTCCTCTCTCCCTCCCTCCCTCGCTCCCTTCCTTCCTTCTCTCCTTCTTTCCTCCATTCATCAGACATGGGTGGAGGGGCTGCCCTGCGTAGACATTGTAGGAGGTGCCGTTGATGCAAAGCCAAGTCTCTATGCTGAATATACTCAGCGTCTAGTGCAGAGGCCCTCAGAAGCGTGCGGGGATCAAACCTATGGTGTTTTTGGAAACGTGGACTGATGTTTTGGTGGTCACGATGGAGGGGCAGTGAAAATACTCAATGGACAGAAGCAGGGTTGCGGGAGACCCCCCCACGCCTCAGACAGAACACACAGCAACCTTGCGCACCATGGGTCACTGGCTGGTGACAGATGTGTTTATAATGATCGGAGCCTAGTTTTACATTTAAACAGAAAGGTTTAAATTTTTAAATTTCTCTTTTTGGCACTCTAAATATTCTACCGCGGAAGTGAAGAGAACTTTGAACTTCATTTGTTCAGAGCCCTACCAGGAGTTTCTCTGCTGCGGGGGACAAACCCTGCCTGTGGTATTTGAGTCACCTCCATCGTGTGCTTCTGTGGGTCTACTCTTTAGCAGCAGTGTCTGGGGGGGGGGGTGTGGCTCTAGATGAGGGGTAAATACTGGCTGTGACATCATGTCTTCTTGTACTCATGCTGGAACATGCACTTGTTGACTATATATTTTATCACAAATTTCATTTTTCCTTGATATTACAGATAGGGCATTATATATGTATATGTGTATATATGCATATATATACACATGCATATATATGCATATATACACATATACATATATACATATATACGTGTGTGTATATATATATGTATATATATGTATATATATGTATATATGGTGTTGGTGTTCAACTCATGTGTTTAGGTAGCTTATGCTTGAATTTCATTTCTGGAGTGAAAAAGAAGGTGTTACAGAAGATTTATTATTAAAGGGGGGCTGTAGCGTAAGGGGCAAAGGGTAAGGACCGTTGATATGGGTGGGGGGAGATGGTATCAGGGCCCCTGACCCAGACAGGGGTGGAGACCCTGGAGGAAAATAGACTAAAGCACATTTAATTTCAAATGTTATTGTGACTGGGGTGCCTGGCTGGCTCAGTCACTAGAGCACACTCTTGGTCTCAGGGTTGTGAGTTCGAGCCCCGCGCTGGGTGTAGAGATTGCCTTTAAAAAAATATAATCTTTAAAAATAAATGCTGCAATGCAATGCCACCCACTTCATCGAACCACTCGTGTGTGTCCATCTGCTTCTCTCGAGTCCTCCACACGGAGGGCGAGAAGCACATCGTCACCTTTGTCCTGTGCCGAACCCTGTGTGGTGAGGAGCTCACCTGTGACTGCTAATTCCCCACGGAGGAGGCCAGCAACCATCTGGCTGGTGCTGTGGCACCAGGCGCTGCCGTTGGTTCCTTAGGTGAAGCCACCACACCCCTGCTGCCATCTGTCCCCTCGTCTGGGGATCCCTAGTGCCTACCAGAGCGTCTCACCCCCTCTTTTGTGTTCAGGGTGGATGTGGCCGTCCGGGGGCAAAGGCCCTCCCTCCATCCCTCCAGCCCACCCAGCAATACCCCTTTCCTGTCCTGGAGGCCCAGGATGTAGGTACTATATATACAAAGTTTCCAAATCCCTTTTTTTCTATGCACTTTTTATCTATTTAAAATTTTTTTTTAATGTTTATTCACTTTTGAGAGAGAGAGAGAAAGTGAGCAGGAGAGGGGCAGAGAGAGAGGGAGCCACAGAATCTGAAACAGGCTCCAGGCTCTGAGCTGTCAGCACAGCCCCAGACATGGGGCTCAAACTCACAAACCAGAACATCATGACCTGAGCTGAAGTCGGACGCTCAACCGACTGAGCCACCCATGCGCCCCTTCTATGCACTTTTTAATTTAAGAGTGTGGGATGCCAGGTAGGAACCCCCCATAATGCGGTCTGTCAATGTTTGGGGGGGGAAATGGTGCTGGGATTGACATGCATGTTAACCCAAAAGAAAACATTAACGTTCAAGCCAAAATGTCTTCTGACTAGCATCAGAGAGTTAGTGAGAGCTCTGTGCTCTGAACTTGATGTTTTCTTAACTTCTACTGTGACTTTGAACCTCGGTTTCCACACCTATGAAACAGTAGGTCTGGGCTCAGCTACCTTCTTAAGTGCCTTTCTTTGCTAAGATTCTATAAATCCTCCACAGCAGTTGTTTTTACAGTAAATACTGGTCACGTTTTTCTTAGATCTCAATAACGAACTTCATAAAAAGGCACGGGTGGGTGTTTTTTTTCAAGTTTTTAGATTTTCATCCCAGTATAGTTATCACACCGTGTGGCATCAGTTTCAGACGTACAATATAGTGATCCAGCAACTCTATACATCACCCAGCACTCATCATGTTAAGTGCACAAAGAAGCATGAGTTTTTTTCATATTGCTTTCCAGTAAAACTTCAGAGACACTTTCGAAAGATACAGATCTGGCAGAAGGTGAGACAGACATCTTCCATTTCTATACACCCACAGGGCTATGCAATTATCACGTAGTGTAAAACTGCTAAGCAGAGTTTAATGAAAACGTACGAGTTCCAAATCCGGCTCCACCCACCCTGAGTTGTGTCACCTTAGGCTGGTTGCCTAACTACTCTTCTCAAAATGGGAATACTGATCACCCCGGGTACCTGTATTAGTAATAATTATCCCTGGTGAGTACGTCTAGCGCTGTGAGGTTTAAAGGAGATAACGCTTACAAGGCACTTAAAAGACACCATGCCATGCGGTTCGGCAAGATTACAAAGTTCTAGAGATCTGTTGCACAACAGCGTGAAGGTACTTAACAGCACTGAACTGTACATCTAAGAATGGTTAAGACGGTAAAGTGCATGCTGTGTGGTCTTCACCACAATTTCCGAAACTTGGAGATACATACATGACATTTATCTCATGCCGTGCACCAAGGGCTTGATACACATCCTGTTCCCTATTATTATGCTACTTATTGCTATTTTCCAGTAGGACTCTACCTGCGCATACACTCATCCCACAAACGGGGACCAAGTGTCTGTAGGACACCAGGTTAGGCCGGAGACGTCCAATGAGAAACAATGTCACCGACCTCAAGAAGCTAAGGCTCAGGGCTCCTGGCTGGCTCTGTCCACCCAGCATGCAACTCTTGATTTTGGGGTTGTGCGTTCAAGCCCCACGTTGGGTATAGAGATTACTTTTAAAAAATTAATGGTAAAAAAAGAAGAAGCTAAGCCTCTAGAAGGGGAGACAGGGGAGTAAACAATGGCCACTGAGGGTGTGAAGTGCTATGGCCGGAATGTGACTGGCAGGATATGGAAGTCTGGGGAAGAGCTTTACACTCTCTAAGTGCTTATTGTGGGGAGATCCCGGGGTGGGGTTGCAAATAAAGGACAGGGAGGGCCAGAGAAGTTTCCTGGACGGTTCAGAGCCTGTGTCTTGGAGAACAGAATGGAGCTGGCCGGGCAGAGATGATGCATCTGGAATCTCTGACTTCGTGCCTGGGGGAAGTCAGCGCTGGTCCCACACGTGGTTATGACGACGGGGAGGGATGAAAACCTATGCCGTTAAACAGGGCAGCAAACCCCAGCAGGAGTGAAAAGACACAGCTTTGTTTTGCTCAAGGGAGACCAAACTCCCATAATTAAAAAATGCCACCGTTTCTTCCACTAAAGCCTGGGCTTATCCATAGAGGGGGGCACGTGGGGCACACCCCCCACCGGTGCCACGTGTGGTCCGGGCACGGAGGCGTGCCGTGGCCACTGCTCACTTATCCCCGTGGGCCTGGCTTTCACACTGCCCAGAATCTAATTAGGGGGGCATTTCCATCTACTTGTGATTCTCTGACCAAAGGCAGCACAGACAAGCTCCCTGTAACCCCCGCCCAGGCTGCCCTGAGACGGGAGGGTGTGGGATGGCCATCCTCTTGCCGCCCACATGAGCACTGGAGTTAATCTATATCTGAGCCTCATGACTCAACAAATTATTCTGTGCATTTGCTTTATTGCAGACTAGTGGTTATAATGAAATTAGTTCTATTCCACGTTATTGGTTCATAATTAGAATTACATGAGCAAAACAGATACAATCTCACCAAGTCTTCTACGCCTGAACAATTGAACTGACTGCATAAATTTCGCTTTGCTTCACTCCCCCACCTTCCTTTTCAGGTTGTTTTCAAGCCCTTAAAAGAAAAAAAACTATTTCAACTGGATTTTTCTACAGTTCTTGACAGGGCCACTATATAATTTAGCATCCAAACTGGGACAATTGTGAAATTGGAAGACAGACCATTAACAATTAGGCCAGGACGATACCATAAGTCAGAACTGCCCCACGCAAACCGCTGTGGGTAGTTACCCTACTTTTATAGGGGCAAGCCACCCTCTGCAAAGTCGTGAATTAGTCTTGCTGGGCAATGATGTTTTTCCTACTTGTCTTTAAAAATATTTTTAATTTGGGGCAGTCATCTTTGTAAATTAAAAATCTCCCCTTGCCATTCGGATGGCTACTGTACAACTTCAGAACAAATTTGAGAAATTAAAATGACAAGAAGCAAAAAGTCCATTTACACGCAGCTATACGAGATCGCTCTGGACTCTAACATGAACACCACAAAGGTTATGGGGGAATCTGGGCTGGCGCTCCTTTACTCCAAGCTTGTGACTCAGACCAAAATATGGAAGTGTACTTACCCTCACGCGAGGCATGGGAAACTTTGCACAAAGCAATATTATAGTCTCTCTCCATTTCACAAAAGTCAGATGTGAGCAAATGAAAAGTTCACCCTTTGGCTTGAAAACGGAACATACGGCGGTAAATACGAGAATGTGTTTTTCTGGGAAATAGCCCTCATTTAGAAATAGCTGGGTGGCATCTGACCTCAGCTCCAGATTGATTCAAGTGAAACTGACTATTTAGTATCCCTGCCTTCAAGGCTGCCACCAGCCATCCGTTATCCACCCTTGGCTAGCCAAGGTATGGTGTTCCGTATTAAAGTATGAGCCTTTCTGCTTTGGGTTTCTCCAGTGATCCTGAAACACGTGAACCCGAGGCAGAAAAGTAAAGTACCTTTGGGTCCTTGAAGCGGCAGTGATTTCTCCAGGCACAAAGAGCCCATCTAAGATTACGCCCTGCCCACTGCCCTATCTGTCACGCAGCTTTGTGTGAACACCAACTGGGATGATAATGCACAGTGTATGGACGTACTTTGCTAACTGTGAAGGACCATAACAACATGAGTTATTATTCTCATTTCAGTGTTTTCTGGATGAAGTTGAAATATTTTGGCAGTTGTAGAATGAGCTGTAGCATATCCAAATCCACGGACGATGAATCATGTTCGCACGGGGTTATGCTCCCCCGAAACGTAGTTTACATATTTCTCTGTCAGAAGCAACCTACACTTAGCAAGGCAGGTAGTGGTCTCAGAGCTCTAGAGAATAAATGACTGACAAAGAAAGAAAGAAAGGAAAGGAAGAAAGAGAAAGAGAGAGACAGAGAGAGAGAGAACTCATGATGGTTTCAACAGGACAATTTGCAATTTATCCTAAGTGGCCAGGGGCACCCACCCATAGGACCATCCAAAGGAAAATCTTGTTAAAATGAGGTCATATTTCCCCTCAAAACAAGAAACCAGGAAGTGGCGGGTGAATGGGAATTGCACTATCACCTTGCAATCTGTGGAAGAGATTTGATTTCTCTCCACCATGTGAGGGGTCTCAGGCACACACGCTGACGGGACAGAGCATCACTGTGGAGGGACAGCGAAAGCCCACAAACTAGACACCCACTGTAAGGAGCTGTTGATAAAGCAAATCTTCATCAATGTCCAAATTATCATCTTTTATCAAGATTGTTCCCTCTCTCCTATCTGCTAATAAACCTGTGCGTGGTGTGTGTGTGTGTGTGTGTGTGTGTGTGTGTGCAGCGGCGGATGCCTGCTGTTGAATGATTGCATGCGTGTGCCTGTGTGTGTTTGCTCTCTCATCTGGTGTGATTAAGGGAGAAAAGCGGTAGGAGGGGGTGTCTGTGCTTTGTTTATTTTACAGATAAATCTCATCTCTAATCCGGATGCCGAGCCTGTCTCGTGCAAAGGGAAGGAAGCCCCTCCACCGTCCTGATGGCATCTGTATAAATCACAGGTTTTATTCCTCTGCCGTGAGGGGCATCACGGACCCGAGCGACGTTGCGGACTCTCATTGGGTGATGCTTCATTACTTGGAGGAAAATCCCCAGGGCCAAGACGTTATTTAAATGTGCTATGAAAATAAATGTGATTTATATGTGTGTCGTCTGCCGAGACGGTCCTCCCCGTTACTGCAGGTGCTGCTGTGTTGTGCATCAGGATTAGCACCTCAATTTATCGTCAGTCCAAGCTACGCACATGCTCCATGACAGAACATTGTCTACATCTCCTAAAGTTCCAGAATGGAGACAGTGTTTCCTGAGCGGTGGGTGTTAGACATTCAGTGGTGTGGTTGACTTTTATGGGCTGAGAATTTGTGTGTGCATGCGTGTGTGTTTGTGTGTACGTGTGTTGCTTGTGTTGAGCCCGGACCATGTTCATTTGAAGGGTACAGAGAACAGACACTTTGTACTGAGATGCATCCATTTCCGATGGCAGCAGAATGGTCAAAAAGAGAAAGAAGAAAGCACAATGTTCATTTCAGCCCAGGGCTGGGCCCCACATGTTTAGCTCAAAGTGAGTGGAAATCTCTGAAAAGCAGGTCTGGGCTAATAAATGTCAGCAAGCCTTCAGCCCAAATGGGATTTGATTAGCAGGAAGGAGTATGGTTGGGATGTTTCCATTACCAAAGAAAGAAATGCAGAAAAGGGCTTGTGTTAAGGGGGCGCAGAGCTTTGGTGATCACCTCCTTTCTCAGTGGGCGTGCACTCACACTCAGGAAACACCCCTACCACATGCCCTGGGGTGCCATCCCATTGTTCTAGGCAAGGAGACTCAAGGTTAGAAGAGAAGGCAGGGCTAGACTAGACACAACTCTTTGAACAGTCTGTAGGTGACAAGCCCTAACAGGACAAACCATCTTGTGTTGATCCTTACCACAGCCCTGCCTTTATGCCCATTTAGATGAGGAAACCAAGGACCACAGAGGTAAACATCCCATGGTTTGGAACTCCATAGGCCTAGAGAATCCAGGTCCTCTGCTTCCGGAATCCCTCTTCTCTGGACATTCGCTTAACTGGTTCCAACCTGTGTTTTTCCAGTCTTGTCTCCAGCTCTCTTATCCTCTAATGGTCTTCAAGATTAAGAGTTCTAAAGGATATCCAAAATAATAAGAACTTTTATCAAATCCATTTTTGTATTGGTGTGGGGAAACAAACACAAGAACTTACAAATACACTCTATTGGGCTTTTATTGTATTTATTTATTTTTTATGTGTTCATTTTATTTTTTCCCAAGTTTTTAAAGTTTATTTATTACTTGGGGAGAGAGTGAGTGAGCAGGGGAGGGACAGAGAGAGAGGGAGAGAGAGAGAATCCCAAGCAGGTTCGTTGCTGTCAGAGCAGAGCCTGATGCAGGGCTCAAATTCACGAACCGTGAGATCATGACCTGAGCCAAAATCAGAGTCAGATGCTTAACTGATTGAGCCACCCAAGTGCCCTATTGGGCTTTTATTTTAAATAAGAGGCAGTGGGGAGAGGGGTGGTGGTGGAAGGATGGAAAAAATGGTGAAGGTGGTCAAAAGGTACAAACTTCCAGCTATAAAATAAGTAAGTCCTAGAGATGTAAGGTACAGCATGGTGACTATAGTTAATAATACTGTATTGTGTATTTGAACTTTGCTAAACGTAGATCTTAAATGTTCTCATCACAAGAAAAAATTCTGTAACTATGTATGCTGTTGGGGCTGATGGATATTAACTAGATTCATAGCTGCAATGACTTTGCAATGTACACAAATATCAAATCATTATGCTGTCTGTGCAGCTGAAACTAATACAGTGTTACATGTCAACTATACCTCTATTTAAAAAGAAAAATTTTAAGGGGCGCCTGGGTGGCTCGGTTGAGCATCCGACTTCAGCTCAGGTCATGATCTCACAGTTTATGAGTTCAAGCCCTGAATCGGGCTCTGTGCTGACAGCTCGGAGCCTGGAGCCTGCTTTGGATTCTGTGTCACCCTCTCTCTCTGCCCCTAACCGACTCGCATTCTGTCTCTGTCTCTCTTAAAAATAAATAAACATTAAGAAAAAAAATTTTTTTAATAAAAAAAAGAAAAATTTTAAAATAAAATTAAAAAAGAAAGAGACAGTAACTCTGGGGGCCTAAATAGGAAGACTTTTTTTTTTTTTAACTTTTAGTTTTGAAATAATTTTAGAGCCACATGAAAGTTGCAAAAATGGTACCAAGAATTCCTGTATATTCTTTGTTCAGATTCCTCAAGGGTTGATATTTTGCCATGTTTGCTTTCTCACTTTGTGTGTGTGTGTTAATACTTTTCTAAATGGTTTGACACTGAGTTGTAGACATGTTGCCCCTTTATTCCTGAATATTTCATTGTGTATTTCCTAAATTCATTCATATAACCAGAGTGAAGTTACAAAATCCAGGTAATCAACATTACTAAAAAGTTATTACCTAACTTACAGACCTATTTAGATTTCAGGAATTGTCCTACTAATGTTTTTCTAGAAAAAATTGTTTTACTTTGAGTTTGTATGAAGCCCGTATCTCACTTATGGGACTTGTGTGAGCTTGCTAAAGTTTTAGGCTATTAAACAAAGAACTAAATTATATGTCTGTATAATATATAAAAACAAATATATATAATATAATATATAATATAATATACATTATATTATATAAATTCTCCCTTATGATTGTAATTAAATATCCATAACTGACAAATGAAAAATGTTTACATCCTTGCACCAAAAAGTAAAGCCAGATTCTGGGTTCCTCTGTGCGTGCCTATTCAGTGTTAAGTCTCTATATATCTACCTGGTCCCCCTCGGGATCTGCACCTTTGCCTTCTAGGAGCTTTCTGGGAGTCTCAGCAATGACTTTGGCTCTGAACCCAGAGTGGGGAAAACAAAGGTCCAAAGGGGTTTTTTGGCAAAGTGTTATGAGAAAGGGCAAATTGGTCTGCAGATGGGTTTCTCTTGTGCTGGAGACTTCACTCATCGTAGCTGCTAGAAGTAGGTCATCTGGCTCCCGTGATCAAATCGTGTGTCCTAAGACCCAGAGATAGGCAAGTGACAGGATGAAAAAACAACATTGCTCAAGGATTTAGTGCTGTCCACCAAGGAGGATTAGTGAAACGCCTTTATAATGCCGGTGTTGACAGACAGGACGAGCATCTGTTTTATAGGCTATCCACTGAGTTATATCAGGCCTCGCCTGTGGGTAGCAGTTATGTTTCAGCCGACGTGATTTGACCTGCGGTTTATCCAAATCGGTGTAATAATAAGCTGGGTTATAAGCGTGTTTACTTTTCCATATATGCTCAACTGTTATAAAACCAAGCAAATAAGGGCTTCTGTTTCTCCTACTGGTACACAGGGAGGGTGTGAGAGTAGTCAACATGTTCCCCTCCAAGACATGTCCATCCAGAAAGTTTGTAAAACGTCTTTATTCCTCGTAGGGAAATGGTTTTGGTCTTAGGAAGGAAACACATGGCTTTCCTCTTACAGCTTCAAACTCCGTCTTGCCAGCTGCATTTCTTTCCCTCGGCCTGGCACTAATGAAAGGAGACTTTGATGAGGGGGTGAGTGGCCGCTCCAGAGGGAGGGATGCAGAATCCCCAGGAAGGGACTCAGCTTCCTGGAAGGTGCTCATTTGAGAGTATTTCTGCCTTCCCTCTAACACACATCCCAGAGAAACATCACTGGTTTTGGATGAAGAGCCCGTGGGGCCCGATTTACCTGCCAGAATGACCTTCCACGGGTTAGGGTCCTCGGAGAAGCAGTACTGGGAGAGCAAACCGGCCCCCACGTTCTCCCGCCATGTCTCTCTCAGGCCCTCCAGGGCCTGCTATGCTTTAAAGCCAATTCCTGCCTTTTTTTGTTGTTGTTGTTTAAATTTTTTTAAAGGTGTTAGCAATCTGTCTTACGTTCTCCCACCCCTGCCGGGATTTATGATCCAGTTCGTATTTTACTACATGATCTTGGCAGGCTCCCCTCGTTGAAATTCAAACCGAAGCAACTTGATGGGGGAACAGACATAAAAATATTAATTTGGTGGATATTAAAAAAAATCACACTGGTTATAAATCAGGGGCTGTCCACTGCTTCCTTTCATCATCTAAATGGTCCTTCTAACCAGACCACAAATCTTGCTGGGGAGGAGGAGGGGGTTTGGAAGGTGGGGGTTCCCTTCCTGAGGTTTTGGAGACAGCTCACATCCAACACTTCCTCAAACCTGGCTTTGTTTTCTAAAGGTAATAAAAAGTGAGCACTTCTGGTACAGGCAGGCTAATTAGCTGGCCTCACAGAACAGACGGGGCTTAAAAGAAAGTTGGCTTGGTCTAAAAGAAATCACCTTGTGGACATGTCTAAATTTTGATTAAAAATAGTGTTTGAGAGACTCAGGAGGAATGTTCTGCTTTGCCAAGGCTGTGGAGACCATTGGAAGCGATGGTGGTGGATGGAGAATGGATGAGGCCAGGTTGGGGTGGTGTGCAAGGATTGGGAGCCACAGACCACAGCGTGCATATACCTGTGACTGACACTGAGGATGAGAAGAACATGCCCGTGTCTCCATTGACACATCCCACGCCTTTAGATTTTAATAGGGAGCCATCCCTTGATATAGGTAGGGGAGGGAGGGTAGTTACATTCCTGTGGGGTAGGATTCAGAAAAAGTGGCAGAGAATGTCTCTTCCTATAATGAGAATTTAATGGACTCTTTCATTTCCATCTTATAGCTGATCTTTACAGTTAAAAGACTCTTGATAGGTACTTTAAAATTTCATGAAAACTCCGGTAATTGGTTTTGAATAACTGTGGATGGTTGGGAGGCTAAATACTTCTACAAGAAGATGCTAATAAAAATGGAAAGCTGTCCCCATTACAAGTACCCTCATATGCAAATGCATGTGTAGCTCTGATGGGAAATTCATTAGCAGTCTAGAATTCCAATGTTTTATTCAATGGCACAAAATCTAACAAAGCAAACAAATCAGAAGTTCAACTCAGCCAGGCTCGCAGCTAAAGTTTGTTCTGTGACAAAGCTCAGAACACATCTGTATCTTGAGATGAAAGGGAGAGAAACATTCAGTAGCTCGAAAAGGGGCAACCAGTTTTCTGTAAAAATCAAAGCAAGTGCTTGATTCAAAATACTACCAGGATAGCAGGAAGAGAAACGATTTGTAAGCCATTTTTTTTTTTTTTAAAAAGGGAAAAACATTTCTCACCAACAATTGGCTCATATTACTTCTTTGCTATCTTTATAGGCAGCATTAAAGAAGGGTCCTCATCTCTGCTTAGAGAGCATAATGACGAGAATTATTTCATCTTAAACAGATTTTTCTACTTGGTTACCATGCAATCTAATACTGACAGCGCCTTGGACTTGAAAAATGACATTCTCATCTCTAAGAAATGGAAGATGGGAGAAGGTGCAGTCGTTCCGAGCTTCACTCTAAAGCAATTATGAGCTCTTCACAACTCTCAGACAAGAATTGATTTTTATTTTTAGATTATTAAGCTGTGGGTGTAAGGAAGTCAGGGTACGTGACCTGGTTTTGACCTTGTGGATTGAATTCTCAAATTGAGTCAGTATCGGGAAGGAAAACTTTAAAGAAAGTGTTTCTGCCTTAAAATCTCCCCAAACTTACCTTGCTTCTGTCTCACCTTTGTCAAAATCCTTCATGTTAATACATTCAGATGAATAAACAGGATGGGATGTGCGGGATACTGGGATAGAACATAAACGTATCAGAATTAATTGCAATGTCCTAAGGAAACCTAGAAATAAGGAAAACTGCCCAAAGGTAATGATGTTATGTTAGATACGTTTGATGCCGTCATTGATACACTTCCTCTCAGACATCCAGAATACTAAGGGGTCCAGCTTTCATACTCACATTGTGGGCACTCGCTTTACTAACCGTTTGGGGGAGTGGTGGTGTTTACATGTACTTTTATGAGCTGAATGCAATTGCCCCAGTGAGTCTAGAAGGGTCCCTTGGCTAGATGAAGGGCCGTGCCCAAGAAGCAAAAGGATCCACTTGACTGTATGTCCCCGTGGGTCACCATCCTTCCTTCTCTGATCATCCTGAAGAACTCAGGCACGTGTCTCAACTGCGCCAACTTCCAATTTTAAATACAGTCTGGAGTGTGGACTCTAGGGCCAGTCGGCTTCCTCCTGCCCCAACCTGGGCTTTTAAGCAGGCCAACCCCCTGGCTGCTCCTTGAGGATATGTGTTCATTCCTCACTCAGATTCTCTTATGGAATGTTTTCTCCTACTCGTATAGCCATGCAGCTCTTACTAAACCTTCCGTGCACTTGCCCTAACAGTCTACTCCAGCTTTTGCTCATCTTTCTCCCTTCCCAGACTCTGCTGCATTTCTGGCAGGGATGGCCTGGCTTAGCACTTCACAGTGAGATTCTCTCTTCAATTGTGTTTCTTCTCCCCTGGAGATAACTTAAGTTCCTTGAGTCTCAGATTCACCATCTACAAAATGCTAATATATGCAGAGCTGTTGTGAAGAGGAAACTGCACAGAGGTGAGGCTTGGCTCCTAGGAGGTGCTTAACGACTGTGTGTGGCCCTCCCTTCTTCCTATGGGCCATCTCACATTTCTGCTGTATCTTCCTCTAAACCTCACAGTATAAATTAAAGTGTTTTTGTGTGTTGTTGTTGTTGTGCTTGAATTGTTACGCGGAAACTGAAGCACTATATTCTAGGCAGAATTATCCTTTTCCTTGATTTGGGGGGAAGGGAATGGTCAAGTGCTCAGAAAAGGATGATCCGGTCTGATGTGGGTTAGCCTAGGGAAGTGATAGAAAGCAGGCTCGTCAGGGCAAAACAGTCTGAAATTCTGGATCTCTGGTTTTGAGGGGTTTTGAAGATGAGCCGATGCAAACGTCTCATATTCCTGAGCACTACAGTCTCTAGGATCAACTGTGGCAGGGCTTGGCCCCAGTGGTAGATCAAAATAATCACACATACAGTATTCGCTATTTAAAGAAAAGAGATTATAACAAGGAAAGCATCTCAGGCGGTGTGGACATCTCCTTCAGAGAAAAATTCAGGAAGCCTAGGACAGCTTAATATTCTGAAAAGACATCTGCATCCTGACTATTGAGCTGGTGATTGTCCCTGGACAGGCAGCCTGCTCCTTCCCTCCCGAAGGGACCCCCCCAGCAGAGAGGAGCTGCTGGTGAGCGCAGCCTCCTTGTGATTACACGAGATAGGAGCATCTCAGCTAAGCGGCTCTCTTGCTGAAAACAGAGACCGGAGACCCGAATGCATATTTCACGCTCGTTGTGTTTGGTTTCGTCTGTGAAAATGGACTAAAATACAATGCATGTGCATACATAAATGCCATAAAATTAGTGTAGACAGCTGGCAAATCATTAATTAACGGCAGTAATGGCCTTCAAATAGCACTCTGGGGAGGCCACAGAGAAAGGAAGTTTCCCAGACCTGGTTTCAGTCTTGTCCATGACCTGAATTCATCCTCATAAAAAAGAAAGGAGGCAGGGTGAGACAGGGAGAAAAAGCCACGTAGATGCCACTAGAACCCCTTCTCTCCCCCTCCCTCCTCACCAGCCCCGAAGAGGACAGATACTGAAAAGCCACACCACCTCTCTGTCTGCAGGGCATTCCCCAAACCAGACAGACGCCAAATGAGCGGCAGGCACATGAGGATATGCCCGGCACGGGATAATTGTGCCATAAATATAATTAAAGTCAGCAGGAAGACCATTATGGAGAAAACCAAACTTAGAAAAAAATTAGTGCTAGTGAAGAAAATATCATACGTTCTTTTTATTTCCATCTAATTTTGTTTACATGATTCATACAGTTTCTAAGAGGATCCCTGGAGAACATTAGGCTGGCACCACATGCATAAACATTCATATATAACATGTAAATTAGAAACAATCTCAGGATTTATATAGAAATTACAGCCACTTCTAGCAAATTAATTCAATGACAGAAAAAGGGTTACTGTCTCTCTTCAAATCAAGAGGGGGAAATATTGAGCAAAGCAGATTTATTTATTTAAGAGGCTTTATTCCTTGCCAGGAGCTGATGTCCCCTTGGCCTGGAGATTTCCATTTTTTTATTGGATATGTTTTGGTGATTGAATTTACTTTGAATACAGGAGCAGTCAATGAGGACCATAATGGGTGGTTTTAAGTTATAGTATTGCTAACACAGTCATAAAGTCGATTAGGCTAGAAGAGTTTGCTGTAGGGAAATGATGGAAAAAGGCAAGCTGCTTGAGTTAAAATATTCAAGAATATCGAATCTTAGAGCTGCGTGGCCTTAAGAGTGCAAACTTACCATTGTACAGATGAAGAAACTGAGCCCCATCAAAGAAGTGGTCTGTCTGAGAAAACAAAGGAAATGATTTACGTAGTCAAGCAAGAACCCACCCAGTCCTCCTCCCCTGGAGATAATGCCCTAAATATGTCATCAAGCCACTCCTCTTCTATATTTTAATAGGATGGAAAAGTGCCCGTTGAGTAGGGCTTTTCTTGTGGGATTTTGTACAGACATATTTTGGTGGTGATTTTGCCATGGGGGATTGTCGTAGATTGCTTGTCAAAATGGCCCCAATTCTTCATCTTCCTTGTTTCTGTCTTTCTCCGTGTGACTTTTACAGTCTTTGAATCTGGGCTGGGGCTGGGCTCGTGACTTGCTTTGGCCAACAGAATACAATGATGTGCCTGTTCTGAGCCCAGACCCCAAGGAGCTGTGTTTCCACTGCTCTTTCCCTACCTTACAAGGACAAGCCAGGGCTCACCTGCTAGAGGCGAGAGTTGTCAGGTTTACCCACAATTTCAGACATATTGACACTAAAAAATTCTTTTTTATTTATCTGAAATTCGCATTGAACTTGGTGTCCTGTATTTTATCTGCTAACTCTGCACATGGAGAAAATCCCAGATGATACTGTTCTGTATCCATCAACCACCTCCTACGTAAATTTACGAGAGCCCAGCCAAGATCAGCAGATCTGTCTGTCCAACCCATGGTTGACTACGGGTGCATAAGTGAGGCCAACCAAGATCAGCAGAACTGCCCTTAGACTCGTGAGCAAAAATAAATATTTGCCTGTGCATGACACTAAGGTTTGTTATGCAAACATGTTATGCTAATGTTTGCTTGCTTGTTATGCAGTATTATTGTGGTAGAAGCTAACTATCTTAGGGACTATCCAGTAAAAATATTCGAAGAAAAGGAATTTGATTTTTGTTTCAGATGAGGACAATCTAATTGTTGTGATATTCTGTATGCTAGCAGAACCAGAAAGAAATGTCTTGACATACATTCCAAGGCTAGAGACTGCATATATAAACACACATTAATTGAGTCTGTGCCTTATGCATACTCTGGTGTTTTATTTTAAATGACCCACTTTGTTCTGGTGTTTTATTTTAAATGACCCACTTTGCAGTTATGTCTTTGTTACAGAAGAACTTGCTAGCATGAGATAATGTGGCTTTTTGTTGTTTTTTTTTTTTACTTCCCTAGACTTCTAATCTACTCTTTGCTCTTGCTTTCCTACCTTCATGTGTCTCCCTTCTTGTCCTTCAGGGAGGCAGGTGGTTTAAGTGAAGGTTCATCTTAGGGTCCAGTAATTGCACTTGATTTCCACTCACGGTCACATTTTTCAAAAGTCAACTCCACCTATGAGAGCCCTGAGAGTTTTGTCTCATCCTGGTACTTTGTACTTTCCAAAGCCCCTCACTTTTATTACATTCTCTCTGTGAAAGCAGTCAGGGCAAGCATTGGAATTTCTCTTTTGCCGATGAGGAAACTGAGGCTCACAGACTTCAAGTGAGTTTCCCAAGGTCATGCAACTTGGTTAATGGCAAATTTAAAACTAGAACCCGGATTCTAGTCTCCTAACCTTGGACTCTATCTGGGACACTCTGCCGTCACCTTCATCCCAGGGCTTTGAAAAACTGATGCAAAGACCAGGTGTTCACCAGACACCTGAACAACACTTCTGCCTTGGACTCACTGAAGTACAGACAGGACATTCTTAAAGAGGCCATGAGAAGTCCCCAGACCTCTACTAAAGCAGGGTTTGGTGCAGATGACTGACGACCGGATAAATGTTTTCATGTTGTAACAGCCAGTCCCAGCCTCCGGAGCAGGGTGCTACATTGTGGATGAATCCGTCCATATCTCTGTGTTAAAATTGTGTTATGGTCTTTTAAAGGTGTGCTTTGAGATGTAATGTTCTGCCAGGAGGTATGGTCCATTTAAAAGCAGGGTTACTCGCAGGTTGCTGGTTGAGAACAATGGGACGCAGATGAAGGGAAGAATACTTCCCTGGGATATTATCCCAGGAAACTGCTTTTTCTCTAAATCCATAAATCAAAGGTATGAGCCACCCATACAAGTGTAGTACTTGTCCTGTTTCTCTGCTTCCTCTGGATTCTGGAAGATCAGGAATGTAGTATCGGTCTTAGCAGGAACACCTATCCTGATTTGCCCTGGACTGAGGTGCTTCTTGGGCTGTGGGACACTCAGTGCTAACGCTGGGTCAGTCTGGGCAAGCCAAGATGCTGTCACTGTATCTGGTCCTCTGTATGGCCCTTTGAGATAAGCTGCAGAACACCCCCTCCTCTGCCACCAAGGACACCAACTCATGTCTCCCACCCTGTTGGTCCTATACACAAGAATCCTTCCACAGACGAGACACAATGTGTGTATGTTGAAAGAACTTTTGCCAAGTCATTAATTAATTGCTCCCCCGTTTTCTCATCTGTAAGGAGGGGCAGGGAGTAGAGGTCTGCAGTTCCCTTCTCTGTTATATACTCTAGGGTTTCATTGCTCGGGACCAATGAGGTGATCTCACATTGTCCAGACTCTTTTCATCCTGATGCCCCAGGAGTCCTTCACCAAGCCCTCTAGGGGGTCTGTCTTTCAGCTCTGCCCAAAAGATGAAGCCCTGCTCAAGGTCAGACAGGGGGCAGAGACCCATGGTTCTTGCTTGAAGGTAAACCCTTCAGATCAGTGCTGTCTCATAAAATGTTCTGTGATGTTGGACATTTTCTATATCTACACTGTCCAACATTATAGCCCTAGTCACATGTAAATGTGTAAATTAAAATACAATGAAACCTAAAATTTAGCTTCTGAGTTCAAATAACCACATTTCAAGTTTCAAGTCCTCAAGTAGCCACACATGGCTAATGGCTACCATATGGAACAGTACCCATCCAGAACATTTCCATCATAGCCAAAAGTTCTATTGGACAGCACTGCCTTAGAGAGCCATCATAAGCATTTTCTCAGTAGCCTGGGAGGTAACCAGGGTAGAAAAAAAGAGAAGGAAGGTAGGAAATGGGAGAGGTAATGCCCTTCATCACCAGGAAACTTTATGCATTGGTGGAATCATGGGAATGATGTAGCCAGCTTAATGGAGACGGACCATCTTGTCTTGCCATAGGCAAGAGTCTTTTAAGAGTTCATAAAATGGGTATTAAGAAGAACATGAAAACATGTCCTTCACTGAAGTCAAAGAAAAAGTCCGTGGTAACTTTTGTTTCCACCAATATCCCTGACTGGGCTAACTTTTTGGTCAACGATGGAAAGCATCAGGAAATAAAATTAAATAGCTAAATGTGAAAAGTTGTGAAAAAGTCTCTCTGTTGGCAAGGCTCATGACCGAAGGTTTTCCCAAGCCTTTTGTAGGATGAAAAAAATACATGGAGACTGCTTTGTTTATCATTGAGATTGGGCAAAAATCAAAATGCATGGTTAAAGGTTCAATTCTTTTTTTTTTTTTTTTTAATTTTTTTTTTTTTTTTTTTTAACGTTTATTTATTTTTGAGACAGGGAGAGACAGAGCATGAATGGGGGAGGGTCAGAGAGAGAGGGAGACACAGAATCTGAAACAGGCAGGCTCCAGGCTCTGAGCTGTCAGCACAGAGCCCGATGCGGGGCTCGAACTCACGGACCGTGAGATCATGACCTGAGCCGAAGTCGGCCGCTTAACCGACTGAGCCACCCAGGTGCCCCAAAGGTTCAATTTTTGAAGGTAGCATTAACACCCTTATTTAGGAAGTAAATAGTGCTTTGTGGAGCCGAAACCCCCAATGACGACATTGGTCAAGCAGAGCTGGAACCCCAGGAGCATGTTCTTAGTTCCAGCTCTGCCACTGGAGCTGTGTGACCTTCCACAAGGGTGCGGCCAGTTGCGTGCTTGCTTCAGAAAGTTACCATGCCCCTTTTTGCTTTGGTGTCAGTGAAGGACATATGCACATGCACATGTCCTTTTTATTAACTTGTAAAAAACCATTGACTATGACAAGATTTACTCTCTCTGGGCCTTAGTTTTTATCTTTAGTTGGAGAAAGATGCTGCTAGGCTGGGACCTGGGCATCTTCATTGCTCTTGGATCACTTTTGCGACCATGTTCCTGACTCCTGCTGTAGACTCTAGAGCTAACTATTTTATCATAGCCCTAAACATTGTTTCCTTTGACACTCACCCACCATCAGTGTTGTCAGTTGCCCTCACTGAAGCCTTCCATCATTGAACCTCTAAGCATTTGAGACCTGGCGAACCTCTAGGTTTTCCAGAACCCTCACACACAAGGATATTCAGCATTTGGCTACCCTTTCAGAGTCAGGGGCGAACTCTTCTCATAAAAGTAGAGGCTCCAGAAATCCTATTTTTACACATGGGAGGACAGAGACTCCACCCCGCTTGTAAGTACAGCCAGTGTCATAGAAACAAGATGGCCAGGACCTGCTTTCAGCTCTGCTACTCATCAGCTGTATCACCTGGGGCAGTTCTTTCACTTCTCGGAAACTCAGCCTTTCAAACTGTGAAGCACAAGTAATAATATGGTAGCAAGTGGTGGCATAATATGGTAGCAATGATATGGCTACTGGGTGGCTCAGTCGGTTGAGCACCTCACTCTTGATTTTGGCTCAGGTTGTGGAGCCTGCTTAAAATTCTCCCTCTCTCTCTCTCTCCCTTTCCCACCTGCATTCTCTCTCTCTCAAACTAAATAATAATAATAATAATAATAATAATAATAATGTATATGGTAGCAGGCAAGTCTGGTTTACCACGAAGCTAATGAAGCTTAGGCTTCAGAGCCCCTCATTTGCATTGGCCCCTTTCAAGACCCTGTGCTTCATTTTGGCTTTTTTGTGATTTCATGATCTTTTCCTCAAAGAGGGGCCCCCAAACTGTGTAAGCTTCAGACCCCCCCAAAACCTGGTTGTAGTATTTAAAAACAAGATGGCACCCGGATAGACTACTCTCTCAAAAGAGATTACCCATCAGACAAGATCTGGTGGAGCCAACCCAGTCTGCAGCTTTTCTATTTCTTCCAGATGCCCTCCTCTCTCACATCCCAGCACACCTGCAGGCCATGCTGGCTTGTGCCTCTCAACAACACAGGAAAGGTGACACCTACTCAGTCATGAGCACCTCTCAGGTACCACAGTGCATGTTCTTAGAGGCCGCAGAATTATGAAATCCAAGATCTAAAAAAAATACCTTCCAGGGCCCTTTACACACTCCCTCTCTCCACAGATATTCCTTCTTCTCCTTTCTTTCAAAGTTCTCTCCCCATATACAGATTCCACAATTTCCTCTTAAAACCTGGTCTGAGGGGCGCCTGGGTGGCTCAGTCGGTTAAGCGTCCGACTTCGGCTCAGGTCACGATCTTGCGGTCCGTGAGTTCGAGCCCCACGTTGGGCTCTGTACTGACAGCTCAGAGCCTGGAGCCTGTTTCAGATTCTGTGTCTCCCTCTCTCTGACCCTCCCCCATTCATGCTCTGTCTCTCTCTGTCTCAAAAATAAATAAATGTTAAAAAAAAAAACAAAAACAAAAAACCTGGTCTGGTATTATGTCATCAACATTCTTCGGAGCCTCTCCCTTAGGTCTAACTCTAATTTAATTCCTCTCCTAATTCAGATATGATGATGTCCTTAACTTCCTTTTTTGTGCTGTTTTATGCAGATTACAAAGCACTTTCATAGACATAATCATTTGTTCTTCAGAACCTGCTGCATGAGCCTCCTTTTAGAGGGAAGTAACTGAGGTTCAAGGGGTATAAGGCTTGCCCCGAATAGTAGATGGTGGGGCCAGGACCCTGAGAGGGAAGTTCTACTCTATTATCCCCTTTGTTGCCAGAGGCAGGTACTAAGCATAGTAGACCTTCCACCACATGCAGAGGAGCCAAAGCTTGCCTGACTCCCAGGACTTGTTTCTGCTACAGGACAGCTGTCTCTGCTTCTATCTGCTGCCACCTGCTCTGTCATTAGAACCTCCTTCCTTGGTCACTGGACTCAGAATTCTCAGTTTCTATCCTTGCTGATAATCCAAACTTCCAGCAGGAGCTAGGGGAGGTACTTATCCTTCATTACTACCTCCCGCTCCCTTCTCCATCTCCACTATTAAAAAAATGAAGTCAGAGTCCACTCTTTCCTCATTCATTCATTACAGAATTATTTACTGGGTGCCTATCATGAGCATGGCAGTAACATTGTATAAAAAAGAAGGAGAAGGAGGAGGAGGAGGAGGGGAGGAGGAGAAGGAGAGGGAGGGGGAGAAGAAAAAGAAGAACGGAAAAAAAAAAACAAAACTGCAAACATATAAAGAGGCCTATGGCAAGTGACCTCAGCAAGATGGTGGAAAAGGAAGCCCCAGGCCCTCATTCCCCCACAGAGATACTAGAGACATCGACTTAATATATGGGCCAAATGGCCTTTGTGAGAGCTCCTAAAGAGGCCTACATATGCTGTTTTCTAGGCAAAGGGAATTTTTAGTTATCTAGCCAAATAGGCTACTTATCACTTGCACACTTAGCTAAAAAAAATCTTATGATTGGCACTATGTGTTGGGCACGAAGAGCTTTATGAATATTAGTGACATTTTCACCATGATCTCAGGAGGTTGTGGATGTTCTAATTACTCTCATTGTGCTGATGAAGGAAATAGAGCCATCGAAAGGTCACACAACTAGCCTAGGTTCACACAGGTGGCCGGTGGCTGAGCCAGTTATTTGGGCAGCCTGGCTCCAGGGCCTACACTCCAGACTGTGTTTAAAATTGGAAGTTGGCACAATCTGGGCACATTTCTGAGCTGTTCAGATGAACAGATGCTCGAGTTATGTTGCTTTTAGGGATCGGCCTTTCAAAACAAAGATGTGTTCTTCAAAGGCGTAATTGAATTCACCCGGTCTTAACTCTTGATGTAATAAACAGAAGATGGAGGAAAGGGGCTGGTTTAAGTTCTGGGTCTCCATCTTTGATCCTAACTCTTGACGGATTTTACCAGAAAAAGGAACAGAATGACCAATTAAAGAGGACAGCAGGCAGTGATAGAGCAAGACTTTTAAGAACAAATATTTCTTACAAATGCAATCTACCAGGTCTGGAGTTTCACCACCTTTGCACGTGGAAATGGGGAGTACCTGACCATGCCAACCACTTCCACATTAGCAGTGCATACACTCTGACACACTTACAAACATTTAAATAGCTGGACATAGGTGGAGATGTAGTCACGGCTCCTAGATTTGTCTATAGCTCAGAAAGAAGCGCGCTTTAGATAATATTTAGTTAATGCACAAAATTGGGAAGAAAATTAGAAAAATCCAGGTGGCTTTTTTGGGGGTGGGAGGGAAGGAAGGATTCCTCTGATTAGGAATACTCCTGCTTATACTAATCAGGAAGGTAATAACTATCCCCCCTCTTCTGGACCATGGAGGTAGACTGCAGGAGGGTTGCATGTGCAAAGATTTAGTTTGCTTGTAGACAATATGGAATCAAGTCTGATGCCAGAACCCAGAGGTTCTACGGGGTTTTTTCAAAAGACTTCATGCCTTTGTAAAAGAGACTTACATAAAGAGCCAGACGCTTTTGGAAGATCAAATGTTTGTCAGCACCTCTAATGGTGCAATAATAATTAATTTCTCAGTGCAATAAAGCCATATAATTAGAATGGGTTGGGTGTTCTAAAAGTTTTCAAACATGGGATGAGCAAATGGAAACGCTTTCTTTCTTTTTTCTTTTTTTCCAGTCTCTTATTTTTTGGAGTTTGTGTGAAATACCGAGAGGAAGTGAGCCCATCTGTTTCTGATACTATCAGGCCAGAAGTATCAGAATGTTTTGTAGCAGTTATTTGATGTCTACTATGCCTCTCAAGTATTTTCCATAAGCTGTAAACCTGTGTTTTTACTGACAGGAAGTTTGTTTCCGCGCGTCTTTAGCATCAGTTTGACGCTCAGAAATCAGAAAGGAGTAATTGGTCAATTTCAAAAGTCCCCCCCTGTTTAAGTCAGTTCGATTTTGTGGACTTAACGCAACGGGAGAAAATTCGAGGAGAAACAAAATCGCACGGAGTTATAGATTATTCTTATTTATTTACATTGCTTTTCATCTACTCCTCTTTTTAACCAACCCCCCTTGCCGTCCCCGGCCCCCCATATCCCTCTTTATGTTAGGAAAGAGTGACCCCACTGGGGATACGGGTAATGGTGGGTCTCACAATAGAAGGAAGGAAGCTGGAGGCTCATCTCTGTGTAAAGGTCGGGAGGAGGGAGGATGAGGTGGCCCTGCGAGGACACAGCTGTATCCTGCACTGTCCTGCCGGAGCTGCGCGTCAGAAAGGTGCGGGTGGGAGGGGAGGGAGCGCCGTGCTCTGGGCCTCCGTTTGTACCTGCGAGAGGCGCTCCCCGCGCGAAATCAGCCCTCCTTCCCGAATCCTCTGCTTCGCCGAGAGGGTGACAAGGCCACCCCTGCATTCCGCCGGGACCCCGGAGCTCTCGGTGCCCCTCCACCCTCCCCGGATCTAGGAAAAAGAGGGGGAAGAACTCAACGCTCGGTGCTGTCACGCGCATTTTTCTGGGCATTTGGGGGCTTACCGAGGGGATTCGATTCTGCTTAGTTCTAAGGTGGCTTATAGAGGAAAAAAGTGCAGGCTTGCTGTGCATTTTCTACAAGTCTTGTGGACATTTTTAAAGGTAACTTTTGATGGTGCTGATTGGTACACACAATCGCACAGGAGGACTGTTAGGGGTTTGGTTCTATTAGAAGTCCAGGGGGCCCCTCGGCACCTCTGTGGATTGAACACACTGCGGGCTCACTTTGTCCTAAAAAAAAAAAAAAAAAAAAGGGTCACTATTTCTTTTTCTTTCTTTCTTTTTTCTTTTTTTAAAATCTAAGCAGCCTCCTTCCAGTTGTGGAAAGAAAATAAAGAAGTCATTAGCTTCTTCAGTTCAGTTTATATCTTCATTTTACCTGATTACTATGCCTTTAATTCCTATTTCTTTCTTCTTCCCTCCTTATTTCTCTTAAGTGATGTCTGACCATCACTGAGAATGGATGCAGTTTGAATCATTATAATAGTATTAAAGGCTATGTAGCAGTATGGTATATTTTCTATACGTTCATATGTGTCTATCTGTAAATACATAGAGAAAAACTACCCACCAAACTGAGGAGGAGGAAGCTGGTCTATGGGAACTTTAGCCTCTTGAATTTTTTAGTGTCTTGATTTTGGAAAACAAGAAAAGAATATTTATGGGTCACTGTATTGATTAAAAAACAAGCAATCAATCTGAAGACAAAAATAAAAACCCAGAAACCATCATGCTGATGCTTGCACATACACATGCAGAAGAAAAAGAAGAAAGAAAAAAGGAGAAAGAAAAGAAAAAAATGAAAAAGAAATGAACAAAAAGCTTAATAAATATGCAATACCTCTCATAGGAATTTACCCTACAAAGATAGTCACAGCTGCTGACAAAGATATAATGTCATGTACTACAGCACTGTTTGTAATGCCAGAAAATTCAACACAACTTAAATGGCTTGTGATGTAGAATGTGTCAAATAAAACCAGTTATGATCATTGAAAGTAAATCTGTCAGCCAGTCCAAATAATTTGTAGAAGAATCCTGGACCATGGGAAGATTTCCATTATTTGTCAAGTGTAATGAAAAGAAAACAGCATGTGCAATGTTTAATTTTTTGAAGTGCAAATATATATACAGAAAAGAAGATTTCAAGGATACATGTCAAATCTAAGCAGTGGTTTTCTTTGGTTGTAGGTGAATTTTACTTCTTTTTTTGTGCTTTTAAAATTTTCTAAAATGCACAAGTTATTTTGGTTGAAAAATATATATACAGTTTTGAAAATGCATTAGCCCATACAAGGTAATTTTCAATCATGGATGACCCTTTAAAATCAGGACAATCTGATCCCAGATGTACTAAGTTATCTGCCTATTTAATACTTTAGCTTGGTCATTAAGGTATAATCCATTTGCTTCAAACATTCCTTCAATTATTCTTATGAATAATACTGACATTTTGCATATGTTGCACAAGATAAACTAAACAGAGAGGGAGAACACAATGTATACTAATGAAATACATTAATTTTCCCAGGAGCAATCCCCCCCCCCCCCCGCAAATATGTACTATTGTCACTTGTACAAATTAAAGTACCATTCCACAATTTTAAAAAGAGATAAGTGTCGCCTGGCATACTGTTGTCCACCATCATGAGACTGTGTGAGTAACATTGTAACTGAGAAGTTGCTCTATGAGGGATTCCGGATTTTTTTTTTCCTATACAAAATTCATTTTACAATCAGGTTTAAAGATATAAGATTGCTTAGTTTTGGGAGGGCTGAATATTACTTTGAAATAATAACTTGAACTCCCTGAATCTGTGATGCGAAGGGAGAGAATTGAGGTGATTTTCAATGTAATCCAAGTTAGAAAAAAAAGTTTATTTTACACTTTGGAGATAGACTGTGTTTCTTTATGTTTTCAGATACAATTTATTTTTGCTTGGGAAGCTGGTATTCTGACATGGTTTTGTTTTTACTCTATGTATTTGTTTTTACTCTATATATTGCATGTTTATAGCAAATGAAAGTTAAAGTATTTCATAACTGCTTCACCACCTTTTGGAAACAATCATAGAACATGGGATCCTTAAATATGGTAATTATTAGTAAAGCTACTTATTTTTTCAAGAGTCTGTTTTCATTACTTAATCATGGCGCTCTGGCACAAAACACTTCTTGTTTACATGAAAAAAAAATATTTGTCCATATCCAGTGGTGAATTTGTACTGTTGTGCTGTTAAAATTTAAAAAATGTATATATTCATGATGAAAGAAATTTGCAACAAACAAAACAAACACTCCCTACCAGGTTCTTAATTTCCTTTCTTGTAGATATTGTTTATCCACAAAGGCAAATGCAGCCTTTTGAAATGTGTATAGAGCAAGCCCCTTCCCGCTGTGAACATGTAATTGGTCAATCAGTTCTTATTCACAGAGATTTTAAAATGCCACTGTATATTCTTATTCAATTCTTAGGTTCTTGCATCCATAAAAAAAGTGGCCTAAACTATTGCTCTTCTATGGGGCATATCAATTTCCACGTCCTTTTCTTATAAAACTACCTTGGAAAGATTGGTGAAATTGCCCATATCACATAATCCATGAATTTAAATAAAATAAAATAGCACAGGACACAGATTTAGGACTTTCTCACGGTTGGCAATTTGGTCTATATATTTGGAACAAGGTTAACTTCTATCACTTGAACCCCTGTTGGAATATGTTAGAGTTGGATATTACAGGAAACTAAAGGAAACCAAGATTTAAAAACAGATTTCTTTCCATTACCATCTGCCACCACAATGAAATAATTTGGCTTAGAAATTTACAGGATATGTGATACATTATAAAGGCTGTACTGCTATGAGTTTATGATTTAATGATTAACAGTTCTATTTGCTTTGTTACTGGAACTATAATATCAAGATGGGGAAGATGTAAATAACACTGCAGACTAAAATGAAATGGTGAGATATGTACTTTTGCTTAATTTAGAGGCCACAAGCATAGCTAATCACACATTTGGTTAAATACGTGCTTGATGATATTCTTAATTACATGTCCTTTGTGGCTTGCTGGTATTTTCAGGTGCTATTAATAAAAATCAGTATTCCTAAAAGTGCAAGTAGATTGGAAGCAGATGCTGTTAGTAAAACATAATTGGGCTAAAGGAAAATTTTTGCAATTTGAAAACAGAACAATGTCTTTAATGTGTTGGTTTGCTGTGATTATGCATTCATGCAGGATTTGAAACAAGAATAATCAACAAATGCATCTTAAGAGGAATAGAAAGTATAGGGAAAGAGAATTTTTGTAAAACTCCAGAGAAAATGTTTGTATGAACAATGTTGGAATTGCTGGCATATGCTGAAGAGAAAACTCTCAAATCAGCTTTTGCTAGATTAGAATATGAAAATGCAACTTTTAAAACAAATCATTTTTTAAAGTATGCAAAAAAGGTAAATTAATTTGGGATATACTGTTTTGTTTTTAACAAAAAACTTATTAAATTATGTTTAAAAGTGATAATGTTGTGTGTGTGTGTTTTTTTTTTAAATGCAAATAAGTGACATGGGAATTATTCATGAACAGATCCTTAAATTTTATTTCTCCTTTTTGGTAGTTACAAATGGTGATTTTATGTTCATAAAATACTCATAAAAAGTTCGTGTACTTTTTATGATAAAATGAAATTTTTAAAAAATATGAATGCAATAAAACTATGAATTCTTACAAATTTAAATTATAGTTCAAGCAGAAAATAAAAGCAATATAAATTTGAACTTTGAACAATGAGTTCTTAATATAGAACCCAGTCTGAATTTTGTAACAAAACAAAACAAAAGAATCATGCTAGTACTTATACATAGAAAGAGGTAGGAAGGAAATATAGGAAAATGTTAATGTCACTCTTGATAGTGAGAATATGTATACATTTCATTTTTTTTCTGATGATTTTAAATATTTCTCAGGTTTTTTTAAGGAACTTATTTTACTTCAGAATTAGAAGAGCCTTATTCATAGAAAAAAAGGAAAAAAACCAATGTGATAGCTTGGATTAAATAAATTTTCATTTAGATATCTTAAATTGGTCTTTTATTCATCACACCACAGTTTTTTAAAACACAGCCAACATACTCATACAGAACTAACACTTAAAACTGATTAATCTGAACATATAATCTTTTGCCACTAGGTTGTAAAATTAGCCACTTATAATTACTAAGAATCAAGTGTACAAAAGTGCTAATGTTTTATTAATCTGTCTTAGAGTTCAGTTTCAAAAACCAATTTTGACAAATTATCAACTGACATGTTTCTTGGCTTAAAGTGGATTTGTATTACTTTAATTGCTTGGAATATCATAGGCATTGGCATGTATTTTTAATGTTAAATTACTTGCTAGCAATGGAATAATATTTCTTAATATAATTTCATTTAGGAGGCATAAAATAATGTTTCAGGCCATTTACTTTTAAGACTACAAAATTAAATATGAGTTGAGTTAAATGTAATGAATACAATGATACAACTCCAGGAAGGCAGTAATTAAGCAAAATTTCTACCTCTACTATAGGTGAGAAAGTGTTTCAAAGAAAGAAGTTAGACCATATTGACCTATCAAACTTTTCCTTTCCCCTTGCTCTTAACTTTCCTGGAACAATTATTCTCTATTAAGAGAATGTTCAGGTTTTTATTACTGTAGAAATTATTTGGAAGCTTCTTTATTTCTGCACTGGAGGATTAGGAATTGTAGAATCGGAAAGGTGGCATTTGTTTTTCAAGAAGGAGATAAAGTCAGAATTTGGGGGCGAAATCTCTATTTTCGTTTTTGCTATGAATTTTAATTTTAATTTCTGTTTAAAAAAGCCCTGCAAGCCCATTCCTTCCCGCCCCCAGTCCACCCTTTCTTCTTTTTTATTTAATTAAAGGGCCTTGTTGACTATTCAGATTTTACAGAGTAATCTAAATTAAGGAACAAACACTCTCAAATTTTAGTTTGGAGCGAACAAACTACCGTGGAAGCTGTAAGAAATATTATTCAATGTAAGGCACAGATGGTGTTTTAAAACTCAGTTTCCTGGAATCCGTGTTTGTTCTTTCATTTTCCAATTATTTGTCACCTGACATCTTATTTCACAAGTCCCAAAAAGGTAACTTTATGTTCAGTTGGACATAAAACAGAAGGGAAATTTTCGTAAGAAAAAAAACCCCAACAAGTCACAAAAATAATTCTCTTATTTAAAAAATGTCAACCAAGTATCCCTGGGGCATATTACGGTTGGAAGTAATTTTAACACTTGCATCATTCACAAGCAATTCACAAACGCTTAGCTGGCAAGAAATTTCCATCCTTTCTCTCGGCTTTTTACACACTTCGACTCGGCTTTTCTCTATTATCTGATAGTGGAAAATTAGAGAGACAGGAAATTCATAGTAAAACAAAAATGTATATTAATGAAAGAATAATGTATTACAAAAGTTTTCTGTTTGTGTTTTTTTTTTTTTTTCCCTCACAAAGGGCCTGCGAAAGCAGTGGACCTTTTCTTTTCGGACGTATTGGTAATCGCTTCTTATTTCATGGCACAACCCTGGATAACTTGTAAAAATAAAAAAAAGATACACTTGAAAGTATATAATTCCCTTTAAAGGACGAATTAAAACGAAATTAAAACGGTTTTCAGAAAACCGTTGATTTCCTTAAGTCCACGGCCAAAGCTGGGCGAGGTCGGTAGGGACCCACCCCCGACACGCCCACACCCCCCAGGAAGAGGGGCGGTACACCCGGTTCTCGGGTTGCACCACAGGCTGTGGACACCCGCCCACTCATTATGCAAAAGAGAAAACCGCCCCCATTTTTCTTAATCCGGCCAATGACCAAACGGCATCTCGCCCCGCGGGAGGTGGAGCCAGGAGGAGGAAGCTCAGAGGTAAACCCAGTCCCACGTGTCACAGCACTCTCCGCCTCTTCCTTATTTCCCGCCCCCCCCCACGCCTTCTAGCCTCCACCCCGCCCCCAATAGGCCCCTCCCACTCGGTGTGGTACTCCACGCCCCAGGAAGAGGCGGGGAAGTAGGCGGAGCGAGAAACTCTCGCGTTCTCTTATTTACATGCTGCAATTCTATTGGCTAAAGCTGGCTACGTGCTCAGGGAGGAGGGGCGGAGGAGCTTGTCAAAGTGAGCTTTACGGATTGGCTTAGCTGTACGTTGACGTAAGAAAAGGGCCTTCTAAGCAAATGAGAGCTTCGGGCAAACCCTTCTTATTACGAATCTCCTCCTTCTTGCCCCACCTGGGTGTGAGCAACCCAATGAGAGACGAGCCTGTGCGGCTCAAGTCTTTGAACATTTAAATAAGAAGTTTAGAAATCTAGCTGTTTGAGTATTCATGAAGAGGCGGGGAGGTGTAGCGTGTCTTCCGGAAACGCTTCTGATTGGCTGTTTTTTTCAAGTATGTGTTAGCTTTAGGAAACCTGCGAACACCACACCTTAAAGGATTGTTGACCGCATTTTTTTCTTCCTCAAAAGCACCACACCATATACACCTATGTTTTTTTTCTCGGTAATTGATTTCATGTGTGGTCCGACCGGCTCAGCTTTGTCACTCTTTCGCCCTCAATATATTTTCTTTTTTGTAACTCAACTCCCATTTTCATCAGTTTTTAAAATGCAAAGATCTGAGACAGATGGAAACAATTAGAACCTCCGCTCTGCTGATGTGTATAATCTTATTAGTTTAATGGGTCACAGGGCGCAGGACCTATTTCCTATGGATCAAAGTGAAAACAAACACGGTTAATATCCCATTTTGTTTTAGAACCACATCGAATCGGGTTCCCTCTGTCGGCTGTGGTAATGACAGTATTAAGAGATCTTGGTTGCCTTGAAGTTTGGAGGGAAAATGAAGTCATTGAAATATTCTGGCTTAAAAACGCATTAATATTAACACCAGGTAGCCGGTTGCCAGTTCCCTGAGTTCTCTTGAGTTTATCACAAAGGCATGGCTATTAAAGGGTTTCAGTGTTGCTTGTTTTGATCTATTGCCTTAAAGCAAGCGAAAAATCGTGCCTAGTTCGCTGCTAATTATACCGGCTTCTCAGATTTCGTCTATTCAGGCCCAATGCAAGCATCAAGCTCTTTGTGTAAAGTTCAATTTAGAGCTCCTTAAAGATTTTTTTCTTTATCTGTGAGTAGTGGTCACAAACTGTTTTAATTTTTAAAAAGTTAAAGAACCCCATAACCACCACCCAAGTTTAGCTTTCCATGTCAGGGAGTTCTAAGGCCAATGCACAGACCCCTACACATCCTGGATCCTGGTTAACAACCCACGCCTTAAGGAAATGTTTCTCATATTTTGGGTGGTTGTTTGAGTGTTTTATATATAATCTTCTAAGCACCTACGGGGTTGGGCCGCGGCCTCTCTCTTCGTGGCACAGGCCCCCTTTGGAAACCTCCCGCAGTAACTTCTCACCCCAATAAATTAAATGCAGCCACAGTGTGGTCCATTACCCGGGAGTGTGAGGTGACGGCGCCTGTCAAAGGTGGCCGGCGGAATACAGACCCTTAAATATTCCTACAGATAATAAATATCTGTGCAAGGAACGGATGTAAATAATAGGTTCATATTCGTTTAGAAAGCTCTGGACTACAGCAATGAATAAACTCACTGCAGACTTGATGAATGCCCCCAAGTCTTTCACAGAGATGGGGGGCAGGTCTTGAAAATATTTTGCGCTGGGCTGGGAGGCCGGGCTCTAGACGCTGAAGGCCCAGAGCCTGTGCTAGTTCCTTGGGCCTCTAGGAATGTAAATACCACGAGTTTAGACAGGTCGGGGCCCCGGAAAGTGTGAGCAGCGGTTATTAGCAAATCATTTTAATTCCGAAGCTGTCGAGAATATTTGCTTTCTCTTGGCCGCATGGGGTTGGGATTACTAAGAGAGAAAACTCTGTTCTTGTCATCCTCTCCTTGTAGGCTGGGAAGCAGCGTCACTGAGTCCTGGGGTCTCCTTTCAGAGCCTCTGGGCAGAGTTCACATAAGCACTTAGAGGCGCAGCCAGCTTTGCCCTGGGGGCTGCAGGCGCGCCCTTCCCAGCACGCGGTGTTGGGTTCGAAAACCGAAGTTGAAACGCACGGAGCAAGTCGCAGGGAAGTCCGACGTCTGGAACAGATGTGGCTGCTCCACCTCAAACAAATGCTTGTCCCTCAAACAAATGCTCATTGCTTTCTTTTAAATTGCCCTTGAATTTCATTATTTTGGTGCTCGATCTTTAAATATGCCTCAAGGCATCACGTAGTCTTTTTTTCCCCCCTCCCAATTTATTTGTCTCTTGAGGTCTTCCATGCCTTCAATTTTTATCAGTTGTGTAGCTTTAATTTGGGAAAGGATACTTTTCCCCTTAGAATTTGGGAAAAGGATAAAACCTCCAATCCGTTTTTTCCTGGAGCTTAATCCTGCATTTACTTCCGGATCATGAAATATTTAAACCGTTAAACACGTCCATCACTGGTCAACTTTAGAGTTATTTTATATTTTTTAAAAATGGAAATATAATATTGTGTGTGTGTGTGTGTGTGCCTTATTATAGACAGACCATGTTAATCTCCCTTCCATGAGAAAAAAAGAAAAAGAACATTTGCACATGTGAATGTCAGTAATTGTTCATCTAGAGTAACGATTTCTACCGGGCTTGATTTTTCATTTTCATCTAATATGCAGAGGATATACACTTCTTTGTATTTAATATGCAGAGACATTAACAACATTCAAAAACAACAAAACAAAACACCTCTTCCGGTGTAGTGGAGGGACCTGACTGAATTCCAAAAACAGATGCCCTTTCTTATTTTCTTTCTTTCCTCCCCACCCCCGACCCCTTGGTCCACAGTCCCCTTAAGTTCTTTATTTTAGTCTGGTGAGCCCAAGCTGTAAATTCCCTGTAAACCGGAGCTTTGTGGGTTGATTCTGCGACAGTCGCGTCGCGAGCGCGATCTGACGCGCAGCTCTGGGACACGCAGAAGCGCAAGCGGTCGTTCTCAGTAGAAGAAATCCCGCGTTAATGCCCGCCTGGGAAGAATCCCCGGAAAGCCGAAAATTCCTACTAGCTGCAGCTCACTAAGAGACCGGGAGTGCAAGGATCACTGCCTCAGCCTTTTGACAAAATAGTGCTTGGCTTGATTTAAAAATTTTGTTCAGTTATTGTTGTTGCTGGGAATGTGGGCCTTTATGACGAAGACCTTCCTGGCCTTCCTGACCTTCCTGGGCAGGTAGCTCTTTAGCTTCCACCGCGATGGCTTTCATTTAGGGAGGGCCAGCCTTCAGGTGACATTTCCTCCAATCTAGCAGTCAACTGCAAGTTGTTTGGTCCACATCTGGGGCTTTTCGCGCAGAAAAGCCGATGGAAAAACCTTGACTTGACTTTTACCATCACACCCCAAAGCGGGGCCCCCTCCAGACTGCTCGCCTGGCCCAGTGGTGCCACTAGCGCGCTGTCTAGCGCGAGTTACAGGCCCGGACCTAGCCAAGATCAGAGGCTGCAGGGCTTGCCCGAGTTTAAAGGAGGCTCTGCTACCGGAAGTCATTTGACAGATCTCAGGCAGGCCTTTCTTCTAATCTTTACTGCTCGGCAGAGCTTTGCAAATCTCTAAACACGCTGTAACCTTCTTCAAACAGTACTCCAGACACATTGAGGGTGGAGTTTTGCTTTAGGACCCTGTGGAGCCTGCATCTGCAGAGGCCACCTCCACAATCAGGTCTGTCCCCTTTCCAGCTCTCCCTGAGACCCTTACCTCCTCCAATAAGCTGATTCCCGCGCATCCATCCGCCCACCCAGCCCAGAAGCCCTCCTGTCTGGGGAGGCCTCAGAAGACCTCCTGTTAGAGAATCACCCTGCGCCCCTGCGGCGGCCGGCGGCGAGAGAACCTCTCGGGAACCTAGCTGGACCGGCGGGGGCGGGGCAGGTGATTTATGACCCTGATCAACTTTTTAGGAAGCAGAAATTAACCTGAAGGGGATTAGGCTCGAGCTTTGAAGTTCACGGTTTTGTTTTCCTTCAACTCTGCCCTGCGATCAAACAGTTCTTGGTTCTTTCTACCCTCCTCCTCTAACTCCTCCCTAGGTCTCTCATCACCCCATCCTTACCCTCCAGCAACTCTTCCTGTATGGATTTTCATAACAATAAAAATAATTTCCAGGCGAGCGTCTGAAGTTCCTGACTGTGACCTAGTGAACAGAGGCAACATACTGTCCCTTCTGGCTTCTTGGAATCGTGTTTTACGTTTGCAACTGTTATTTATATTTGGAGATCGGGAGTAGTAAATTTAAATCCATTTCTCCCCCCCCCCCGCCTTTTTTTTTTTTTTTTTTTCTTTTGGCTCCTTTCTGCTTGTTCCACTCTCGGGGATTAATCGTCCCCCGCAGAGAAGCCCAGCCAGGGTCAGGGTGGTCAGTGGCTCTGTGGGTGACCACTAACTTCTCAGTATGTCCTCCAGGTACCGTAGGTTTGTGGATTCCTCCTCTAGTTAGTTGACCAGAAAATTCAAATCCAGATGTGAAAGACCTCCCTCACCGCCCTGCACTGTTACCTTGGCCCCATTTATTTCCATACCTCCATACTCGCCTTCCCTCACACCCGCCTCCCCTCATTCCCCAAACTGCAGGTCTCCAAGGGGAATCTGTCTCCTGCGGTTTTTTCCCCCGCAGGCGCCTGCTGAAAAGGCAATTTCCTTGGGGGTGTGGTTGGGGCGAGAGAAAAACAGAAACCAGGATTGTTTGGGGCCTGAAACCATCCAAGTTTTATTGCATCCGCTACAAAGTCAACTAACTCTTAATGAGCATCCAAGCGGAAAAAGGCCGAGGTTTGCTCGGTGTTAAGGCAGAGGTGGTGGTGGTAGTGGTGATGGTGGGGGAGTTCGCTTATTTCTTTTTCTCCCAACCAAAGGTTGCAACACCTTCCTCAGGGGCTCTTCCCAACGCCAAGAATACAGACAAGAAAGTCAAAAGGCATCAGGTTTCAGCTCCCTGAGACTGAAGATCATTCGGCCACGAGGACTCTAAGTTGGCCCTGTCTACAGCTTGAAATGAAAAGGATAATCTGTCTTGTAATAAAAAACAGGACACACACAAACCCCGCATCCAACCACCTTCCACTGCGCCTCACTCTTTCCTAATAAGGGCCAGTGACAAAATTGCCATCCAGTTCCACCCAAAAAAAGAGGAAGCAGTAGATCTTCCTTTTAATAACTTCCCAAAGTGTTACAAATAATAAAAGGGAGGCATAAATCATCGCGGGCGCGACTGAACGTGGACTATGGAAGGATTTACTCCTCTCAATCCTTGACTTCCAACGGCGCTCTTATTGGCTGCTTCCTAGTGGCCCGGCCCCCAAATCCACCCTCTTATTGGTCTGTCAGGATGGATGACGTACGGAAGGGGCGTGGCGTCGGTAGGGGCCAGAGTCCAGCAGTGCGCATGCGCTTTGTGGCGTGAGTGCATGATTGACAGCAAGGGGAGGTGTGCGCGCGTGCGCGTGCGTGAGACTGTGTGGTGGTGGGGTGCTGGGAGTGTGGGAGTGATGGTGGTGATAGTAGTGGCGATGAGTGTTCGAATTGAAGCTGCTTCTGCCCGCTCCGTGGGTGTAGTCTTCTTCGCGGGCATTTTCAGCTAAGTCAGAAGGGCTGACAGTTAACAGACTGCGACTCACGGGCTCGGGAGACGGTCTGGAAGCAATTTAGTGCGAAGGGTCTCCAGCAGTAGGCTAATTGGGGAAAGAGGAAAGAGAAGTAGAAGTCATGCTTTACTGTGTCTGAAGAAGATACTTAAAACCATCCCGGAAGAGATTTAATTTTACCGCTGTGTAGGTTTGTGCATTTCTTGTAAAGCACACACTAAATCACTCGTCGTATCAGAACCCAGCCTTCGTATGCACCACACTCCTCATCCCCACTTTTTCTCATCTCTGACAAAGCCCGGTCCGGTTCCCTTGCAGTCACAGGTACAAGCACATCTTGAAGGTCTCCTGCAGTCATGCAAATCAGGACGAACTTTCAAGACACCTGAAACACTGTGATAATCCTTAACAGGAAGAAAGAAAGATAAAAAGAAGTTAAAAAAAGAGAGAAAGAAGAAAAAATGAAAGAGGAAGGAAAAAGGAAAGTAGAAATTTGTAGCAACTAGTTAAAACAATAGTGTCAAAAATAAACAAAATACCAAAGAACCCCCCCCCCCCCCCACTGATTATTGAATGTAAAGTTTAAAATTAATCCCCCAATCTGGCTAATGTCGTAGAAACAACTCCAGCTTATTGCAGTGCTGTCGTTAACGCTTAGTACAAAATTCTTCAGAGGCGAGGGCTGGCTTAGCGGAGGAGAGAAACGTTGCTCCGTTGCCCTGTTGCATCCAAATTCTCGTTTCGGCCAAGTTTCTTCGGCGTGTTGGGGCTGGGCAGAAAGGCTGGAGAGTGTTTTTCTATCACGAGTTGTTAGAACCTTGCTTCGTGTTTGCATATATTTTAGGGAGATAATAAAAGTCTTATAGCGCTGAGCATATTTTAAATTACAGTAAACTCAGTCGAATTTTGTAGCTAGCAAATCAAAGCTTCGGTTTTACGAATTCTGAGATTTAAAACTGGCAAATACCTCTTAGTAGGCCCTGAGCTTTTTTTTCCCCTTTGTTTTCATTTTGGAGTGTGTGTGTGCAGGAGAGGAACAAAAGTACAAATACAAGTATTACAGATGCTCCATTCAAGTACTGTCCCGTCTGTGAGGGCGCGGTAAATAAATAAAAAGCAGTGATAGAAATATGTGACTGTTAAAAGCAAAATAATGTTCTTTTAAATTTTCCCCTTGGTGCATTTTTTTATTTTGAAGCAGTGCTTTCAGCTTGCCTAAGAATTGAAAACAGTGCTTTTACACTATCACAGTAATTTTATTTAGTAGCCTCATATTCACTTTAAAGTTTGAAATCATCGTTTACGACACGAAATTATTAGCATTAATATTCTCTTTGCATTTTGTTTTGCCTTTCACTCTTCATCAGTATTTTTTAGCGGCAAACATTAAATACAATTAGTAAACAAGGCTTTGATAGTTGCATGTTTTTGTTTAATTAAATGTCTTTATTTTATTAGGTAAATATACGCTTAAATTTATTTTAAAATAACGAGGAAAATAATACTTTTCTTTCGCTTTGCTAGAACAAAGTGATTTTTCATTCTTCTCCGTCGGATTCTTTCCTGTCCAGCTGCCACAGCCGACTGACAGGCTCCTAGCGACCGAAGGAGTAGTATGCAAATTTCAGATGATTGACACCTATAGTAGAAACCAATCACGCTGGGGTCGGTTGCTGATTGGTTGACAACAATTTTACGTAAAATTGACGTTTTGAAAGCCTAACATCCAATCAAGGCAATTCATGCAAATAAAGGAAGGTGTCATATTACCAGGGCCGGAGATACTTGAGCACGCCCTCACGTGTTCAGTGATGGATATTGCACAGTTGCCAGCAGGATCCTCTAAATAAATGCAGTAAAATGTTCAACTGTACAGCTGCCTTGGCCTTTCCTAAACTCGTATGTCACTGGTATATAAATGTATTCTTTTTTCAAAAAACGAGATACGTCGTGCACGAATATGATGGTTTAGTATAGAAATCTGTGTAACTGTGGACTTCCGGCGCACAGAATTTCCCTCTACGTTGTCACCAACACAGAGAATCTCTGTTTTTAAATTAATCCTTCGTGAAGGAGGCTGTTTACCCTCTTGATATCAAAAGGAGGAAAATTACAAGCCTTTCCCTGGAGAAACCCACTCTAGGCACAGATGGTCAGGAAATTTTGCTTCTTCAGCGAAATTCCGCATGGCACCGCCAGATGGCATTAAGGATCTCCTTCCAGTCTCGGTACCTTTCCTACCTCCTCCGCCACCTCCCCCCTCTCCCCCGTGCCCCGCAAGTAATTTAGAAAAATTGAAAACCAAACACTTTTATAGTTTATAGCCAAATGAAGTGAGAACGTACTCGCATTGTTAAGGAGTTGCATATTACGAAAATAAGCTTTGTTGGTTGTTGTTTTAGTGGGAAACTTACTTTTGAGATTTTGCCCGGGAAAGTTGGCGAGTAAAATACTCATCCAGCGAAAGTGTTTGAAAACACATTTTCTTAAAGCAAAGTGTTCGCCTTTAAGCACAACACCAAGCGGCTTAAAAAAGTAAGGGTAAGAAGCGCCTCGGTTTCTGTGGGTGTCTTCAGGGCCTCAGACATTAAACCGAGATCGAGGGTGAAGCTAAACCTCCCAGCGAGCGGTCTTCCCGCGAGCGGAGTCTGGCTGGACCCGTGGGAGGCCGAGGTTAGATCCAACTGCCGTTAGAACAGGGTAGCCTTTTCAGGGGCTTATTTTGGGGTCCCAATTAGATAGGGAAGACGTTCTTTCCATTCGCAAATCACTGTAATTGGAAGGAGCGCCTTTGTTTTGCCAACCCGGGCGGCGGCTGTGGGGATGGGAGCCTGGAAAAGATGGACTTCCACTTATCTGCTTTCCTTTTTATAAAAATATCTGTTTTTCTCTTTGAATTTGTCAGGAAGAGAGGGATTCGTGCTGCTCCTACCTCGAGGCCAGACTAAGCGCTAATGGTATTTGCACAGGGCTGAAGGGAGGAAAGAAGGAAATACGCAAGTAAAGTAGCAAGTAAGGCCATTTACAGGTTGACCGCTCTCTTCTTGGGAAACTTCGTGTTTTCTTCACTCATTTTTTTACAAGCAGAATAATTCTACATTTACTTTTGATCACTCTACTCCATAATTATGCATTTTAAACTTGCAGTCAGGAGTTAAAAGCAGACCTTAAACAGGCGTGTTTATTAGTTAAAAAAAAAATCTTAAAACTAGCCATTAAGCCCTCCTCTTACAAAAAGGCAGATTCATTGGGTTTGTTCCCTGTGGTTTGTCTGTTTGTTGACTTGTTTAGTCAGGAAGTAATGGTTAGGGTGCCCACGAGGACTCACGTCTGCCCCTGACCTCCTAACTGTGGGTAACTGCCTAGCTTAACATCATATCCCTAGTGTCTGCAGCACAAGGGTCTGCACGTTTGACTAACCCCCGTTTCTATGATCAACCTCACATCACATAAACATACAAAGTTGAATAAGATTATTTTTTAATTTCGAACCACCACTTTGGATTTGTTAGTTCAAATTGAACCGTACATTTATTTTTATCCACTATCTGAATTTTTCTCCCTCCGAAGCAAAATTATGATCGTAGAGCATCACAGTCTAACGGTAAAGCAAACATTTTAGGGAGCGCTTATTTCTCTTAGGCAGAGAACACAGAAACGTAAACTCCCAAGCGATTTAAAAGGTCACCTTAGCTTTGCAAGCACAGCCTCGCTGCTCTCAAGTTTGTTTGCTGCGCTGCAAAAAGGGGGCAAATTGTGTTTAGACAGCGGTGGGGCTTAGGGGCTCTCCAAGGCTTCGCCCAGGACTTCAGGGAGCTAGCAGCTGCCTTCCCCTAATCTCTGAGTGTGAGTTTCTTTCGCTTTCCCCCCAGGAAAATCGAGCCCAAAGGTGCGAATCTGGCCCCCTGCGCGGCGGGACGGTTGCATTCGGGGCTTGGCGACTCCGGGTGGAAAAGGACCAGGGACTGCGCTGCGGGCGCGCGCGGAACGGGTCCCGGGGGGCAGGGCCGCCGCGGCCCCCAGCATTCCGGTGAGCTCAGGTCCCCGCGAAAATGTGGGCTGAAGGCGGGAACGGCGCGGCCGCCTCTCCCCGAAGCCCGGCCTGCGCGGGCAGTTGAGGCCCGCCAGCGCCCCAGCCCCCGCCGCCGCCCTCGCCCCCCTCCGCCCCCCTTTCAGGGCCTCTTCCGGGCTGAGCCTTGGGAGTCCGTTTCCCGGTTGAAGTGATTTCGCTAGAGTCGGTCCGGCGCGGCTGTAAATCAAGCCCCCGCACCCGGCCCCGGCGGCCCTCCGGCGCTGGGCGGGGGCGCGGGGACGCAGGGGGCTCGGGGCCCGGCCCGCGGCCACCCGAGGCCCGCGGCCGCAGCTGGACAGGCCGCCTCCGGCGACGCGGCGGGGGCTAAACGGCGTGAATCAATCAATCAAGCCCACGCCTCCCTCCCCGAAGCCGGAGCGCCGCCCGCCGGGCCTGCTTTGTGTCTCGCTCGCCCGCCTGCCCGGGGTCTGGGAAGCCGGGCCGGGCCGGGCCGCTCCGGGGTTCGGGGGCGCGGCGCATTCGCACGCGGGGCCGAGGTGGCCAGAGAGCCGCCGCACTCTGTCCCACCCAGTGACGGGGGTCCTGGAGGCCTAGGACACATCTCGCGCCGCCCGCCCCTCCAGCGGCTCACTCCTTGCCCCTTCCAACCGAACATGGCCAACTCTGTCTTTTCCGCCGGCTTGGACCCCCAAGCCCTGTGGTTCCAGAAAGTGCTGCGTAACTGGGAGTGGGGAGATTAGTCAGTAGGAACCAGGGACCCCCAGCAAGTCACATGATCTCTCTGGGCCTCAATTTCCCGTCTGTAAAATGAAAAGGCTGTTTTAGGATCTCTGCATTTTTTGTTTCAGGCCTGATGTTCTTTTGTTTGGATGGGTTTTGCCGGCTGGGTTTCCAGAAGGTCCGTTTCCCTCCACGTTTACTGTTCCTCCAGCCCCCTCCTTCCCCACACCCAGGTTGGCACCAGGACGTCCCAGAGCGCAGCCCCAGGCCTCGAGGGCAGGGTCCTTGAACCTTTGGGGAGCTGAGCCCCGGCCACGTTGGTTTCGGAGAAACCACCAGGGGGCGGTAGAGCCCAAGGATAGAGAAGCCAGGCGGCGCAAGCTCTTTGCAAAAGTTTGTCAAACTCGTCATTGCTTCCTTTTCCTATTTGCTTGACTTGTACGTGGGGCAGAGTTTTTGTTCTTTTAAGCTCTCAATTGGTCATCAGCGCTGAGGTAGATGGATGCAGCTTGGGGTTCATGGGGGCATGAAGTACAAAAGCATTAATGGAGAACAGGCTAGCACACCCCCAAGACCCAGGGACCAAGCAACATGGAGTGAGTGCAAACGGCTAACTTGAAGTGCAAAACTTTGGTTCTGATGCCAGGCACACTTGGTGGGTTTTCAGGCTCGGAGAAAGAAATGGAGACAAGGGCCAAGAGCATTGAGACAATGAGGATACACTCTAGTGTATTTTTTTTTTTCCCTGGTTGTTTTTCAAATACTGGGTTTATTTTGCGATCATGAATGGGAGGTAGGCTGATGGGTTGAGAGAATGCAGAGGAAAACTGAGAAAGACATTCTCAGGGTGGGGGAGGAGATGGGGGATGGTTCAGCGTAGAGAACTCCAACGCAGCGACTTAAATTCTAGAAAGATTCTGTCTGCGTGTGAGAGAGAAGAACCACATCCCTGCCCCTGTCTCCAAGAGCAGTGTCGGATTGTGCTTTTATTTGTTTCCTGTGAATGTTTTACAATACGGATTAGCGGGGCCTCAGTGGAAACTGGGACTTGTTCACTGCGAACAGCCAAAGGATCTTTAGGAGAAAACGTGTTAGGCTGAAATACCATCTTTTCCCACATGTGCAAGCCTCTTGGATTGTGTTTGCTTTCAAAGTCCATAAATGTTTTTATTAAACTATATCTTTCTTGTGGCCCCTGCACATATAAAGTACTCACAGCATATGTAAACGCTTCCATTTTGGTCCTCCTTTAGGAAAACTTTGTAACTCCGCAGTAAATATTTGCTCTAGGGTGAACCTTGGCAAGCAAGAGCTAAAGTCTAAAATCTGGTTTCGCTGTGTGTGTTTGTGTGCACATGTGTATGTTTTAACAGTATATATATATATATATATATATATATATATATATATATATAAAATGTGTGGTACAGCTTGATATTTGTACTTCTTTGCTGCACATGGGGAGGTATAATGACTGTAATTACTTGGATGACATTTAAAAATTAACAAATTCTCTTTCAAATTCAATTCTTCCTTGTATGCTGTCAGCCCTCTCCCCCAAATCATGCCAATGAAACGTTCTTACAATGTCACCCTTTCTAACACCCTTTAATGCAGTGATTTTGGAGGTAGATTTTAAAGTAATCAAGTGTAGTTTTTGCTTTCTAAATTCCACCTCCATAATAAGGATGTAAAAATTAAACAACTCATGATGGTCATGGTTCTTATGCTTACACATTCATTTCTTTTAAAGTTTTGATTTGTGAGCCATGCCCAAAAATTTCAGAGAGACAAATGAAGACAGTTCAGGAGCGTGGCACATACAGAGTTGGGATTTTGGCTTCTCATCCCTGGAGGAAAATTCGGATTGAGGCTACTCCTCTGTCGTGAAAGGGACTTCAGTTTTGTGAAGACATTGAATCTGAGGTTGATTAAAGAGAACTCTACGGAAAATTATTTTAAAGTATGAAAACTGCTGGGCTAGGGCTGTGTTAGTCATCTCTGAGGGAGTAATCGGGAGTTAGTAGCTCAGTTCAGTCCTCGTGAGCCTTGACACAGTAATTGCCATCTGTGGCTTCCCGAGTGTGTCCCGTGTGCCTGGTCTGGGGCACGCAGGGTAGCTGCTTAGGGAGCCCAGGTCTGCCCCCATTCAAAGGACATTCTCTATTTTCTTCCTTTTCTTTCTTTCTTTTTTTCTTTTAAACAATAGACACTAAAGGGAGAAGATTATGCCAAGTGGCAAATCCAGAATGAAGTTCTTTCCTTCTGTTCTAGACGGGCCTGGGAACACAGGTTTGCCTTTTCCGAGAGAGCCCCTCATGGAGGACTAGAACTCATGGCTTCTGGATGACGGGAGCTGTGCTCCCACCGCCTTTGCTACTCCCTTCTTTCTTTTTCTTCCTGTCATCCCCGTGTCTGCCCTGTATTGGAAAGACAGTGTGTCTTCTGCTCCTCATGTTGACTATAGGGGTTTTATTTCTTCCAATGACTGCGGCAGAGAGAGAATGCAGCTCTGAGCAGGGAGAAAAAGGGACCCTAGGTCCCCGTGTGCTGTGGGGTGGGCTGGCTGTTAAAGGTGGAGTAGCCTTTGTCTGGGTAGCTCCACGTACACCTCCTCCCGTGCAAACATCGTCTCTGGAAAACATCATGTGGATCTGAGTCACTCTCTGGAGGACCTGCTTCTCGGAGTTTGGTTTGGCAGTTCGGGCAGATATAATCCTTCCTCTCATATTTTCCCTGACGTTTTGAAGAGCAATCCTTTTCAGTTCGCTCACACCGGGGGCACTTTAAGAGATGGCCTAGAGTCCTATAAAGGGAGTCCTGTAGGCATGGCCTTTTGGTAGCTGGCAATATTGGAGGCTGTCCCAAATGGGGACTATCCCCTTCAAATGAAGTGTGACGCAGATGTGTGAGCGAATCCTTGGGAACAGGGGCCATCCATTGCAGATGTTGGGGAGTTAGAGAATTCTGAGCCATGTGGGCTGTGCGAGTCTGAAGGAAGGTTCGTTCCCTTTCGGTACAGCTGGGTGTTGCCCTGGAATCGGCCTCAATCCAGCCACGCTGGGCAATGACTGAAGTTATGTGACCACTGAGAGTGTGACAGAACTTAGAAGAGGGGCAGACAAATACATTTACGGGGGCTGTAGACATGGCGTGGGCAAGCAGTCTGTGCATATTGGCATCCTGTATCTTTCTAAAAGATGGCGGTTGGATCGCTGAACTGTACTTCTGCAGAACTTTTTTTCGCCATTTGCATCCAATAGAAATATGATGTGAGCTACTTAGGTGACTACATTTTCTAGAGGCCACGTTTAAAAAAAAACAGGTAAAATTATTGTAACATTTTTTATTTAACTCCGTATCTCCGAAGTAGTTTTTCAACATATAATCAATATAAAGTTAATGATGAGATTTTTTTTTTTATGTTCTCTTTTTCCCCCACGTCTTCAGTATTTGGTAGGTACCTAACACAGCACATCTTAATTCACGTTTTGAGCGCTCAGGAGACACGTGTGGCCAGTGGTTACTGTATTGGCCAATGCAGTTCTAGAGAGTTCTAGCTCTAGAAAGTCTGGATGTATGTACAAAGTCAAGAGTGGGTTTCCTCCCATAGTTCTGTGAAGAGTCAACAGAGCTTGTAAGCATCAAAGAAAAAACTGAAGAAAATAGGTTCTGAAACTTTTCACAGTGTCCTTTTAGCTTTGAAAAGGAGAGTCCTAGGCCCCAACCTATGAATTGAGGAACATTTCCTGTTTGGAAAAAAGTGGGTGATACCTTTTAGGGATTTCATTCTATTTTAAAATGTTTATTTTTAAGTATAAAATAAATCCCTACCTGTCATAGAATACCTAGACAATATAAAGTATAGAAAAATAATAAGAATCATCTGTAATCTCACCAGCTAGAGATAACCACCATTCAAAGTTCTGGGATATTGATATCCAGTTGTGATTATACTGAAAATGTGCTTATCTATCTTGCTTTATTCATTTACTGTTACATCAGAGGCATCTCCGTATGTTGTTAAAAGTTCTTCATAAGAATAGTTCTTAGCTTTGGGGAGGGTGGGCTAGAGCTGGTGACTTTTGGTAGATAAAGTGTGCTCATGAAACGGTGATGAGGACAAACAGACTACTCTATGGAACAGTTGCCCTACAATGTGACGTCCTCATTCCCCATATGGGGGGGCCTGCCTTCCATTACTGTATCACCCCAGACAACCAGAATGCCTCCTATACCCACGCTTATTTTTTAAAGAAGAGATGTAAATATCTTAGAAAAGAGTCGTCCCTCCTTGTGCCCAGTCACCCACCCAAATTTGACACATTTGGGTTATGAGGTAAGGGTAAAAAGTAAACTTTTCAGAAGAGATGTGAAATTGAAAATAAGGATGTTATAAAGATACTCATACAGCATTTTTCTTCTGTCTTGTTGAACCTGTGTCCCCTACGATATCACAGGACCCCTTGGGTACAGGTACTGTGCCACCTTTGGCTGAATCATAGTTGGATTTATTTTTCTTCCCCCTTTGGCCCTCTTTCCCACCATTTGTCCTTTTCATAGGCTCTTGTGACATAAATCTTGTGGAATGTTGGCTATGCACATAGCATGAAGGATTCAAACTCTTCCATTTCAGGCAGGCCAGCCAACATAAGCAACAGAGGGTGGCGGAGATTGGGGACAGATATGACTGGAGGAGGCAGGGGTAGAGGGACTCTGGAAAGAACACATGATATTTGACAACGACAGCTTTGAGGTTACTCCATTTCTGGAAGTTTAGCCAAGGGTGACCTGTAGTTGACTGATGATCACCAGGTAATAATAAAGTCCATTGGAAACTGCACCATTATGAACTGCCATTATTATTTTTTCCTCTATGTATGCAAAAGTCTGTGGGCTGTCCTCAACCATAGTTTGCTTTTCCTGACACAACCCTGATTCAGAGTGGTGTCCTGATGTTATGGACCTCTCATCTGGGAATCCAGAGACCTGCCCTGAAGGAAAACCTCAGCACAGTATTTCTGTAGCACGTCTATTCTCTTCCTAATCACGGCTCCCCAAACTTCAAAGGGCAGTTGGACTGGAGGGGGTGGAGACCCTTTGACAACCTTCTCTTTGGCCTGGCACCTTCTGTCACAAAAGAACGTTTTTCCTGACTTGTTGAAGAATTTGAAAGCACACAAGTGCTGGGGGGATTTTATTAAGCTGGCAAATATTAATACAAGTTTACTTAAAACCCGTGGCTCTTCTCTTTCTCAATACAGGAGAATTTACACTTTTCTTCCCCCTTCCTCTGGAGCTCTCTTTGGCCGAAGCAATTCAGGGCAGGGAGTTTGAAGGGTATTTTGTTTCTAAAGTGGGCAGTCTGTAAAATAGTAGACCTTTTAACATTGCACTGACAGACACTTTCAGGGCTAATATAATTGATGTATTCATAGGAGCTTAAGCAAAATAGCTTTCCAAAGGGGAGAAAAACTTGTCTTTTCACCTAAGCACTGACCGATTTGTGGTTTGGATGCTTACACCAGATATTAAACAGACTCGATGGAAAAGGTTTGTTCGCCTCAAGTTTGACTTTCCCTCATCTTGTAATTTTTGGCCCCGTGTCAAGTTCTTGTCCATTCCCCTGCACGCCTTGGGTCGAGGCCAGCGCCACGGGCTTGCTCTCTCCATGGTGTTGACAGAGTGTTTTTCAGCTGTACCAAAGGCCACAGATTTTATGTCAGACTTCAAGATGCACAGCTTGATAAACATGTCTGCCTCTGGCGATTGGCAGCATTCTTTCTGGAAAAGAAAACAAAAATTGTTTTACATAAATAAGGAAAGTGGTATGAATAGCATAGAATAACACGACTTGGAAGGTGTGCCTGGGTCCCGAGCTTTTTTGCAGTATGTTTTACTCTTTAGATCGATTTATTTTTGAATTCTCTTTTCACCCCACCACTGTCTCATTGCTTCCAGCAGCCATGTGTGTCTAGTTCAGTAACAAATAAACAAATCAACGACCGATTTGCTTGGCAAATTGGAAGTGGTAAACAAATCCAGGATGGTGTTTGGAAAAGTATCTTGGCTTTGTGTAGATATTTTGTTTTTCATGCCGGATGGAATGGCTGACATCAAAATACCTTTCATTCACTGTAGTTTAAAGAAACCCTGTGATGCTGTGTCTCTTTGATATTTTCCAATTGAGTTTCTTACCTTCCCTTTTTTTGTCTTGGCCGGGTGTTAGGCCACTAAATTTGGGAGGGCATCAGCACACCTGTATGACACAGATCTCGGCTCTGTGTTAGCTGGAAAACTCATCTTTTTGGGACTGACCGATTCCCACAATCAGAGGGCTGGATAACTTCTTCTGATGACTCCTGATAATCAGAAAGGAGTCTCGGCTTATCACTTGGACTTCAAAGTCTCTTGTTGGGAAGGAAGAGGGAAAAGTACACCCCGGGAGTTAGCACCCTGAAGCTGCTTACCACTGAGCAGATGCCCTGGGAGGTAACACTGGGTACTTCAAGTTGAACCTTCCTTTGGAAGACTGATGAGATGATAAGGAGTCTCCAGGAAGCCTTTGTGGCCATGTGGCTTAGGGCTGGAGGGGGAGTCTCTCAGATCTGTATCTGCTCCCCTTGATGCTGATGGCTAAAGGATGCAGACTGTAGGGACTCTTGGAAACTGCTCATGGGATTCCTCAGTGGCACTGAACATCAACCACCCCTCCCCCAGAACCCACTGAAAAGGCCAGCACCAGACTTCTGATGTCATTGCAGGCCTATGATTAAACACCAGCTCCAAGAGCAGCCCAGTGACAGGAAGGGTCATCAGTAATGGGTCTGAGAGGGGTTTCAAGGCCCAGGGTAATATTTTATTCATTATCAATGTCGGCTGAGGAACCGTGAATCTGTCTGTTGTTTGGTAGCACCTTATCTGACACCTCCCCAGGGTCAATGCGGAAGCTCATGGCTGCTGGGATGCAGTTTGCGTTTGATGAGTGTGTGTGTGTGTGTGTCGGGGTGGGGGGAGCAGTGTGGATATTGTAAACACTGGATACTAGTGTCTTATCAGGTAACAGAACTGGATAGTAATGAAACAGTTCATTGGTCCTAATCAACTCTCGAAAACTACATCAAAAATAAAAGTGGTTGATTCTTAGATGTGGTGATCCACATGTACATACGTAGAGACGCGTATATATGTATGCTTGTATATATACACACATCTATGTCATTTTTGATGTTTTAGGATGAGCTTGGGATTTATGACATCCTCTGTCACATGTTGAAGAGTCCTTGTGTGCACCTGTTCTGTCTGTGAAGGGCAGTTTCCTAACCTGGGGTACATGCTCAGTGGTCCATCGGTGAGCCTCAGCAAGGTCTGGGAATCCTTATAATCATAAGTCAGTGTTTGCATGGGAGGCTAAGTTATGCAGCCTCTCTAAGCTCTTTTATGAAACAGGGTGCTGTCGAAAAACCCACCAGACGCTGAATAGAAGTGAGGCAAGATTTTATTCACAGCCGGGCCAAACCTGATCTCCTGATCTTAAGGAGAAAAGTACAGAGAATGGCCCCGAACAAAGGTAGCAGTGAGCTTATATGAATTTTAGCAAGTCAGAATACGTCATTATTTAGTTAACCAATTACAATTTACGGCATTTCATGGTAGCCAATTACATCGTGACATACAGACTTAGTTTTGGCGGGAACCTATCAATTTAAAGTTCTTTGTCCTAAGAGGGTTTAAAATGACCAATCATAGTCAGACACTTGAGATACCGTGGGGCAGTGAGTTCGTGACTTTTTACATGTTGGTCTTGCCTAGGCCAGATCTTGGTAGAGGGGGTGGGGGAGCGTTTTGCAACCTAAGTTATCTATTTAGCAAGCAGACGAGGTCACAGAAGCGAGATAGGGCGGTTAGTAATTTCCAATAACCCTAATAGGGAACTGCATAAGCTTTTATCTCAATTCTTCATGAAAGGTGAGTTTAAGCCGAGCTTATATACAAGAAGCTCTCTGATATCTTATAAGTTGACCTATTACATTTCAGTCGTTTGTAAGATGGGGGAAAATAATACCTGCCTCACCGGGTTAGCATGAGGATTACATGAGAAAATGTATGCAGAGCACTTAACCCAATGCCTGGCCCCAAAGTGTTCTCTAAACATTAGATGCTATTATAACTATTGTTGTGATGTGCCTATGTGGATTTTAAATGGATATAAAACCTATAGGTTTTTACCAGCTTTTCAGAGGGGACTTTGGACCAAACAGGGCAAGAACCACTGTCTTTGATCTGGCTGCTGGAGAAAAAATCTTTTACAGAGTCTGAGTCGCTTTGTCAGAAATGGGAGATGAAGGCATGTGATTTGTGAGGTTGACCGATCTGGGGCAATTCCTATGGTCCCTGGGAAGCAGGAAGACGGGGTGAAGTTTTTATGTCACTCCTGTTTTTTCTTCCACCTTCCATTAGTTAAAAAAAGGTTTTTTTCCCCTTACTCTTCCCACTCTTTTTTTCCCCCTTGAATGAAGTCCACAGGGCATAGTCATCCCTTTTGTACACACAGAAATCCTCTCTTCCCTTGCATTCTTTTGGTGTCTTGATTATTATTATTACAGTGACATACCTTTCTAGCATTTAAGTTCATAATTACAAAATAAAAGTTTCAACTATAAGCTGCAGCTTTTCTTGTGACATAAGTAAATGGGGCTATTTCCACTTTACAGGTTTGCAAACTGAGCCAGAGGAGGGCACATTTATTATGTATGTCCAGAGTCAGAAATAGTTACTTTCGATTCAGGTTATGCCAAACCCATGTGCCAAGTAAAACATCACAAAGGGGACTTCCTTCAATCCAGTGGCCCCAGGAATCTAGTTACCACAAACTCTGTTGGGTAGGAAGTGTCTCTCTCCTGTCATAAATCTGTGGACCCTTAGCTATGGCTGAATGGTTGAAACTACACTCCTGATAATCTCCATGATTTTTCACGTAGAAATGAAGACCAGTAGCTGTGAAAGTTACAGAATAAATTACACGTAGTAAAAATAGACAGTCAAGCCCTTCATCTAAAAATTAACTTAACTGCTTGAGGAAAGATATGGTTATAAAGTTAAATGGCGTAATTTCGTGAATGGAAATGGCTGTCCTTTCTTATATTTAAAATTTACCTTAGGACATAATTACCTCTCCACAAAGCCAATTTCTAAATGGGAAACATTCCCCTGGCTGGATGTTCTTTCCATTTCTTGGGGCCCCAGTGGAATAGCCCAACTCAGTGATCCGGGGAGAAAGTGTCAGTGCTCAGAAGCAAACTTCCTCAATGAAAGCCTCTCTGGAAACTGGCCTCATTCATCATTATCAGTTCTCATCTCGAGGCAGCCTGCCAGCTTCCCATCCTATGGAATTTGGCGGGAATTCTCCTCTGAGAAGGATGTTCTAGGGGGTGAGAAATTGACCCAGTGTGTGGAGGGGTCTCTGCTGGAGTTCCCAAGGAAGAGACCAGAGGGATCTCTGGTTAGCCGACTCACTTTGTCTTCCTCAAATCCTCTAGCTGACTTTAGAGCCCAATGTTGTTCTGATGCAGCATCCTATCGTGTGCAAGCAAGATGCTAATTCGGGATCCTTTTGCAAATGGTGTTTTCCTGTTTGCAATAACCCCGTTTCTTTCTGAGTTCAGTCCATTAAGACTTCCGTGTTTCCACAGCTCTTCATTAGCCCCATTGAAAAGTCTGATGTTGATTTTGTCTGAATGTTTGTTATCATCAAGGAAGTGAAGTCTTTTGTGCTCTTCTAATCTTTTGTTAAAATTCTTTTTTAATGTTTATTTTTGAGAGAGAGAGAGAGAGAAAGAGAGAGGGTGCGTGCATGAGCAGGGGAGGGGCAGAGAGAGAGAGGGAGACAGAGAATCCAGAGAATCCGAAGCGGGCTCTGTGCTGACAGTGGAGAGCCTGATGCGGGGCTCAAATTGATGAGATGGTAATCAGAGTCAAAGTCGGATGCTTAAGTGACTGAGCCACCCAGACGCCCCTGTGCTCTTCTAATCTTAATCGGAAGGGAAGTCCCATGCAATAACATCATGATTTATAATGCCAACTATTTGTGCTTATGCTCTGGTTCCTGAGTCCCAGAGTCTAGAGGTCGGAGCCTCTTTGTTCATTCGTGACACACTTCTCCAGCCCCTACTTCATTTGGGGCACTACTCTGGGTGCTGTGCAGGCTATAAAGATGGATGGGACCCGGATCCTGCTTTCCGATGTAGACAAGGTGGGGAGAAGGAGGCATGTGCAGATGGAGGCATGAATGTGGTACAGAATTCCTATGGAAGGTCAGAATCAAAAGAGATTGTTTCTAGCTTTTAGGTGGGGCAAGGCTTTTTGGAAGAGGCAGCGTTTAACCAGGGAATACTGTGGGCAGATCCAGAAGAGGTGACATAAAGTGGGAATGGGATTTTGGCTTTATGTTCCTTTAGAGGATAATTCTAGGTACTTACATTCTTTCTGGAAATTAGGGTTAGCGATGGTCAGCATGGGCCTTTCTTTGAACCCCCAACTTTATATTCTTTGGTACCAGACATGTGACTTTAAGGCAAGGAAGTGTAAAAATAAAAAATGCAAAGAGAAAGAACAAGTCGCCACGGGCATTATGGATTATAAACAGCATCTCTTCCACACTGGAATAATTCATCAGGTCATGGTGCCAGATAAATATAATCTCGAGTCGAAAAACATGACCAAAGTTTCAAAGTCCTCAATTTCCAAATGGCTATCACATGGCCTTTGTCTGTTTATAGAAGAAATCACAGTGGAATAAGGCAATCACCCTTTCCTGGAAAGCAAGAAGGATGCATTTCCTGGCCCTGTAAATAGAACCTCTGTGAGCCTGGCCACCCCCTCTTCTCAGGAGACTGCAGACGGTGGATGGTAACAGCCCCTGTCTTTTGGGCAGGAATAATTAATGGAGAAAGTGTAGGTTTGTGGCTCGCGAGCAGCCAGAGGGAAACTACTTGTCCATTTCAGCTTTCGCCTAAACCACCGGGACACTTACTTCCTGAGTCAATGGTGATCTCGCAATGCTAACAAAAGACCCCCATTGATCATTGCCCTCTCGTAATTGCTGCCAGTGTGAGGCTGTCCCTCAAAACTTGTTGACATCTCTTGACAATTTAAATATGGCCCATGCTAAAGGCCCCAATCTTTCATAACGCAGGATGAAAAATGAAAAGGCAAATATGAACCTGAGCAGCCAATCAAATTCAGGGTGCAACAATGCTTCTGTAGTGATGACATTTAATTGTGTATTGGGAGCCTTTCCAGTGGAGCCTCTGGGTTCTGCTTGAGCTGAGAGGTTGCTGGTAAGCGAACTCTTAGGTAGCCCCATAACCTTTCAGAAACAAGATATCAGGAGGCCGTGTGTATCCAGTAGTGCATGAACATCCTCTTGCACGTGAAAAAAAAAGGTGTGTTAGGAACCACCAGAAGGAAAAGTCTCACGCTGGGGGCGGGGGTAGAAGTTGGAAGCTTGGATCCTAAAAACTGGTTTGCAGTTCATCTGGGCTCACGCTTAGCAACCTGCCACGAGGGCTCAGCAAACTGTGGCCTTGGGCCAAATCCAGCCCAATGCCTGTTGTAAATAAAGTCTTACTGGAACACAGCCACACCCGTTTGTTTAGGTACTGTTCATGGCTCTTTGGCTTTGTAGGAGCAGAGCTCAATGGCTGGGACTGAGACCCTATGACCCACAAAGCTGAAAGTCTTTCCTATTCAGCCTTTTACAGAAGAAGTGTGTTCTAATGGATAAGACCGGATGACAATTTTCATATGAAGTCACCACATTAAGCTTTCAGTAGGAAGTTCTGTAATCTTAGAGAAGCCTCACAATTAATTGTGCTTGGAAGCCTTGAGAGCTGGATCTGAGACCCTGAGGCTACAGTCTAGCCTTATTACAAAGCTTTCAAACTCTTTTGCATTTTTCTGGCTCCGTTTCCCTAAGACACCAGTGCCTGTAGCTAACAGGGCTAGCCTCCCATGATGTAGGGAACGTGGGAAGACTGGTAGAATCAGATGGCCCAATGGCCCGTGGAGCCTTCAAGGTCTCAATGGCTGATTTCTTAAATGGCTGAGGTATAAATGCTCAACACAAGCCTTTGCCTGGCGTTTGGTTTGGATGACTATAAAAATTTCCAGTGCCACATGTAGATTTAGCAGAAGTTAAGCATGCTTATTTTCGCATTCCATAGTTAAATTCAAATTTCTGGACTGCTTAGAGAAAGGATTCTTCTTTACAGTTGAGAAGGAATTAACTTTAAGGCACCAGATTGCTATGATTGTGAAAAATTTAGTAGTTGTTTGAGTTGAAAACTCTCCAAAATGTACCATATACTCTTAGTATGAAAGTTCCCGATTTCGGTCTGTCACCCACATGGGAACTGAACTGAGACCCAGCGCTAGAGGGTCCCCTTCCTGTTTTCTTCCACTTTCTGCCTCCAGCCTCGTGAACTCTCACACACATAGAGAAGATGGCTTTTGCCTTGAATGAAAGCCAGTGGGTCGATGTGTTGAGAAAGATTGTGAGGATGCACCTAGGAGCAGTAGAAAAGAGCTCCATAATGCATGATTGATGTGTCTGAGAATTTAAGAGGGGAGGCTGGGTGTCTTATGCTACGTAATTCTCATTCTGGCTCTGTGGTTTCAAGGGCTTCTGAACTGGAGAGCAGTGTTTTTTTGTTTGTTTGTTTTTTGTTGTTGTTATCGGCTCTCTACTCTGTTGTTAGGAGTTCTGAGATTCGATGTTCCCATCGCTGGGTCTTAGCATCACCTCACATTTTGTTCCTCGAGTTACTTCACTTCTCTCCCCTGCCCTCTTTCTTATGTTCATCTATTTTTCTTGGCTCCTCTGACTATAATGACTTCTCTGGAGAAGTCTGTCTTAAAAAAATTTTTTTTAATGTTTATTTATTTTTGAGAGAGAGAGGGAGACACACAATCTGAAACAGGCTCCAGGCTCTGAGCTGTCAGGGCAGAGCCAGACGCGGGGCTCAAATTCGGGAACAGCTAGATCATGACCTGAGCTGACGTCAGACACTTAACCAACTGAGCCACCCAGGCACCCCGAGAAGTCTGTCTTTTAGACACTCCCTGTCAAAAAGGTGCTTCTTTCTGCTCCCCAGGGCCACTGCTCATGAGCGTTCAGATTGTGACCTGGACAAGGGTGCTTGGGCAAAGGGTGTGAATGGAGGCCTAAAGCCAGTGTGCACCCTGCCCCTTTCACATTTATTCGTCGGCATTCTACTTCTCCTTTTCTCCCTTTTTTTAAATCCATTGCACACAGATTCTTATTTTATTAAATGGCTTACAATCCATTTGTTTTGATATGCAGATGCCCAGATTTGGCCAGTGGGAACCCTTTCAAGTTGGCTTCTTTGTTCTTTTGACATATCTGTATCATTTTTGGTGAATACTTCCTTCCTTTCTGCACAACACAATATTCCAGATTCTTCTTTACCTTCCCTTCCCCAGCCCTGGAGTCAGCCACTTCTGCAAAGAGCCCTGGTTCCTTTTAGTTGGGGATGATATTTAGAAACCAAGACCTGGGTGCTAGGTGTGCTCACAGTTACCTGGAGTGTAACTGCTTTTAGAATTTAAAGAATTTTTAAAAATTATTAGTGATATTGTGAGTTGATAATATTACTTCCAATTCCAATCCAAAGCCCTAGGCTCTTCCTTGCTTTCTGCATTCTCATATTTCTTTCTTTACATGTAGAACCCTGGCTCTCAACAGTAACAACCCATTTACTCATTTGCTCTGTTCTGTAATGCATTTAATTTCCATTTGAATCTATTCTCCCTTGGGCATCTTGTAGTTTCTGGAACAGTTTTGTCTTTTCATTTCTTTCTTTGGTAAAATGAACTCTCATTATATGTCTTCCAGTTTCTGGTCCATTTTTGGTCTTAGTTTTTGGATATATGTAGTTATATGTTTATTTGAAAATACTCAATTCAATTTGTAGTATTGTGTTACAGGCATCTTCTGCTTCATGGTTGGATTCTGGGGGATAGTTTTCATTAGCTGAAAAACCTTTTACACTGTTATTTTCTTCTGACAGTAGTATTATATACAGTTGGTTAGATTGTTTTCTATTCCTAGGCATCTTGTGGATGAGTTTTCTAAATCAAAAGCACCATTTTCTGTCACTACAGTAAAGTTCAGTATCTTTATTAGAGAATGTTGATGATGATGGAGGTGGGGTGGACTGGGAGTAGCCACAATGTCTTATTTTTGTATTTGTTTCTGCGGGTTTCTTAGTTTTAGTTTCTTCCTTCCTTCTTGGCCTTCATTGCTGCATATCCAAGTGACACCACTTCTTATCAGTATTTCTATTTACTTATTTATTAAAAATTTTTTTAACATGTGTTTATTTTTGAGAGACAGAGAACGAGCAGGGGAAGAACAGAGAGAGAGGGAGACACAGAATCCGAAGCAGGCTCCAGGCTCTGAGCTGTCAGCACAGAGCCCGATGCGGGGCTCGAACCCACGAACTGTGAGATCACGACCTGAGCTGTAGTCAGTTGCTTAACCCACTGAGCCACCCAGGCGCCCCTCTTACCAGTATTTCTGACTCTCCTCCCAGGTAGTGATTCTTCAAGGCTGCCACTGCTGTCTCACTCACTTTCAAGTCCCTTCCCAGTAACGGATTCCCTGGGCTACCAAGACCCTGACCACTGCTGAATATTTTCACAGTTAGTGTTGGATTTGCTCTTTCTGAGGTTTTCTCTTTTGTCTTCAGACCTGAAAGTTTCTCCCAACATTACTTCTGGCCTCTAGATCTGTAGCTCAGCTCTGACTTGACTTGTCACTGGTGAGTTGTGCATTTCTTTTCATTCCTGGACCTAGATTGAAGGAGCAGTGCCCATTTGGGTCAACGCTGTTCTCGCAGCAGAGGCAGGAACAAAGAGGTTGACCCAAATTATTCAAGCATATTTGAAGCTTCTGCTTAGATATGGCGTATATAATATTTTGTGCATATTCCATTGACAGAGGCAAGTCACATGGCCAAGCCTTCCAGAGAGACCAGGAGGTATACTCCTCCCGCACGCCAGTGTAGCAAAAGTGAGGAGTGGGAGGGGGATGTTAAAATACTCAAGTGCATAGTAAATCTTCAAGTGGGAGATTTTATTAAACAGATTTACCCAAATTAATTGAGCACAGAATCCATTCCTTGAGGTACATCTCAAATTCCCCAGGGAATACTTTGGGAAAAGCTGTTCTGCTCTGTCTTGAGGTGTTAGAACTAACCTTCGAAAAGACATGTCTTTGAAAGTCTGGGCCAGTGGAGTATATAGAGTTTTGAGACTCATGTTTCAATGAGTGAGAACCAGACATTAAAAGCTTTCCATGTCAGCAAGTCCAATGCCCCTTTATTAGCTAACACTTCTTTAGCCATCAAGTGCTATAAAAAACAGATTTGGAAAATAATCCTTAAGGTCTCATGCTTTCTGATCCTTATGGATATCAGTGATCTTGTTAGGAGCCATCCCCTCCCCCATCCATCTCCACCCCCCCCCCACCACCCCCAGAATAAACTGTTATTAAGGAATTACCATTTGTATTTCTTTAAATAATAAAACCAAGAGTCTCCATCTGATTGTTTTATGTCTCTTTCTGCACGAGTGGTGTCTTTCTCAGATTCCCACGTCAGTCAGAACTGGACTGTTCAACTCACTAACTATAGCTCCTAGTGTGGTATCAGATAGCTGAATACTCAATTGCTTTTAGTGATGAAAAATTGCTTACTGAGCAGGTGATGTGTGCATGGCAGGGAATCTTCACTCATGGACTTTGGCTCTATGGAAATCAGAGACATAAAACTTAAATTAGGAACACATATTCTTTCTTTATAGCATAAGGTAAGTGTCTCATAACCTTGAAGTGATGAGATACAGGTCATTGGGATAAAAGACAGAATGGAAACGAGGGTGTCCTCATTCATGTGCCCAACTTGGTGGCTACCTTGGGCAATTTCCTGTTCTTTAGTCTTCCCATTTGCCAAAGAAAAGGTAGTACATGGGACCTTGCAGAAATTCTGCTAATAAAGCTTGAAAAGATGAGAAAAGTGTGGCAGAAGGGTGGAAATGTGCCATCTAGGACTGTGTGAGTGGCATTCAGTTTCTTTCTATCCCCAAAAGGTGTCTTGCAGGGTTTTTTCCCTAATGTTTTCATTATGATAAAAAATATATAACATGAAACTTATCCTTTTCATAATTTTCAGTGTAGAATTCAGAGGCATTAAGTACATTCATGTTGTGGTACAGCCATCACCACACTCCACTTCCAGGGCTTTTCCACCATTCCAAACAGGAAATCTGCCCATTAAACAAACAAACAAACAAACAAGCAAACAAACAAAAATCCCCATTTCCTCTACCCTCAGCCTCTGATCACCTCTATTCCCCCTTCTGTCTCTATGAATTTTCCTATTCATGATACCTCATTAGAAGTAGAATCATGTGATATTTGTCCTATTGTGTCTGCTGAATTAAAGTGTCTTGAAGGTTCATTGATGTTGTCATATGTATCCGAATTTCATTCATTTTTTGTCCAAATAATATTCCATTGTATGTATCACTTATCCATCTGTCTGTTGGCAGACATTTGAGTTGTTTCTGCCTTTTGGCTGCTGGGAATAATGTTGCTATGAACATTAGTGTGCAAGTTAACCCTCTTCTGGAAGGTTCCAGTCCACCTCTGCAGCCTTGAAGTCCTGACACTCAGCTGAGTGGAGGTACAGCGTCTAACAAACAGAAAAGGACCCCAGTGGCAGCAGGCAAATGGTTAAAGTTTTGGCTTGAAGTTTTATAAGCTCAGCTCCTTCCCTTTTTTCCTCAGGGCAGACTTTTTCCTGGAATCAAGTTCAGCTCCTAGGACCACTCCATGGGTGGCTGATGGACAAAGCAATAAAGCTGACCAAATCCTGCTCCTTTCCATATTAATGGGGCCATTCGCTGGTGTGGGATTGAAAGCATGTCAGCTGAGTGACAGTTGTTTAATATTCTAATTGCATAAACTTTCTGTGTTACAGTTTTGCCATTTGACATATGAGATTTCATAATGTGATTGAATTTGTATGTTGGAACTATGTTTATTAATAGAGACTGACAACAGTTCTAGGAAGAATTTATGCTAAGCCGGCGGAGCGAGTGATGTGGGAAATCCGAGGTAATTGTCTGGGGGAGGCTGGACTACAAACTGACCAGAATCTTTTCTGTTTCAGTTTCACAAGAATATTTCTTGGAGATGAAATCCACGTTTTCACTCATTTGGACACACTGTGTAATGATTGGATGTGAGATGAGGGAAGGCTGGCTGAAAAACGGGAACTTGTAGAGGTCAGAGGTCAAAGGAATTGCTCTGTAAAGAGATTGTTCAATGGCAGGAGGGCACAGAAACGTACTTCTATAGCCTGATTTTATTATCTTTTCTTTCAAGAGGCTTTCCTGGCTGTGGGTATAAATATATACAAGTTGGCAGAGGCTTTAGGCTTTTCTTTGGAGAATAACTAAGGTCTACTCAATCCAAGCTAGATAACTGGGTTGGGAGCCATTTTTCAGAGCCGCTGTGCCCTTAAAAGGTGGCAGGGTGATTTTTGCCTCTGTACTCAGCTTAGATCTGAATCGAACTGGGCCTCGGCCAGGAGGTTTCAACAATGTATAATTTAGTGAGGTGAGGCTCGCGCTGGTCTCCAAAGGTAGTTTAAATTGAGTTTAAACAGATTTATGCAAAACTCCAGTACAATATTAGTAAGACCCAAATAAATCAGAAAACTATAGGCATTTTCATCTTCTGGGATATTAGTCTTAAACTAGCAGAGAGAGTTTGTATGCTAGCAAGGTCAAAGATTATAAAGCAAACAGTTGAGTTCTACCCCTAACCAGACTTCAATTTTTAAAAACGATTGTATATTGATTTTTTTTTAAATTATGAAGGTAATATAATTACCTTACAGAAAACATAGGGAAGAAAAAAATTACTCATAAGCCAACACCCTTAAGCAGCTTCTAATGCATTTTGGTATAACTCTTTACAGACTTTTCCTTTAGCGTAACTAGGTATCTATTTCTTTTTATGTATTTGTCATCGTAATTTAAGGACAGATTTGTATCTTATTCTTTTCATTTAATATTGCACCAAAACATTTCCCATGCTTCTGTATTGTCTTCATAGCCATAATTTCAAATGGCTTAACTGAGGCAGAGCAAGAAATGCACAGCATTTATGTCACTTGCAACTTGATAGTAAACTAGACCATGGACACTTGCAGTTTTATCGTTCAAGATTTCACCTGTTCTCAAGTAATTCCAAAGGCCCAAGGCTTATAATAATTAACAATTTTATGAAAGCTATGGGGGAATTTGAATCATAAGATTGGGGTCTGGGAGCTAGCCAGCCAGTCCACGAACTGATTGCCCAATACCAGGATATTAACATAGTTTTTCTATTTTCTGTTTGTCCCATACGCATTTTATGGGAAATTATTCTATTAGTTTTTGCTGCATAACAAGCCATGAAGAACTTAGATGCTTAAAACAACAAACATTTGTTATTTAGCTCATGATGCTAAGGTTGGCTAAAAAGTCTTGGAGAATTCTGGTCTGGGATGACTGGCTGGGGCTGGATGGCCTAGGATGGACTCACTCATGGATCTGGGGTTGGTGGGCTATTGGCCAGCATGGCTTGGCCTTTTCAGCACATGACCTCTCTAGATTGAGCTCATGGTGGTCTCATGGTTTTAAGTGCAGAAAGAGAAAGCAAAATTCACACGCAAGCATTTCTCAAGCATTTTTCAATGGGCTTGCATCATATTTGCTAATGTTCCACAAGACAAAGCAAGCCAGATGGCCAAGCCCAGATCAAAGTTCATTCATAGACCTTATCTTTGATGGACAGAGAAGCAATATCACGTTGCAAAGAGGCATGCATACCAGAATAGAAAAAGCTATTGTTGGCAAGTAAACTAATGCAATTCCATATATAGATGTATGATCAAATTTGGGAATCTGCAAAAGTCTGGCAGAAATCCAAGGGCCACACAACTTGTGACTTAGGGGAGGAGGAGCTTCTAGTCAGGGGCACATATTGTAAATAATATTTTAATGTGTATATATTTTTAAAACTATTTTGAGTTATTTGGTTAGGATAGATTCCCAGTAGAGGAATTACTAGGTCAATGAGAATGAGTGTTTTTCTGTCTCTTAATATTTATTTCGAGCTTGCTTTTCAAAAAGTTGTTCAGGACCATGTGCTGTCAGCAGTGTATGTTTGATTATGCATGCGATTACCTGTTTTACCCCACTTTGGTTAGCACTCAATGTTATCATGAATGGAATTTGCTAATGAAAAGCTAAAAACTGGTTCCTAGGGGCACTGGGTGGCTCAGTTGGTCGAGCGTCGGACTTTTGATTTCAGCTCAGATTTTGATCTCACTCTTTGTGCCCCGAGTCAGACTCTGAGTACCGCACAGAGCCTGCTTGGGATTCTCCCTCCCCGCCCCCCCCCCCCCCCAAAACCCCGCTCCACCCCCACGTGCAGGCATGCACTCTCTCTCTCTTTCTCAAAATAAGTAAATAAACATTAAAAAAATGGTTCTTAATTTCGACACATATTCATTAGTATTCTAGAGCTGTCACACCAGAAGGCCACACCGTGGCTGGCTTAAACAACAGAGATTTATTTCTTTACAGTGGCTAGAAGTCCAAGATCAAGATGCCGGCATGTTGGGTTTCTCTCAAGGCCTCTCTCCTAGCCTCCCAGAAGGCCACCTGGCTATGTCCATGCATGGCCTTTTTTCTGTGTATACACTTCCCTGGTGGCTCATCCTTTCTTATAAAGACATGAGTCATATTGGATGAGGGCCCCACTTTTAGGAGCTCATTTAACCTTAACTACTTCTTTAAAGGCCCTACCTCCAAATGCAGTCACACTGGGGGTTGAGGCTTCAACATACGATTTTGGGGGGCGTATACAATTCAGTCTGTGACAGGATGTACGTAGGTTTTGTGGGGACTGAAGTTCATATAATTTTGGGGCCCTCTTTAAAAAGAATATAGGGACACCTGCATGACTCAGTCAGTTAAGCGTCCGACTTCGGCTCACGTCACGATCTCACAGTTTGTGAGTTAGAGCCCTGCATGGGGCTCCGTGCTGACAGCTCTGAGCCTGGAGCCTGCTTCTGATTCTGTGTCTCCCTCTCTCTCTGCCCCTCCCCCACTCACACTCTGTCTCTCTCTCTCTCTCTCTCTCTCAAAAATAAACAAACATAACAAATGAAAATATAAAGAATAGAAAATCACGCATATAAAATTGCTAGGTGTTCTTGTTGGGTCTTGGAAGGGCCTTGAGGCTGAGGCCTTCGTGGCTGCACAGTTAGCCTGCCTCTGCTCGTTGCTGTTTTGCACTTTTTGTTAATAGTGGGCATAAATGCTACTCATTTGTATCTGCTGGGTATACAGCTAAGGATATTGGTTTTGAATAAAAAGTGGCGGGACAGGAGTGTTACCATTTAGCATGGAAGGTTCTCAGGTTTGAAGCTGTGGGTCTAAACGGACGTGTTAAGGTTCTTAGGAGGGGCCTGATTAGCTCCAGCAGAGAAGCACACCGCTTATGTGGTCTGTTTGTCTTGGTGACAGTGAATGTGTCTGATCGCCTAAAGTATTGCCTCTACCATCTGAGCACATGGCTGAAACAGGATTTAGAGGGAACCAGTCTTCATCCTTTAATTAGATGTGGGGCTCAGAATCTCAGTTCCCTGGAGAGAGGGAACACGTGAACCTAAGTTTACATTAAGATGTAAGTGCCTCATGCTAGATTTTCTAGGAGTAGGTTTTCATAAGGGGAAGGGAGATGGCATTGGGTACCTCACCGTGTGTGTTTGAAAAGAAGGTATTGCAAAATGGAGCTTGGGATGCTAATGGCAAGCTTCGCTCTTAAAAATGTTGGATGTAAAACTTCTCACTCTTTGCAGATGACATGATACTATAGATAGAAAAGCTGAAGACTCCACCAAAAAACTGCTAAAACTCATAAATAAATTCAGTAAAGTAGCAGGACACAAAATTAGTACACAGAAACCAGTCGTATTTCTATACACTAATGATGAAGTAGCAGAAAGCGAAATTAAGAAAACACTTCCGTTTGCAATTTCATCCCCCAAACAAAATGTCTAGGAATAGACTTAACCAAGGAGGTGAAGGATCTGTACTCTGAAAACTACAGAAAAAAATGTTGGCGGGGCCGGTGCTGGCTATGGAGGAAAGGGCTGTGATGTCCGAGGATGGAGTTGTCTGCCTGGAGAATCTGTTGTTTCAGAAATGTTGTTTCTGCTACCATTCCTGCTTCTTTCCCTGTTGGATTCAGGGGTCTGAACACAATTAGGGACTCATGGGAAGGGACAGGGCTATGCTGTGACAGGCATTGCCTTTGACCCACGAGAGTGTAGACACAGATGAACCAGGCAGGGATCCTGGGCGGGGAGCGGTGGGGGGGGGGGGGGGTGACGATTAATTAAGTGTGAGTCTTTAGGTAGAGGATGAGGGGAGTTTGGAAAGCTGGTCTGGCAGTGGGTGGGGTGGAAAGCCAAAGTAACTTGAGTGGAGGTGAAGAAGAGAAAGTCAGAAGAAAAGCCCTCATGAAATGACACATTTAAAGATACATTCATTACATATAGAAAAGGTAAATCTATCTTCCTTTCCCTCTTGTTAAATAATACAGATAATCCATATAGGTATGGATATCGTTATTTATTTATTTTTTAAATGTTTATTCATTTTTGAGAGACAGAGAGAGACAGAACATGAGTGGGGAAGGGGCAGAGAGAGAGGGAGACACAGAATCCGAAGCAGGCTCCAGGCTCCGAGCTGTCAGCACAGAGCCCGACGCGGGGGTCAAACCCACAAACTGCAAGATCATGACCTGAGCCAAAGTCGGACACTCAACCAACTAAGCCACCCAGGCACCCCTGGAGATCGTTATTTAAAATCACCATGAAACTCATGGCTCCTGGAAGACAGCCAATGAAATTCCCAGAGCTGAAAGAGGCCTGTCTTAACTACCAACCTGAGTTACCACTGACACCGAGCAAAACGTGTAGGAAAATATTAGCATTTCCTATTCAAACAAATAGGAGATAGTCTGGGGACATAGGTTTATCTAATTTGCCTTTGAAAAGATAACATATGAGAAAGCACGGAGTTTAAGCAGGAAAATCACTTTGCACAAAGTAACCAGTGATCCAAAGTGGGGTAGTCCTCATTGCCTCCGAGAACAAGCAGAGCATTGTCTCAACCATGAAAAGAAAACACCCTCTGATTTTCTAATTTTGTTCTGAACCAGATTCTCGGTTAGAATCTAAGGATATATTTTCTTTGTCCTTCTCTTGCCTCCCTTCTTAATTTTCTTAACCTCCTATTTTTAATGGGCCTATCTAAGTGGATGTTGAAACAGTCTGAATGTTCAGAAAGAGTACATTTCCTACGTAAACAAACACAGCCCGGCTTAGAGAGAAAGGAAAGCAGTCTTGTCAACCCGAAAGGACCCAGCACATGGTAATTTTCGTAATTGAAGTATTCCAGGGATTCCAGAGTCCAGGAACAATCCATAAAACGGGAACTGGACCACACAAAAACACACCCATGGCTCCAGGCGGGCATGTTTGAAAATAAGCAGACCTTGGGGAGTAGGAAGCAGGGGGCTTGCATCAAATGGTCTTTATAAATGCCCCTCTAAAATTAAAACCCTCTCTAAGCTTCTTCCAGGTAAAAATGTTGTCTCGGGGGCTGGAGGCTGTGAAACCCAAGCGCTGTGGAGAGGAAGACAAATAGACTGTTGAGGTCAGGGCCGGAATGACATGACCTTGAGATTTTTGTTTTCTTTCTCAAGGTCTTTTACATGCATCATTAGATTACAGTCTCAAGACTGGGATGCCGATGGAATTCATATCCATTGAGAATTTTCTGTGCTCTAGGCACGGAACTACATGGTTGTATACACATTCTCTCCTTTGGGTTCTTCAAAGACAACCCCTAATTATCCCCACAGAAATCATGGCTGAAAAGATGGGATGGTGAGAGAGTTCCTAAACCTATTCTAAACATGCTATCCTCTGGAAGTTGTCTGCCATTGTCAAAGACAATGCTTTCTTGCCTACGTGTTGGGAAAATTCTTGACTCTCTTAATTCTCTAAATAACTGTTATTGAAGCAATCAGATCATTTTTTAAAACAGCAGGCGAAACGTCAACGCTTTAAAAGATAGTCTATCTGTGATTCTTGTAGCTTCCATTCTAATCCAGTTGAAGTGCTGTGGGCACCAGAGTATAGATGAGAATTCTGGCACCTCCAAGGATTAGCAGAACATGGGGAGAAAAAAGAGACCCTATTATCTTTCTGTAGTGGTGGCCATTTAACCTCTCAGAGATGGGAGTCAAAATTTCTTTCGGTGTAAGTGGTAGCTTTTGACTGGCTGTAAGGAGAGCCCAAGTTTGTTTAATTTGGAGTAAAATTTTATGAGTTAAGCTCTAGTGAGGGAAAGCAGCAGTAAACACAGAACATATTGGTCATTATCCCAAGTAGTTCTACATTCTTTCTCATGCATGAGAAGAGAAAAAAAATTTCAAAAAAATGGGGAGGCACGTTACTGAAACGTGTGTGTGTGTGTGTGTGTGTGCGCGTGCGCACACATCTATAATTTTGTTTTGACCAAACCATCTGGTGTACAATATGCCCCAGTAGTGTGAAGGCAAACATTTACTAGGAGATTCACATGGTTTCTGCTGTGTGTAAACATACTCGCCGAAGACTCTTATGTTTCTAGAAAGTGGAGATAAACATAGATCTCTCTCTGCATATATTCACACAGTTCAATCCTTTGCAGACCAAACTGTTATTTATTTTGGTGGACCTTATAAACTCAGGTGGGTTAAAGTGCCAGAGAGCCATACACAATCTGGAAATGATCACTGTTGCGTCTGAGGAAAACTACCTTTCTTCTCAACTTTAGTAATAGGAGCAAAAAATTCAGGGATATTGTGGTATGATTGTGTGCTGAAAAGTGGATTAAATCTCAATTAAAGTGTAACATAAATAATACCTTAACTAAGAATGTTAAAAGTGAACTTGAAATGGTCTTAAAAACAAAGGAGGTAATTTGCCTGATTTATTAGGGGAGAGAAAAAGTAGCTTGGTGTGTGTTCTGTGGATTTCATGTTTAATGGGACAGACTTCTAGGGAAACTGCTGGGATTTGGGGAAAGCTAAACCAAGAGCTCCTAGCATGCTGGCTGGATTTTTAAGAGGCTGGAGGGAGGGAAAAATCACCCGCCCATCCACCCAGCCATCCAACCAACCAACCAACCAACCAACCAAACAAGCTGATTGCCCAGGTCTGGGGAACATGGCCATTGTTTCCAGAGGGGGTGCTGGATATCAGAAAGCCTCTCAGTGAGGGAGCACTTAAACTTCAAAAGGAGAAAGGGGATTTATTAGGAGGCTTGAGGGGAATGTTCCTGTAACAGGGGCCCCTGCTGTTCTCATTCCCAGGCCTGTGCGTTGCTGAAAACATTCTGGTAAGATCCAGATACAACTTTGGCTCTTCTCGTGTTAGCTGCGGCTGGAACATTTCGCACTACCGTCTCTCTGAGAAGTCCGGGATGTAAGGTGCTTCCTTTGAAAGCCTCTTAGCCCTTCACAAAGAATAGGCCACATTCAGCTTCACTATGGGTTGGCAGTGGGGATGGGGTGGAGGTGCTGGAAGACATGCTTCTGGCTGGTCATGTGTCAGTAGGCAAGGACGTCACCTCTTGGGCCCTCAGTCCTCATGTGAAATGGGGGAGTTGTTCTTTAAGGAATTTTCCAGCTCTAAAATCCTATGATTCTCAGTGGGCCAGAAAAATCCAGCTTCTGATCAAACAAACCTCAGAGTGGCAGAGTGGAAAAGCTTGCCAAAGGCCATGCAGCAATTGATGGTCAGTTCTAAAAAGAACCTGAGACCGTATCTGTCTTCTGACAGCTAGACTCTGACATCCAATAAGGCTGTGGGCTCTCGGAGGGTGATGACTATGCCTATCCTGGTCACAATTGTATGTCCTGTACGCCTGGCACATAGCCAGCAGTCCAAAGACATTTATTGACTCAGTAAATGAAAAGATGAATAGAAACCAGGGACTTCCTAGGAGAGGATATGGCTTTCTCAGTTCTGTGGCATGGAACCCCACGTGATCAGCAAGACTGAATTTCATACCGAGGTCGGCAGACGCCCCAGCATCCTGGAAGAGAGACGGACGGAATGACTGTTTGGGAGAATAAAACATTTCTGTCATTAATATTGATGGCAAAATCTGGATTGCTGTTTCACAGACGCACATGCCAAGCGTCACACTTCTGGAGGCGACACAAGGAAAATTGGATGATAGCTTTGACTGTGGATATTGATGAGTCAAGCGGCAAATCTCGAACTGTCTAGGGTTGTGCAACAGAGTCCCTTTGATGGGACGCGCGGAGGAAGTAGGTTACGTGAGGACTCTTCATAAAACATGTCACAAGTTTTTGAAATAGCACATTGTGACCCAGTGCATGCTCACCAAATGAAAATTAAAGCTTTATGAGATGAAGCTGGCTTTTACTTTGTGCACCGTACCCTGATATTTTACGCTAATTCCATTTGGTTTTTATTTTATTATTTAAAACCTCTCAGTACAATTTACTAAGTTGATTTTGTGACCAACCCATAATCAGCAAACAATACTAAAAGATGTGTTTGAAGTGGGACAATTTATGGTACGTGTGCACTAGGCAGTTCATCGTTTTCATTTTCATTAAAAAAAATCGTTTTGTTGAGATATGGTTTCAATGCCACACAACTGACCCATTTATAAAGTTTTTAAAATTTTTGTTTATTTTTGAGAGAGAGAGGGGGAGAGTCAGAGTGCTAGTGGGGGAAGAGGCAGAGAGAGAGGGGGACACAGAATCGGAAGCAGGCTCCAGGCTCTGAGCTGTCAGCGCAGAGCCCGTCGCGGGGCTTGAACTCACGAACTGTGAGATCATGACCTGAGCCGAAGTCGGATGCTTAACCAACGGAGCCACCCAGGTGCCCCAATTCGCCCATTTAAAGTACACAATTTAGGGGCGCCTGAGTAGCTCAGAGGGTTGAGCGTCTCTGACTTTGGCTCAGGTCATGATCTCACAGTTTGTGAGTTGGAGCCCCATTTCAGGCTCTTTGCTGTCAGCACAGAGCCCTTTTTGGATCTTCTGTTGCCCTCTCTCTCTGCTCCTCCCTTGCTTGCGCTCTCTCTCTCTCTTTATAAAATAAATAAATATTAAAAATATAAAAAAACATATAAAAAAATAAAGTACATAATTCAGGGGTGACTGGGTGGCTTGGTCGGTTAAGTGTCCAACTCTTGGTTTTGGCTCAGGTCATGATCTCATGTTCGTGGGATTGATCCTACATCAGGCTCTTCAGTGACAGTTCAGAGCCTGCTTGGACTTCTCTCTCTCCCTCTCTCTTTGCCCCTCCCCACTCTTTCTGTCTCTCTCAAAAATAAATAAGTAAACATAAAAAAATTCTCAGCATATTCATGGAGGAGTGCAACCGACTCCACAATTTTAGAACATTTTCATCACCTCAGAAAGAAACGCCGCATTCTTCAGCTCTCCCTCTCATTCCCCCATTGCGCCGGCTCCCCAGCCCCAGGCCACCATTCATCTGCTTTCTGTCTCTATAGATTTGCCTGTTCTGGACATTTCGCGTCAATGGAGTCATAGAATTTGCGGCCTTTTGTGACTGGCTTCTGTCTCTTCTGGCGTCCTGTTCTCAAGGTACATCCATGTTGCAGCATGTGTCAGAGCTTCATTCCTTTTCTTCTTTTTCTAAGTTTATTTATTTGTTTTGAGAGAGAAAGTGAGGGGAGGAGGGGCAGGGAGAGAGAGAGAGAGGGAGGGAGAGAGAGAGAATCCTAAGCAGGGTCCACACTGGCAGCGTGGAGCCCAGTACGGGGCTTGAACTCACAAACTGTGAGATCATGACGTGAGCCAAAATCAAGAGTCAGAGGCTTGACCTACTGAGCCACCCAAGCGCCCCTTCATTCCTTTTTAAGTCTGAGTAATATTCCAGGGTATGGGGTATGCCACGTTTTGTTTACCCCTTCATGTAGGCATTTCGTCTTTATGTACATAAAGGCTGACTGTTGCTGTTAGAGTCTTCCAGAAACCACTAATTTGAAGGATGGCATAGTGGAAGCCCCGGACACCCTTGCTGGTGAGAATGTTTCCCGGGCCTGTTCACAACCCCACAGTGCATCCTGACACGTCTTCCTGTTTCGTCCCGCGTTCTCACCGTCGTGAGGAGTCACAGATGGAGGGTGCAGGAAAGAGCTGGTTCTGATGGAAATGAGGGTCGCAGAGCACCTTTTCCTTCCTTCAGGTGGCAGCGGCCGCGGGCGGGAAGCACGGGTGGGTGCAGGAGCACCGAATGCGCCGAGCCGTTTGTCAGGGCCCACGGAGAGCACAGCCCACAGTGCACGGAGCCCCGCGGCAGGAAGGAGCCGCTTGTCCGCCCACCATGATTTCAGGTGCAACCTGATCTGAAGAAGGAGGTTTCTTGCATCTGAGTATTCTCACCTTGAGTTCCTTAAACTCACGCTTTTAAGGTCCTCAGTCTCACCAAAATCACAAAGACAAGCTGCTACGTTGCAGTTGGAGCCTCTTTTGGGGTCTGTGTTATTTTATCTTTTCAAACATCTCCTTTCGTGCTTTTATTTTATTTTATTTAAAAAAATTTTTTTTTACTGTTTATTTATTTTTGAGAGAGAGGGAGACAGAGCACGAGCAGGGGAGGAGCAGAGAGAGAAGGAGACACAGAATCTGAAACAGGCTCCAGACTCTGAGCTGTCAGCACAGAGCCCGACGCGGGGCTCGAACTCACAAACCATGAGATTATGACCTGAGCCGAAGCCGGACGCTCAACCGACTGAGCCACCCAGGCGCCCCTCCTTTTGCGCTTTTAAATAAAACCATGAAGTGATATGTGGACAAATCCCCAGGTGGAAGACAGTGGGTGCGCTCTTGCTCCCAAGGACCTTACAACACTTAATAGAGGATTTGATTTAACGTTCACTGAAAAGCCGCCTTTGGCCTGACCTGGTTTCTGGAATTTTCGGGGTTATGGAGGCTGTGCAGGTCTTCATTTTCTTGGCCTTGCCCGCGACATTCCACGCGGACGTGGCTGCGTTTGCCTGCTCTGTGTCTGAAATGTTCCTGGCGTTTTCCTTGGGTGTTTGCTACCCCAACGTTGTTCGTGATGGGTTCAGAGAGGAGAAACCAGAGAAACCGGGCCACAGAGCAAGGCAGAGAGGAGATAGCGCCCCCCAGAGGGAGCTCTTGGGCTTTGCACACAGCCACAGGTAATTGGAGCAGAGTGACAGCGGTGCTGTGCAGGGTCCGGTGATCTCTCTCAGCTTTGCCCGGAGGCACCAGCCTGTGGTTCCAGACAGCGGCCACGTGTGTATATGTTGCAGACCTGGGAGAGCGGGGAGGGCTAGCTTTCTCAAGCAGCAGACCCTGGGAATAAGCCACATGGATGGTTCCCGTGAAGGTGGAAGCTGGGAGGGCTTCTCTAATCAGGAGGATTTGTGTTTGGAATACGCTACTTATCGGAATTTCTTCAGCAGGTGCTTACTCAGTGCTCGCGATGCGCCAGGCAGCATTGAGGGCATTCAGGACACATTTTGGCAGGACAAACTAGAGAATGTTTCTCTCTTCATGGTTTTCTTGTTGTGGGGGGAGGCAGAAATCAAATGATCAAATATGTAGGTATCATATGATTCAGGGAGAGACACGGCTTTTAAAGGGAAATAAAGCAAGTAAGGAATGTAGAGTGATGTGCGACCACAGACACAGAAGTCAGAAGAGTTTTTTCAAGGAGGTGATGCTTAGCAGGGATCTGAATGAAGCAGGAGAGTGAGCTGAATTTCTAGGGATTTATATTCTAGGCCCATGTGCAAATGTCCTGAGGAAGGTGCTTGCTCAGCTAGAGGAGCAGCTGAAGGTACAGTGTAGCTGGCACGAGGCAAAGAGCAGTGGGGGTGGGCTTGCCAGGCAGCCAGTGACCCCATCATATAGGGCCTCGCAGAAGTAAGACTGGTGCGAGTCCAGTCTGTGCCTCAGTTTCCTTTTTTAATGCTGTTTGCGATCATAAGATACACAGTGAATTGTCTGGATGTAAGAGGCGCTCAGAAAGCGCCGGTTATCTTTCTCCTCCCCCAGGAGATGGCAACAGGAACATTTGTGATGCCCCATCCCCATAGGACTTGCTTGGTTCACCAGGATTGTCACCCTTTAGTTTCGCCTTCAGTCGGGCATTTAAAAAGTCTAGTTTATCTCCACTTTTGACTATCACTAGACCTCCTGTGTGCTGACTTTGATTGTGGTGGAGAAAGGAATTGGAAGACCTATGCCATGGGAATGCTTTCCTTGGCTTGCCAGCAGGGACTGCGTCTATAGTTGGTCATTGTATTTGGTGCCCAGAGGAGGAAGAAGCATATGGTGCTTCATGAAGCCAGAGAAGGGGCCTGGGTGCCCAATGATCTCTTCAGTTCCCGCCTGTGATCGTTAAGCAGTATGGTGAGTGTTCACTTTACTCTTCTGCACCTATTTGTTTTTTCTTTTCTGTTTTGTCTTTATTAAAAATTTTTATAATGTTTATTTTTGAGAGAGACAGAGAGACAGAGTGTGAGCGGGGGAGGGGCAGAGAGAGAGGGAGACACGGAATTGGAAGCAGCCTCCAGGCTCTGAGCAGCCAGCACAGAGCCTGACGCGGGACTCGAACCCACGAACCATGAGATCGTGGCCTGAGCTGCACTCGGATGTTCAACTGACTGAGCCACCCAGATGTCCCTAGCTTTCCATTGTTGAGCTGAAAAGAAGAGTCCCCTTAGAAGTTAGGCATCCTTCATGCCCCATCCCCTCCCTCCCCCTCTCCCCTCCTCTCCATGGTCTGGAACAGCCTCTCCTCCTCAACCAGTTAATCCCCTGTGAGTCACTTGCAGGTGTGGGTGGGGTGGAGATGCCGGGGGCTGTCTCCAAGTGGCCTTCTGTGAGCAATAGATTGAATTCTGCCTCAAAGGGAATCCCACAGCATGGGTTTCATGGGACTTCATGTTGCCTTTGGCTCATAGATCAGTAGCAGCATCTGTTTATAATAAAATGAAGTGTCTGTGCCCTTACTCTGTTTGCAAAGGGCCACCCTGCCACAGCCATTCAGAATGGACCAGACCATTAGTCTGGCCGTCCACTAGAGAGCTACATGTCAGTTCTCCAAAACGAAACTACAACAAAACAAAACCCAAAACAACACGACCGCTTCCTAACAATAGCATTTAAGTGCCTTTTATTGTGGGAACTTTTAAGTATATACAAAAGTAGAGAGAAAAGTGTAATAAATCACCTTTGCATCCAGCACCCAGGTTCCCAAATTACCAACTTATGGCCGATCTTGTTTCATTTATAGCTCCCTGATTTCCCCCATGCCCTGGAATATTTTGAGGTAAATCTCAGACATCATATCATTTCATCCCCATACGTTGTTTAAAAAGACCATTTAGGATATTGAACCACCTGGTGAATGGTAAGCGGCAGAGAAAAACAACCCAAAACCTCACTAAAAGCAGCCAGTGTGCCTATGACCTTCGAGGGACCTCTGTAAAAAAATGGAGTGGGGAAATGGCCAAACTAAACTCACTGTCTCAACGCTGAGGCAGCTACTAGGGGCACATCCGGTCCTGAGTCTTCAACTCTTTCACAGCATCAATCAATTAAGAAGTAAATTTTCTGGGATGCCTGGGTGGCTCCGTCGATCGAGAATCTGACTCTTGATTTTGGCTCAGGTCATGGTCTCACGGTTTGTGAGTTAGAGCCCTGTGTTGGGGTCTGTGCTAACAGCATGGAGCCTGCTTGGGATTCTCTCTCTCTCCGTCTGCCCTTCCCCTGTTCATGCACACGCAGGCACGCTCTCTTTCTTTTTCTCAAAATAGGTAAACTAAAAAAAAAAGAAAAAATTAAAATAAAAAAAAATCCTTTAGAAAAATTACAGCCACAAAGAAGAACATATTAATGGAGGAATAAGCTAGATAGAATCTGGGAACCTGGTTGTAGTCTGAGGGGGGATCGTGAAGCTCCCATCAACTTAGGGGGTGTGTTATTGAGCCTTGGGATTGGAGAATCAGTGACTCAGATGTATCAAAGAGGGACTTGTACATTTCTGAGGGAAAATGGCAAAACTGGTATAGAAGAAAATGATAATGCCTGATTTGCCTTCGAAAAAGGAACCCGGAGAAGATTTCAGTGGCCTTTTCCTTGTCATCCTGCTGAAGAGTGTGGTTAGGTGCCCACTTCCTTCCCTCCCCGAGCACTCCCGTAGCATGGGGACAAGCCACTCGGGTAGTTTTTGAAATGTCACCAGCTCCTGATAGACAATCTAAATAAGGAATGCTAAGTGAGTAACTTGTTGTAGTTGTTGTTCGGAATTTGAAATTCTAGAAAGTTTTATCCAGCATTTCTACACATTTTTTTTTTCTTGGAGAGCCTAAACAATTTCTTTATTTTACACATTTTGCTCAAACAATTCTGTTCTTCTCTATTACCACGGTCCTAATACATCATGTTCAACTTCTCTTTTCTTTTACTTTCTCCTTCTTCTTCTTCTTCTTCTTCTTCTTCTTCTTCTTCTTCTTCTTCTTCTTCTATTCTAATGATTTTCATTAGTAATCCATGCCACAGGAAAAGATACAATTTTAACATGAAAGCAATTTTTCTTCCACCTAAGTAAACTATTAAAGACAATGGAAAGGAGAACGAATGTGCTTTTCAAGAGCCATTTTCCCCCTCCATTGTATCAGCTCATTGCAGATGGCATGTATACAATTCACTTTTGACTGAATCATAATAAATATGAGACAATATGGTATAAACCACTTTTTACAACACGATGCTTACCAATAAATTCCACTTATAGCCTTAAATCAAATTGGTGCAGATGCGAAAATTATATAAAACTGGTGGTACCTGTTCCTGACCTTGTGCGGGCCTTCCCAGATTTGACTCAATAAACTTTTTCTTCCCTAATGATCTGGCAGTTATTCCTATCAAGAGGATACAATGGGGGAGCTGCATGGTGGGGGAGTGAAGCAGTGATTCAGAGACCACCAGGGCCCTTAAGAAGATTAATTTGTATGAGGAACCTGAAAAGTTGGAAAAATCTCAGTGCATTTCTGAATACACATATTCATTTTGAGCTGATTTCTGTTCCTCTTGTGCCCTGTAAAATTTCAAGGAATGTAGTTGAGGTCTGGAGATTTCCACAAAGAGATTAAGAGAGGCTATAAACTGAAGAAATAGTGGTTTTGTATAACTGTTGGGCATGAAATATTTTCAGTGCCGAGATGATTTTCAGTATAGAAATCAGTACACTGATTTTCGGTATAGAAACTGAGTAAACACCTTATAAACATTTAGGGAACATTTCTATTATTGCTCTTTTTTTTTTATTTTTTTTTTTAACGTTTATTTATTTTTGAGACAGAGAGAGACAGAGCATGAACAGGGGAGGGGCAGAGAGAGAGGGAGACACAGAATCTGAACCAGGCTCCAGGCTCTGACTGTCAGCACAGAGCCCGACGCGGGGCTCGAACTCACGGACCGCGAGATCGTGACCTGAGCCGAAGTCGGCCGCTTAACCGACTGAGCCACCCAGGCGCCCCTCTATTAGTGCTCTTAATAATAGGGCATATGAGTTTAAAAAGGGCCTGCATCTGTTATCTTTACTTGGAACAACATATGAGTCTAGTGTTGTATTATTTCATTAACTAGTCACTGAAATGGCTAAATTTTCTGTAGACATTTATGTCTGATTTTGTGTTTTGTTTAGAAGCCAACCCCTTCGGGAACCTTAATGAACACTTTTATTTAATACTCGCTGGATTTCATGATAATAACCAAATACTTATCATCTTTCTACTTTTAAAAGAAGTGGGGCCCCTTGGCCCAATGAAATCCTGAAATGTTCTCTCACAACGCGTCCGTCAGTCCACTTTAGAGCAGGGCTAGACAGACTATTTCCTGGCTCCTTCTTGCAGTCCAGATGATGCACGGATCCTGTAACTGCTTGGAGAAGGGGGAACCTTATTCATTTCTTTGAGAGTGGTAAGGTTAGGGGATTTCATGGAGTCTTACCCAAAATTTTAGCTATTTCTAGCTCAGAGGGGCGCTGGGGGGAACGAGAGCAGGGCATGATGGGAGCAGGTGCAGTTAGGTAGACCTGAGGTGCAGCCTCACTTGAGCTACTTGCGGACTCAAGCAAGGGACTTACCCTCTTTCAACCTCTGTTCTCCCTTGTAAATTAAGGATAATGTTATTTACCTCCAGGGTAGATGTTAAGATTAAATGACTTTGCAAAGTGGTATGTAAAATAGAAACAGTTATTTTATTATCGTCCTGTAATTATGGAGTGGTCCTGCATCCCTAAGGGGTAAGTAAGGGCACAATTTTGAATGACAGGGAGTTTTTTTTTTTAAATTTTTTTTTTTTCAACATTTTTTATTTATTTTTGGGACAGAGAGAGACAGAGCATGAACGGGGGAGGGGCAGAGAGAGAGGGAGACACAGAATCGGAAACAGGCTCCAGGCTCCGAGCCATCAGCCCAGAGCCTGACGCGGGGCTCGAACTCACGGACCGCGAGATCGTGACCTGGCTGAAGTCGGACGCTTAACCGACTGCGCCACCCAGGCGCCCCGGAGTTTTTTTTTAAAATATAATTTATTGTCAAGTTAGCTAACATACATTGTATACAGTGTGCTCTTGGTTTTGGGGGTAGATTCCCGTGATTCATCAATTACATATAACACCCAGTGCTCATCCCAACAGGTGCCCTACTCAATGCCCATCACCCATTTTCCCCTATCCCCCAGTCCCCCCCCCCCCTCCCGCACCCCAGCCCTCAGTTTGTTCTCTGTATTTAAGAGTCTCTTCTGGTTTGCCTCCCTCCCTCTCTGTTTGTAACCATTTTTTCCCCTTCCCCTCCCCCATGTCTTCTGTTAAGTTTCTCAAGTTCCACATATGAGTGAAAACATAGAATATCTGTCTTTCTCTGACTGACTTATTTCACCTAGCATAATACCCTCCAGTTCCATCCACGTTGCTGCAAATGGCAGGATTTCATTCTTTCTCACTGCCAGGTAGTATTCCATGGTATATATAAACCACATCTTCTTTATCCGTTCATCAGTTGATGGACATTTAGGCTCTTTCCATAATTTGGCTATTGTTGAAAGTGCTGCTATAAACATTGGGGTACAAGTGGCCCTATGCATCAGCACTCCTGTATCCCTGGGGTAAATTCCTACCAGTGCTGCTGCTGGGTCATAGGGTAGGTCTATTTTTAATTTTTTGAGGAACCTCCACACTGTTTTCCAGAGCAGCTGCACCAGTTCGCATTCCCACCAACAGTGCAAGAGGGTTCCTGTTTCTCCACATCTTTGTCAACATCTGATTTTTCCTGAGTGTTTAATGTTAGCCATTCTGACAGGTGTAAGGTAGAATCTCAATGTGGTTTTGATTTGTATTTCCCTGATGAGGAGTGACGTTGAGCATCATTTCATGTGTCTGTTGGCTGTCTGGATGTCGTTTTTAGAGAAGTGTCTATTCATATCTTCTGCCCATTTTTTCACTGGATTATTTGTTTTTCGGGTGTTGAGTTTGGTAAATTCTTTATAGATTTTGGACACTAATCCTTTATCTGATATGCCATTTGCAAATATCTTTTCCCATCCTGTCGGTTGCCTTTTAGTTTTGTTGATTGGTTCATTTGCTGTGCAGAAACTTTTTATCTTGATGAGGTCCCAATAGTTCATTTTTGCTTTTATTTCCCTTGTCTTCAGAGACATGTCGAGTAAGAAGTCTCTGTGGCTGAGGTCAGAGAGATTGTTGCCTGTTTTCTCCTCTAGGGTTTTGATGGTTTCTTGTCTCACATTTAGGTCTTTCATCCATTTTGAGTTTATTTTTGTGTATGGTGTAAGAAAGTGGCCCATTTTCATTCTTTTGCATGTTGCTGTCCAGTTCTCCCAGCACCATTTGCTAAAGAGACTTTTTTCTATTGGATACACTTTCCTGCTTCGTCAAAGATTAGTTGGCCATACATTTGTGGGTCCAATTCTGGCATCTCTATTCTATTCCATTGGCCTATGCATTTGTTTTTGTGCCAATACCATACTGTGAATGACAGGGCATTTGATGGATTCAAAACCTTTTGGTTTCCACCCTTGCCCCCTTCACAAGGTGATCTTAATTCCAAAGATATTAAATAAGTGGTATCTCTATGCTAAGGAGCAATTTTATTTTTTAAGCAACAGTAACTTAATCTATTATAAACTATAATAGATTATAATGAGATGTGGAGGATGTCTGTGGGGACAGATTTACTTCTCAGATAAAAAAATACAAAATATATTGGGGATAAAGCCTTCTGATTATCCTCTTCTTTGTTAATTGCAATAGTTATGTGAAAATATGATGCTAGTGCTCTAGCAGCCATCTTGCAACCATGAGACAATTAGCAAGAAAAGCCAAAATGCTTAAGATGGTGGAGCTGAAGGAAGGAATAAGTATGAATTTTCAATAGTAAAGTCAAGCTGCTAAAAGTGTTGAATTCACCTGCTTCCAGATTCCACACAGTTCAAAGCCCCCATTAGACAGGTTTCAGTTAGTACATGAACCCATTGGCTACTCTAGGCAATATTCAAAATGCAGCATGGGATCTGTGGCAGGGGGAAGATGGATGAAGCCTTTTCAGAGTTAGGGAAGATGCATCAGGTGAGGAAGAAAGGTCAGATGAACATTTCAGTTATAAGGAACAGAATGTGCAGTGACCCAGAGGCATAGTATTGTGTGGAGTGTTTTAGAAGCTAAGAGTAGTCCAGCTTAGTTAAACGCAGTGGTTGTCCACTGGACTACCCCTCAGAGAGAATTTGGAAATGTCCCAATGCCCAGCAGGTGATTCTAGCATTTGGTGGATGGGATGCTAACTGCCTTGCAGTTTGAGGGTTGTGAAATGAGCACAAATATCAAACAGGAAGTCCATATGGCAACAAGATCTGGGTTGTCTACCTTGTTGATATAACACCTCCTCTAGGGACAAGAAGTCTTCCTTTCTTCAAATGCTGAGAAAGAGAAAGAGTGATTTCATTTCTTAGGGACAAGAGACTGTAACCATGCTTAAAGAGTGAGGGGACCCCCTCCTGACAGCCACTCTTGAATATCATCAGAATTGTCTTCTTAAACATTTCAGTCTCTCATTCTGAAATTTGTCATTCTTATCATTAAAAACCAACAACCCAGGAGCAAGGAATAAATGATCCCCACGAATGAAAGGTTGTTCTTATATTTAGAACAGATCCACTCTCAAAACTCCGTAGCTACATAGCTCATTCCTTTAGAATTTTAAGGACTAAAGTGTGGGCATATTTACAAATATAAAATAGGTCGAAATATTTGTTTATGTTTCTTGAATACAAAATAATATGTGCACATGGTAAGACAATGCAGTCTATAAAGTCAAAGTTTCCTACAATTCCCTTCCTTCCAGATAAACCCTATTAACAGGTTGATGCATTAGAATGTTTCTATTGATAAAGCAACACATTTACTTTCACGTGAATGGATAAGACCTAGTTTTAAATTTTGGGGCAATGCACTATGTAACAGAAGCCATCTCTTACAAGCACGGTGGGGATTTTTCCACGAGGAGGCCAAGAAGAGGAGGACTTCTGTTTCTTCTAGGTTTGAGGGGCAGAGTGAATGTTCTGCCAGTGTGCACCAGTCCAACTGCAATCCGATCAGATTTGTTCTGTATCTGTTCTAATTGGTTGGGGCCTGTGCCCAATAGTTAAATATTTTAAATACGCCCCTCTGCTATGGACTGAATTGTGCCTCCCCCCTTCCCATTCATATGTTGAGGTCCTGAGCCCCTAGTGTGGCTGTATTTAGAGAGAGGGTCTTTATAGAAATAATTCAGGTTAAATGAAGTCATGAGAGTGGAATCCTGATCTGGTAAAATTAGTGTCCTTACAAGAAGAGAAACCAGAGATTCCTCTGTCTTTCTCTCTCTCTCTCTCCATCCTGTGAAGATACAGCTAGAAGGTGGTTGCCTGTAACCCACCGAAAGAGCTTTCACCAAACACTGACCCCTGGCACCTTGATCTTACACTTCCAGCCTCCAGAGAAGTGAGGAACAAATTTTTTTGTTATTTAAGCCACCTGGTCCATGGTATTTTGTGATGACAACCTTAGCAGACTAAAAGATCCTTCTAACAATATTGATTCACCCTGAAAATTCCAGCAGTGCATTTAGTTATCTTTAGAGTATGATAGCTTGAAAGAAGATTGTGTGTGTGTGTGTGGTGGTTTTTTTTTTTTTTTGATGGCCATTTGCAATTTATCTGTCCATATGCGATTACATAAAAACAGACTCCACATTCAAATTCCAATAGCATCAACTTTCCAAGTTCAGTGTATCCAGGGAACCACCTCTGCCTTCCTTGGACACCGCTGGGTGGAAGAAAGTCCCACTCAGGAAAACTTTCTCACATAATTACCAGCCAGGGGATAACCCAAGTCCACGGTCCACAGACATCTTTCCTTTTCCCTCATTCTCAAAATCCTGAAGCTTGGATGAGGAAAAAAAGAAAACTTTTCCCATGGAAATATTGTGTCTCACACTCTCTATTCTCCTGATTTATACTAGGTCATCATTTTGGACAAGTGTATTTTGGAGTGGGCCTTGGGAACAGAAGGGGAGAGACAGAAAACAATTTGTTTCAAGCCATACTTGTTGCAGGGATTTGCATTTGTCCTTAATTTTAAAATTAGAAGGATTATTAAAAGTATTTGGTTCTAGTTGTCTATGAAGGATGTTTTTCTTCTTTTCTTTTTTTTTTTGTTTTTTAAGTTTATTTTTGAGAGACAGAGAGAGAGACAGATCATGAGTGGGGAAGGGACAGAGAGAGAGGGAGACACAGAATCTGAAGCAGGCTCCAGGCCCTGCACTGTCAGCACAGAGCCCAACACAGGGCTCGGACTCCTGAACCGGGAGATTGTGACCTGAGCCGAAGTCGGCAGCTTAACTGACTGAGCCACCCAGGCGCCCTAGGATGTTTTTCTTCTTATGTTTAGAAGTAGGTGAATGTGTTTTCTGATATGCATTGACATAATAGGACACGCATAAGCTAGGTGATATTGGGACTTCCAGTTCAGTTTGTTTTCAACTCAAATTTATTTGGAATCTCATTGCTTGATAAAACATTCCCAGGAAAAAGAAAATTACTTAACTTTCTTGGGAAAAGCTGGGCCTTCTCATGTTTACCTGAAGATAACTTTATTTTACAACTTATTAGATGTCTTTCCTGAGATGGTTCTTCAATATTTCTTACAAAAATAATTTATTGGCTTTTTTTTTAATTTACTTCATTTCAAATAGCCTTTGAGAGATTTCTTTGGTTAGATTGAAATTTATTTTAGTACGTGATATGAAGCTTCCTTTTACTTATTACTGGAAAAATCTAAAGGGTAGCTCATTATATCAACACACCCTGAAGGGTAGGACACACTCAAGCCTTCCTCAGTTGTTTAATAGAAGCTCCTAATTTTCTCCTTGTCAGTGTTCATACCCGTTAGGATTTGTCCAGATGTTCTTAAAGGTGCCTGTGCATCTTGCTCCCCAAAATGACCACACCCATGTCTAGAATGGAGGGACCTCTTCCTTGCCATGCAGGACAGTCAATTTTGGAATTTACTGGTGTGAGAAAAATGGAGAGGCTGGGTTGTTCAGGTCCGTCCCCTGAGCCATGGGGCAAGTTAAGGTAGAAGCCGAATTGTAGTTCATGGTCATGGGGGCTTCACCGTGATGGCCGGTTGTCCATATGCCCCTTCACACCGCAAAGGCAGGAATGTCATCAATGGGAAGAACCCCCATTTCCCTGTGATCAAATGACATACAGTTCTCATGTCCCATTCTGAGAGAATACATTTTATGTATTCTCTTTCCTAGTGCAAAAATAACAGTTGAAAACGTCTATCATTTATAGGCCTTTTATCCTCTTGGAGAAAACAAAGCCACGGAATCTCAGTGCTGTGAACCTGTGGCTTCAGACCATGGTGGGTTCTTTGGGAAAGTGCCAAAAAGCTGGTTTCTGGAGGAGAAACATCAGCATTTTCCTTGTGGGACTTTAATTGGAAAGAGAATGGTGGTTCAGCCTAGACAAGAGATCAAAATGAAACGAGCTGTGTTTTCATCCTCGTCCCTTAATGGACCATAATCCTGGTTGTAAAAACCCACCACTTAAACTTTGGCAGTCTTGCGTTCCCAGGAAGCTTTATTACTCAGTATTAGCTCAACTCAAGACGTAGCTTCTCCACGCCAGGTTTGAGCCAAGGCCACTGGGGAAGAGAATGTGTTTGTGGGCAAGTCAGGGCTCCCCCGTGGCCCTGCAGTGAGCTACACAGTGGTCCTCTGCGGCCCAATGGCATTTTTCTGGGTGGAGAAAATATGTTTTAGCCCATTCCATACAAACCATAGTTTGGGCCAAGGACACAAAGGGAGGCTTAGAGAATTCTGAACCTCAGGTTTTCCTGAGAGTGGCAAGCCAATACATAACCGTAAACCACTTTAAGAACATTTCCCCCCTTCAAGTGAATCCAGCATGCTCTGGATAATCTCATGCAAAAGGGTCAGGACCTGCAGGCCACCTGGGGACGGTGTTCCTAACCAGTTCTTGCTCATTTATGCCTAGTGCTCGGTCTGTTTACCTTTGCGCCAATCAGTCAACTCTGGGTGCTCTTGACCTTGGTGCTTGGCCCTGGCTGTTTCCTGGTCAGACTGATCTGTTCCATTCATCCTGCCAGTCAGATCTTCTCCTGTGTAGGCAGTTACATGCTGAGGAAGCATCCAAGGTTCTTGCTGTATCGTTTGGCTTCCCTGGATAGTCGTAAGAAATGGAATTTACTCCAGCAGAAACCCATCCCTGATTGCCGTAGGTAGATTTAATGTCAAAAGTGGACCCACTCCAGGGTCTGCCTAGGCTGAGGATGAGCTATACTTCTCTAATTCCAGCAAAAGATAATCCATGTCCAAATTAGACTTTTTTCTTCTCTGATCAATCTTGTGGCTTAAAAGAATGTAATGGAGATGAAGTGTTTTCACTTAAGATGACTAAGTCTTATTTTTCCAAATATATTATTAAACCACTTAGATTTCTATTGCCCACCCTTCTCGCCGTTGTGCACTTTGCGGATCCCCCAGAGGAACGTTGCTTTGCTACAATGCGCCCACTCAACAGCAGCAGAGAGGGGGGAAGCCAGCACAGCCCTGCCTGGCTAGCTTTCAGAGGATGAAATGAAAATCATTTCTGTGTCTGAAACGAGAGGGGGGATATTGTGTAGGCAGGAGGCAATTATCCAGGTTGGACTTGGGCCAGGCCAGTAAGGATCAGTTGCTCCTCTTGCAAAAATTACCATCTGGTCTTTAATGACCCAGAGTGGTCAGGCTGGCATTAATTTACGCCTCATCTCAGGAAGGCACCTCTGAGAATGAGAATGCCTGGTAATGTAATACTGCTTCTCGGCTCCAAGGGAAGGGGGCTAGTGTTAAGTGGAGATGGGAACTGTTTGTTCGAAAGAGTGTATTCCAGAATGAGGGCAAGGGTTCACAAAAAGGCGACCCTTTGAACAGAAGGCAGTAAGAGCCAAGACAGAAGGGATGAGCCCAGACACTAGTAACCCATCCTAAGATGTGCTAGGTCCATTGGTACCATTCACGTGTTCATTTGGCAAAGGTTCATGGGAAGCTCACCAAGCATCGAAGACTGAGCACCGTGCTGGCAAGCACAATGGCACCATGGCTTACAGTGATGAACAGACGGCGGTCTCTGCACACAGGCCAGTGGGGATGTAGATATAAATACATATTTTTGTAGAGGTCTGTTCAAGGTGCTATCACAGTACCAGAGAGCAAGAAAGGACTTTTCTTGGGGGCAGGGGTGTAGAGTGTATCAAAGTAAGGAATTTTCAAAATCCATTGAAGGTGACCTAAATGTCGAAAGATGTGCTTTGATGTGGTCTTTTTTAAAGTTATAATAAGAAAAAAATAAAGTTATAATAATAGTTTACATTCATTTGAGCCTTACATATATCAATTGCTGTTCTAAGCCCTTTATATGTATTATTAAAAAATTTTTTTTTTAATGTTTATATATTACTGAGAGACAGAGAGACACAGAGTGTGAGCAGGGGAGGGGCAGAGAGAGAGAGGGAGACACAGAATCCGAAGCAGGCTCCAGGCTCCCAGCTGTCAGCACAGAGCCCGACACGGGGCTTGAACTCACAAACTGAGACCATGACCTGAGCCAAAGTCGGTCACCCAACCGACTGAGCCACCCAGGCGCCCCTATATGTATTATTAATAAGCTAGATTAATCCTCCTAACATTAGCCCTGTGAAAGAGAGGCTATAATTATTTCTACTTTGCAGTTGAGGGAAATAAAGCACAGAGAGATGAGGCAGCTTGGCCAGGGATACCCAGGGACTAAGTGGCAGAGTCTTGATTTGAATTTGGAACAAGACAGAAAATTACATAAAAGAATATGATCAAGAAATCAGCATAAACCAAAAGATTACCTTGTAAAACAATGACGTTTGGTTATTAACAATGACATGTATTTTGCTAACATGAAATATATTCCTAAAGAGACCAAACCACCCTGCAATTCTTTCCTTTTGACCAACAGAATATGTCCTAACATGTTACAAAGAGAAAATGAAACACAGTTAACTATAACTTTGAAGAAATCCTGTTTCAATAGCTGTTGAAAATCATTCTGCTCAATACGAGTATCTGTAAACTCTACAAACAGTTGAAAGAAACCAGTTTCACTAAGTTAGTAAAGTTGGGAAATGTATCAAATGGGGCATTTAGATAAATGGTTTATTTGGTGGTTGATTTTTCGCAAATTAGTGCCTCACAAACTGATTCTCTGTTACTGACTTACAGCCAATGCTCACTCCTGAGAGAACTTAAGGTAACGACCAGCAAATGCCTCCTCTTGTACCTGTAGTCTGCAGGCTACAAGAATCATCAAAGAGGTCTGCCAATGTGACATGATAAAGAAGGAAGGTGGGTTCTGGACAAGAGAATTCAGTGGCTGCAACCCTTGAGGACTTGAGCAGATTCAGAACTCAAACCCAGTCGAACTTCATATTCCATGTCTTTTCTATGATGCTGTGTTGCCTCACAAGAACAGCGTCATATGAGCGTCAAGATTCCAGTGAAACATTTGCAGACCAAGCTCTGAAATCTTGTTAGGGCTCCTTCCTGGGATAGCTTTGGGGGACTGTCCTTGTGGTGTCTTATCTCTTACAGATTTCATGCAAAGAGGCTGGAGGCAAATGTGAAGGAAATGAAAAACAAAATAAAACAAAGCAGCTAACACACCCACAATCCTGAGATAATAGATAATGTTAAAAAACACGGTACCGGGGCGCCTGGGTGGCTCAGTTGGTTAAGAGTCCGACTTTGGCTCAGGTCATGATCTCATGGTTTGGGAGTTCAAGGCCCGCGTTGGGCTCTGTGCTGACAGTTCAGAGCCTGGATCCTGCTTCGGATTCTGTGTCTTCCCCTCTCTATGTACCTCCCCTGTTTGCACTCTGTCTCTCTCTCTCAAAAATAAATAAACATTAAAAATTAACAACAAAAAATCCCACATGATACCAACTGTCCTGATAAGCTGCTTGAGGAGGCCAGAAATGGGCTATGAGATCTCCTCCAGTCCTGTCCAGTCTTGTGAGTCTGACAGCTGCTGGAGTTTGTGGGATGCTTATCGTTGGTTGGACCAATGGCCTGGTCATACTGCCTGTAAATATGGAGTGTGGCCTCCCTGAAATGTTGCCGTAAGATCTTTCCATTTTGGTACCCATCCTCTTTAGTGTTTCCCAAAGAAATTCTTCGGAATGTGATCTGCCAGTTTTCAGCACTTCATTCCAGCGAGCCCAAGCTGTGCCCAACATTGCTTCACCACATCAAATAGGTGTTGACGCCACGTTGGCACAAGTCTGGCATTGCTCTGCACAGACTGCACGTGTCTGGTTTGTAAACATAACAACGCTGAGCTTTCACTCGGGTATGAGGCAAGTCCCAGCACTTGTTTTTCTGCCAGAGTGCCCCGATGGTAATAAATCTGAGACACTAGCATCACCCTGGTCAGCATCTCTTGAAGACAAGCCCTCCTTCCAAGAATGTTGCAATGTGTGGGCCTCTCTCTTGGGTATTTCTGCATTTTCTATCTATTACGTGTGCCCTGTTATGGACCTCTCTTTTTTTCCCCCATGAAGCTTTTAATAAAGTACGACATTCTTAAAACAAAGGGTATTTTCTTCAGAATCCTCTTTGGTGGCCATCTAACGATTTTTTTTAAAGGCTGTTAATACTGGAGGCATTCTTTAAACAGGGCTACCCTTCGCCAGGGGCCCTGGAGGATTTGTATTTCAAATGGCAGTACTGTGAGGGAGGAAGCTTTTATGGCTGGAAGAGCTATTCTGCTTTATAGTTGTGAAAATTTGTTTTTGAAACAGGTCTTTATGGATTTACAATACTGCATCAGCCTGGCGACCAGAACCTTATGCAGTTTTGTGAGATTTCGCTCACTTCCCTTCTCCCAGTATCGCCTGCATCACGGGTCACAAATAGCTCCGGGGGGAGGGGTCCCCATTTCTGCTGATGTGGCAAAGTATGGTACAAATTAAACTGCCCCGGTGGTATACGGAGGACTGCCAACATTTTCTTTTTTTGGTGCTTTTATCTTCAAAAGGGCAGAATTGGCCCTTAACATGTGTATTTTATTTACATCTTGTACATACATGGACAAGAATAGTTAACCAGAAACAAGCCACCTTGGGGCGCCTGGCTGGCTCAGTAGGTGGAGCGTGCAACTCTTGACCTCGGGACTGTGAGTTTGAGCCACACATTGGGTATAGAGATTACTTAAAAAAAAAAAAAATCCTGGAGTGTCTGGGTGGCTCAGTCAGTGAAGCGTCCGACTCTTGATTTTGGCTCAAGTCATGATCTCACGGTTTGTGGGATTGAGCCCCACATTAGGCTCTGTGCTGATAGCATGGAGCCTGCTTGGGATTCTCTCTCTCTCTCTCTCTCTCTCTCTCAACCCCCTTTCTAATCCCCCCCCCCCAGAATAAATAAATAAACTTAAACAAATAAAATCTTTAAAAAAAAAGTGTAGGCATTAGTCTTTTAGTTAAAACAGGTTTATAATAGGGACACCTGGCTGGCTCAGTTGGAAGAGCACGTGACTCTTGATCTCAGGTTTGTAAGTTCAAGTCCCACGTTGGGTGTGATAATGACTTAAAAATAACATCTTTAAAAAAATAGAATGAAGCCATCTAACATTTCTTACCACAAATTTGGTAATATACACAATAGAAATGTTGTAGTTCATAGTCTTATTTTGCTTTGCAAGCTATGTTGATGTACAAAAAGTTCTCTCTTTTCAAGCTAACACTGTATTTTCATTTGCCCATGCCATGTTGGCTTACTATGAACATACTTATAAAATAAAATGTTTGTATGGCATAAAAACAGACACATAGACCAATGGGATAGAATAGAACCCCAGAACTAGACCCACAAACATATGGCCAACTAATCTTTGACAAAGCAGGAAAGAATATCCAATGGAAAAAAGACAGTCTCTTTAACAAATGGTGCTGGGAGAACTGGACAGCAACATGCAGAAGATTGAAACTAGACCACTTTCTCACACCATTCACAAAAATAAACTCAAAATGGATAAAGGACCTGAATGTGAGACAGGAAACCATAAAACCCTAGAGAAGAAAGCAGGAAAAGACCTCTCTGACCTCAGCCGTAGCAATCTCTTACTCGACACATCCCCAAAGGCAAGGGAATTAAAAGCAAACATGAATTACTGGGACCTTATGAAGATAAAAAGCTTCTGCACAGCAAAGGAAACAACCAACAAAACTAAAAGGCAACCAACGGAATGGGAAAAGATATTTGCAAATGACATATCAGACAAAGGGCTAGTATCCAAAATCTATAAAGAGCTCACCAAACTCCACACCCGAAAAACAAATAACCCAGTGAAGAAATGGGCAGAAAACATGAATAGACACTTCTCTAAAGAAGACATCCGGATGGCCAACAGGCACATGAAAAGATGCTCAACGTCGCTCCTTATCAGGGAAATACAAATCAGAACCACACCCAGATATCACCTCACTCCAGTCAGAGTGGCTAAAATGAACAAATCAGGAGACTATAGATGCTGGTGAGGATGTGGAGAAACGGGAACCCTCTTGCACTGTTGGTGGGAATGCAAGTTGGTGTAGCCACTCTGGAAAACAGTGTGGAGGTTCCTCAAAAAATTAAAAATAGACCTACCCTATGACCCAGCAATAGCACTACTAGGAATTTGCCCAAGGGATACAGGAGTACTGATGCATAGGGGCACTTGTACCCCAATGTTTATAGCAGCACTCTCAACAATAGCCAAATTATGGAAAGAGCCTAAATGTCCATCAACTGATGAATGGATGAAGAAATTGTGGTTTATATACACAATGGAAAACTACGTGGCAATGAGAAAGAATGAAATATGGCCTTTTGTAGCAACATGGATGGAACTGGAGAGTGTTATGCTAAGTGAAATAAGCCATACAGAGAAGGACAGATACCATATGGTTTAGCTCTTATGTGGATCCTAAGAAACTTAACAGAAACCCATGGGGGAGGGGAAGGAAAAAAAAAAGAGGTTAGAGTGGAAGAGAGCCAAAGCATGGGAGACTCTTAAAAACTGAGAACAAGCTGAGGGTTGATGGGCAGTGGGAGGAAGGGGAGGGTAGGTGATGGGTATTGAGGACGGCACATTTTGGGATGAGCACTGGGTGTTGTATGGAAACCAATTTGACAATAAACTTCATATAAAAAAAATGAAATGTTTTTATAGTGCTCCAAATAGAACCATCAGGAAAAAAATTGCAACCGTTAAAAATTATCTTTGGACTTCAGTTCCAAGATGGTAATTAAATTGGTATTACCAACTTGGTTTTCACCACAGAAACATTTGTTTTAGTTGTTTGGTCTGACATTTATTATTTGAAAATAGAAAATAGAAATGGTTTGTGTATGGGGCATGACATCTTTTGGAAAGAGATCTTTCTGTTGGTGATGCGGAAAATGGTCATAATTTGGTTTGCATTGCAAATGAATAAGTGAATGGGTACAAAAGTGTTTAGGGCACCTGGGTGGTTCAGTCAGTTCAGCGTCCGACTCTCGATTTCTGCTCAGGTCATAATCTGTTGGTGAGTTCGAGCCCTGCATCAGGCTCTGCGATGACAGTGCGGAGCCTGCTTGGGATTGTCTCTCTTTCCCTCTCTCTCTGCCCCTTCTCTGCTTTCACTCTCTCTCAAAATAAATAAATAAAATTAAAGACATGTTAATGTGCTTCTGAAGTAATAATTGAACTTGAGGAAACATATAGAGGGTTTGGGAAGATAAGGAGGTAGCCCTCTACAGAGCAAGAGGTTTCTCAGGGCAAACAGTATGGAAATGATTTCATCTCAGGAATTCCTACAAGGATAGAGATGTAACCGAGAAAAAAATGGTTGTGTGGATGGCAGGGTGAAAGGAAATAATCTGGGTATAGATAAATGTTTTTAAAATATTTATGTATTGAGCCTGGGTGGCTCAGTCAGTTAAGCGTCCGACTTCGGCTCAGGTCATGATCTTGCGGTTGGTGGGTTCGTGCTCCGCATCAGACTCCAGGCTGACAGCTCAGAGCCTGGAGCCTGCTTCGGATTCTCTGTCTCCCTCTCTCTCTGCCCTTCCCCCACTTGTGCTCTTTCCCTCTCAAACATATAAATAAATATTTAAAAAACCATTTATGTATTAAATTGTTGGAATTATTAATAAATGGTTGGGTTTGTTAATAAGCCAAGAGTGAGAAATGCTCTTGTGCACAGTAATAGGTAAGATGTAAGGTTTGTTTGTAAAAGTCAGCTGTGTGTAAGCCATGGCCTTCCTCTAAAAAGTTTGTTCTAGAAAATGAAGAGGAGGAGTTCCTTCCACTCATTAGTGAGAAGGGGTGTTGGAGAAAAGAGCACAGCATTTGTCATGTGCTTTGAGCTTCAAGCGCTATAGTCCTGCTGCAAGGAGGAGAGAGGCTCTCTGGGGACGTCATTTCCAAAGAGAATCTTCTCCTGCATCACATGCCACCTCTAACCACAGTAGCATGTTCTTAGCTTTTAAATTTTCTTGAAAGAGTGCTCATTTTTCACAGCAGAAAGCGTTTTTGCTGCATTTGAAAATAGGTTTTATGAATTAATGAGTCCTGTTCTGTATTTCCCCGTTGACCTGGATATGTTCTTTACACAACACACTCCTCTTTTAAGTTAGAAGAGGGAGTAATAAACTTTTTTTTTTTTAAGGAGAAAATCAGAACTTCTATTTCCATTTTCTAGTGGCAGATCTTTTAAAAAGTTATGTAAATTTTCAGACCAAAAACAAAAGGAGAGAACAGGCGATCTCAAACGCCCACACATCCATACCCTAGCTTTAACGGTTACTAACATTTTGCCAATCTTGTGCGAAGTCATTATAAAGTACAAGTGTCTGGGGACATTTTTTGCGATCAGACGCTTTCCTGTAAAGGGGCATATAAATTGGGGAAACTCCTCTTAAAAATCATTGAGGGAAAGCCATTTGTTGGAGTGAATAATCACCCCTTTATTTTCCTGTTTTGTAAACAGAGTGAATATCTTCTATCCTCCCTCTCTCCCTTCCCGATTTCCTTTTTGATTCAATAGGGACTACTTTTTGCAGTATGTTGGACCAGAAGGTTGTTCTCCACAGGATTGTTCTCATCTGCTGACTTTAATGAGAAAGTGAAGAGTGTTACAGAGAGGTTTGTGTTGTTGTTGTCATTGTTGGTGTGATTTAGTAACTATGTGTTTGGTTCCTGTTTTATGGGTCAATCTTGTCTGAGGAAATCTTGAAGCCACTCGCTTCCAGAATTAGTAGTGATCAAGCCTGGATCCCACAGTTGCCCACTTTGCACAAGGCATGATATAATTCAGGATTTAACCCCCTGGGAATTCAGGGCAAAGTTGTCCCTTTTGGAGAGTGAATGCCTCTGGTACTTACCAGTGTCTTGGGGGAAGACAGACTGTTTCACTGAAGTCTGGGTGTGCCCTCTCCTTTGGGTAGAGATAGGTAACTAAGAATGCTCTGTGTTAGACTCCGCCGGGGACCTTCCCAGCATCCACCATCCCCTCCACCTTACTGAGAGAAATCTGATCCTATTTGGGGCGGCAATGCACCCACCCTGCCCAGTGAGATAGTAGTGAAAATCTGCCAGGGACTTGGGGGAAAGATTTTGCTTTTCTGGTGTAGGCTGGCATCACTTTCTTCCTTTATGCTTTGTTTCTGTCTGGACCAGGAGACTTTCTGTTTCCAACAGGTGTTCAAGACCACCATCTTGGGACCATGGTAAGAAGCCCGAGGATGAGGTGAATGAGACGGACACCTGGCTCACGTTGAGGAATTGCTACACTTGCCTGGGACGGCCACTTCAGGGCTGCTTGTTATGTTTGGGAAATAAACCCCATTTGATTAAGTTGGTAGAGTCAAGTTTCTGTTGCATGCAGATAAAGGCAATTTCAACCAGATGCATGCATAGTGTATAGGAAATATTACCACAACCTCTGGTAGCATCTCTTGAGTTAGAGAGAAACTTTCTCAGAGAACCGTGAGACCAGGGCTCACCCTTCCAGGTAGTGAACGTTCTTCTTGAAAACAGCCCGTATTTTCTATGGAGGACGTGCTGCAAATGTTCCTGAGAAAAGAGAAAAAAATATTAAAAAAAAAAAATTTATTTAAGTAATTAATTATTTTTTTAAAAGAAAAAAAAAATTCTTATCCCCAGTCTGTGCTGACAAAGTGAAGCAGAGAACTGCGGAAATTGCCTGGAGAGTCCCGACTTCTCGAGTTCATCACAGGAACCAGTCACGTGATCGAGTCCCAGATGATTTTTAGGCATTTTGTGGGATCATTTTTCCCTTGGTGGGTGTAGATCTGCTCTTAATGTCTCCAAGTATTACATAAATACTCTAAGAAAGTTAGAATTGTGTCGTTCTCTATTTTTAAATGCTTTCGTGGGTTAGCTGAGAAGGTGCCACATGGGGGTGGCTGATTCGGAGGTGAAGAAGCAGGGCCTGGGATGGTATCACGGTGGCTTCAAATACTCAGAGCAGTATGTATAGGAGGGGCATTCAAGAGTGGTCTTTTTGAGAAGTGACAGATTACCTAACACAATAATCCATGCGATTGGACAAATTGGTTTGAAAAGGAAGACAGCTGGCTTTGTTCCAACACCAATAATACTATTAACAGCAGCGGCGGAATGATGCCAGGAGGGCGGGGGGAGGGGGTGCTGCTTGGCAGACCTGGATCCGGGCCAGCTGAGGGGAACATGCTCAAAGAACTTTCTCCCCCCCCCCCCCCTGTTTTTCTGTTTACACTCGGCCTTTGGCAGCCACAGAAGGGCTGTTAACATCGGATGTTGTGTAAATCTAAACAGGTAAAGAGCAGAACCGATTTTTAAGATGGAGAATTTTCCAGCAATTCATCTTGAACACAGAACTCCAGCATTCCTCATTCTCTGGGAGGCCTCCTTTGCCACCAGATAATTTATGACTCCTCGATCTTGGCATTGCGTTAAAACCCAAGGCATGTGACAAACGATATTTTTTAAAAAGTTTTCTGTGAGTCGGTTTCTAGCAGGAGGAATTTATGATGAGTTGACTTAATCCTTGCTTTTCGGAGACTTCTAAAAAAAGTTCTTTCTCTCAACAATGGAATTGTGTGTAGGGGCTGGGAGACCAGGCGATGGTAAGACGTCAGGGCCGCTGTGTGAGAGAAATCTCCCCAGACGACTTCTTAAAGGCCCCTGTGTGCAGCCCGGCATCTGTGTCTGCCCTCTGAGCTAATTGTGCTGTATGGCTACTGGCAGGCTTCCAGCTTTACCTGAACCAGTTCCGCTCCTGAGCCCAGCCAGGTTGCCTCTGAATTCAGTTATTACAACTAACCACTGTGAAATCATTCACAGACCTTGGAAATAACATATGTAAGGTGATTTATTTATATATTTTGACTAATAATCTTAACTTGTCATTTCGTTTTTAAAATTTGATAAACGGACTGGGAATTTGAAGAGGGAGCTGTTTGTGTTAAATTTATAACCCTGCTTCCTGGCATTTTGGAATTGGTTATTGCTTTTGGATTCTGTTCTTGTCAGAGGGGTGTGTGTGTGTGTGTGTGTGTGTGTAAAGAGTCCCTTGCTCACTCTTTTCTGGTTTTCTCCCCAAATAGTATGATGTCACAAAGACAATATTTGAGAGGTGTAGGTTTCACAGGATGCATTGGTGTTTTCCAAATTTCTATGCACTGACAAAATGGAAAAGTGAAAAATGTGGGCAGTGTTTTACTAGTGCAGTTTTGGCCTTCTCTTGCTGTACTTCCCAATATAAAGTCAAATGGCGTTTCAGCGACTGTTCCGTTATTTTGACAGGCAAATAGAAAATTCAGAAGCCCAAATCGATCTATTTCTTGTCTGTTTCCATTGCCAACTGCATGAAATTCAGTGATGTTCACGATTTCACTTCACTCTGACCTGAATAGACATGGTTATCTTCCTAACCCTTGTCTGTTTCTATGACCAAAGAGAAATGGATGGAGAGCCGTGAGACAAGGGTCTGAATATTTCATATCCCAGTTGCGGTTGCTCGAGGGAAAAATAGGAGGACAATTATTTTGACTGAATGCAGTTGACTGATACATCTCTTCCTAGTCTCTGCCTGTGCAGACGTAGATCTGCGCAGCTTGGCTAAACAACAATAGTTCCGGCAAAGAAAATCAGAGATGTGGCAATTATCTGCATAATTCAGGTAAAAAACTACTCGCCCTGGAAACACTTTCAAAGGGAAAAATGGTTTTGTGGGGACTTATTTAGATCAGAATCTAGCAAACTTTCTTCAAAGAACCAGGTAATAAATACTTTAGACTTTGCAGACCAGATAGACTCCATCGCAATCCCTCAACTCGGTGGTTGTAGCACTGAAAAAGTCAGAGGAAATACTTAAAGGGGTAGGCATGGCTGTATCCCATAAAACTTTATTTATAGAAACAAGCAGTGGACTGGATTTGGCCTGGGGGGTCACGGTGGCCAACCCGTGATTTAGTCCCACTTCCTCAGTTTACTGATGAACAGATGGACCCAGTAGGATGGAGCACAGTACTCTGAGTCACCCAGCCAGGTATGTGAGGCTAGAATCCCTCACTTGCGGCTCCCGGATACCATGATTCCTTACCCAGACAGCTTTCCTCAGTTACTCCCCTGTGGATCCTCGTTCTCGAAGTCGTGTAAACGTTGACAGCCAGTGATTGCTATGCTCTGTGGGAGTAGCAAGCACCTGTGTGAGAATGTACCCGCGTGGAGCTGCCAGGGCTGTTTATGGGTGTTAAAATGAATCAAGATATAAGAAATCTGAAGTGTGTGCAAGCTACTTATTTTCAAAATTGGTAATGTTTTTACACGGTCTTTTCTCCTGTCAATCTTTGTGGTTGCCCCGGCTTTTCCTGCAGACGTGCCGGTGGAGCTCGGGGTCTGGGACTGGCTCAGGGTGCTGACAGGCTGTGGGAAAGGTCTCAGGCAGAGACTGAAAAATGGAAAACCGACACCTTACAGAAAATGAACAGGATGACATGGTCTGGGATGTCTGAAGAAGTGAAGAAATGAGATGTTAAAGCTGGATTAGGCTGCAAAGCCTTTCTGAGGTTCAGAACTCATCTGTCATGGACAGGTACTGCTTTTGTCTGCCCCATGACTGCTCCATCGGCCATAGAGACTGGGGCAGGATTGCCACATGTCACCCACTAGGTGAATCGGAAGCCTTCCCCGCACTGTTAGAACACGGGTCTGGCAGTGAGGGCGTCTTTCCTCAAGCCGGAGCTGTCTGTGACCGTGCTCCCTTTAGCAAAAGAAGCCCCTTGGCAGTAGAGAGAATGGCTCCAACGGCATATAGACCCAGGCACATGAGATGCGCAGAAAGAATTCTGGTGCCCAGCTTTCCTTTGCGATGCCCAGATCAGCTCCGATCCCTGAGGTCTTTCTCTGGCTCTGTGAACACAGCAGTACCTCCTGATTACTGTCACCCCCCCACCCTCCAACTTTGCTTGAGCTATTTTTAGTTGAATATTCGACAGCCCAAACCAAACAGTACAGACTGTTTTTTTAAAAAACCGTATCATTGGTAAAAGTATCTGTCTTCAAATGTCAAGTTGTATATAAAATCTATATTTTCATGTAAAATCTGTTTCTTTTTAGCAGAACTGATGCTGCTATATTCCTCTGACATTCATTATGCTCCTAAGAGAAGCAAAAGTTACCTTCCAATGTCTTTTTAGGGAGAAATGTATAATTATATCCAGAACTTAATGAGTTTATGTGCACACACTCATAGCACATACATACAATCATACTTACCCTCTCTCCTAGTCTGCAAGAAAGGTTGCTATTTTGAGACACAGCTACCTTTCGTAAAAAGAACAAATAATAAAAAGAACAAAGAATAAAACTTCCACAGAGGTTTAGGCCAGTATAGAGGAACTGAGCAGTGTTTAAAGAGTGCTTTCATTGCATAAGGGGATTCTTTGAGATTTGGATTCATATAAGCACATAACTGGTCTCCTCTGCTAAGGTGAAACAGAAGCTCAGGACAGAAAGCCAGGTGGAAAACCAGAAATGAATGTAAGCAGTGTTCACAAAGTATAAATTTCAAGGAAAAAGATTCTATTTGATATGCCAATTTTCATATGAGGCAGTCCATAAAAAGCTTGATAATAAATAGTATATTTTAAAGAAACCTCTTGATTCTATGCAATGGCTATGCAACCAAGTCAATAGTAGAGACAAATTCATGAAAGAAAATGTCAATCACCTTGATTTCCAATGGTGAAGACATTCTTTTGAGTTTTTACAACTTATGTACAGTACAAATCTTAAGTGGACAGATTAGTCAGTGAATTTTGATATGGAATCACCACTCAAATAAAGATTTACAGTATTTCTAGCACTCCATAATGTTCCCTCATCTCCCCCTGCCCCCGGCTCCATAAATTCCCACCAAAGGTAACCACTGTTCTGGATCCTTTACCATATATTAGCTTTGCCTGTTCTTAAACTTCATATAAATGAGATCAAATGCCATATACCCGTTTAAGTTTGACTTTTTCCACTCAATATATCTGTGAGAATCATCCAGGTTGTTGAATGTAGCAGCAGACTTTATTGTTTTGTTTTGTTTGTTTGTTTTTCTGTGTGTCTCTGCTTTGGTCTGTGTGTGTATGTGTGTGTGTTTGTTGTGGAATAGTCCATTGTATGAGTACACAGTGATTTATTTAACTATTTTGTTTTTTTTTTAAGTTTGTGGCTATTACACATTAAAGTGCTAAAAATATTCTTGTATATATCTTTTTTAAAAAAATTTATTTTTAAGTAATCTCTATACTCAACATGGGGCTTGAACCCACAACCCCAAGATCAAGAGTCACATGCTCCACTGACTGAACCACCAGGTTCCTCTCTTGTATGTATCTTTGAGTGGACACATATACCTTTCTTTCTTTGTTAATATATCCCCAAGAATGGAATTGTTGGGTCATAGAACAGGCATATGTTTAGACCTAGTAGATACTACTAAACAGTTTTCCAAAGAGATTGTACTAATATCTACCCAAAAATGTTCCATATCTTCAACACTTGACATTGTAAGTGCTTTTAATTTTAGTTTTGTTGGTGGTCTTGTACCGATATCTCATTGTGGTTTTAATTTGGATTTCTCTGAAGACTAGTAATGTTGAGCAATTTTTATTTGCTTACTGACCATTTGGCTATCCTTTTGTAATGCTCAAGGTTTTTGCTCAGTTTTAAAAACATTGGGTTGTCATTTTCCTTATTGATTTGTAAGAGCTCTTTATATATTTTGGGTACTAGTCATTTGTCAGATATATGAATTATAAGTAATCTTCTCTGAGTCTATAATCTTTTAATGTTGGGTTATAATGAACAGAATTTCTTAATATTAAGAAAGTCCAGTTTTTCAAACTTTTGAAATCAACGCTTTTTGTGTTCTGTTTAAGAAATCTTTGCCCACTTCAAAGTTATGATAATGTTCTCTTACATTTTCTTCTAGAAGCTTAATTGCTTCGACTTTCACATTTAAGTCTATGATATGCATTGAATTAGTTCTTGTATAAAGTGTGAGGTAGGGGCTCAAAATTCATTTTTTTTTATATGCAGATCCATTTGACATTTTTAATCATTTATTAAAAAGATTCCTCACTGAATTATAAGGTACTTTCATTGTAGATCAGATAACTGTGTATGTATGGGTCTATTTTTGTGTTCTCTATTTTTTTTCCCCTTTGGTCCGTTTCTCTATGCCTATGCTTCCATTACTGTTTTTACTGCTGTAGCTTTCTAAGTTTTGTTATCCAATTACATAAGTCTGCCAGATTTGATCTTTAAGATTTCCGTGGCTAGTCCTTTGTATTTTTATGTACATTTTAGAATCAGCCTGCTAGTTTCCACACAAATCCTGCTGAGATGTTTAATGGGATCACACTGAATTTATAAGTTAAATTTATTCCCAGGTATTTTATGATTTTTAGTGCTATTGTATTTGGCATTTAAAAAATTTAATTTCTAATTGTTTTCAGTATTACATAAACATACAATTATTTTTTGTATCCAACAACCTTGCTAAATTAACCTAATAAATGTAATAGTTTGAAGTTTCATTTGGATTCTCTCTGTACACTTAATCATATTTTCTATGAATACTGATATTTTACTTTTTCCTTTTCAATCATTTTACCATTTATTTCTTTTACCATTTATTTCTTTTTCTTGCCTTACTGTACTGGGTAGGACCTCTAGTATAATACTGAATAGAAGGAATATGAGAGTGTTGCATGTAGAGTTTTGTAAATTCTTTTATCAGATTAAGGATTTTCTCTGCTCTTTCTAGTTTGCTGAGAGTTTTTTTTTTAAAGCATAAACAGTTGTTGAATTTTATCAAATGCTATGTCTGTGAGTATATTTGAGATACGACTATATTTGAGATGAGAATATTTCTTTCTCCTTTATTCTGTTAATGTGATTAATTATTTTATTTTATAATGTCAAATCAACTTTGCATTCCTGGAGCAAATCCCATTTGGTCATGACTTATTACCTTTTTAATCTATTGCTAGATATGATTCATTAGTATCTTGCTTAGGAGTTTTGCATCAGTAATTTTCTTAGGTCAGGTTCTAATATCAGTGTTATGGTCTTCATCAAAAAGTTGAGAAAAGCCTTTTTAAAAATATTCTCTGGAAAGGCTTGTGTAAGAATTTATAACTGAAGCCATTTGAGTATATGATTTATTTTGGGGGAAGTCTTTAAATTATAGATTTAATTTCTTTAATTGATGTAAAAATATTCAGATTTTCTATTATTCTTATGTCAGTTTTGGTAAATTGTGTTTTTCTGGAATTTGTTTATTTCACCACATTTTCAAATTTATTTTCATAAAGTTCTTCATAATATCATCTTATTATCTTTTTAATATCTGTAGGATTTGTGGGGATAGTCTCTTTTTATTTTTATTCAAAAATAAATTATTTTATTCATAAATAAATACATTATTAATTTACTTTTTAAAGTTTATTTATTTATTTTGAAAGAGAGAGAGAGAGCGCACTGGCAAGCGGAGAAGAGGCAGAAAGAGAGGGAGAGACAATCCCAAGCAGGCTCTGCACTTGAGGCCGACGTGGGGCTCAATCTCATGAACCATGAAATCATGATGTGAGCTGAAACCAAGAGTCAGACGTTCAACAGATTGAGCCACCCAGGTCCCCCTAATATCTTCTTTTAATCCCCAGAATTGGTTTTTTGTGATTTCTCTCTTTTTAAAAATAGTCTTACTATATGAATTTTATTAACCTTTTCAAGCTACCAACTATTTGGTTTGTTGATTTTTCTCCATTACATATTTATTTTATCAGTGATTTATGCACTTATTTTTATCATAACTCTCCTATTTTTCTTGGATTTAATTTGCTGTTTTCCCCCCAAGTTTCTCAAGATGGAAGCTTATCTCATTAACTGTCAACCTTTCTTCTCTTAAAATATATGTAAATACTTAATATATTCATTTATATTTTTAATATATGCATTCAGTTCTGTAAATATCACTTCAAGCACTGCTTTAGCTGCATTCCAAAGGTTTTGATATTCCGTATTTTCACTTGACTCAAAATATTTTTTCATTTCCATTTTGATTTCTTTGATGATCTGTGAATTATTTAAAAGTGTGTTCCTTAATTTCCAAATACTTGGTGATTTGCTATTTCTTTTTCTGGTATTGATTTCCCATGCAATGCTACTATGATCACAGAAAATATTTTTATTTCAATCTTGAAATTTGTTGAGACTTCTTTTGGTCCAGTTTATGGTTTATTTTGATAAATGTTTCATAGGCACTTAGAAAGACTGCATTCTCCAGATGTTGGGTGGAGTATTCTAAGTACACCAGTTAGGTCAAATTGGTTAATCACATTTCAAACTATGTTTTTTATGGATCTATTATCTGCATGTTCCATCAGTTACTTAGAGAGGTGATTTGAAGCTGGTACCCATTTGGCTTTGAAGAAGGTGGGCTGGGCTGCCTTATGTAGCTGCAGAAGCTGGCCCTCCCCTTAGGGAATATGTATATGGCACTTCCTGAAGGTGTGGGTTGGAACTTCGGCTGAAAATGAACATCAACCTAGGACTTGGACCTCTAAAGGCTAGACAATCTCAAGATGAGCCCGAGGCCTGTGTGAAACATTTAGTGCCATATGTGAAGGACCAGTCAAACTCTGTCGTTTATGTAGTTGGCTTCTGGTTGGATTTTTTTATTTCTTCGCTGTGCTATTTCTTTTTTAAGTCAGGCCATAAAAACACCACTTTTCCCAGGCTACAGAGTATACACTAAGACCCCTGGCCAAGTTCTGTGTGAAGATCCTGAGGAATGTGAATGTGAATGTGGAATAACATAGATGCTGGAGGGTGGGTATATGGTAATTATCTTTTATATGGAGATTTGCTTCCTTAGCAATTTCTAATTTGGGGGACCTGACACTGGCTGAGCCATGGGTTCAAACATCTCCCTCAAACCTATTTCTACGTGGTGAACATTTCCAGATGGGTGTACATGCTGACCCCATATTGTCTATGGCTCTGGGCTTGGTACCGGTGAGGGGTTAACAAGCAAGCATAGACCTCTTCGGAGCATCACGCTGGGGAAGGACAAAGATTTTTGAATTCAGAAAGACCTGGATTTGAATCCTAGTGTTACACTTTCTTGCTACGTGGCAAGGACAAAGTCACAAGCTATCCGAGCCGCAATGTTTTTATCTGTAAAACTTGATTCACAGGACTTATGTTTAGGATGAAATGAATAGGAAGCTAGCAGCACTGTGCCCGGCTATAGAGAAAATGAACACATGCTCTTCCTCCTCCTTCTCTCCTAGTGTCCTAAGTGAAAAAACTGAAGAACGACCCTAGTTTTTGCTTTGATGTTAGACACAGAGTGTGGGGTTGGCAGAAGATCCCAGCAATGGAGTAAGGCCGGGAATAGAGAGGATTGGGGTCCACGGCTCTTTGCCGTTGAACAACAGCAAAGTTTTCTCACAAAAGGAACAAGCGCCCGTTCACAGCAATATTCGACCCTGCCCGTTACTCTTGGTGATGCTGATGCAGTTACTCAACCCAGGAGAACTGTAAGACAACCAGGAAAGACCTGACGGGCACTCCAGCTTGTGTCCAAACGTGGAAAAGGCCCTCACACATCCGGAGTCGACCCAGATATAATTCTAGTGTTTTACTTTTGCACAGGACTGGGATCTGTTAGCACTCATCACTTTCTGAGATTTGCAGTAAAGCACATCAGAGGAAAATGTTATTGCCAGTGACTGAAGGAGGGCTGGTAGTTGGGACTCAGCAGGAACTCGGGCAGAAATGGAAACGTCGGCTCAGGCTGGTGGAGGGCAAATCAGGAATAAAGAGTCATTTTAGGGCTTGGGTGGGAGCTTCTGGGAGCCCTAGTATCTCTGGGAGGGTGTTCAACTTGACCTGGGGTAATGGAGGACAAGCATTCTGGGTCAATACAAGCCTGTTTAAACTGTGAGAATAAGTTATAGGCAAAGCACGAGGCAGATACACATTAAGTAAGGTCTAGTCCCAGCATGGGCTTCATCTTTTGCAAGATAAATGGAAGATTCCAGAGGGTCTTCCTGGGTTGGTGCGAGATTAGGCAGCAACTGATTAGTGATATCTTCTGTGGAGCAGGGAAGGGCTGGTTGACCCACATGGGCTCTTTCTTTCTTGATTTCCTTTAGAATTTAATTTTAATTTTTCTCAAGGAAATATATTTACAAAATGGGAAAAGGCGATGATACTACAGGGCTTTAATGAGAGCAATGTCTGATCTCACCTTTCCCCATACTGGAGTCCTGCCTTCTGCCCCCTGGCTCCCTCTCCAGAGGCAAACCTCTTCCACTTTTTACAAGCTATAGATTCTTATGTCCATATTTCTTTTTTTTTTCTTTTATTAAGAAAAGACTCAGACACAAGAGTTGAGAGAATGGTATGAGAAACCCCTTATCCATCACTTGGCTTCAACCATTATCATCACATGGCCAGTCTTGTTTCTCTCTCCGCTTTATCTCTTTCCACTAAAGACTATTTCAAAGCAAGTTCAAGTCACTGAGTCATTTCATCTCTAAATAATTCACCATGACTCTATAAATAAGGAATCTTGTTTTTAACATAAACACATACCATCATCTCCTTAGTATCACCAAATATCTGGTGTTCCAATGTACTTGATGATCTTATCATTTAAAAAATATTTTGACTCACTGTTTTTAAATGATATGCTTATATTTGAGCCACTTATTTTCGAATCCAATAGCATGGTTGCTGTCTTCCAGGGACCCTCATCTATTTTGCAGAGCAAGGTTGCGAATCACTGAGGGGCACAAAGGTGGCCGTGGGTGAGTCCTGATGGCTTCCCAGCTGGGGTCCCCTCTCCTGCAGCCTCCCCTGCAGATGCTGGCATTTGGAGCAGCCGTGTGCTGGGATTAGCTAACATGGGGCTTTGTGTTTGAGAACACAGTGTTGGAGACAAGTGTTAGAAAGTGCACTTACGTAGTCACGTTTATTCGTTCTGGACACTGGGAAAGCAGCAGTAACAATGCCAATTGTTTCTGAGGTAGCCAGTGTGGAAAGACATCATGGGTTTTGGAACTAGAGAGCTGGGGTTTAAATCCAGGCTCTGTCACCTAGCAGCAGCTGTGTGACCTTGAAAAAATGACATGACCTCTCTGAGTCTCAGTTTTCATATGTGTGATACAGGGATACCAACGTGTACCTCTAAGGGAAGTTATTGTAAAGACTCAATGAAATAACACATATATCACACTGGAATAGTACCTGGCACATAGCAGGGACTCAGTGAATTCACCTGCTCTTTGTCTCTTGGTATATACATATATATGTTACATGTATGTGTACGTGTGTGTGTAAATATATATATTTCCAAATATAATATTTTACTTTTTATAGACAGATAGACAGCAAATCCCACTCAATTTTATTTTGAGTATTTACCATTGTATTCACTACAGAACCATATAGCCTTTCTATTTAAACTTCTACTTATGACTGCCTAAAATAAAAAACAGAAAACAATTCCTTTCAGTAAACCATCCTTAATTCAAATTAAGAATCAAATTATAGAGTTGAAAAAAATAAAATAACTTATCAGTTTCACATAATGCTAACTAATTGAATGTAAATTCTTTTGGTCTGAGGTGGTACTCGATCCCATGGCCCTGGGATCCATGACTTGAGCTGAAATCAAGAGTCGGATGCTCAACCGACTGAGCCACCCAGGTGCCCCTCCCTGTTTGGGCCTACTTTTCTTTTTCTTTTTTTCTTTTTTTTCTTTTTTTTACATTTTATTTATTTATTTTTGATAGACAGAGAGAGACAGAGCACAAGTGGGGGAGGGCCGGAGAGAGAGGGAGACACAGAATCCGAAGCAGGCTCCAGGCTCTGAGCTGTCAGCACAGAGCCCGACGTGGGGCTCGAACTCACAAACCACGAGATCGTGACCTGAGCCGAAGTCAGACGCTTAACCGACTGAGCCACCCAGACGCCCCTGTTTGGGCCTACTTTAATGGACACATGACTCATACAGTTAAAATTGTTTCAGTCAGGGCTCCTCTGGTTGCAAAGCACAGAAAGATAGTACCAACTTGCTTAAGCAAAGAGGCATTTTACTGGCTCCCAAATGGGGCAAGTGTAGAGGCAGAGTCGTCTCCAGTTATGTCATGATCCAGAGGCTCATCAAGCATTGTTAGATTTTTCTCTTTCTCTTGCCATCTCTCAGCTCTATGCGTTGGCGTCCATCTATAGTTTCTTCCATTGTCAAAGGTGTTCAGGGTAGCCACCTACCATCTCCAGCTTGTCTTGTCCATGCAGCCCTTAATCCCAGAGGAAGAGGAACTTTTGTTTTTCAGGATCCACAAATCACCTCTTCTGGAAGACTCATTTTGGCTCACTTTGGTCATATGCTCCCACAGACGGTGAGAGCACAGCATGGGCTGTGCTGGTTGCTGGGATAGGCAGTCTCACCAGGACCACATGGAGGCAAAGAGGTGAGTCTCCAGAGGAGAAGCAGAGTTGATATCCTCTAAGGATAGTGTTTAAGGAAAAATAATTATACCATTTACCTAACTTATTTGTCAAGTGGATATTGGTCATGCTCGCACAATCAATATATTGTAATTTTTATCAAACTGAGAGGGTGAGTTTTAAGCTGGGCTGTAAGGGAGGAACACACATGGATTAGCAAAAACTCAAGCAAAGCCATGGCTAACATAGGCATGAAGACTGACATTTATTTGTGCTGCCATGAATCAGGCAATCTATTAACCCCTTCATGTGTAGGCTTATATAATCCTCATGCATGATAACCCTACGGGGCAAGTATTAGCATTACCCTCATCTTAAAATATGAGGAAACCGAGTCATAGAGAAGGTTAGGCAATGTGTTCAAGGTCACACAGCTGGTAAGTAGGACTGGCATTCATGCTGAAGTTCTAGCTGTTCTAGAACCCCAATTCCAACCACTATGCCCTTAGATATATCCTGTTAAAAACATTTCCATTTAAGAAATGTTGAACTCTATCATGTATCATGTACAATGGTAAGACTGATAAAGCATTCATTTGGTTCTAGATGTGGGGAGATACCCTTGGGTCTCTGGTGCACAAGCGTGTGTGGGTTCTACCACCTTCACTCGTGTGGCAGAGCAGTTGACCTGGCAAAGGGACATCTACAGACATGAGTGGCACAGTGATATTGACACGAAGAAATGCCCAGGCTCCATATTGTCCAAGCTGGATCGTTCCAGTGATTTCCATGGATATCTTTCCTGGGGCCATAGATTACCAAGGCTCTGCAAAGAAAGTGAAGGTTGGACTATAAAGCACCAGTCTAACCTTAAGCCAGTGAAACCGCAAGGCAACATTATTCAGAGTTTGCTCACATCAGCATAATCTGGGTGAACCAACCCCAAGGACAAGCCAAAATGAGTAAGGAAAGGCAGGTAAATGACATACAGTCATCAGAGGCAGAGGAAAAGACAGGACAAATTGACAAAGCCAGCTGTGTGACATTTTCTAACCAGCTTTCCATCATCTTTTTGGCTACAGGGTCCACAGGCACAACCCAAGTCCCTAAGTTGACAAAGAAGAAAAAGGACATGTGTGTGTTTATTTTGCGTGCCTGCATGAGAATGTGTGAGAGTGTTTAAATTCATGACCAGCAACTCTGTTGTATGTGTTAAGTGGCTGAAAAATTAGGAGAATGCCAGGCTCTGCTTTAATTGAATTTTCTAAAGCATAAATAAAAGGTAGGAGAGGGAGATGGATTCTTTGATTGATGTCTTCCCTCAGAGTGTGCACAGCTGGTCCAGAGTCCCTCTCTTGCCTAATTAAGGGACCGTATTCTGCTCACGCTCAGAGCTGCTGCCTGTGTGCTGGTCTGGAAGCTAACATCAAACCCATGTGGCCAGAAAACGCCTCTAGAGGTAGGGTGAGTACAGAAGACTGGACCCCTAAAGTGTTCTGGAATCTATACAGGAACAAATGTTAACGTAATGGAGACTAAAGAAACATGATATACAGCTCTAGTTTGGAGAAAACGTCCCTAGAAAACTGGCTTCAAGTGAGGTTTAAAAATACACCCCAAGGGTTAACCTTTAAGAGCTTCATGAAGATAAGCCCCTAAAACCTTTGAAGACCAGCCTTTTGTGGTGGGAGTTGGATTTGGCGAGGCTGGGCGAAGAGAGAAACCATCTTGTAGTCTTGTCTTCTATCGTCCATTTTCCTCACTAGGGCCAGGACCCCAGAGAGGCAAGGTAGGCACTTAGGGCATGAAATTTAAGGAAACATTCACTCTCTGGTGCTTGCAATACCACAGTCAGACACATCTTCCAACCACGCAAATATGAGTGCCGCAAAGATGGAGTCCAAAGGCCTTAAGGCTTACAGAAGTGCTTCTCCCATTTTAATGTGCCTATAGACCACCTGGGGAGCTGTCAAACATAAAATGCAGATCCTAGGTTAGTAGGTCATGAGCTGGTCCTGAGACCATGGACTCATGGTCCTGGTCCATGAGCTGGTCCACATTTCTAACAAGCTCCTGGGTGAGGCTGAGGCTACTCGTTTGGGAATCACACTGAGAAGAGTGAAGATTCAGATGTCAGCTAAGTAAGGCCATGAGCCATATCCAGCCTGCTGCCTGTTCTTATAAATAAAGCTTTATTGGAACAAATTCATTTACATATTGTCTGTAGGTATGTCCTTGATACAGCAGCAGAATTGAGTAGTTCTGACAAGGACTGTACTGACCACAAAGCCTAAAATATTTACTATCTGTCTTTTATGAAAAAGTTTGCTGATCCTGGTTTACAAAATCAATTTTTGTTCATCACTCATATTTTAGCCAAATGCCATGTACTTCAATTTCTAGAGCTTTGTGAATGATGTTACTTCTCTTTTGATGTTCTCTTTTCTTTGTTACCTCTTACCTTGTCATTCTGATCTCAGCTTAGATGTCATTTTTTCCCATGATGCCTTGTTTGACCTCCCAAACTGAGCTAGGTGACCCTTATATATATTCTCAGAGATTCTTGAACTTCCTCTTGAGACACTAATTACCCTGGACTATAATTGCCTATTTCATCGTCTGTATCTCCTCTTAGAACACAGACTTCTTAAGGATAAGGACAACATCTGCTATTTCTTGCATTCCTAGCCCCAGACACACAGTTTTCAGTTTTAAATTTGATAATTTTATGATGACTTTAGATACCTTTCTTATTTTTAAGCACCTTGAATGGAAAGAGGTCTTGACATTCCAGGGAAGCACAGCCCAGTCTGTTTCCCATTACTGGCCTCCTTGAACAGGATGAAATACTCAGTGGTCATCCACTCTAGTGAGAATAATGCCACCACACACACCCAACACCACACACACACACACACACACACACACACACACACTCACACACACACACACACACACACACACACACACAGTGGTTGTCAGCTCAGATTCCTGCATTGGCCAGAGGACCTACATGCCTTTTGAGATTAAAAATACTTGACAATTGAAAAATGGATCTATTTTTTCTGGAATCTTCTGCATTAGGATGCCTAAGAGCTTCAGTAAGAGTTTTGGGGTGTGGGATGTGGAGGGAGATAGTGAAACTCTTGTTTATAATGATTCTTGGATTGTTCTCCTTTAACAGGGACCATGGAAATCCAGCTCAATGGGCCATTTCAAGAAAATAATCAACCACTGGGTCAACTGCCTCTTTTAAGAGGCCAAGGAGTGGTTTTCAAAGCTCATTTCAAAGCAGGGCCAGTGGAACATTGGGTGAAGGGCCAGAGTCTGCCCCATGAGTCACTGTGGGCCAGCCTGGGGTCTGGCTGCTGCAGACAGGCCCCTGCAGTTCCCTCAGATTGTTCCTTGAACAGCACAGCGTGTGCCTCCAGGGTGGCCCTCCGGCAGTAGGAAGAGGTGTCCAGTGGCGAGGCTTGAACATGTTAAGTCAACCATTGATTGAAGGTTGGTTAAGATTAGCTGGGTGAGATGGTCTGAGACAACCAGATGTACCTCCAACCACTGATTCCTTCATTCTTCCCTGAGATGCTGAAATCATCACCACAATGTTTGCACATCACGAGGCATTTACCTCTTTTCCCCACACTCTTCATTTCTGCCTGTTTATGGTCAGCTCCACCAGGCTCCATTCCCTCGAGTTCATGGGTAACTATCAGAATCTATGTACATCCAATGCCGCTGCTTTTTCGTTATCACAGATGAGTACTTATGACTTTTTAATATCATAGGCATTTCCTCCACAATTTCTCTCACTCTTTTTTTTTTTTTTTTTGAAGTGAGAAAAAAAAAAGCTCCTTAGGAGAAATTATGTAACTCTAGAAACACCAGCCAGCATTTGAGACATCCTGTGACAGTGAAAAGCCAAATTCCAGATGTTGGGTTTTGATACTCTAAAGCGATGTGTGAAAGGAAGGGAAGGATTGCAGGCAGGTCAGGAACTCGTTAGAGAATTGATGGTCCCCCCACCCCACCAAGGCGCACATGGTTAAGAGTTCAAGGCAGGCAGCTGAAAAAGGCTTCAAGGGACAGGTCAAGTTGGCCAGGACCTTCAGCCCTGTCCGCTGAGCAAGCAACGGTCCTCCACCTTCAGATGTCTGGCCTATCTTCCCTCCTGATGCTTTCGACAAGCTTTTACCGATGGCCATCTGAGGTAGGACGGATAGGACGAGGTGCTTGCAGAGGTTAGTTTATTTATTTTCCTTTGTGCGGGAAAGGAAATAAAAGATTTCCCCCCCTTTCAAATATGAAGTAGATGCTCATTTCTCTGTTTTAGTTTTGTCATAGCCAAGATTCCTCAGGCCACACGCAGACATACTTTTTAGTTTTGGCAAGAAGTAAACAGCCAAAGCTCATAAATTATATTCAGAAATATTTGGTGCACTTAGTTGTGTAGAGGGGTTTTAAAGGAAAGGAAAGAAAACTGAGACTGGGTAAAAACAAGCTTTATCTAGAGGAAAACGAAATCCTTCATTGTTTGAAGACTTGAAAGCAGTCACCAAGAAACAAAAATGAACTTTTGAAGTTTTCAAAGGAATCATATTCTGCTTCCAACGTTAACAGCATGGAAAATATCTCTTGATTTCAATATTTTTGGATTAAGTGTCCCAATGACAGGGTGAAGAAGTGGTTGCTTTTAAGAGCCGATGAATCACGAAGAAAAAGAAACTGCTCCTGGAACTAATCAGTGATCTAATACGGAACCGCTCTGGGGTCAGACGGTGGGCAGGAGTCAGAGAATCTGGCTTCTCATCTTCCATTCCTGGGGAGGGAAGCCTGCATTGCCCTCCTGTGTCTGAAAGAGGTAACTAGGTGTACCCCATGTGAAGAGGCTCTAAGTGCAACTCTTTGCATCTATCAGAAAGGATGCTGGTAGGAATGGTGCTTGTTTGGGGAAAGGATTCTTCACTTCTTAAGAGTGTTCGCCTCCATTTATCTAGTGGATTGCTTCAATACATTTAAAATAGAATTTAATTTCTAGAACTTGGATTGCCACAAAGTTTTTGTTTGTTCGTTTGTTTTAGGTCTCTATTGCGTAAAGTGAGATATTCTTGTATTCTTGTGCTGGCTAACTTTGTCTCAGATTTATGGGGTATCAACTCCAACTTCCTTGCTCAAAACCTCCGGTGTCTCCCCACCACTTGCCACAAGCTTTTGCAAGTTTGGCATTCTTGATATTGGGGCTGGATAATTCTTTCTTGTGGGCAGCCATCCTGGGCATTGTAGGGCGTTTAACAGTGTCTCTGGCCTCTACCCACCAGCTGCCAGAGGTATCCCCACTCTCGCTTGTAACAATCACAAATGTCTACAGACATTGTCAAATGTTTTTCCATGGTGGGCAAAACTGCCTTCAGATGAGAACTAGTCTCTTAAATGAAGGATATAGGTATTTCTTTCTCTACCATCAAAAGTTTGGACCCCACCTCCCTTGCTCTCTCCTTGAGGCACGTTTATCTACGAGTCCCCATGATACATACTTTGTTCATTATCTCTTTTTGGTCACGTGTCTTTCTCCCTTGACGCCTTTCTTTTTGCTTGTTCCTGTATAAAGCCTTCCCCTTCTTCAGATATGTCTCTAGTTCCATCTCCATCAGAGTTCTCAGCCCATATCTTTTTCCCTTCCAGACACAGGTAGTGTTTATTTTTCCCCTTGTGCTTTTTGGGCCAGCAGAAACTCCACCTATGGTTAGGGAAATCTGAGAGCAGGGAGATCTTGAGGTCCTGGGGACAGCCCTGGAGAAGAATCAAGAATCCAGAGTGGAAATGACTACCTGGAATTGCCCAAGAGTTCCTGTTACTCAGAGGGGACCAGATACTTCTGAGAGAGGACGAGACTCAATGCAACTTTGCAATAGGTTGGCAGTGATGCCTGGTGATCACCTGAGGAGGCTGATTCCAGAAATCCAGATGGGGACAAGGAACATGGCTCTTGGGGATGGGTGACAACACTGAGGATAATTTCCTTGCATGCCGACATCTTGGCACTGCATAACCTATTTCAGACAGTCAATGGTGGCACCGAATGGGTAGCTTAGAAGTTTAAGTACCCCACAATCCCATCCGATTCTTCTCTAGTCCCTATGATAATGATGATGATGACGATGATGACGATTTTATTACTTAAGAGTGACCAACTCTCTCAATTTGCCAAGATGTGTCGCAAGGAGAACCTGGGACTTTCAGTTTTCAAATTGAGGGAGGGGCACCTGGGTGGCTCCTTGCTGAGCGTCTGACTCTTGATTTCGGCTCAGGTCATGATCCTAGGGTTGTGGGATTGAGCCCCATGCTGGTCTCCAAACTGAACGTAGCGCCTCCTTAAGATTTTCTCTCTCTCTCTCTTTTCCCCCCCTTGACCCTCTCCCCCACTTGCATTCTCTCTCTCTAAAATAATAAAATAAAGTAAAAGTTAATTAATTAAAAAAATAAAATAAAATGGAGAGAGTCCCGAGCATGTTGGAATGAATTAGTCACCCTACTGCCACTGTTAACTACGGCAACTGTCACCATCATCATTACTGCAGGTTCTAGTCTTCTCTGTCATGTACAATTTAAGTTGTCTCAACTTTAGGCAAAGGCAACTGAAAGCTACTTAAAAAAAATTTTTTTTTCTGATCTGTAACATATAATCCAAGAGAAAAAAATTGTGCCTATCACCAAACATCTTTCACCCAGAGGTCCGTCCTCGTGAGGCTCCTCCTATATAGAATTCTGGAGTTCCCACTGCCCATAGGGCTTTCATTATGCCCCTGGCTGGGATACCGTTCTGTCTGATGGGGGTCATGAGTGTGGTCATGAGGTTGCCCAGTCATGAAAGAATATCCAAATATTTGAATGAGTAGGTTAGGTTTTCTTTTCCATTTCTGCAGTTCAGGCCTCTTTACTGATTGAGCCAACTGGGTGACTCCATCTATGCCCCCTGTATTTGCTATAGGCAACTGTTCCATTTGTAAACCACCTTGAGTTCCAGATAATTTAGTTAGCTAACCTGGATTCTCCAACAGAACAAAACTAGCCAGCAAAACTAGTTTAATTGTGCTAATCCGAGTAGACTTGGTCACAGAAGTACTTGTCCTGAATTCCAGTCTCATATACATTACTGACCAGTTAATTCTCCCCCACCTCTGGCTCTCTCATCTATAAAATGGAGAAAATATTGCTTCATTTACATCAAATGAGGTGAAAGCATGCTGAGAAATGTAAAATGTTATGCAGATGGAAGTCTTTGTACTGAAAATGCTTTCTTTTGGTGACTTTTAAAAGAGAATGTTATATTAACCTTATCCTGGATTTGTGTTCAAAATCTTATGATGCATCAGCACTCGATTTCACATGTGTGGTATAGCTGTTATTTTTGGCTAATGTCATTATTCCATTCACTGTGCAGTCCTGAAGTTTGAGCCCTGAGACAGCACATGGGGAACGGAGACAATGGAATTCTCTATCCTTGGATTCCATCAAATGCCCTCGACTTCACACAGGGTCCACTTGATGGTAACTCTGAGCTGTATTGCTCCAAAGATTAAACTACCACAAAGTATTAAAAGCCTTGTTCCGGATGGACAGAGGCAACACTACCTAAACACGCCTCAAAATTCAAGCTCGAAAGAAAACGATCCAATTCTATGATTCCTATGTGATGTTTCAGCCTGGGCTATGAGGGCTGGGTGTTGGGTAGGACGTTGGGTGGGGCCTATTTTACTGCTTCAATAGTATTTTTGGCATTGAGAACATCATGGAGGTTCTGAGAGAGAGAGAGAAAGAGAAAGAGAGAGAGAGAGAGAGTGTGTGTGTGTGTGTGTGTAAGGAGGATGGAGGTGCACATCAGCTTTAGAGTTAGACTACCCTGGGTTTAAAGAGCTCTTTACCTGTGACTTTGAATTAATGATTACTGAATTAATAATACTCATATTAATAATTAATATAATTATGCTGGCTAAGTTGAGATGAGAATGTGGTCTTTGTGTCAAGGATGCCTGCCTGGGTGGCTCATGATGAGACAAACCTGGGAGGGTGTTTGAGGGAGGATGATTCAAGACAGGAAGAATTAGCTCTGGCCTCATCCTATCAGCTTGACTGTCTTGTAGGAGAATCACCTGGGAAGTAGGTGTGTGGAAGGCTGGTTTCCAGAAGGGTCTACTGGCAGGTAGAAGAGGAATAGAGGAAAATTGTCACCTAACCTTCAGGCAAAGGGGAGAACACTTCAAAAGGTGTGGCTGGGAGGGGCAGCTGGGTGGTTCAGTTGGATGAGTGTCTGACTTTGGCTCAGGTCATGATCTTGCAGCTTGTGAGTTCGAGCCCCACATCGGGCTCCTTGCTGTCAGCCTGTCAGCGCAGAGCCCGCTTCAGATCCTCTGTCCCCCTCTGTCAGCCCCTCCCCCGCTTGTGCTCTCCCCTCAAATAAATAAATATTTCAAAAAAAAAAATGTGTGGCTGGGAAAAGAGAGTCTTCAAGAGCCAACTGCAGCCGGGCCCAGACTGGGCCTGGTGAGGGATGGGAAGGTGGGTTTCAAGGTGAAGGACAGGACCTCTGTCGTCTGGCAGCTCCAGGCTGTTCAAGGGCGTTCAGATAAACCTGATTCTAGACTGTGGATAGAATGACCCAGTCTTCCTTCTTCCTTCCTTGCTTTCTCTGCAGATTCCACTCACACCACAGTCATTTCCATGTGCTGGAATCCAGCCCACCTTGAGGTCCATCTCAAAGGACTCCTTCTCCCTGGAGTGACATAGCTCACAGTGCTCTCGCTGCCCTGACTGTTGGGGTGAAGGCAAAATAAAAACAGAGAAGGAAACAATGTGAGGTTTTGGAGAGGGTAGGTTGTAGATGGACAACGTTTATGTTACTAAGTAAGGATATTTTAAAATGCACGACCAAAACTATTGTTATTTAATTTTATAAAAGTTAATATTTTAATTTCAAAGATAGGAAGAACACGTATCCAGAATAAACAAAGGCTTTTTAAATACAACAAATTTAACCTTACAAAGAAATCTGTTGTGCTGTCCTTTTTTATTTTTCTTTGCCTCATTTCACCTTGGATTACTGAAAAATACACTATGGGCTTATATTCCCCCTGCAGAGAGTGGGATCTCAACCTGTAACAATCTCAGCCCTGTAACAATTTATTGGTTCTTTTTTGGCCTTTCTCAAGGTCCTCACTATGCTGGCATGCCTTTGGGCATCCTAATCTCCTTGGTAGAAGTCTGGCCTTTCTTATTTCTGTATCCTATAAAGCTCTTAGTCTAGAGTCAATCCCCATAAAAGTTTGAATGGATGGATGGATAGGCTATGCTTGAACAAGATAGACTTCTGGGTGGACCGGAACAAATGATAAGGGCTTTCTTAGGTGACCTTTACTGCCCTAGTTCCAAACTGGAACTAGTGCTATGATTGATTGCATTAGCTGTCCTTTTTCTGTAACCTTATAGTGCCCTACAAGGGGCCTAGCCATATGACTTATTTGAGAAAATTGGACATTAGCACACATAATGCAAACAAGGGCTTGAAAAGGATACTTGCTTATTTCCACTTGTGTTCTTGCACTTGGTTATTGCGTTGAAAAGAAAATGCTGGAAAACTGCCTGCTGGGAAATGAGGTAAATGAAGAAAGCCAAGTTATCCCAGTCAAAGCCAACCTATATTAGCCAGCGGAAAGCCAACACTCCGACACCCAAGTAAAAAAAATAACACTATTATAGGCAGAGGCAACTGGTCAAACTGCAGCTAACAAGAGGCTCATGAGATTTCAACTGAGATCAGCTTTGTTAAAATCTGAAGTGAGCAGAAAGAAGACTGAGCCAGAAGAGGGGATGGAAAGAAAAGGAAACCTGCAGAGAGGGGAGGGGGCAAAGACCACCTCTGCCCACTCAGCAGTTATCCCTGGGCCTGGACTCAGCGGTGGCCCTCGAGTTCCTGGGGACCAGCTGAGAGGGGTGTGGCACCTCTTGAACAGGATCAAGGTCCCAGGAGATGCCCCTCTGCTCCCTGGGACTCTTGGCCCTATAGTCCCAACCTCTAGCAAATGATTTTGCTGGTCTGATACACAGGTAAGTACTCACCTGATTCTGAGTTTGTTAATTAAACACATATAAAATGCATCTACATATTTTCAAAACAATGTGCCATAAAAAATAGCAAAGTTTTGATATTTAAAACTAAGCCAGACTAGACAGGCATCCCGCCTCTTGATGCCTCTGCTGCATTATCTTTCATCTTCTCAAATTTCTCAGCCAACAAGCAGGGGCGGGGGGCGGGGGCAGGCTTATAAAGTTTGCAAATATATAATCAGCCAGTACTCTCAGCTTTTCTGAATTCACTACTATGGAAAATGCTTTGCCTAGCTCTGGCTACAAACTTCCCTACCATCTTGGTGAGATTTACTGCCTTTTAACACAAGCCTCTGGTACCTCTTGTCAAGCCATAGGTCAGGTGCAAATGAACCATTTTCTTCTGGCTTTTCTTAAGTTTTCAAAATTCAGCCCTCCTTGTAAGATACGGAATTCTGCTTTGAAAGGGCTTGAGAAGAGAATAAGTAGAACGAATGTCGGCCGTTCACCAGAAACCATTTGGCACCCATGGTCAAAGTGGTCTGTGGAAGATGGGATTGATGTAGCTATCTTCTAGAAAATGTGTGATTGTACTTCTTGGCTACACCTACATGTGTATCTATAGAAATCACCTTGCTACTTTCTCTGAAAGTAGTTTCCCTGGTATAGACATAAAATACCTTACCTTTTTCTGTCCTGGGCAATTTGTTAAAGGCTAGGCAGTCTTTGGTTTTGAAGAGACTGTAAGCAGTGGTGGATATGTGGAATGGAAGGTAAGTGGTTCTTCACCCCGGCTAGACAGGAGAAGCATATGCGAAGCTGTAAAATGACCCATGACGGTTACCTTTATGTGTCAACTTAGCTGTGCCACAGTGCCCAGGTATTTGATTGAACATCATTCTGGGTGTTTCTGTGAAGGTGTTTCTGGATGAATTTGACACTTAATTTGATCAAAGTGGACTCTTCCCATAATGTGGGTGGGCCTCATCCAATCAGGTGATGGCCTGAATCAAACGGAGGACTGAACTCTCCCAAGCAAGAGGAATTCTGTCGGCAGGCACAGTTTGGACTTCCAGTGCAGTACTGGCTTTCTGGGTTTCCGGCCTGACCACTTACCCTGCAGATACTGGATTTGCCAGCCTCCATAATCACATGAAATGGTTCCTTAAAATAAATCTCTCTCTTTATATATATGCATCCTACTGGTTTCTGTGGAGAATGCTGACTAATAACAGCAGTCGTGTTTGGACCCTTTCCCCTGTCATTAGGATGCAGTTGGCCCTGTGGTGGGCCAGAGGACTGTTATTTCTGTAAGATCTCTGGTGATACACATGTGACCAGTGTTGAGGACTACTGCCAGAGTCACTGTCTTCTCCTTGCACATAAAATAGGTCCTGGTCCATGGGGCACCTGGGTGGCTTCGTGGGTTAAGCATCTGACTTCTGCTGAGGTCATGAACTCACGGTTCATGCGTTCAACCCCGTGTTGGGCTCTGTGCTGACAGCTCAGATCCTGGAGCCTGCTTGGGATTCTGTGTCTCCCTCTCTCTCTGCCCCTCCCCGCTTGCGCTCTTTCTCTCTTAAAAATAAACATTAAAAAAAATATAACATAGGTCCTAGTCCAGTGATATCACTGTCATTTGAGTCTTGATTCTGCCGCTAACTGGCTGAATAACCTTAGGCACATAATTCTGAAACTTTCTGAGGCTCAGCGTTCTCATCTCTGGGGGACCTCAGATTGCCGTGATGATGACGACGAGGTGTACCATGCAATGAGTGTGGAAAGGTAGGTGAGTGTGAATGTGCGCGTGTCATACGCCTGTTACTTCTGCAATCTTTGTGTGTGAAAAACACAAGGCTCTGTGAGTGATCGGGGAGGGGTTTCTTCACCCTCCGGCACTCACCTTCGGCCTCTCCTCTCAGGTGGGCAGCTCAGTATCTGCTGTCAGCCTCCTGTGGCTTAGAGCCTGGGGTCTGCCCCGGTTTCAGCACAGCAGGGGCCAAGTCAGGATGGGGTGGGGGGGGGGGACCCTGGCTAGTCAAGATTCAGCACTTGTAGTTGATTTCGGTGGGGGGGAGCGGGGGGAGGCGCTCTGCACAGCGGGACTATCCGGGGCTTTGGGTGAAGCCATAGGTCACTTTGCAAGTGTTGGTGAAACAAATTGAAACATTGTGGTCCAGTCGAGGAGCCACACATCTGAGCGATTTTCACGGTTAGCCCTCGCCTGGGGCGAGAAGCTTCAGCTCATGCGTGGGTGAAAGCGATCCCGCTCCGGCCCAGGGGGCAGCCTGCTGCGGGTGGCTTGTTCCTTTCAGGCGGCCACGCTCCCGTCCAGGTATCGGGAGGCCCGGCTGGGAAGCACGCTCCTTGGTGCAACTTCATACCAGGACATTCGAGAGGGTTATGGGAAACCATTTTTCCCTTACTCTGTCATCTGGAATGACACGGATTCAGGGCGTGTAAAAAGCGTGTCCTTTAATTTATGGCGACATAAACAAACCTGAGCAGCCTGGACTGAAAATCAGAGATGAAGGTGATAGGAGAGAAGCGTCTGCGTGGATAATGCTGTTAACATCCTTTTACCTCCTGTGACGGGGCTCCGGGAGGGATGGCTTCGGCACGCGGGGTCTTTGCAACATGTTCTGCTCACATTAAAACTGTAGAAATAGCAGTCTTTGTTTACTTCCTGCATTGGAAGAGGGCGTTTTTAAGAGCGGAAGGAAAGCGCTTTACTGGCAAGGATTGGAGAATAAGAAGTCAGTCTACATTCCGAAAAGCGTATAGCAGGTATGCAAGTTTTCGCCTTATCCAGTAAAATGCAGTATTCAGTGGCTACCAATGGAAACCCCTTAGCAAGATCATGAAATTCTTGATGGTTTCAGATGTAATCTGAATCTGAATCTGAATCTGTAATCTGAATCTGAAGTGTAATCACTTCAGCATATACTTATAGGCCAACTCGGTAAGGTTCTGTGCTAAACTCTGAACAGGAAAAAAGATGTGTTCGTGGAATGCCAACCCTAAAGGGACTTAATATTAAAATGCAGTGATTAACACAGTATGCAAGTTCCAGGTTTTACTAGTCGAGTAATTATATGCAAACCACTTTAAGACTCAGTTTCCTCATCTGTAAAATGGGTTTGACAGTGGTGATGATGTTGATGATGATGTAATAAACACATATTGAGCATTTACTGTGTGCCAGGCTCACAAGGAGCTCAGTTGTAAGAGCATGTATTTGTCATTCAATCCTCATAATAACCTGAAAAAATAGGCTACTATTATCTCTATTTTTACTTCCTTCATAGGGTATAGCTAGGATTAAATGAACTAGTGTATATAGAGCACTTAAGACAATGCTTGACATTTGCAAACCTCAGTAAATGTTAGTAATAATAATAAATATTACATTATAATTGGTTGCCAGAAGCCAGTCCCCTAATAATTGTAATATTTTCTCTAAGAGAGGTATAAGAAAAATGCTATGAGGGTTCCAAATGGGAAGACAGTACGTCTAGCATGGGTAGAGACTCCATGAGAGAGGTGGTCTGGGAACTGGGCCTTCCAGAAAAGATGTGATCATGACAGACAGGGTGGCTGCAAAGGCATGTAGGCAGGGGCACCAGCATGGACGTGACCCACACAGTGACCAGGAAGTAAGCCAGTGTGGGGCAAGTCTGGGGCGACTGTGACTAAGCCAGTTGGCCGAGGGCAGAGGAAATCTATAGGTTAAGATTGAAAACGTGTGTTGTATTGTGGAGCGCCCCCAAGCATTCCAGTTTCCACTGGATCTGGTAGGCGGGGAAGCCACTGAAGGACTGTAAGTGGTGAACGCCATGGTCAAAGCTGTTTGCCTCTTGAACACAGTGGCGCTCCAGGAGTTTCCCAGGGAACACATAAAATGTTGGCAAAACCATCAGTCCTGGGATTCAAAATGCACTCAGAGCCAGGCCATAGTCCAAAGTGGATACGAGTTTGGCTTTAAGGGTAGGATTAGATCAGACCTGAAGACTCACAGGGGCCAGATTTAGCGGGTCTGGTCCTGGCGTCAGGGGCAGTGCCAATAGTTTATCTGTTTTGAAAATGATCCTGCCCATCTTGCTTTCGCCTTTTGCCCTTCTGATAGAGACAGTTAAAAGGAGCAGCACGTAGCACACACCTGAGACCGAGCCGTGTTGGGTGAAATCTGTGTAAAACTTGCCACTAAATAGTGCAGCATTTCTTCCCCACTCCCTGTTACTTCTAAGTGGGACAAAGAGTGATTTAAGGACAATCAGTTCCTTGTGTATTTCTTATGTGATTTCAACACGCAGGCACGGAGCTATAAAGCTGCGTCCCATGAACCCTGTCCTTTAAGAGCTTAGAGTCTCCTGGAAAACCTAAGATGGGAGCATAAATAGCTGTGAGATAAAGTGAAAAGGAGGTAAGAGCATTTGGGAGCGTGCAGGCAGCGTGCTTGGGTGGTGGTGGTGGGGGGTGCAGGTGATGATGACTTTCCTTGGAGAAAGGCAACGTATATTATAACCCACCCCCCTGATTTTGTCCTTTATAATTTAGCACACCATCTACTGTGAGCTGTTTGGTATAGCGTCTTGAAGTCAGACCTTGGTTTGAATCTTGGCTCCGCCTTTTACTAGTAGGACTCCCCTGGTACATTTTTTGAGTTTCTTTTTCTGCAAAATAGTGATGATATTGGGGTATAATAAGGCAACGTATCAGTTAAGATCTGTAGATACTTTTGTGCGCAAGTAGCAGAAAACCCAACCCAAACTGACCAAGTGGGGAACTCCTTAGCTTGTAACAGAGGCACTTTAGAGTAGACTAGCTTCCAAGTGGAGCCATCTCGTCAAGGGGCATCTCTCTTCTGGTTTCTAGCCTGCTGTTCACAGTGTCAACTCTCCTCGGACCTGTTCCACTTCCGCTGTAGCATGGATGTCAATGTCCACATGACTTTATCCATATTCACTTCAGTTGAGCTAACTTAGGCCAGCGCCTGCTCCTTAACCAGGGGCAATCATCATAGGTGCCTGTGTGAATTGCTGGAAAGTTGTGAGACCTTATGTAAGTTTCTTAATCTTTCTGTGCCTGAGTTCCCGCCTCTGTTGAATGAACTAGATAGTACTTACCTCATAGGGGTGGTGTTAGAATTTAATGAATGATGGTTACCTTAGATCAGTGTTTTGCTTTGTTTTCCTAGACCATCTGCAGCAACCTATTGGTAAGTCATGAAATAAATTTAGTGGATTGTGGCTATCTTGAAGCCACAGAGAAAAGAAACAAAATAGGACAGTAGTGAATAGAGAATCTCAGAGCGTGTAGCATATGATAAACATGAACAGTGTTTCATGAAACCTTTTTTAAGGTTTTATATGTATTTGTGCATGTACTTGGTTAAGACAGAAAACTTATTAGTGAACTTGATACATGGAAAAAAAAAAGTTGAGGAACATCAGCTTGACTAATCAGGGCGAATTGCTTTAACCAGGACATCGAGAGAGAGGAGAAACTGATGTTGGGGAGAAAGACAAATCACTAACCCTTCCACAGGGATTACCAAGTGCCAGGCACTGATTTAAGAACTTTGCATATATGAACACATGAGACATTTGCATCAACTGTATAAGTTAGGCTCCTTTATTAAACCCATTTTCCAGATGAACATTGAATGCTGATTCTTAGTGTAGTGTAGTAAAAATGTGGGCTGTAGGTTCAAATCCATGCAACCCAGTTCTAGAGCCCAATTTTTACATTATATTGAGAATCAGCATTCAATGTTCACTCCCTAGATTATCAGTGCTCAGCACAGGGCCAGACACGGAGAATAAGCACTCCAGAAACGTAGTTATCATTAGGAATATTTTTTTGAAAAGACCAATTTGCAGTCAGGAAATGCCCTTCTTTGGTTTCTCTCCAGCCTGAGGATGTGTAGACATATCCACGGGAGGGTAGGAAGCCTTGACCTTGTGTTCAAGTCGCATGCTTAATAAAGAGGACACCATGGTGTCCTCAAAAGACCTTTTAGGACACAGCCAAGTTTTTCAAAGGCTGTTCATATCTATGGGGTGGTCTGGGACAAAGGTAATTTGTTTTAAAATGGGCCACCTCTATCACCCTGAGCTGTGTTAGCGAATGGTTTCAATGGTGCATCCAGAAACACATAGTACTAGCCCCTGGAGCATGATGAGGTAGGGCTGGTAGATGAGCATCAGCTTGATTCTTGTGTTTAGAAGATATTCTGATCTCTTCCTGGGTGTTTTGAAGGGAACCTGGGAGACTAAAGTGAGGGACCTGTGTGTGCCCTGGTGTAGGCAGGAGCAACAAAGAAATATCCTGGAAGATTCTGACCTTATTTTATACAGGGCGTCTAATCTAATACAGCGGAGGAAGAATTTTTGCAAAGAGTCCCAAGAGGACTAATAAAATGGCTTTGAATTTCATTATGTTTGAGAGGGAGGCACTAATTCAATTAGCCACAAAATGAGAATTTTCCTACCCCTTCTGTTTGGAGCAGCTCCGAAGCTAGGCTGCACCCAAGGAAGTGCTCGGACTGCCTTTGGATATAGTCTTGCTTGTGAGGAAAGGCGATTCTTGTCAAATTTTAGGCCACCTTCTGAACCTTTAATCTTCTGCTCTGTGCAGTTTTTGGGAGCCAGGATAGCGTAGTGAAGAAGAACACAGACCTTGCATTCAAATCTCAGCTCTGCCATTTATGGGTGTGAGCCGTGAGCAAGCTACTTAACTTTCCCAAGCCTCAGTCCCCTCGCCTGTGAAGTGGGGTTAGTGAAAGTAGGCATCATTGTCATAGGACATAATATGAGTATTAACTTAGTTAATAGATGTTAAAGCATTCAGAAGAGTGCCTGAAGAGATTTCTGCTCTTCCGGTCTTAGAGTCAGTAGACAAGCAAACAGAAGGGAATCATCACACAAGCAGTCAGTGCCTGACATGGTAAAAGGCCCAAGGAAGGAGCAACTGTCTCTGGAATATGTGGGGAAGGAAGGAGGTGAACTTGGATCTTGAACGATTCACAGGAGGCCGCAGAGACGGGACTCAGGAATAGCATGTCTGAAAATGGGTCTTGTGCTCCCATAGTGTCTCCGGGGATTGGTGGGCATTTACCAGGGGGTGAGGCCAAGCATTTATGGGGTGGGCTGGTGAGGTAGGAGGCTGGAAGGTCCCTGGGGGCAGGCAATGAACAGGACTGTTCATTTTGGCAAGACAAGATCGTTCCATTAAATTAGGAGTTCTGTGAGCTTTACAGAATTCAATAATTCTTGTCTAGTTTTTTTTTCTTGGATAGAGGATTTCAAATACTTTTGGAGAAAGCTCATTCCATAGCTGAATAGTCATGTCTTGGGGTTGACATTGGATCTTTCACTGGTGACTGCTCTGGTGATCCTCCCTCCACTCCCCCCCCACCCCCCACCCTCCCCCCGCCACCAACAGGAATTTGCCATTCTGGTTAAAAGGATTCTGTAAGAATCAGAAAGAAAATGTCTGCAGTTTGTTCTTCCTAAACCTGCTAAATTGTTAAAATCACGGTTACAATTTGATATGTCCATGGAATATGTGGTTTTTGACTTTGGCAGAATGTGCCATTCTGCTCTTGAAATTATTCTCATAAGTTTTTTTTTTTAATTTGTCAGTTTCAGAACCCTATTTACTGCATAATTCCTACTTGTAAATGGGTGATGTTTTAAAAATTCATTTTTAAGTCTGTTGTTTGGACCACAGATTGCATAGTTCCATAGAAATGACCCTGTCATTTGTTAGGTCTTTAGGCAAGTTTATCAGACTTAGTTGACACAAAATGTAGCTGAACAGTAGCTAACATTTATTAAGCCAACAATACAATTACACTAATACAAATTTTTGTTATGAAAAGATAAGAAGACACTAATGGTGAATAGAAATTTTAAATTACTGTTATATTTAAATTTTTTATTTTTAACATTTATTTTTGAGACAGAGAGAGACACACTATGAACAGGGGAGGGTCGGAGAGAGAGGGAGACACAGAATCCGAAACAGGCTACAGGCTCTGAGCTGTCAGCACAGAGCCCTACTCGGGGCTCGAACTCATGGACCGCGAGATCATGAGCTGAGCCGAAGTCGGACGCCCAACCGACTGAGCCACCCAGCTGCCCCAAATTACTGTTATATTTAAATATAGATCAGCTTTCCTAGATTGCTACTCTTTCATATCCTTGATAGTTTATAGGGTGCTTTTGGATACATTATCCAATTAGAGCCTCAAAACCAGCCCGTGTGGGGAGTGCAGAGAAGGAAACTGCAGTTCAGAGAGGCACACTGGCTTGTCCAAGAAAATACAACTTTCGTCAACACTCTTCAAAAAAAAAAAAAAGGTACATTACAAATGGATGATGAAGTAAGGTTAGCTTCACAATGTCAATTGTATAGAAATCTTGCTACATTTTGATTCGAAATTTTAGAGGAGATGTTGGCTATAAGATGACAAGATCCTGCAACTGTTTACCTAATCTATTAAGTATTTATTGAACTCCTACTAATCAGTCCTGTTTTTAGGGGGGGTGGGCAGGGGGAGGGTAGAGAATCATAAATATTCAAGGCTTGGCTTCTGGTCTTTTTTAGTTATTGTGGTACAAATTGTAGGGTAGAAGGTCCCTTACCCAATGCAGGTGGGGCTGGGGGTCTGTTGGTTAATCTAAAATTGTGGTTTAAGGTAATAACGGGAACAACAACAAAAAACCACACGTTTTCAATAGCAAATATCACCATGTCTTTCTAAATACACCTATTTACCCCAAATAAGTCAACACCTTGTAGAAAAAGCAAATTGTTTCTATAGTAGAATGAATATGTCTTGCTATATTCTAGGGCATAGGAGAAAAAAATGAGAAAATGGCAGACTGAGGTTATGTGACAATGTAACAGTCATCTGCTCATATGGAGCACCTTCCTCAGGCTGTGATGGCAACTTTTCTAGGATTTATTACTCTGTGATTTTTAATTTGCATGAATACTCCTTAAAACCAGAGACCTGCCTTATTTTTTCTGTGGGTGTTCCATGGCAGCTAATTCTGTGCTGAGTACCTAGTGCTGGATAAATGTTTGACGAATAAATGAAAGGATAATTTAACACAATATTAGCGATGTTAGTAGAATAATAACGTGAATCGGAGTCTCAAGCAGTCAGTTATTCTTTCCTGTTTAACTGTCTCCCAGAGACAGCCTTAGGCCTTGGGAGTTGAATCTGCCTCGGCTGAATTTTCAAATGACATGGCCAGCTTTCTTAAAAATGTATTTCCATTCCATTCCATTCCACACTTTGTTATGATTCTTGGCTGTCTTCCTGGACCTTGTGACAAATCCTCACGGAGAAAATGCCTTCTACACTGGGACATGTGCCAAGAAGAGAGGTAAAATTCTACCCACCACCATTTTTTTTTTTTTTTTTTAACTTTGAGGATTCAAAAAGGGGCGGTAGGACATTTTCGTCTTACCTCCAGATTTTTCCTGGAGTTTATTTTTGCCTTCTGTGATGCATTTAAGCTCTATTGTTCCCAGTGTATTTATTTGTAAAATGGATTTAATTCTGTTCTTGTAAAGCCTTTAGAAAGGTCCGTCAGGGGCAGGCAGGGGTACACAATGCTTAAGAATGATGTTAAGGTTTTAAAAGAGATTTATTTGACCCTGAGGCCAAATGGCACAGCCTGCAAATGTGATAAATCTAGCAAATAAATAAACAAATAAATAAATAAACATAAATGCCTTTGAGGAGGCAACAGGCCAATAGGCAGCTTCGCAGTTGGCATTTGCTTTTACAAGAGCACTTGTTAATCCCACATGCTCAGGACAGTTATAAAGGTTTCATTTCCTCCCCAGACCTTACTTCCCCCGCGGGTGTATGGAGTGGAACACTTTATTTGAGACCAGAGTCGTGAATGTACTCCCTGCAAGGTGATGACTTCATGTATATTGATATTGCCAGTAGGGGTTTATTTTCTTTCTTGCGAGGCTGTGATCGTTTGAAGTAAGGAACGACGACCAACACAGCTCTTTGCACAGAGCTTTATACATAGAATGTGTTTGAGAAACACTTGTTAAGTGAATGAATGAAGAAGGTCCTATTTACAGCTGTACCTCCAGCACCAAGCACCGTGCCAGCACCTGGGAGGTGCTCAAGAAATACTTGTCAAATGAATGAATTGTGCCAATCATGGTTCAAGCAGGTGTTTCTATCTTCAGTACTCTTGCAGATCAGAAGCAAGGCAATATTGGAGTTTTTCCGTTGCTGGAAAGGCACATTGTCATTATCTGAAAAAGTCAGCCTCAGAGCTTATCTCAGTGACATGTGGTGCTGGATTGTAGAAGAGGGAGGAGAGAAAGACTAGAGAATGAGAGGAGAGAGAATCAGAAGCACAAATGTCAAACATATCTGTCTGTCTACCATTCATCTATGTATCGTCTACTGATGCAGAGATACACACGTATATGAAACTAGCTGTTGAAATTTATTAATCAACGTGGAAAACTAACATCCACATTTATTTCCATCTCCATCTATTTATATATAAATGTAGTTTGTGCCTTTCTCCTGAGTGAGAGACCTGAGTTCCACTGCTGTGGGACATTTCTGCCTGTATGCCCACTGACAGCCTAAACTCTCTCGTGTCCTTGAGGACCGAGAGGTTGAGCCATCACAGAAGTCAGCTGTACCCATCTCAGGATCCACTTTAGATAAGGTCTCTATCTCAACGATCCCCTCCCACTGTTTTACATGGAAATTTTCTAGGGGGTCCATCACTGACGTGCTGCAGATATCTGTGTAAAGTCTACTCCTACCACCCTTTCTGCTGCTCAAAAACCTTCAGTGGCTCCTCATTATTTATAGGTTGAAATTCAAATGCCTTAGTCTTGTTTTTAAAGAACTTTATAACCTTTCCTTGGAACTCTCTCCTAAGACTCTTAAGACTCTATTTATAAGACTCTATTTATATTCCGCTTTTCTAGCCGGGCTTGTACTTTTTCTAGAGAAACGGCTGTTCATTTCCATTTCCCTTCAGTGACCCTCAGTGAGCACCCTGCTATATGCCAAGCCCTAGATAACATTTTGTTTGTTTCTTCACCTGTTCGCTGGACACAGGAATGCCAGCTCTCCCTCCTTCCAGCTGAGCCAAATCCTGACATCCTTTAAGGCCTGTCTCAAGTCCTTCTTTCGCCAGGTAGCCTGCTTTGACAATCCCAGCCATAGTCCTCTTTCCCCTATTTGGGCTGGTCACTTACGATTGTGTGTTGATATATCTTATAATGTTTGCCTTGTCCCCCTAATTGCATTGTAATTGTGTTGTCTGCTCCCATGAGGGAAGAGTTCCATCACAGCCTTTCTCTCTCTCTCTCTCTCTCTCTCTCTCTCTCTCTCTCTCTGTGTGTGTGTGTGTGTGTGTGTATAGCTTGCTAAAGGCACTCCTTAACTGGGGGCTAATTGATTGTATAACTACTTTTCAACATTTTGAACCTTTTATTATTTTCTAAATTTGTACCATTTAACAAAAGTGCCTTTGAGGCAAACATAATTTATTATACAAAAATTTCAAATCTCAGTGTTAATACACACATAGATTTGTTTATTTAATTGTTTATTTATACACATCATTTTAAACATGGACATTTAAAACACGAGTTTGTCCTTTCAACTCTCCTTAACCAACATTTTCTTTTCTGGAATGTTGGTAAAAAAGTAAACTTATCACACTCATTTCTACTTTGTGAGCTCGGAAGGATTGGAGAAAGGTCTGCCTCAGGCTCAATCTTTCCCTCATTCCTGGTGGAATAGTTGAAGGGTCATAAGGAAAGATTGTATTGCTGAGAAGTCTGGTAAAATCTCCACCATTGACTAACTATTGACTAGCCATGCTACTTTGGGTGAGACACCCATGGCTTATGCTTCAGTGTCCTCATCTATAGAAAGGGGGAAAAGGGGTGCCTGGGTGGCTCAGTTGGTTAAGCGTCCGGCTCTTAATTATGGCTCAGGTCATGATCTCGTGGTTCACGGGATCGAGCCCTATGTTGGGATCTGCGCTGACAGCACAGAGCCTGCTTGGGATTCTTTCACTCCCTCTCTCTCTGCCCCTCCCCTGTTCTCTCTCTCTCTCTCCCTCCCTCTGTATATATCTATATCTATATCATCTATATCTATATCTATATCTATCTACACCTATCTATCTATCTATATATCTATATCTATATATAAATCTCAAAATAAAAAAATAAACTTAAAAAAAAGGGTGGTGATACCAGCTGAGGTCATGAGGTCATGTAATGCGCAGGAAAATGTTCTGAGAACTATAAAGGTCTATCTAAATGTTAGGTCTTATCATTGTCATCATCATATTACCAGCATCCCAATCACTTTATCACCCCTGCCACCATGTGCCCTCAACTCAGGCATCAAGATGAGAAATGCTTATCGGAGCTGATGACTTCTTATAGGAGGCATCAATCTGCCATTTTCCAAATGTGAGTGATTTGTAGCTCATACCTTCTTTTGTACATTACAACTTCTGAGGACACTGAGTGGCGTAGACCATTTGCCTCTCTTGCAGCACCAGGGTCCCTTCTGGTTTTTGTGACTCCCGCTCTCACTGCTGCAGTGGGTCTTTTGGATTATAAAATGTCTCTGGGGAATAGACTGGGAGTTTTAGTTTAACACTGTGAGCAGGTGGTCTTGCATATCGTTATTTTTTTGAACCTAGAAAAACATCAGCTGTAAAACACACCATTATTTCTAAAATCCCCAAGAAAGGAAAAGCTAACAATTTTCAAGTATGCCACACCATTGATTACAGATACATTCTTATTTCAGAGTTGTTGAAATGTGAAAAATGAGTGTCTGGGAATTAGTCACATACAGTGGGGTGATGGCCGGAAGAGTTTGCTTTGAGTCTTCTAAGCCCCAGCCGTGGTGGGTCCTGGGATCTCCGTGCCCCCTCCCCCTGCCCCAGCCTCCTTTGTACACATATGCTGCTAAGCACTCCTAGGCTGAGTGGCCACTGGCTGACGTCCTGCTTCTTCCAGGCTTTTCGTTCTGTGTCCTATAAGGGCAGTGGGAGGAGGAGTTGGTATGGGCAGAGGGTGACGACAGGAGATGCCACCCCCTTTGTCCCCACTTCGTCTCCTTGTTGCTATGTTAAAATTTTTTTAACATTTATTTATTATTGAGAGACACAGCATGAGCATGGGAGGGGCAGAGAGAAGGGGAGACACAGAATCCGAAACAGGCTCCGGGCTCTGAGCTATCAGCACAGAGTCCTATGTGGAGCCCGAACTCACGGACTGTGAGATCATGACCTGAGCTGAAGTCGGATGCCTAGCCTAACCACCTGAGCCACCCCAGCAGCACCCCCCCCCCCCACCGTTGCTATGTTAAATCAGCCTGGTAAGAAACTGCCCCAGAGGCAGAGCCTTCCAGGTCGGAGGAAGCACATTCCTGGGCTTATATGTTCTCTTATCCAGAGGCACTGGAAGATCAAGTGCCCACTTGAGGCTTTTCCCAGCCCTGAGTAGCTCCTATTTGGTCAGGGTTCATCTTGTGACAGGGACCTGCCAAAGTGACAGTAACCTGATACACTAGGCCTGGGCTAAGAGCAAAGTGGTTTTCTTTTTTTCTCAGAGATAGAAGCGAGGGCTGGAGGTAAGCAGAAGGTTCAAAGCTATTTGCAGCAAAAGGCCCGATCCCTGCCCTTGCATGCGCGGGGTGGGGGCAGGGGCGGTCACCCGTGTTCTCAGGTGTCACTGCCAGCGGCAGATATTTCAGCACCTCTTTTCCTTCAAACGTCTTGGGTTTCAGAGAGGGAGGTAACCGGACCCTTCACATTTGTTACAGTAATGCTGTTTCAGGCCCTGTTCCTTGACCTTACAAGTCACCTGCTCCTCTTGAGATATTGTCACCCTGTGGGGTGAGACGTCTACTATCCAGATTTTGCTGACGATACTGGGAGTAATGTGCAGCTCTAACTCAGGTTTATCATTTAGTGTGGCTCTTTGGGTAGCTTTTGGTAGCAAAGTGTGTTATTCTACAGTGGCTGTGGAAAGGGTTTAACTGCTTTCATTTGCATAATGAGTTAGAAGGTTCTGTGGATGTTGCCTCTGACCCCTGAAAGGTTGTTTAATCTCTCCATAGACTTTCCGTCTGCAGTACAAGTCTGTTCTCTAAGCATTGAAGAGGAGAGGCTTTTCAGTGGCTTCCCAGCCCTACCTCAGGAAGCCCAAACTCCTTAGTATAACATTCGTAGCCGAACCGGTCAGGACTCTTGGCTCAAACTAGCTCAAGGGAGATCAGTTAATGGCTCACGTGACTGAGAAGTCTAAGGATGGATCTAGAGCCTCAGACAGAGGTGGGTGCAGGGGCTCAATCAACATCTTCTGGGCCCTGTCTCTCTCTCTGTCACCTCCTGGCTTCAGGTCCCTCATTGTCAGGGCTTCACCCTACAGGCACAGTCTGTTCAGAAAGTGGGGAAGATGGCCGCCCACATGCAAACTGATAATCTTTCAACATAGGAAGAAAGAAGCACTTCTTTTTTCTGTTATCGTTGTGTGAAGCCAGGAAAGCCCTGACTGACCCTACTAGGATCTTGTGTCCAGCCCTAGACCAGTCATTCATGCCGGCTCTGATTAGGTCCTCCCGAGCCATGTGCCCACCCCACGACTGTGGATGCCTGGACTCAGTGATGACAGACCCACTGGGACCACACGTAGTGAAGGAGGAGCAGCTGTCTAAAGGCAATATGGGTGGCGGGTGTACAAAAACACCTCCTGTCTTCTGTAAAGGTCCTGTATGGTTTGGCCCCTTCTGTCTGTCAAGCTCCTCTCAAGAGTCCCGAATGGCCTCTTACCTACCGATCAGATTAGACTATTTTCTCTGGTGAAGATATGACTTCAGCTTACCACCTTATTTTCTTTACCCCCAGTGTCCCCTGGAATTTCTTCTTCCCCTTCTACACTTGTCAAAATTCTTCTCAGCCTTCAAGGCTTAATTAAAATGTTACTTCCTTCAAAACTTTTCCCTATATTTCTGGTCTTTCCACATGGCAGTCAAAGGATTTGGCTGGCAGCACATTTGTGAAGTTTGTCTGTTCTTCCCTCCATTTGCACCTGCTTACGTGTCTGCCCCAGAAATGCAAAGATCAAACTAGTCATTTAGTATTGGTCCAGTGTCATGTGGGAGATATGCAATAAAAATGTGTTGGATGGATAAAAGTTCTCTCAAGATCTTTTTTGAGAGGATCTCATGTGTTGGATCTACCCAAATACATATGCGCATACATTGTCAGAGGTTGAGTTCACGTATGTCCTATCTGCTTACTGATAAACACAGAGCACTTTCGTATATTCCCAGTAGCACTCTGGGAATGACATTGCTCTTTTAGTTACAAGTATACTGTCTGTCTCATCTGGTAACTTTTCCATCTCGGGATTAGGGAGCAGAACAAACTGGGAGTGGGGTCATGGAAGAAATTCTGTGAGGCCAAAAAAACCCCCCAAACTGGGCGGGTTGTGGGATTGAATCACATCACCTCTGGGAAAAGAACAAAAGCTAGGGGAGGTAGCTGAGCGTAATGGGTAAGAATGCGCCTCCAGGTTTGAGGCCAGTTCCCACTGCTTGTTAGCTGTGTGACCTTGGGCAAGTCAGCAAATATCTCTGAGCCTCAGTTTCTATGTAAAATAGAGACCATAGAGCTTTTATGTGGCAGGATGATTGTGAAAACAAAACAAGATAATGCATGCAGGGTACCTAACATAATACCTGGCTACTAGTAGGTGCTGCCCCTGCCCCATCCTCTCTCTCTCTCTCTCTCTCTCTCTGACACAGACACACACACACACACACACACACACACACACACAGAGGTGGTGGTACAAATAATTGCATGATTTTTCTTCAGTGTGACCAGCCACACTGGGGAGGTCCATACTGGGAATGCATTAAAGAATGCTCTCTCTCTGTTCTGACTGTGGTTATCTGGCTACTATTGTTGCGATCTAATGACCAGAATGATGACCGCAGTGAGAGGTGGGAATATGTGGATGGCCGGGAGCCAGTTGCCTCTGTTGAGAACTGCAGTGCTGGCGTCGACTGCAGTGCTGGCGTCGACAGCAGCAGTGGATGACTGGATGACGGGTTTTTATTTCCACTGTGTCTGAAATGTGCAATTAGCCTGGAGAGCGAGGAGAGCAGAAACCCCCTTTGTCCAGATGACACCTGGTGTGTGGACGAGCCCCCCCGCCCCCGTCTCTGGCTAAAGGATCTGCATGTTCAGGGAAGGAGACTAAGCCATTTTCTGGATTAACTCTGTGTTTATTTGTAATAAACTATTGTAGGCGCTACAGGAAAGGAACCCCAGAAAGTGGTCCACTGCCAGAATGATGACGACTCCTGGAACTTTCTCTGATTCTTATTCTCCCTCCTACCTTGCTCATCATCTTATGTATTCAAATCCTTCTTGTATTTATATAGAACAGCTACGATGCTTCACCCAGACCATTGCACATCATCACATCAGAGAGGAAGACACATGTGTGATTCATTTTCTTAAGCCTCAAGTCTAAGGATTTACCTAAGGACCCAGGAATGTCATGAGGTAAGTTTTGGAAGTGTCTGAGGTGGTCTGATGATTATCGATTGGCAGGCTCACCTCCTCTTCCACTAATTGGCTATGGGTTTGCATTTACAAACTGTGACCCACCGTGTTGATAATCTGATGGAACATTCTAGAATGTGGAGAAAAGTAAATGGATGGTCATGAGTGTGCTTACGCCCTGTGTAGCAGTCCTGGACACCGAAGGGAGGCCCTCAGGAGCCATAGAGTGTTGGGATGGGGTCAGGACTGGAGGGCTTTAAAGGTTATCTATGCAGACCCAGTCATTTTACTAATAGAGATCCAAAGAAGCTGTACTTTCTGTCCAGGGCTCCCCAAGCATTTATTTAGTTTCTCTCTTCATGTGAGGATTGATCACACTGCATCATGATTACTCACGAGTCTGTCTCCCTGTGCGTTCAGATTCTTCAGCTGTAAGTAACAGAAAACTCAACTCACACTACTTTAAGCAAAAAGGGGACTTGATTGGCTCAGTAACCAAAGAGTTCAGCTGGATCCAGAGGCTTTAACAATGCTCTTGAGATCCAGTCTTTCTCCGTTTTTCAGTTTTGCCTTCCATTGAACTGGCTCTATTACTCAGGCATGCTTTGCCTGGTGAGGCCAAATGGCTGCCAGCAGCCCTACAAATAGATCTTCCCAGCTCCAAATCCAGAAGAAAAAAGAAGACACGTTTGTCTGCTAAATTGGCTCACGTTGGCTGTGAACCACTCCTGAACAAGTCATGTGGCTCTAATGGGCCAGCCGTGGGGCACATGCCCTGAAGCTGGGGATGGGGTCAGTCCTACCTAAACTGCAAGGAGTGAGGGGGAGGGTGGGTGCTCAAACAATATCTAGGGCACCATTGTTATAAAGGAGGAAGAACTGGGGTGCCTGGGTGGCACAGTGGGTTGAACGTCCGAATTCGGCTCAGGTCACGATCGTGCAGTTGACAAGTTCGAGCCCCGCGTCGGGCTCCGTGCTGACAGCTCAGAGCCCGGAGCCTGTTTCAGATCCTGTGTCTCCTCTCTCTCTGCCCCTCCCCTGCTCGTGCTCTGTCTCAAAAATAAATAAAGATTAAAAAAAAAAAAGGAAGGAGGAAGGACAGAAGCTGAGCATACAAAGAAAAATAAATAGCTCCTGCCCTCCCAACTCAAACGTGAGCTCGTTAATAGAAAGACAGTGCCCATGAATTTTGCTTCTGCCCTGCTTCCTAGGGCATTCCTACCCATGACCAGGGAAGCAGAGACTCATACATGGTGACTATTGTGAATTTCTAGCTATGGGAACAGCTGGGCTAATTCTTAGTGTGAGGTTTTCACACCCTTGATATTGGTGACATGGTGGCTTCTGGAAAGGCTTAAAATCATCTATGCTTTTGGCATCGTGTCCCTTCCATTTAAACAATGTATTTAAGAACGTATTTTAACTTTGCTGTTCAAAGTCAGAAACGTCAACGGCCTTGGTTTTGGCCAACGCCATGTTCTTTGGCAAAGTGATTGGCACTTTGGTAGTTCTTCCTAACTTACAGGTATGCCAAACCTGTAGTTATAGTAGGGATTCAACTTGGCTAATTGCATTTGTACTGGACACATCTCACGAATATCTTCATATTCTTTCTGCTTTGCCTCCAGGCTCTCAGCCGCTCTCTCTGCTCAGTCCCTCCTGTGGCTTTCACTCGCTGAGGGCTGACATCATTCTGCAGCCTGACGCCATGCTGTCACACACCCACCTCTCTGGTTCTCTGTGACATCCTGGCTCCGATGGAATGCTGCCCTGCAGGCCATGGGCTGTGTCATAGGGACTAGATGGTTCAATCTGGAAGTGCGGGGTGTTAACTCCCCATGGTGCACTCATTGACCAATGGCAAACAGGAGATAGACAGGAAATTGGTAAAAACATTTCCTCTCCCTCCAGATTCTTTGAGGCCCACCGTGAAGCATCTCTTGGCCTTGCTTTTTATCCTTCCCTGCCTCGCTTCTCTTTCCTTTCACTTCTGTTGCCCCGAGACTATACCTGCCAAAGAAAGCAACAGAACTTAATTCCTGCTTCTGGCTCTGTTTACTAGGAAACCTGGTCTAACACATTATTTCGTTTTTATGTCCCATTTACTCTCAAAGCTGCAGAAGAGGGTTTTAAGTCCAGTCATCTTGATTGGCTTTAATAAAATGGGGGTTCTCTCTCTTTGCCTATTTGTAAGATGAATAAACTGAGGCACGCAGTGGATGTAACTTGGTTAACATTACAGGCTTAATCATTGGGCCACTTAAACACAGAATCTGAGTTTCCCATCTCCCCATTGAAGGTTCTGCACCCAATCACAAGGTAAGCCTCCATCTGCATGTACAAAGTGTTAGGGAATAATTGGGACAAATATCCCAATCATTCAAGCTAGGCAAACCAAACCAAAATAGCTACATAATTGAACTCAGTGTCTCCACTTCACATTGGGACTCTGGAAACAGCCAAAGACATGCTACCCAAATGTTGCCGTTGTGTTGTTATAAGTGCTCCTGATGGTGGTGGGTATGTATTTTTAAACAGCTCATTCCCATTTCTTTTTTACATTTGTTTTTAATGTTTAGTTTTTAGAGAGAGCACGTGCAAGCAGGGGAGGGGCAGAGACAGAGGGAGACACAGAATCCGAAGCAGGCTCCAGACTCTTGAGCTGTCAGCACAGAGCCTGATGCAGGGCTCGAACCCCCAAACCGTGAGATCATGACCTGAGCCGGAGTTGGACGCTTAACCGACTGAGCCACCCAGGCACCCCCATTTCTTAAAATATTTTGCATTTTGGGCCAAATTCCTTTGCTTTTTAACTAATGGAGATGAAAATACAGTTTCAGCAAAGGTAATAGACTCTTCACAGGAGGGGAAATGTCATGATACATAAAACATTTCAGACTTGGCTAGAGACGTAGTATAAACATGAAGGTAAGGTTAATTAGTACGTGTATATTTTGTGCTCTGGTGTCTTACTGATTTCAAAGTGACTCTTTGCCATTGTTACGAGTTTGCTTAAAATGAGCTTTTTAAAAAAGATCTGAAATTATACTCAAATACTTATAGAAAACCAGTAATAAAGAGGAATCAATTACAAGAAAAAAATTCTGGTGATAGGATAAGCTCCAATCCAAACCTAAAAGGAAGATGTGATGGTTCCTGAACTCTCCTCTGTGTGGTGGCTAATATTTAGGGTAGGGAGTGGGTGCTTGAGTTGCCCTGATTTATATAGAAATTTTTAAAATTCATAATTGTGTTATTTTGGGGATCCTACTCTCTTTCAAGTATTTTCATTAAAAAAAATTAAGTTTAATTTATTTTGAGAAAGATACAGAGAGCAAGTGAGGGAGGGGAAGCGAGAAAAGGAGACAGAATCCCAAGCAGGCTCTGTGCTGTCAGCACAGAGCCCAGTGCGGGACTCGACCTGACAAACAGTGAGATCACGAACTGAGCTGAAATCAAGAGTCAGAGGCTTAACTGACAGAGCCACACAGTTGTCTCAAGTATTTTAAAGTAGTTTTTAAAAAATGTTTATTTATTTTTGAGAGAAAGAGAGAGAGAGAGAGTGAGAGGCAGAGCACGAGTGGTGGAGGGGCAGAGAGCGAGGGAGACAGAGAATGTGAAGCAGGCTCCAGGTTCTGAGCTGTCGGCCCACCGCCTGACACGGGGTTCAAACTCACGGACCTTGAGATCGTGACCTGAGCTGAAGTCAGACACTTAACTGACTGAGCCACCCAGGTGCCCCGCCCCCAAGTATTTTTCAAGCACAGTTGAGGATCTGATGCTCAGAATGCAGGTGTTTCATCATGGCACTACCGTCAGCACAGCATACGTTCACCTGCAAAGACAACGCATCAATCCGGCAGGAAAGACACTCATGCACACAGGCAGCCCAAATTGTCAATGACACACCAACAGTAAGAGCACGATAGTGCTTTCTGGCACCCATTTAAAACTGCATGCGTGGTGACTGTTCTAGAACAACAGCCAATTATATGCATACTTCAAGTACTTAAAGTAGAAAAACTCTTGGCTTTAATGAATGTGCATCTAAAAGAACTGAAGAAAAGTTTTACTTTGCTCAATGTTTCCAAACCTATCAGTTTGGAAAACGATGGTTTTAGGTTTTTGATTGGCTCCCAGCTTGGATTTTGATTTTTTCTGTAGCTTGGGTCCTGGAACAAAGAGGGAAAATGATTAAGACTTCATAGAAAATCTTGATCAGGCATTCAGAGAAAGGCCACAGCTATATTCTGTCCTGGAAAGACCAATATGAAATACCATTCACATGATGTAGTTGGGAATTACAAAGAAGGACAGGGCCTAAGCCATGGTGTCCTTGTGGGAGAGACTGTTAGAAAGAAAGGCATGACATCTTTTATTTATTTATTTTTTTGAGAGAGAGAACACTGAGGGACAAAGAGAGAGGAAGAGAGAGAGAATCCCAGCACAGAGCCAGCACAGAGCCTGATGTGGGGCTCAACTGCATGAACTGAGAGATCATGATCAGAGCCGAAATCAAGAGTTGGATTCTTACGTGACTGAGCCACGTAAGGACAGTCCACGTTAGGACTGTGCCCTAAAGGCGTGATATCTTTTAACATCTCACCTGTCAACCTTTGCTGAAATGATAGGTGATGTGTTGATCAGTTCTCATGGAAATCTGAGAATTTATCACGTTCTGATCAAGTGTATGGAACAAATGGAAACCAAGATGAGCCAGATTCTTCTCTCTTGATTCTTTCATCTCCAGAGTCTTAGAAGAAACTTGGAAATTTCAAAAAGCTCTCTGTTTCCCAAGAAAGATAAGGAGGTTCCAGAAAGGAACAGCAATTGGCTATTTGGTGTTGTGAACTTGTCAACACTACTTGACAGAGAAGCAAATGGTGCAGAGCAAGAAAACTGAGCTTTGAACCTTGGAACATTTTCAAACAAAGATCTTCTGCCAAAGAATCTTTAATATCTATTACTGACTCTCAAATTATAATAAAAATACCATGAAATTCAATGAAACACATTCATTTCCAATATACAACAATGCTAGGCTTTTGGTCCCAATTAAGCACATGTTTTTCCAGGGCGTTGCGCTTTGTGAGAATTTGTTTTCTCACAAAAGGTTAAACAGCTCTTTCACATGAACTGCTTCAGTTTCTAAATGCATAAACCGTAATAAATGTTAAACGTTAGAGAAAAAAGATCATGGGACAGAATTTGGCGATTAGCTCTTTCTGGCTGTGGAAGCACCATGATACTCAACTTCATTTTGGAATAAGGTAAACTTTTTCTCATTACTTAGTTTAAGGATTTACTGGACACCAGCATCTTGAGAAAAATCATCTGTGGCTGGTTCATTTCTGTGCTGTTCCAATCCAGCTTTTGGGCTCCATGGCTTGTCCAGCCCTCAGCTGAGCTAATGACAAATGCTCATATCAGGGATGCATCATTATTAACCTTAGGAACAAGCTGAGCCATGTTACTTTCTTACCTCTTCCTTTGTTCCGTTATCTCCTTCCATTCCTTCTCCTTGTATATTTAAGAGCAAAACAAGTGTTTGAAAGTTAAAGGGCACAATATTTTTCAAAGCCAGTCAACTGTATGAAAGAAACAAGGGAAATCTTACATATTTGGATTAAATTTATAGTCCACTGCTATGAAGAAGGCACTCAATGCTCATTACTCCCAACCAGAGTTAATTTTATCTTTAGAATGACTTTACTTTTCTTAGTTAAGTTCCCTTTTAAAAAGCCAGTCTTCTCCTAGATAATGATTATTCTAGTAAATTCATTATAATCCATGAGGTCTGGGAAAGTGAAGCAAAGATTAATGTGCCTGTGTATCTTTAATCCCTGGTCTAAGATCATTGTTGAGGTTCAGGGTCTTGGAAAAATTTAGCCTTATTACTGTTTAAGGATCTGACAGCCAGCTGTCTCTGTACTTTTAACAGATCAATTCATTCATTTTTTCAAATGAGCTTTTCCAAAATGCTTCTGTGCAGTGCCAAGAATATACTTCTCATATTTAAATTTAAGGCTGATATATTGGATTTCTTTTCTTAGTCAATTATTTTTGTTTTTTCCGATTCATTCTGTATCTCAATTCCTTCCAACTTATTGCTGTTTTATCATGAGGGCTGTGAATGTGGCTAATAGAAAATAGTGGATAATTTTAAAAGTAATGAAATTTACCTTTGAATATGGGTATATATGATGTTTTAGAAATTCGTAACATTCCAAGGAACATGTTAGAGCCATCCTCACAGGATTTGTTCCAGTGGGGATTACAGGTGGTCATTCAGATCCTCAGTTCCTGTCCCACTGTGGAGAGAGACAGAAAGACAGAACTCTTAGCACAAGGCAACCTGCTAAGTAAACATTTATGTTTCTGGCTCAGCATTTTCCTGAGTTGGTGAGTAGGGAAGAAGTTAGGTATTATTATGTTGAGTGCCTCTTACCGAGTCTCTTGGTTTGCATGGGAGAGAAAATGAAAGACAGAAGAGTGGTGTTTAGGATAGATTTTATTGCTCTTTTATAAGAATCTGACAAGAGTAGACTGGTTCGCAGTGGGGGTATCCTCACACATAAGTAAGAGTGAATTGTCTAAACTTATATAGAGTCTAAATGGTAGCAACCACTTATTCCATTGAATTTGAACTGTAGCAGGTTTGGTTTAAGGTTATTCCCAATGTAACCGGTCAGTGGAAGTTACTATAAGAATATACAATCCACAAAGATAGTACCCAATGGATATTATACACCAGGAAGGAAGCCTTACTGTCATCGAGGACCCAACAGACCATTTAAGTCCTGCTAGCACACTGCAAAGAAAAAACGGGAGAGACACAGTCCCTGATATAATAGATGGTGGAATGTGGGGCCAGAGAGGGCTATGTCAACCTCTTGGTTGGGTGCAGTCAGGAATTCCTTGAGAAAGTAGTAAACAAAGATGGTTGTCTTTCCAACACAGATGATTTGATATTCAGATCTCATACTATTGGGCCTTCCACTGAGAAGCATTTGGAACCCGTTGTCTGTGGTAAGGCCAGAAGTGTGAGCATCTCACAACACTGGATCTGAAATCCTTGTGAAAAATCATGAGGAGGAGGGATGGGGTTATGGGGCTTTGGAGGGTGATGTGGAGCCCCTGGATGGGAACCCAGGTCGCCATTCAGCACCCAGGAGCTCCAAGCATCTGCTCACTCGGGGCTACTCCAAGTGACATTTTTGAAGTAATCCATCCTGAGCGAAATGCTCCCTGTATCTTTTTAGATAGTAACTGAAGTCTATTTTCGGTGGCACTCCCCCCCCCCCCCCAGGAATTTAGATCTCTTTGTGTGTATCCCTGCCTATCCGCCCAATCCCTTAGGTTGGTTTCCTCTCAGCTTCTGCGATGAAAATGTGCAGAGATCGCAACCAAAGACCTGCAAAGCAGTTTGGAAATGTTTATTCGTTAGTGAACCCTTAGTGTCTCCCATGACTGCTGCAACTTCTGTTGGTACAGATGGCAAAGGGCTGGCTCCTGAGTGTGTCTTCCTGAGGCCATAGAGCAGGAAGATGACAATCAAGTCACCTCTTATCATGCTGCCCACTTGCTCCTCTGCATAGAGCCCCAGTGCCAAAAATCTAGTTCATTCCAAATATCCCCAGGCACAGTCTTCATGTAGGTGGTACATATTCCAAGACCCAGCATCTGGATGCCTGAGACCAGGGTATTGCTGCGTGGATGGACTTCAGCCACTCCAGATGGGGTTTATGTTCAGGAAGTATGGGACCCCCGCAGAGCCTTCAGAATGAAGGAGGAAATAAGAGACAGAAAAGAGATAGATATCATGGCCCTGGCAGCACAGAGAGGGCTTTATGTACATGTTCTTACAGGATTTGGCTAAACATCGTGTACGGTTTATGTGAAAGTGGGAAGCCCTGTAATCCCTGTCCCTGAAGCACCATAGAAGTATTGCAACAGAAAGGCCAGCCAGCCTTGGGGCTTGGCAGTGGCTCTCTCCAGCACTCAGTTTGGTCCAAAGTGCTGCCATTACCATTTGGATGTAGCTCCCTGTAATGTGCAAAGGCTACCAGGAAAATGCTTGCAGTCACAAATGCTGCCATCACAGGACACGGAAAGACAACCACGTATCTTTGTAGGAGGCCATCATGGCTCGCATTTACCTCCCTTGTTTGAGGCAGAATCCAGAGAGGGTAGAGAGAGGAGAGGAGGGGGTAAGAGGCAATAAGGCAATTTTTGCCAGTGAAGCCAGGAAGCTCAGGTAAACGCACCCCTTCTTTGTCGTTTTGGGTCTTCAGGGTGATCGGCTGAGGCCGAGGAGTCTTTGGGGGCGAACCCAAGTTAGCTTGTGTGTGTGTCTGGCCTTGAGGAAAGGAGAGAGCAAGGCAGAAAAACAAAAATGGGAAGTGGTTGCTTGGAGCTGAGTTTGGCTTAGGGTTTTGAACTCCGTTTGAGCCTTTGGGCTCCAAGCAAAACTCAAGGGGGAACGAAAGCCACAGGAACCCAAACAAGGCTAAGGCTTGGCAGGAAGCCCTTTGTGGGGCCGAGGGCTTTTCACACAGCTCTGCCTATGCCGGCCTTTCGGTGGTGGGTCCACCTTCCACCACAAATAGCGTTTCTTTGGGCTCGTGTGAACCAGTCATTGAATGTATTCAGTCAGGACTTCAGTTTTCCCAGAAGTAGAACCCCTCTTTGACACCTAAGACCGTGTCCTTGGCTGGCAAGTTATTTACCCCGTAGCCCAGCCAGGCAAGGAAATGATGTTTTTGTGAAGCAATTCACCCTGGGGTTGAAGAGATGCGGGGGGTTGTAAAAGGAAAATATGAGCAGAGATTTGGAGCTGAGACTTAGACTCTGATGGGTGAGCCCCCTGCCCACCTCCCCCCCCCCTTCTCTATAATAGTCCTAGAAAAACAGAGGTGATGTCGTCATAGCAGCTGCTGATGGCCTGACAGACAGTTTCCGCAGCGCTACATGAGGCCCTTTGGTGTCCCTGTCAGGAGATTGGCGGCTGAATGACACCAATGAGGCCAGGCCTGTATTCCCTCTGGGAATGCCGCCCTAATTGATAGACAGAAGGCAAAGAGAAGGATTGTTTTTGAACCTGAAAAGAATCCCCTTTTTTTCTCCCTAAAGCTCATGCCCCCACTCTCCACAGCTCTATTTTCCCCTCCCCCCGACACTTTTTTTTAAAGGTGTTTTGTTCCCGAGCAGTTACAGGGCTTAATGGAACCGAATGACTTTTACCCTTCACAATCTGTCAGTCAAAAGCCCGACTCCAGGACTGTTAAATAAAGTCCTTTCAGAGGCAGACAGGAGAGGAATGTGTCAGTCAGGCAACAGACCCTGTTGTGTTTTAATCTGTCAGAGGGGTGATGGGGGAGGGCAGCGGGCCCCAGGCAGGGCACATTCCCAGCAGCCGTTAAGAGGCCTTGACAAATCCAGGTGTGGAGCCAAAATGTCACCCAATCACCCACATTCTTGAGGTGTGGGCTCAGAGCCCCCAGGCACTCGGGTGTGCAATCAACTATGAGATGTTTGGGCAAACTTTCAGCACAGGCTTCAGACTAAGCATTTTTAACATAAAACCAACCACTAAGTGCTGGGTATCGGTACAAGGCATGGCTTTCAAATTAATATCCCGCTTAGCCGCGAGCCCTGCAGACAGTAATCCTCCAACTGAAGGGCCTTCACGTAGACTCCAATTCCAAACCAATTTTGCAGAGCCACTTTCGTTTTTTTCTAATACTTTCCCTTCACATTATATGACAATCCATTAATCTTGCCCATTAACTTAAAATTGCTGGGCAATTTTTTTTTTCTTTGAGAGCTCTGAACAGTTGCTTTTGTTCAGTATGGATTCAGAGCTTTCCATAATAAAAAATGTCTACCGTTAGACATACTAATGATCTATTCCTTATGTTTCAGTGACATTTCCTTTAAGGGATTAAAAAAAAAAAGTTGGAAGAGGATGAGGGTAGAATGGAAATGGGGCAGAAGCGGTGGGGAAGTTAATATTTAAACAAACAGGGCTTGTTCTTATCAGAATGCTACAAAGTACCAGTGCAGATATTTCTGCAAAGGCCAAAGGCCCGAGTGTTAGGGCAGGAAAGCCACCCACCGACCCAGACAAGTGGCTTGCTCATGGCGGAGGGGTCGGCGGGACAGGAGATCCGCAGTGTCTCAACTCTGAGGGTTGTTTTGGCTCAGGGGTACATGTGGGCATATTATTTATTACTTGCTTGCTTTTTTCCCTCTCTTTGGGAGACTTTGCACAAAACAAAGGAATTTCTCCCCATTCCCCGGTTGTCTTTCCTTCCGTATGCCATCTTCCACCTCCCAATGCACAACTCCCAAGATACACAGAATGAGCAGAAAATGATGTCTCTCCTCTTTTTCCCCTTTTCACCCCATGCCCAGAGCCAGGTATCGGGGTGTCCACCTCCTAGCCATCCCTGGGGCCATTGTTGATACTTGTGTGTGTTCATAGTGTGATGAGAAATCCCCCCACCCTCTTCTCTCTTTCCATCCCTCTCTAGCCAAAACAGAGAGGCTGTGTTTTCTTCTATCCGTGCATTCGGGCCTCTAGGGGTAAGCCGATTTTCGACGAATTAAAGTAAGATGTGAAAGGCCTCTGGCCTGGGCTGATAAAACTGTCACGTTGAAGTAGTTCTAAACATGGTTAAAACAAATGTGGCACACTTCATGTTACTGGAGCTAAACATTTGCCAAAGAAATGGATGTTCAGCATTTTGCTACAATATATAAGCCTGGAGACTCAAAACAGGCGAACCCGGTTTTGCAAAGCAAACCAGCTTATTTCTGCATTAGGGTGGAGAACCGCACTTCTCCCGAGTCCACTGATAAAGTTCTGGAAGCTAATCTCAGAATCTATTGCTCCTCTGCAGTTTACATGGTGCTGAGTTAGATTGGAGGCCCAGAGGAAACTTCACGGGAGCAATCTTCCTCTAGAATATTAATGAAGTCTTCAACTTCAGCCCTAGAAATATGTGCACTGAGGCTTCTCGAGTTCATCCTTCACCGATTATTAATGATCTGCCACCCTTAGAAAAAAAGCCATTTCTCGGCTCCCTTTCTGCCTGCCTTCCTTTCCCTCCACCTAAAACAAACATTGCATCTGGGGCACTGCTGGAAACACAGGGGCCTTCTTCACAAGGGAAACAGTTTTCCTTTATGCCTGAAATGCCAACGGATACCGTGGCTTCTGTTTTTAACATTAATGGCTACACAAAAACTTGCAAGCAAACCCCTACAGCTGATAGAAATGCTTCTTGAAATGGCAGTGTGTGCTCTAGTGGGAAAGAGAAACCTCTAGATAAAGCCCTCGTCCCTCCAAATTCTCTGTAGGTGGCAGTCAGAAAGCTGCTCTGGCTAAAACGCAAATAAACACACAGACGAACAAATAAACAAAAATAAACCCCAATCCTACTTGTTTATCTGGCAGTCCCCAAGTTCAGTGAAAGCCCAGTGAGGAGCAGTTTCTCATCCTTCCTGGGCCATGTCTACAGCTGTGGATGGAGACAGGCAGAGCCTGTTGGTAAGTCACGCCCTGGGGCAGTGTGGTGACACTCTCAGCGTTGGACTGGTGGTGCCCACATATGACCCAAATCTCCTGTCCCCTCACTTGCAAAAGGAGCCCATCCTTTGGTTTGTTGGTGGCTGGACAGAGCAGTCACATATTGGCCATAACATTTCTCAGCCTTCACACTTAAACGATTCTTATGAAACCTACATCCGGCTAAGTTTTCATTCGTGATGACACAGTTTCCTTCCTAGAGTTGTACATGGAAGCAACTGGAAGCCGCATTTGAAGGTGGTTGAAAAGTCCCACTATTTTAATATTCAGCAACTTCAGTTAGAGCAATAACGTGCTCTTGGAGTTTCATCTGAAGATGTCAAAACCAGATTACCAAACAGCCTGAGGAGCTGTCTCCATGGGCAGAGCCTGGGGAAGTGAGACACAAGTTTGCAAATCAGTACGTCAGTGACTCAGGATTGGCAACAGACTCAGAAACTTGGCCACCGCTTGTCCAGTTCATTTGTTATCAGTTCTTACATGATTGATTTCTTTCTTTCTTTCTTTCTTTCTTTCTTTCTTTTTTCTTTCTTTCTTTCTTTTTTCTTTCTTTCTTTCTTTTTTCTTTCTTTCTTTTTTTTAAGTTTTATTTATTTTGAGAGAGAGAGGGGAGGGGCAGAGAGAGGGAGAGAAAGAGAGAGAGAGAGAGAGAGAGAGAGAGGCTTCATTCACACTGTCAGTGCAGAGCCCAATGTGGGGCTCGAACTCATGAACCATGAGATGGTGATCTGAGCTGAAATCAGGAGTCAGACGTTTAACTGACTGAGCCGCCCAGGCGCCCCAGTTCTTATGTGACTTCTAGTCAAATCAGATCATCTTTATCATCAATTATTTGAAAATAATAATTTTAGTAATGTTTATTAATTGTAATATGTTGATTAGACATTATATTATGGTGTAACAGTAATAATATATGCTGGACGCACTCCACCTACATTCTCTATGCTTATCCTACTTACACCACAAAGACACCTGTTTGTGGGCGGTGTTTACAGCAATTAAGGGAATGACCTCTGGTGACAAACCGTGTGCTTTCAAACACGGGTACTGCCAGTTACCGCGTGTGATCCTCATCTATAAAACAGGGGTGATAATGGCACGCACTTCACAGGGCTTTTGTGTAACTAAATGAGTTCACATGTGGAAAGCCTCTAGAACTGTGCCTGGCACGTCCTAAGTGCTGTGTAAGTGCTGTTACTTGTTATTGTTTGGTTCCACTGTGTGCAGCCGGCATTAATCACTCAAGACGTGGTTTCCACCAATGGGAACAGCGTTTTTTTTCCTCCCCATGACTTATTCATTCCCAAACTGGAAGCCTGGGTGCCTTGCTCTCCGAGGGCTAGCATTCTTTATCAACAACAACAGGCACTGGCCTGACCGTTGACCACTATCCATCCTCCAACTGTTCTGTTGGTGTATAAAACAGCTCCAAAATGGCGGCAGTGAATTTCTTGTGAGAAAGTGGTTTTTTAAAAAATTTTTTTTAATTTTTTTAATTATTTTTGAGAGAGAGAGACAGAGAGAGAGAGAGATAGAGAGAGAGAGAGACAGAGAATGCAAGTGAGGGAGGGGCAGAGAGAGAGGAAGACACAGAATCTGGAAGCAGGCTCCAGACTCTGAGCTGTCAGCACAGAGCCTGATGCAGGGCTCGAACTCGATAACTCCAAGATCGTGACCTGAGCTGAAGTTGGACGCTTAACGCACTGAGCCAGCCAGGCGCCCCAGGAAGTGGTTTTGAAAAAGCTTCTGGGGAAAACTCCTTTGTGAGCAGACAACCCTGAAGGGACAGCCATTCCCCCAGAGTCATGCTCAATGAATCCCCTGTGCCGCGTTCCCTAGAAGCGGCTGAAAACTTCTGAGGAGCCACAGGATGGCACCTTGTTCTCTGGATCCCTGTGTGTTCTTCTCACTGTGCAGTCTCAGAAGTGCTGGGCCCGGCCCTTGAGGCCATATTCTTTCAAGATGTTTGACCCTGGCCATTAAACCTGTCTTGGTTCTCCCCCAGGCTGCCCTTGATCTATACTGTTTAGTGCCACGGCAGGATATTAAAGTGGCACCCTCTGTTAAGAAAATAGTCTTGAAACTAGAGAAGATCTCTTAACAGGGCACACAGCAGAGCGTGGTTGCTTAGTAAGGGTATTCTTGAAAGCCAAAACCCCTTCCTTGGCCCGCCCTGGGGTGTTCTCAGACCATCTTGCATAGTGGATGAAGTCACACCCTTTGGGCTGCAAAGCACACGCGACTTCTGCCAGGACACTGTGCCTGCTGCCTCCTAACTGCGACCAGATCTGCCACTCGCCTTTCAGAAAGACAGCTAAACTTGCCAGGCGTGGCCCGCTGGCCTGTTTAATTGAAAGACCAGACCACGCTGAATTTAATCCAGCTCAATTCAACAAATATTCATTGAACACCTCTATAGGCCTTTAATCACTTATTTTCTTTCCTATCAATAAATCGCTGGGTACATATTGCCATGAAACAAGAACATCTACAGAACCAGACTATTTTAACGTCATTTTCTGATAACCTTGGTCCTCCCCAAACGAATTCGGAAGTGCCTGTGTTTTTTGGCTCATTCTAGAAATGGAATGTGGCTTGCCCTCTAGCTCTCACCTCTTGCAGGTTTGCCTAGGTGTGGTAGGTTTGGACTGGTGTCCATACACAGCTTTGTTTGGTTTGGGGTAAAGTAAGGGGCGCTTGAGTTTGAACCTTGACCAGGTCTGACCTGGTCACAGGATAGTCTGTACCCCTTCCTCCCAACAGGAAGCAAGCTATGGATCCATCCTGTTCTTAGGGGGGCAGGAGGAGTGGGGGAGGGTGGCACTGTCCAAATTAGAGTAAGTGGTGAGCTGGTCTTTCAGCCTCATGAACACCAACTTTGTAATAAGGACCTAGTTCGTTAATCAGCAAATGAAGTGTTTTGGAGCTCACGGGCAGGATGGTGGGGGCACTTGAGGACGAATGAGCGAGACAATACTGGACATCGTAGTTTTGTCTGCCTCTCTTCTCCTTCCGCTGGGAAATTTCTTCGTCTCTATCCTAGGTGTTTCCACTGGATTGTTTGTTAATAATAGAGCCTCATCCCTGGCTGTCTTAGGCAGTTAGTGGTGCTGTAACACAGTGTCATAGACTGAATGGCTTTAAGGCAACAAAAATTTATTTCTCACAGTTCTGGAGGCGGGAAGTCTGGAATCAGGTGCCAGCGCAGTTGGGTTCTGGTGAGAACCCTCTCCAGGTTGTAGACTGCCGACTTGTATCCTCACATGGCAGAGAACAGAGACGAGCAAGCTCTTTTGTGATCTTTATAAGGGCACTGACCTCATTCAGGAGGGCTCTGTCTTCACAAACTCCTCTCATCCTAATTACCTTCCAAAGGCTTCCCTCCCCAACACCGCCACACTGGGAGGTGGGTATCAAGATACGAGTTTTGGGGGTACGCAGATATTCAGTCCATGATGCTGACCCTGGGAGTAGACCCATGACCTAGGCTTCGGCCAAATCCAATCTTTCTCTCACAGGGATTGGGCCCAGCCTTGGGCATACGGCCTAAGTAAGGTCAATCATATCCTTCCATGGGAGCTGGTATATGGGCACTGGGACAGATTTAGGGCCTCTTGCTTTTGTGTGTAGAGAAAGCCTGTGATAAGAGAATGAGGCCAGTATACAATATACAAACGAAGAGAGGTAAGCAGAACAAAGAGATGGAAAGAGAGAGAGAAAGAAAAAAAGGACATTGTTATTATTTGAGTTCCCGTGCCTAAAAAACCCCCAACCTTTAACTTCCTAGTTTATGAGCCACTAAATCTACTTTTCCGTGTAAGGTTGTTTACATTGGGTTTCTTTCACTTTTGATGGAAAGGTGCCTGACTAACATATAGGGTTTAGGGACCAATAGTACATACAAGGTTTAGCTATTCCTCAACTAATGACTTGGCTTTGGCAATCTCTTAACTGATCTACATACCTCTTTCCTCACTTGTAAGTGGAGTTAAGTGTGGCTACAGTGGAGGGCACACAGTGCCTCTTAGGAAATGTATGTGGAATAGTAGGAATAATGTATGTGGAAAGTAGCTAATAATATAGGGATAGTATTGGGTTTAATCCTATGAAACTTCCAATATATGATCATGTTTTGTCCTATAAAAGAAGCAGCTTCGTGTGGTTAAACTGCTAGCAGATTTCGTTTACTGAGCAAGTAGAACCCCATTGTCAGTTAACATTGATTGTGAGGACCTACTATGCACAGGCTTTGTGCTAGAGGCTGTGGGGGAATTAAAGGTGGAGAATACAAGGTCCCTGTTCTCAGGGAGACCACAGCCAGTGAGGGACACACAACTTACTAAGAAACCATTGCTAAAGTGTTGGCCTCACCCTAGAAACTATTGAAAAAGTCTAGTGTTGGCTTTTTTTTTTTTTTAAGATTTCATCTTTATCAGTGAAATGTGTCTCGTACAATCTGAGAAGGATGTAGATAGTGTCAAACTGAAAGAAGAACTCTGACATCACACTTCCTAGAACCCCTCCTTTTGCAACTTCTCTCTTTGAATCCCTTTGGAACTGTCACTCGTCAGCCCAAAAGAGTCAAGGATCAAGGAAAATGCTGAACACAAGATGCCTTTTCAGTCATCTCTGTGCCAATTCACCCTGTCTGCATGAGAATTTTCGCCTTTTGTCCCTTTTGTCTGGGAAAGAACCAACTTAAACTCTTATCTGTGCTGGCTCAAATCCCCAATTTACATCAAGCAGAGGCTGAAGAATAATAATGGGACACAGCCAACGAATAATGCAAATTTTGCTATGACTTTAACCCACACGTGACTGGGTTGTCCCACGATGTGGCATTTGAGATGCGTTTTTATGCCCATATTTCTTGCTGTAGATTTCTCGACATGGTGCAGCAGTCTGGTGTGACGGCTGATTCTAAATACCTCAGTTTCAGGATGTTTGTCCATCAATTCTCCTGCACATAATGTGTACTTAAGACAGAGCCAGAGCCTTGCAATTTGCCCAAATCAGGCTGGCTGCTGATCTCATGTAGGAAAAGAATCACCCACGGAGAGCACAGTTCTCACCCTTCTCTGAGCTGCCATTTGGTTAGCTTTCCTTTGCTGACTCACTGGGGCCTGAGGACTTCTTCCTAGGAAGGGAGTCCTTCTCAGCTTTGAGTAAACAGCATTCTCTTCTTTTTTTCTTTATTTTAGGTCCTGTTTCCTCTTTTTACTTAAAAATGTCACCTTCGTGTGAAATAACCTGCTATTTTGCCAAACCGGTCTGTCAGTATAAGGAAGCCTGGGAATGCCTTAGGGGACCTATAGAGTAAGTGCTCTAATATATGTACGATGGGCTGAAAGTAAAAATGCGTGTGGGAAAGGCCATAGTCACTAGCATGCAACCCTGATGTTTGGGTTTATCTTTTGTAAATAAGAGAGATGTTCTTCTTCTACGTGTACATAAACACAACAGTTTAGTGTAACCCAAACTGTGCTGTGCGGCCTCAGAGCTCCTGTGGCTTTGCCAAAGCCTCATGCTCGTGTACACACATTTCACACGGGGCCCTTCCCGTTGCTAAAGGAGCTCAAGTCATTTTTTTGTGAATGTCCTGTGATTGGCAGGAAGGCTGGCTGTTGTAAGTATCATATTGTTCCGTGGTAGAGAATATATTTTATTGCTAGTTCAATAGCATTTCACAGTTATTAAGCCAGAGTCATTGTCTCTGCAAGCTCCCGAAGGCTCAGAAACTTTGGGGCACAGGCAAAAAAAACCCCACACATGCTCAAAACCTGTCAGTTATCCCCATTGTCCCACTGTGGCTGTCATACTCTGCCTGTGGTGTTTAAAATGTTTTGGGGGAAATGTTGAGAAAGTGGATTTCTAAGCATATCATGTATAGCCATTTTTTTTCATAAATAAGAATTTATCAGAAATCACATTTGTTTTGCAACGCTTGAAAATAAAAACACTTGAAAAATGGCACACCTATATTATTACAACTGCAGATTTAAGCAGGTAGATTTAAAAAAAAAATGCTTGCAGCATTAGCAGATAAGGCCAATTTTCTCAAAAACTCCAAGATCAATGCCTGCCTGAAACCATGGCTATGCCCAAGTAAAAGGATCCAAGCAGGAGATGGATGGATGCGATTGGGCGGGGAACACATATATTTCTCTGTAAGTAAGAGCTCCCCCAGTTTATCTAGCAGATAATGAAAATATCCCGGGTGGATGACCTTGTACAATTGGCAGGTGTTAGGTGACAACTGAGAGCTTTGCCAGGAGAAAAAGGCAGCCCCCTTGGACAAATCTACGAGCTCCTGTGAGGAGACAGTGTGGGATCTTGGCTGTTTCTGTAGGGCAAATGTGACATCCCAACAGGAGCACATTGTCTTATGTGGGTCACCCCCGGTAAGAAGCACTTAGGATCTTCCACAAACACCCAACTTCCTGGAAATTTGATTAACATTTTGTTATTTTTCCTGACAGCGCTGAGCCGGTTCCTGCAAATTTTGCCCTCTTCAGCTCTTTGTGTACTTTCTGTATTGTTTTCTTTTTCTTCTTTAGACCAGAGTTTGTGAGGCCCCGAGGACCACACCGACACTGCAGTCGGTGGATGTTCAGTTAATCTTCTGCCGAAAGGAAAATGTATTCTTATTTCTCTTCAAGTGCCCGTGGCAACAACAGGGTGTGGGCAGAAACTTGTGTTTATCTAAAGGAGAACAGAATAGCTATGACCTCTCTTAGCACTTCTGGCCAGCTCTTCTCTAATGATGCCACTCTATGGCTGGTTTCTAATATTTTTCTAGAAGTAATTGCAACTTTAAAGGAACATACTCTGTTCCCTGTTTAGAGGAACATGCCTGGGAGGAGATATACCCAAATGGTAGATGGTTATCTTTAGGGGGTTAAGGTCATTTTTTTTCTTTTTTTTAAATGTGTTTCTGTATATTCTGAATTAGTACTTACACTAAAAAAAGGCGGCGGGGGGTGGTGGTGGGTATTTTGCCAACAACCCTTTCCACAAGCTTCTCAGTGTTTTGGTGATTTTTAATGGGGTTACTTGTAAAAAGATTGTGTCTCCAAAGAGGATCTGAGTATAAGGGCTTAGTCTGCTACCTACATTAGGGCATCACTTTGAATAAGTCAGGGTTCCTCACATAAGATAAGACCAAAACCTACACTGGTAGAAATTATGGCAAGAATCTAATGGCATGACGTATGGAGAAGACTATGATACATGTAAAGTGCTCCTCGGTGGGAGGAGCAACAATAGCAATCATTTGTTTGCAAGGAATCAATGGGGCAAATGTAGACCAAAGAATCTGCAACAAGGGAATGTGCACCCTGGTGACCTGAAACACACAATATTATACTTCGGTTAGCATGGATGGAAGAACCCTTTCCAGGAGCCTTCCAACTTGTGCAAGCAGTTTAATATTCTTAGTACCAGCTTCCAGCACTGTTTTGTGAAGGGAAAGTGTGTGTGTGTGTGTGTGGGTGTGCGTGTGTGTGTGTGTGTTGATAACCACAGTGCCCACATGTAATACACAGGGACATCAAACAACATTTAAAAGTAATCATTGAGGTGCCGGGGTGGTTCAGTTGGTTAAGCATCCAACTCTTTTATTATTATTATTACTACTATTTTTTGAAAACTTTTTTTAACGTTTATTTATTTTTGGGAGAGAGAGGCAGAGTACAAGTGGAGGAGGGGCAGAGAGAGAGAGGGAGATACAGAATTCAAAGCAGACTCCAGGCTCCGAGCTGTCAGCACAAAGCCTGATGCGGGGCTAGGACCACGAAGTGCGAGGTCATGACCTGAGTTGAAGTCAGACGCTTAACCGACTGAGCCACCCAGGCGCCCCTATTATTATTTTTATTATCTATTTATTTATTGAGTTTTATTTTATTTTATTTATTTTTTAATTTACATCCAAGTTAGTTAGCATATAGTGCAATAATGATTTCAGTAGATTCCAGTGAATCATCCCCTATGTATAACACTCAGTGCTCATCACAACAAGTGTCTTCCTTAATGCATCCAGCTCTTGATTTCAGTTCAGGTCATGGTCTCCTGGTTTGTGAGGTCGAGTCCTGCATCTTTGGGCTCTGTGATGACAGCACAAAGCTGCTTGGGATTCTCTCTCTCTCCCTCTCTCTGCTTCTCTTCTAGTCCTGCTCTCTCTCTCTCGAAATAAGTAAACACTTAAAAAAAGGTAATCAATATATAAAACCCCACTACCTGACTGATTCAAGGGGTTTTTAAAGACTGTTTTATGTGGGGCCAGAGGTTTGGTATGCTGTCACAGAAAGGTAAAAATCACTAGAAACAGAAACCAAAAGCAAACAGAAATAACAGCCGTCTCTCACAGAACACCCAGCCAATCTGCTGAATGAAATAGCTCTCTAGTGACCCAACTGCAGTGGTGTTTCCTCGCTGTAAGGAAGAAGTGGAAGACAAGGCACGGCCGTGGTGACGATAAACTGTCTTCTGGGAACAGAGGCATGTTGAAAAACCAGTGCGTATGTGGGAATACCTTGACTGTCCCTGAAAACACTGGACACTCCCCGGTCTTGTCGAAGATGTCCTGTCTGCACGGGCTCAGAATCATGTTCAACACAGCCCACGTGCTGGAGCGGGGTGCTCATCTCAGGTCTGGACTGTCCAGCAGGGAAGGGGTTACGCGCAAGAGTGATCAAAGATTTAAACTGTCATGTCGACAGTAAGCTGGGGGAACAGGCTATGCGGGGGCCTTAATAAATCTGCCCTTGACTTATGGCCGAACTTCATTCAGCAGAAAATTATTTCTGCAGCATATTGAGTGCCGTGCTCTGATGGAGACAGAAATAAAAGAAAGGTGGAAATGGGGAGAAGAGACTGGAAATTCAATCCACATGTGGTGGGGAGGACTCTTCAGTAAATTCTTTCTCAGATGAAATAAGAAACAGAATGTGTAAGACTCTCAGAATATGGTACATTCCTTTTACTAAAATGTCTTTGGGGAAGAACATGGGCAAGGAGTGATTCTCGGGAAAGACTGATATGGAGGGTGGGGAGGGGGAAAGAGGGAGAAAATCTTAGTGATTTAGACATGATTGTTCATTTATTTGTTAATTGAGTTAGCCAGGCTCTACTGAGTGCTTACTAGGAGTGAGATGTTGGCTATCAAGATGAGCCTCACGTCTTGAGGGGTTCACGGTGAAGGAATTAGATCCACTCTAAATTTGTCCCCTCCATCCCCAAGCTCAGTTCAGTCCAGCGCAATGGAGATGCTCTGCTGTCCAGAGGAGCAAAGTGCTGCAGAATCTTCTCTGAATAAAGTGTGAGAGCACTAGTCAGATTTTAGGTATCACAGAAACATCAGCACATTTTCCCAATTCAACATAAAGAACAGACTTTTCAATAATTTGAAAGGCTGATTAAAAAAAAAAGACATCTCTCTTTTTTTGATGTTTATTTATTCTTGAGAGAGAGAGACAGAGAGAGAGAATGAGTGGGGGAGGGGCAGAGAGAGAGGGAGATGCAGAACCCGAAGCAGGCTCCAGGCTCTGAGCTGTCAGCACAGAGCCCGACGCGGGGCTCGAACCCACGAATGGTGAGATCATGACCTGAGCGAAAGTCAGACACTTAACTGACCAGGTGTCCCCAGACATCTCTTTCTTAGAGGATATGTGATTTAAATTTTCTTATTGCTTTTCCTTATGACATTTTAGAAAGAGAAGAAAGGCTTAAGATTGGGGGACTCAGTATTTTTCAGGCCAATTCACGAAGGCACAAAGAGTCCTTTCAATACCAGACCAAAGATAATTTGAATTCAGGAGACAGTTTAGGAGGCAAGACTTGTCTTTCTCTATCGGTTTTGAAGCTATTGGGAAACACTCAAGAAGATAATGAAGGCTTTTCCTCTTGTAAATAATTTATTCACTGTTTGTTTGTTTTTGTCTCCCTATACTTTCATTCCCAGAGCTGTAATGAGTTTTAGGAACAGAAGGTGTCAGATATTGGCTTGTTGCTTTTGTTGAGATCTCCAAATTCATGACCCCTCTGGGCATTCTAGGCGCAGATAATATGTAATTTACAGAGATCTGCAGCTTTTGTGTTCTCTTCCCTCCAAGTTTTGGAGCTTTTTGTTCAAAGGGATGATTTGTTTCTTCGTAGTGGAACCAGCCACATTGAGTGGAGGATCTGACACCCGGTGGTATTCCGAGCCTTCGCAGAACCTTGGTAACCATGCTGCACATTTCTGTGAGCTGGGCTTGTGGGTTCTTCCTGTCTAGGGAAGGAGAGGGACCAAGGCAGAACCAGCCGGTTGTCTTCAGGAATTAAGGTGAAGGCTCAGGACATGTGCGAAAATAAAGATTTTCATCTGCTAGCGATCACGGTGGTTGGTTGAATCAGAGTAAGGATATGGTGGGCTGAAAGAGGGGAATTATGCTTATATTCCTCTCTCAACACTTCAGAGAACAAGGATACGTTTAGGCCAGGGGTTGTTCCATGGAGGACGGGACTATCACTTAAGGGCTGGGTTAACCGTCCAATGTGCAATACCCAAGGAAAGTTTGTCTCTGGTAAAGAGTGTGTAGGTCCCTGGAGGTAAAACCAATGCAAATGATCTTTTCTGACTTTCCTCTCTGTATCGCTATCCCTCTCTCTATCTCCATTTCCATCCCTCTTTCTCTTTTGATGAAAGAGAGTTGGACTCTGAGTGGCCTGAAGGGGTCTGGGGTTCTGGTTGACTCTCTAGATAAATCTGGATACAACCTTGGGGCTGCAGACCTGGATGAACCAACTATTGCCAAGAAGACAGACTGTCAATAAACTTCTCTTGCTGTGTTACATAGGTAGTGATGTATTTTATTATTTGGAGGATGTTACTCATAAACTCAATTTAATATCTTTTTGTGCACGTGTTTTTTTATTTTTTTTTTTAAACCTTACTACCTGTTTAGCTATACAAGTAGATTTCATCCTAACAGGGTATCCTGGTGAAGGATATATTACATATGGGTGCACAGAACCTTGTGCTTTGTTTGGCTACCCTGGGTCAGTTATGTTGTCACTCCGTTCCTGGTTTTCCCCATTTGTACAAGAAGAGAATACACCTCTTTTACTCTTGTATGAAGACTGAGATGATCCCCCTCTTCACGTTATCCCTATCAAGAGTTAAAGTTCTCTGTGAAGCTTCTATGGAAGTAATAATAATGATGATTTAACAATTTTTGTCATTATTATTTGGCCACTCTAATTTAGAACCAGGAGCAAAATTGTAGACATGTGATGGTCTCATGAAGAGTGTTAGTTATATGATCTACTTTAATTCACAGTCAATGAATAAATCCAAGTTGTCTCCCTTAGACATCATTTATCTCTTTCTGCCCAAATCCTGCCAGGAGATGTGCCAAACTGAGTTCTTGGAGGAGTTTTCTCTCCCTGCTTAAGAGAGAACTGTTAGACAGCATCTAGCCCAGGGTTCGGGGCAGCTGAAGCCCCCTCGTGCTTCCCTTTATCCTTGGCCAGCCTCTCCTTTTCTTACCTAGGCCAAATTCCTTCTCTTTCCACTTGAATTCAGAGAGTTCATGCTGGACAAAGGGGTTGGAGAACGCAGAGGGACCTTCTGACAAATGTCTTGGTGTGAAGGGTGAGCAGGAGGCGGGAGAAGCTAAAGGGAAAAAAAGTTAGGGAAAGAATGAAAAGGAGGTGTGGGGCATCTGGAGGAGGGTTTGGTTATCAATTCCTTTGAACATTCCTGCTTTGCCAGGCAACAAAGACGACTTGAAGCATGTAAAAGAAAGGAAAGCCCCAGAGCTCAAACAAAGCTGGTAAATTACAAGAGAGAGAGCATCAGGGCAGTGGGTCCTCCAGGACGGAGGGTGGGTGGAAATCCCGCCCCCCCCCCCCGCCCTGGCCCCAAACCCATGGCTTGATTCCAACTCAAGAGAAAAGGACAAGAGAAGAATGTGCCTGACTACACTTTTTCCAAACCTTGTTTTTTAGCTTGCTATATCTAAGATTGAAACCTAGCCAAATAATTGCAGGGAAAATATTTGGTTAGGTTTTGAAAGACTGTTTGGAGAAACTGACTAGTTGTAAAACGGAGTATTTGGAATGACTGTCTGGGAAAGATAAACTTAAAAACTGGAAAGGTGAGCCCCGCAGACCTAAGGGAACAAAAAGGCAGAGAGGAGAGCGTGGTGTTTTGCATTTGGGAGGATGAGAGTGAAGGTGTCTATGCAGTCATTTGCCAGGTTTTGAGTTCGGAATGTTTTTCTTGATGCGGCTTCCAGGAAGGATTACGACCTTAGTCTTTTATGCAAAGTGGTGTCTTATTATAGAAGTAAAAGTAATCGCCTCCAGTTACCGCATCTGAAATCCAGAGCTGTGCTCCAGGAGTCCATCGCCCATCTAGTTAACTGTAGAAAATAAAATCGGAGGGAATTTGGCCTTCAGTTTGTAGGGCTGGAAAATGCTTTGAGAGGCCTTCTGGTTGGATTACTTCTAAACCCTCCCTGACAGATGAAAATTTATCTTATTTTTAAATGTTCCCCAGAGGAACAGTGTCCACCGACTCCCTTAGTAACTCATTCCAGTTTTTAACGACCTCCACATTCAGGAAATTCCTTCTCCTGTCTTACCTAAACCTACTCTGCTACAGCTTAAGTCCATTTTCTTTTGACCTACCCCGGAAGAAATGGAGAAAAAAGAGGTCATCCTCTTGCATAAACATCCTTTCACATAATTAAAAATTGTTTGAATCTAGAAAGTTCTGTATCTCCTTTCTTGATCCCATCAAAGCTCCCCCCTTCCTTTAGCCTTCCCTGGGGGGATCCGCCTCCCAGTCTCTTCCCCACCTTTGCTGTAGCCTCAGAACCTTCGTCTGTTGCCTACAGTCTTGGCTGTGGTTGGGGAGAGAAGAAGGAATGAGGTAGTGCAGTCCTTCCCTCATTTCCTTGGGCTGCCTCTGCCAGAGCTGATGTAAGAGACTAAACAGTAGTGATAATGTACAACTTAAACATTGTTCTTGTCCACTTGATATTTGTTTTCAAAATCAAATTTGTCTCATACATCAGGTCTGTGGACATGTATGGGGTACATATCTTAAGGTTTTAGAGAGGCCGAAAAGAAGTATGAGAGTACATGAATACACTATACAAAGACTTGCTCAGTAGAACACAAAGGTAGGTTCAATGGTGGCCCTTAGGTAAGCAAAAATAGACTTTCTCTCATGGACTCCTTCTATTAGGTATATGCACTTCACAAAGCATCCTTTCAGCTCTGCCCAATTTTTATTAGAAATTTTCCATGAGTCAGTTTCCGTTCCTTGTGTGGAACCACTGATCCTTGTGTGGGACCTTGTGTGGAACCTTGTTCTTGGTGATAAAATCTTAAAGCTTTAACTAGATAGGACCATTGCCAGAACTTTACTCAAATGCTACCAGGGCGGGGCGAAGTCTTGCCTTGTTTTCTTGGGCATCAAAGCTGTTGACTAAACAAACTGATGTACCTTTTAGGATTTATTTTTGCTTTAAATGAGATCTAATCTGTTTGTACAGTTTCCAACACTTTTACATATGCGAGGATCAGACAGTCACATAGATGACTTTATTATAACTTGCATTTCTAATTCCTAAAAAATGCTAAGAAAATCTGAAGCATTCTCAGATTTCCCTATAGTTTTCAAAACATGCTTATGAGGGTGTTAAATAGGAAACAGGTGCTTTAAAAAACCCTATTTCTATTTTTATGACTCATGTGTTTACTCTTACTTGTGCCTTAGCAACAGATCATAGAAGAAGCCAGAGAGAGTTGCTTGTCTGTCATTATGAAGAATGAGTTCATAGCAAATCAGGGGATAGTCTGGTTTGGAGAGGGAGTCCCAGAGCCCTCTAGGACTCCACATGCGGCCTCTGGGACTCCACATATTTATCTGCAGAGAATAAAAAGAGACAAAATCACCATCCTCAGAGAATCTACATTTAGTTTAGTTTTATACATTTATCTCCCACAGGACCTAATAGAGTTGGGGATTTTACCCTTAAAAACGTATGTCTTATTGGGGGCCTGCCTGGGTGGCTCCATTGTTAAGCATCAGCTCAGGTCATGATCTCATGGTTTGTGAGTTTGAGACCCACATTGGGTGAGCTCGTGCCCAGCTTGGGGTAAACGTGAGCCCCACTTCAGGTGAGCCCCGCTTCTCTTTCTCTCTCTCTCTCTGCCTCTCACTCACTTGTGCCCTCCCTGTCTAAAAAAATGTATCCCTTATTTTGTAGCCATTAAGAGTTACTATTTATGAGAAATTTATAATAATATGGAGAATGCCTCCTGGGTTATAATGTTGGAGAAAAGAAAGATACAAAGTTATCTATGTATTCTAAGTTAAAACTAAAAACAGCAATGTAATCATCTTTTTACACACACACACACACACACACACACACACACACACACACAATAAAGGTTACAATAAATAGGCATACAGAAAAGATGAAAAGAAAATACAACAAAATACTAATGGTGCTTGTCTTTGGGTAGCAGGCTGACAGGCAATTCTTCTGCTTAGTACTTTTCTGCATTTGTCTTTTTTTTTTTTTTTGGTAGTAATCACATATTACTTTTAAAATAGAATGACACATGTTCATTAAAAAATTATTCCCTTCAATCTCTAAAGGCTTTAAGATTTTGCAGAGTCTGTCATTAAAACGTACATGGGATGAGTCAGTTCCTAAGCCACTGTCAGTGAAGACTTGAAAGACAAGCACCTGTGGAAAAGAGGTGATGCTGAGAGGGAGGAGCATGGGAGGGAAACAAAATCAAACTTCAGTAGCAGCACACTTTTCCCACTCCCCAACAGCTATTCTCTGGACAGTCTCAATGTTTTGGGGGGCACAGGTGTTTTTTCACCTGGATATAGAAGGAAGAAATAAACATTTAATAAGTGCGTCAGGCATTGTGTATTCCATCCCATTTTATGAGCAAGGAAATTGAGCTTGGAGGCATTTTGGAGTTGCTTAAAGAAAGTCAGAGGTGCGGTCAGGATTCAAATCCAACCCTGCCTGGCTGGACAGAGGTGATCTGCTCTCCCTGAACTTCCAGAAATGCCCCTTAGACCACAGGGGCAGAGGTTCCCAATGTTCTGGAAGGGCTTTAGGTTTGGCAAGTATGTGCCTGGAATGTTCAGAGTAGTCCTAATTTAAAAGAAATTGCATTATTTTTAAGAAAAGCCATTTAAAAAATATGTAACTAAATGTGACTATAATTTTAGTAGGTTGGTCAGAATACTTTCTTTTTTTATTAAAAAATATTTTTTGGTAATCTTTATTTATTTTTGAGAGAGAGACAGCATGTGAGCAGGGGAAGAGCAGAGAGAGGGAGACCCAGAATCTGAAGCAGGCTCCAGGCTCTGAGCTGCCAGCACAGAGCCTGACATGGGGCTGGAACTCACAAACTGTGAGATCATGACCTGAGCTGAAGTTGGACGCTCAACCAGCTGAGCCACCCAGGTGCCCCGGTCAGAATACTTTCTATCAATTTAAGCATGAATCAGAAAATTGCTGGAGCGACATTACCAAGATGGTGGCATGAATTATTCCTGACTTTGCTCCCCTTCCCAAGAACAACTAATACCTACTCATGAAGAAGACACTGCTGGGGGAATCCTAGAACATGGGGGTAAGGCTGAAGCACCTTACAGAGATCAAGACAGATGGCATTAGAAGGTTAAGAGGAGAGGCTTCTCATTGACCACATTGCCCCTCCCCCAGGACCACACAGCTCTACACAGAGAGGTACCCCTGAATGTTTGGTTCCTCCTCTGGGAAAAGAGAACCCAGCAGTGGAGGACAGCCAACCTCCCTCAGCATTGTGGGTTGCTTTGAGGAAACGCTTGACTTGATCTCCTACTGTGGGGACTACCCTGCAACCTGCAGGGCCTGGCCACTGGGAATCTGGCTGTGGCAGAGAAGGCGGGGAGGGACTTGCAACAGCGAGCACGTGGGTCTCTGCAGACTGGGTTCATGTCTGCAGTGCTCAAGTAGTAACACCACCAGTGGTTTTGGTCATCTGCAGAACCAAGCTGGCAGCTCACACGGACCAGGGAACTTGGTGGAGTGTAGATCTGCTTGATTTGGATCCTCACACGAGGAATTTTGCCAGGCCCGAAGCCCCGTTTGCTCATAGCCGGGCAAGGTGCTGAGTCACAGTCCCGTCCACTATAATGAGTGCCTTCCAGCTCCATCTGACCAGAAGGGCTGGGGACAACTGGTGGAAGTTGTGTGGCCCAGCTAAAAGGTGGGCAAGCAAAGCTGATCACCTCCAGAGTAAAGTCAGTACCAAGGGTGGAGTCTTCCCATGCTAAGCACAGATAGGGGGATTAATTCATAGCCAAATTGGAGGGTAGCTCTTTCCCTCCCCAACTGGAAAGCCCATTTGGGAAATTGAGAGTAGCCTGGAGTACCCAGGCTGGGGGCTGAAACACAGCCATGCCTACTGTGATGAGCACTTTCTGGCCCTATCTGACAAGAAGCGCTGTGAAAATGCCTGCAAGCTGTACGACCCAGTGGTACTCAAGTTGAAAGAAGGGCAGAGATAGCTGATAGTTTGCAGAGCAAAGCCAGTGGTCCTGTTCAGCCAAGGAACTTGGGGTGTGGGTTGGCTTGAGTTAAGACAGTGAAGAGCATTAGTGATTTTAGAGCTGCTTCTCCCGTTGCACCCAGGCAAAGAATCTAATTCATAGCTTCACTCATTGTTGAACACAGTCTTTATCTTGTCTAAACAGGGAACCTAGGTAGAGTGCAGGAGAACCTGCAGAGCCCATTCAGTGGCCTGTGTACAGTGGCACTTCAACAGAGAGCACAACCTGTGGCTTCCCCTGTCTGCAGAGCAAAACTGGTGGTCTCACTTGACTAGGGAATTCAGTGCACGCTCAAGATTGATTCAGGACCTCAAACAATGAGCTGTATAGGTCTTGGGCTCCAGTCTGCTGCTCTGCTGGGGGAAGGAAACTAATTTATAGCCACATCTACTACTGAATATAATACCCAGTCCCAACCATCTAGTATGCCTGACCAGTGAATCCAGGCAACTTCAGAATGCATCCTACAGCGTCACTTGGGTAGGAAAACTCATCTAACTGCCCTCAGCCAGTGGATAAACCCCCATCCCTATCCCTATCCTTAGAGCTTGAACAGTTGCCTTGCCCCCCAAATAGACCATAACAGAAGGCCCCACTTGTCCAATGACATTACCAGAAAACACACCAAGAAACCCAAACTGGGCTAACTGGTGAAGAGCTATCTCTCCCAAAGCAAACTTGTAAAGTGTCTAAGAGTAGCTCCATTACTCAGATGAACAGATATCAACATAAAGAATCAAGGGTCACAAAAAAGTCGGGTAACTATGACACCATCAAAGGAAACTAATAAAGCTCTAATAACTGACCCTAAAGAAAAGGATATCTATAAATAGTCAGACAAGGAATTCAGAATAATCCTCTTAAGAAGGTTTAGAGAACTATAGGAGAACACAGACAACTAAAAAGAATTTGAAAAACAATGCATGAACCAAATGAGATTTGACAAGAAAATAGCAACCATTAAACAAATAGAAATCCTAGAGTTAAAAAATACAGTAACTAAAGTGAGAAATTTCACAAGTAGGCTCAAACATGCAGAAGGATCAGCAACCTGAAAATTAGGACATTGAAAATTACCTAGTCAGAGGAGCAAAACAAAACAAAACAAAACAAAACGTTGAAGAAAGCCTATGAATATTCTGGGACACGATGAAAAGAAATAGTATTTGCAGTATGGGAATTCCAGAAGGAGAAGAAAAAGAAAAAGAGAAAGGAACAGAAAGCATATTTAAGCAATAGTGGCTGAAACATCCTAAACCTGGGGAGAGAAATGGACATGCAGATCCATGAGACCCAAAGGATCCCAAGTAGATTGAATCTGAATTGGGCTACACTGAGACACATTATAATTAAATTGTCAAAACTCAAAGACATAGAAAGAATTTTGAGAACAGCAAGAGAAAAGAGAGAAGTTACACATAAGGGAACCCCTGAAAGACAGCAGATTTTTCAACAGAAACTTTTCAGGTCAGAAGAAAATGGGATGCCATATTCAAAATATTGAAAGAAAAGAACTGTCAACCAAGGCATTCTATACCCATTGAAGCTGTCCTTCAGAAACAACGGAGGGATAAAGACTTTTCTGAACAAACAAAAGCTGAGGGAGTTTGTTACCACCAGACCTGCCTTATAAGAAATTCTAAAGGGAGTTATTTGAGTGGAAGTAAAAGAACACTAATTAACAACATAAAAACTCAAAAGGTAGCATACGTATCATTGGTAATGGTAAATATATAGTCATAGTTAGATTCTGACATACGGTAATGAGGTGCATAACTCACAAATGTAGTTTAAAAGTTAAAAAAAAATGAATGTAGCAAAAATAAACATGAATACAATGATCTCTTACTAGTTACACAATATAAAAAACATGTACATTGTAACAGCAATAACCTGAAATGTGAGGGGGAGAAGTAAACACATGAAGTATCTGAATCCTATTCAAGTTAAGTTGTTAGTTTAATATAGAGCGTTATAACTTTAAGATAGCTTATGTTTGCCTCATGATACCCATAAGGGAAAATCTTGTAGTAATTACACAAAAGAACATGATAAAAGTTTCAAAGCATACTGATATCAAAGACACAAAACACAAAAAAGACAGCAGGGTAAGAAACAAGGAATAACAGATCTATAGAGCAACCAGAGAACAATTAGCAAAATGGAAATAGTAAGACCTTACCTGTCAATAATTACTTTAAATGCAAATGGATTAAATTTTCCATTCAAAAGACATAGAATGGCTGAATGGATTAAAAAACAAGATCCAACAATACATTGCCTATAAGAGACTCACTTTAGCCTTAAAGACACACATAGAATGAGAGTGAATGGGTGGAAAAAGTCATTTCAAGCAAATGGTGACAAAAGAAAAAAAAAAAGCAGTGTAGCTATATTTATATCAGATAAAATAGACTTTAAATTTAAAATGATAGAAAGATGATAGAAAGAGACAAAGAAGGTCATTTTATAATAATAAAGAGGTCAATACATCAAGAAGATATGACAATTGTAAATATTTATGCATTTGACATAGGAGCACCTAAATATATAAAGCAAACACTAGCAGAGCTAAAAGGAGAAACGAACAGTAATACAATAATAGTTGGAGACATTAATACCCGTTTTTCAACAATGCATGCATAGATCACCCAGACAGAATCAATAAAAATACAGTGGATTTGAACAATGTTATAGGCCAATGTACCTAACAGGCACATCCAGAACATTCTACCCAACAACAGCAGAATACACATTCTTTTCAAGCTAACATGGAATGTTTTCTAGGATAGACCATATGTTAGGCCATAAAACAAGTCTTAGCAAATTCAAGGAGACTGAAATACCAAATAGCTTTTCTTGGCCACAACAGCATGAAACTAAACATCAATAAAAGAAAAACTGAAAAATTTATGTTCACATGGAAATTAAACAACATTCTCCTGAACAATCAGAGGGTCAAATAAAAAATTAAAGGGGAAATAAAAAAGTTTCTTAAGACAAACAAAAAATGGAAACACAATGTACCAGAACTTGTGGGATGTAGCCAAAGCAGTTCTAAGAGGGAGGTTCACAGGAATGAATACCTACTTTAAGAAGCAAGAAAGATCCCCAATACACATCCTAAATCTATACCTTAAGAAATAAACTGAGCCTAAGAAAAAGAAAAATTAATAAAAATTAGAGCAGAAATAAATAAAATGGAGAACAGAAAAAACAAGAGAAAAAATGAACCAAACTAAGAGTCAGTTCTTTGAAAACATAAACAAAATTGACAAACCCTTAGCTAGACCAATCAAGGAAAAAAGAGAAAGGACCCAAATCAACAAAATTATAAGTGAAAAAGGAGACAACTGATACCACAGACATTCAAAGCATCATTAAGATGCTTCTATGAACAACTATAGAACAACAAACTGCACAATCTAGAAGAAATCAAAAAGTTCTTAGAAACATAAACTTACCACGAGTGAGTCAGGAATAAAGAGAAAATCTGAGCAAACCAATCGTTAGCAAGGAGATTGAATCAGAGATCAGAGTCTCCCAAAAAAGAAAAGCCCAGGACCAGATGGTCTCACTGATGAATTTTACCAAACATTTGAAAAAGAAATAACACCAATCCTTCTCCAGTACTACCAAAAAATTAAAGAGGAGGGAACCCTCCCAAACTCATTTATAAGGTCAGTATTATTCTGATACTAAAACCAGAAAAGGACACTACTACAGGCCAATATCTCTGATGAATATAGAGGAAAAAGTCTCAGCAAAATCCTAGCAAACCAAATTCAGCAGCGCATTAAAAGAGTCATTCACCTTGACCAAGTGGGATTTATCCCTGGGATGTAAGAATGGCTCAATATATACAAACCAATCATTATGATACCTCATAGTAATAGAATGAAAGAAAAGAATGATACAATTATCTATAGATGTAGATACAGATATAGACTTAGATATTTCAGTCTGGTTTCAAGATTTGTGCTGAAAGTCTCTTAGTTCTTGCAATCCTAATATAGCCACAGAATCTCTAGGGCTTACTGAGTTGTGAGTTTAATCAGACTTCTAGTAAGCTTCAGAGATACTTTCCTAAGGTTTGTCTTCAAAGGACCAGAGGCCATGGAATGATCTAGCTAGTACTTTGTTTACTGTTTTCTTTATCAACTTTTAGGCCCTTAGAGGTTACTGATCACGGTATTGGAGATTCTCTTACTTACCACGTTAGAGGAGGTAGACTCAAAAAGTTGGAGTCAGTTGGCTCTGTATCTAAGAGGTCACACAGCATTGGGTGGTTGGTAAACTAAAGCACTTACTTGGGGATCCAAGTAAAATAACTGTTTAACACACCCAACATTGGTCACTCTGGAAGCCAGGGCTCCAGAACTCCTTTCAAACCCCTGTGGAACATCTAAACCACCATACCTTCAAACACTGGCTAAGAGTTAAGGAAGAAGCGAAAGCTTCCCCAGGTGAATTTTTTCTTTTTCTTTTTCTTTTTCTAAGTAAGAAAACTCAGATTTTTGCATCAATAGATGATAAAGTTCTATTGCTCAGCTTTTAATGATAGCATGAATTTTAAGTAAACATCGATGAAATACAACTTGTCAGCACAAAAATACCGCCTGTCATAGTCATTTGTGTATAAAATATGACCTGCAGGTTTGAACCATATGGTTACATGAGTTCTAATTTACGTGGCATCTTCTTAAGTCAGCAGAATGCGTCCTGGCCTGCCTGTGGGAGGTGGAGTCAGCACCTCACCCACTGAAGTGGAAAGGGCTCCCTGGGGCTTAGGCCAGTGTCAGCTGCTGCAGTGGAGGCTGGAGATTTGCAAGGCCAATGGCCCTGGCCCAGGCCCGTGAGGGCCATCGCTTGCAGTGGCACGGTTGTCCTGATAATCAGCCTACAAAGTCGGACATGCAAACTTGAAAAATATTCAACACCGCAGCTTGTGACTTAGGCGTTCCCTCTGTTCTCACTGGAGGGGGAGTGGGGGGAAGGTAAAACAACCTCCTCTAGATGTGATGGGAAGAGCGGACATTTGGATGCCATTTTGAAGCAACGTTTAATGAAGTGAGAAAATGCATCTGCGGCGTTGTGCTTCGTGGCACATATATGCAAGGCCAGAAGTGCACAATGGACACATTCTGTGATTTAGACATGAATTGGAAAAGCCAAGGAAATGCCATGGAAATAAAAATCAGACTCCAGAGTCTAAGCTGAGCCAGAAACAGACGTACTTTTTGCTACTTAAAAAAGAAATTCTTCTTTTCCCCCCTCAAGCTGTGCCCTGTCACTATCTTAAGATGACCTTTCCACCGGGTCTCCCTGAGATGCTTTCAGGGAGCTGGTTGGCTGACAAGTGACTCTTGACCTTTCTGCAAATTCATGGGGAGCCCCAGGGTTCTCTGGCTGCCCTCTGGGTGGTCCCTGAAGACATGGTTGCAGATGTCTGCTCCTGATAAGTGTGGAGACCAAAGGCAGGAGGCGACCCATCAGGGGCTGCACTGGAGGGTGAAGAAGCAGCCGGGGGAAGTGCTGGGCCCCGGAGCAGCTGCTCACGCTGGGAGACTGAGGGCTGCAGCTTTGGGCTTTGTGTTTCTTTGGCAGGTGTGGGGGGAGGTGACTCTTGCTTTTTGCGATTTCTTTCCCCTGCCACTGTCAGCTGACAATAAAATCTTTCTGGTGTTGACATCCTTCTGAAGGATGCTATCAACACTGAGACCCAAAATAAGGCTCCGATATTCATTCCAAGTAAGTCTCAAAGTGAAGTTTGCAATTCACATTGCTTTGGAAGAGTAAACAGAGCAGCCTTCTTAGGAAGGGATGTATGGCCAGCAGGTACAAAAGGGGAATAACTGACTAAGCATACACGTAACGGAGAAAATCTATACATCGTTGTTCCAGTTGCTAATAAATCACCGTCGCTGTGGAGAAGAGAAGAGATCCAGTGTTTACTGAGTAAACCTTACTTACATACCTACTAAATACCAAGTACGACCCTAGCACTTCCCAGGACGTGTGGCTTTGTATGGTCTTTACCACAATGCTGGGAAGGTGGTATGATTGCTCCTGTTTTAAAGATGAGAAACCGAAGTTCACAGAGATGCAGACACGTGCCCCTGGGCACAAAGCTAATAAACGGTGAGCCAAGTGACTCTTGTTTGTGTGGATCTGGATCCGGTGTTCTTTTATCACAGAAACAGCTGGTCCGAGGACCTATTAGGCTATTGTTTAAAATTAAAACCGTTTTCTTCATTTCCAGTAATGAGCTAGAATTTAGTTACCATGACTTGAGATGAGGCATTCCTATCTGGGAGTTTTTCTGCTCAAAGAAGTTCATCCCTTTTTGTCCCTTCAAAGGGATCCTGTTTGTTTGCCCATTTGTGTTAAACCCACCCCAGGTATGTACATTTCATCATTTCATCTAGCCCTTTTATTGGTTGTCTGCTCTGGTGTTTTTTTTTTTTTTTTCTCTCAGATTCCTTGTTCTCCAACTTCTCCTTCTGGTGCTTTGGATCCTGTGTCTTAGCCACTGTTCTCTATCTGCCTTGGTCTGAACAACCTGGTTTGGTTTTCCTCTCTTTCGGTGCCGACACAGACCTGCTCCCAGGCATCACGTGTGCCTGTGATGGGCAAGTGTTTCTGGAGGCAGCCCCTATCCTCTGGCCTTCCTGGTCCACAGAAGGTATTGGGTCACCCTTATCTGCACCATAGTTTTAGTGCAGGGATTTGTTTTTTACTTAGAAATACCCTGACAGTACAATACACATTTCTGCTTTCTCAATAATATTAAAATTATTATAATATGGTGAAGCAATGTCCTAATATGGTCAGATCATGAAGAAGGTCAAGACCAAGAGCCTCTTGACAGTTCTGTTGCTTTGTTTATCTCTGCTGCTGGCTTTTGCACTTAATACCTTGTCTTTCTGCCATCGGTGTAGCTTTTCATGTGCAATTGCCTTAGACAAACTTGAAGGTGCTTTTTATCATGCTTGAGGTAGGAGGGGCAAGGGCTTTTGATAAGTCTCTCCCTCTCTCTTTTTTTTTAGAGACAGAAAGAGAGTGAGAGTGCAAGCAGAGGGGAGGGGTAGATGGAGAGAGAAGAACGTAAGCAGGCTCCACACTCAGTGCAGAGCCTTGTGCTGGGCTCGATCTCATGACCCTGGGATCATGACCTGAGCCAAAACTAAGAGTTGAATGCTCAACCACTGAGCCACGTGGGCACCCTAATAAGTTGCTCTTGTTTTAAGGAGATCTCTTTTGCTTACTTATCTCTATTACTCTCAGTTCTACATGATTAAAGTTGCCTGAACTAGGTGGTATGTAGCCAATTAATAGCCCTACCTTGAGAAGGTTATATATCCGTGGTCTCAAACTTTCAGCCAACTGAAAGCACTTCATTATTTTCTTTTCTCATCAACCCAGTGTTTCGAAAGATTTGATCTGCAAATTGCATTTGTTTTTCCCATTATTCTATTAATTTCCCAGAAAAACACAATTATTCAGTGGCAGAATGAGATTCAAACCCTGGTGTGTCTGTTGATTGAAATCTGAACTCCTGGCCCCTGTGTTATGGGTCAAATTGAGATAGTACTAGGTCGAACGTCTAGAATTGTTAGCGTTTGACTATTTCTGATCTTCAAAAATGGCAATGGCTCCACCAAAAAATTATGGTTCCACCAAAAATTATTGGATTGAATTAATATCATTTCAGACAAAACCGACGCTTTATACGTCAACTGGCCTAGGTAGCCTTATCTTGGAAACCATATGACTTCTGGGAAAACTTTTGTGGTAATGGCAGTCGCTCTGACACCACTTTACCTGCCATGCACCCTTCCCCTAATCTGCCCTGCTCTGCTCATTCCTTAGACTTCCAAAGTCTCCTTGGGATTGGGGACATTAGCTTGGGAAACACTAAATAAGATGTATACTACAAATTATGTTTGATGGGTGTTTTTTTTTTAAGCTTAGTATTCATACCTCATTAGTATTCAAATAGGATTCTAGGACCTTTTCACTTAAACATTGTCTAGTTCTTTGTCCTTCGTCATAAAGTAAAGGAGAAACTTAGAAGAAGAAAGAGAGAGCATAAATTTGGAGGCAGAAAAACCCCTCATGACTTGGACTTGTGTACTCTGAGTGAAGCATGAGATTGCTTATGATTTCTAACTATATGGAGACTTCCTCTGTAGAAGTCATTCTTCATCATCATCATCATCATCATCAAAATAGCTAACATTTGTTTTATAGCTTCCAAAGAACTTTTATATACTTTGGATTCTCCTAACATTCCTGTGAGACAGATATTATTAGTTCCCTAATTTTTCAGATAAGGATATTGAGTGAAGCTCAAGTTCATGGTAGTGGGCTCTTTGACTGTAGAGCAGAGCTGTCCATTAGAACCTTCTGCAATGATGGAAATGTTCTGTATTTGCGCTGTTCAATATGGTAGACACTAGCCACATGTGGCTATTGAAATGTGGCTATTACGACTGAAGTTTAAGTTGGAATGGCCACATGTGCCATATTAGTACACCTCTAAAACCTGCATTCTTTTCCTTGCCACATGTTTTCCATCTGGGGCAGGGATTCTGCCCCAAAGGAAAAGGAAGGAACACAAACTCTAGCATATAATTTGATGGCTACAAAAGAATTGTAAGAGGCTGAAAAGACTTACAAGAGGTTACACATGAACCTTGTGTGATATTCTGATTTGCCTGGGATTCTTAAACTATCTTATGCCCAAAAAACCCCTCCAGGCCAGGCTAAAAACCACACTCTCCCAGTTTCCTTCCAGCCATATGGTCTTATGACAAACATGACTAATTCCTGCTCTGTTTGGTCTGACTCTTGTTAATCTGCCAAATGGTTAGTACCCATTATAAAGCAGCTTTTATCCAGAGATTCTCATTAGCATGGGAAATTAGTCTAAGCCTAAACTCCATTTTGCCAAATCCCCCGTCAGTCTGCTCTTGAAATAGAGTCTGTTCACAATAGAGGTTTTGTTTGTTGAGTGTCAGGGCTATCTTCCATGAGGTCAGATCATTTGCTGCAGATTTTTTTTTTATTTTCAAATGTATAACACTATTTGCTGCAGCCCAAACTTTGGTAGAATTATATGTGTATATATACAAATTTATATATATTATATATATTTATTTGTTTAATATATATATTTTAGTTATATATATTTATTTATAATATATAAATATTTATTCATATATATAATGTATATAATATGCATATATTTAAAACTTTTACTTCTGCTACCAAGAAGGAATATCTTTTGTTGCTCAACAAACAAATTTCTTATGGCTTCATAACAAATAATTTTAAATTATTATTTTGTTAAATTTCACTTTATCCACTGGTGGATATTCTAATTATTCACTTGTCTAATTATTCTAATCTAATTATTCCCTTGTCACCAAAACCTCTCAATGTCGCCAAGAAACCTTGCTTTTTCTACACTCTTCCATCAGGGATAGTAAGTAATACAAAGAATCAGACATGGATGGATGAAGACAAAATTAAAAAAAATAAAGTTATAGGAAGGAGGATAGGTATGTATATGTGATTCCCCTAAATTTGATGGTTTATTTCTTTCAAAATAATTTTTTATTAGTTTTTACAAAATAATCCATACTGATCAGAAAAAATGAGAAGACTCAGAAGCAGTTATCCCAAGACTTTCTCGAGTAAGTAAAAAGTTTTAAAAAGTAGTTTTGTTTCGTGTTTTCAATGGACACTAGGTAGCCAACTCTTTATTTGGTCAAATAAAGACAATTTTTTTTAAAGTACATCTTTTTGAAAAAATTTTTTTTACATTTATTTATTTTTAAGAAACAGAGTGAGACAAAGCATGAGCGGGGGAGGGGCAGAGAGAGAAGGAGACACAGAATCTGAAGCAGGCTCCAGGCTCTGAGCAAGCAGTCAGCACAGAGCCTGATGCGGGGCTCGAACCCATGAACCATGAGATCATGACCTGAGCCAAAGTCGGACGCTCAACCGACTGAGCCACCCAGGTGCCCCATATAAAGACAATTTTTAAAAAGAGAGAAAGAAAAAGAAAATGAACATTTTCTATCACTTTCTTAGAAGAAAGGGTATTATAACACTAAAAAAAAGAAGAAAACAATTTCAGAATAAAGAATAACCACCTAAAGTAAACAAATGCAACCTTATAAGGCTCCTTGCAATGTCTCTTTTTCCTCATCTTGACCCAGACGTGGGAATGTCATGTTGGAAGAAAGAACATCTGTAGAGAAGAAGATAACAGGCCACTTGAATCCCACTTCGCATCCTGTTCAATGATTTCATTACACTTTATTGGAATAGTTCTGACAGTCTGTGAAGGAGATCTGCATTTTCGGTGGTGTTTCCCCCCCCTCTCTGACTTGTCTATCTCCCTTTCTACCATGTTTGCAATGCCTGCCTAAAGGAGAAGCCTCCAGGAGGAACGACTGCAAATCATGCTATCAGTACAATCTTCAGAGACTCTTGAATCACATATGTTTTTTCCATCTTGTTGACTCTCTTTAAAAAATATTTATTAGTTCAACCAAAAACAAGATGGGAGATAAGTTGAATAAGAAACGTGTACCACAGTTTCCTCTGTTCCAGCCAAGAACAGTAACCAAACATTAGGAGAACTTACAGTATGCCGGTTAAGAGCTTGGGCTTTGGAACCTGCTGTTCTTAGCACATCCATTTACCAGCTTGGTAATGTTCTGAGTGTTGGTTTTCCCATCTGTAAGATGGGGACACCTATGTCTTCTCACCTATTAAAGTTGTCATAAAGATTAGCTGCCAGTTTGTTAGCGTAGGATCTGGACGGTGGTCAGGGCACTATTGTGAGTGGCAGCTATTGTTATTTTTATCTGCAGGACACTGGGCGCTGGGTGGAAGGTAAAGGAGCTTTTGTGTGTCTCATTGTTCAGGGTGCATTGTCACTGCTCACTAAGTATCGATCCTAATTGTCATAGAAAGTGGGTGCGTGCTTTTTGGAAAGGGCACGAAGGGTCTGTGCAGGGCAAATGTCAGCTTCTTTGATGTGCTGCTGGATCATAGCTAGCTTCTTAGAAACTCCAGCAGACTCAAATTTGCCTCCTCCTGAATGTCGATATTCTCTGACGTGAAGAATCCAGGACGGAGAAGTTGAGAGAAATCTCAAGTGTGGGTGGGATTCCCTGCAGAAAAGCTGTCCAAGGAATGCAGGGGGTGCTGAATCCTGATTCGTCAACCCTTTGTGAAGGGGCCCAAGATCTTAGATGCTTCCTGGGAGGGCTTCGCTTTCAGAGAAGACAAGTTCTAGGAAAAAGCTTGTTGTTTGAGGAAAAGCAAATATATTTTTATTTCTTCCTCTTTATTCTAATTTTGTATTTGTCGAGGGGCAGGAGTGGGATGGGGGAGATGGAGTGGGTCATAGATGGACTGCAAAACTCCTCTGCAAATCGACTGGGTGAAAGCAATTCGTGTTCTAAATAAGTATTTTACTATTTCTGTCCACCACAAACTGGCTTGGTTTTCCTTGGAAGGTTTTGGTTAACGGGAGAAGAACGTTTTTGCTGCAGATAACATTTTTTTTTTTCTTTTTTCTTGGCTATTCCCCTCACTAGGAAAGAACGCTTGACAGCTTACAATGCCCCAGATGGTATTGTTTGAATCTAGAAGTGTAGCTTGACTAAAATATTGCGGCTACAACTTTGGCAAATTATTTACCTCCCCTAAGCTTCCCTTTCCCCATCTCTCAAATGGGGATGACAATAATACCTAGCTTATAAGGCATTTGGGAAGAACACATATGATAATGCTTGCAAAAAATTGAGCACAGTGCCTGAGCAGAGTCAGGTCCAAGAGTCAGTTGACAGTAGATTGTCATGGGACAGGTAGAACTGGGCTCTATGGGTCCCAATTCATTTCACTGATTTTTTTCCCTTGGGAACTTGTGGGGGTGTGTTTCCTCCAGCCAATCAGAAGCAAAAGTAGGGATGGTGGCAAAAGGAATCATTGCTTCTCCTAAGCACAATCTTAAAAGAGTGCTATGTTTTCAACCTATTTTAAGCTAACGTGTTGACTTGAGATTTGTTTATTTACAGTGGAAAGATACTAGACAAAGCCAAGAGAAATATGGCATTAGAACAGTCAAGTTAGAGTGGAAGTTCTCTCACATGCATTCCGTCACCCACCCCTGGTGTAGGTCCTTGCCCCCTGCTGCACCCCCCAGCTCATCCCACTGTTATCTGAACACTTCTGACCCTCTGCCTCCCAGTATTGGGCTCTCAGTCCCCCGCCTTTTTCTCCCTGTGCTTTCCTAGGGTTGAGTCATGCTTTATTTGGGACCTAGGGCTATATAAGCCTCCTCTCCCATAGCTGTTGGAAATGAAGGTAAATTGACACACAGGTGCTCAAAAAATTGTAATAAATTTCAAGAAAACAGCCTACCAGTAACTGGTGCCTTTTTTGAGTTTTCTAAGCCTGGTGATAGGTTGTGTTGCATCTTCCACATTTTCACCTTTGTGATAAACTCTTACTAAATGGGTCGTTAGGCTTGAAGACGCAGCAGAGTTTGCGCTTTGACTTTTGTTTTTCTTGTATAAAGCAAACTTTTCCACTATGGGGATGCAGTGTATGCCTTTCAATATGCTTAGTATTCTGTTTTCTGAGTGCCTCACAGATCTGGCTGCATCTCAGGAAAAAAAAATGGGGGCAGTGGTTTTCAAACAGTTCTGGACCTTGGCCCTGAGGATAATTCAGCGGGTCTGGACTGGCGCCTAGAGATGCCCATTTTTATCATCTGTCCTGCGAGCTAATGATGGAATCAGGTCAAGGACCAGCATTTAGGAATTGCTCTATCAGTGATAATTACCAGCACCCCCATACATGCTGTGGCTCCCCAGCAGATAATAAATCCCTCCATAGGATTAGAAGCTCAAGGCCTCCCTTTTCCAAAAGAGACAGCCCTCAAAAAGATTTTGAATGATAAGAAGCCAAGCCCGATCAAATTCCCAGGGATGGAATTTAACAGTGACTGATTACTCATCATCTGCTAGTTGAGTATCATAATAAAGATGAATGGGAACTTGGGAAAGATCTCTCCATAACTCACCTATAGCAGTCAGTGCACTGTAGACCACAGGGCAAGAGGCTGGGCCCTGGGAAGGGCAGTTATTAGTTAATAGGTACACACTGAGCTTATAAAATGTTTTATTAAACGACAAAATCCTAAACATTATACGGAGTTCTATTTTGTGGTCCGTATGCTGACTAAATTCCCAGATGACTTTAATGAGCGAATGGCAGCCCATTAAAATTACAGTAGTTTTGCAAAGAAAATAGCTCCCCAGAGGAGGAGAAGAAAACCACCAGGCTGCTACTGTGTTGATAATTGTCCCGAGAGCTCCTTTCTCTTGCCCAAAGCTCGCTGGTGGAAGAGAGTCTGCTGTTCTGAAAACTGTTCCCCTCCCGTCTGGCCTGTCCTCCTATGCCTGGGAGATACCACTGACTCTTGCTAATCAGTTCCCAGCCTTGCTGACCTTGAAGCAATGGGGAAAACAACACCGTGTGTGCATTTTGCTTAATAAAGAAAACATTATTAACCACTGGGAGAGAACGTATTTGTTTTTTCCATTTCGGTATAGAAACCTTCGCTTTTTTTCCCAAGAGACAGTCTTGTGAAACAATAACCTCCGATTCTACTCAGTTATCCAACTGGAGCCTCTGGCTTATGTTAGAGGTCACTAGAATTTTTGCTTTGTTTTGTCTTCAGAAAAGACACTGTTCCATGCTAGACCAAAGGGACAGTTTCTGACATCCTCTGTATTTTTCTGAGTGCCTGTGCAATGCCCAGACATGATTGGGACACGGCTCTCTCACTGTCTTAGGATCGGTTCTACAGAGACGGCATCTTGAATATTTCTTTTCTGTGCACATCATCATGCAAACGTATTCTAGAACCCTTGCCATTACTGGTTCCTAAGTGGAGATCAATGTTCAACTGACAAATTCTCAGAGGCAACAGAACAAAAAAGATACTCATTATATTAAGTAACATTATAGTATACTATATGGATGATAGCACATGGCAGCACTATCCAATGGAAATTTCTTTGATGATGGAAGTGTTTAATATCTGTTCTATACCTATTAGAATAGGTAGCTACACATGGTTACTGAGCCCGTGGAGTGTGGCTAGTATGACTGAGGAACTGGATTTTTTAATTAAATTAAATTTTTAAGAACTTACTTCTTTTTAGAGCAGTTTTATTTCACATAAAAATTGAGAGGAAGTTACAGAGATTTCTCATACACCCCCCCTGCCCTGACTCACGCATAGCCTCCTTCCTTTATCAACATCCTCTATCGGAGAACATTTCTCATGATTGATGAACCTAATAATGATTGATGCATCATTATCACAAAAAGTCCATAGTTTATATTAGGATTCACTCTTTTTTTTTTTTTTTAAAGTAGGCTCCATGCCCAATGTGGGGCTTGAACTTACGACCCGGAGATCAAGAGTCACATGCTCTACTGGCTAAGCCAGTCAGGTGCCCCGGGGTTCACTCTTGGTGTTGCACATTCTATGGGTTTGGACAAATATTTAATGACAAATGTATCCATCAGTATAGTGTCATCCAGAGTATTTTCACTGCCTTAAAAATCTTCTGTGCTCTGTCTATTCATCTTGTGTCCTACCCCCCATCCCTAACTTGTGGTAGCCACTGATCTCTATACTGTCTCCATAGTTTTGCCTTTTCTAGAATATCACATATTTGGAATCACACAATACGTAGCATTTTCAGATTGGCTTCTTTCATTTCATAATATCAGTTTCAGTTTCTTCTATGGCCTGATAGTTCATTTCTTTTTGGCACTGAATAATATTCCATTGTCTGGATGTACTACAGTTTATCCATGTACCTACTGAAGGCCATCTTTGTTGCTCCCACATTTTAGCCATTATGAATAAAGCTGCTATAAACATCCATGTGCAGGCTTCTGTGTGGACATACATTTTCAAATAATACGGAGCAGGATTGCTGGATCCTAGGGTAGCCTAATTTCATTTTAATGAATTAAAATTAAAATCACAAGATGTGGCTGGCGGCTACTGTGTCAGGTAGCCAGACACACACACACACACACACACACACACACACACACACAAGCTTTTTCCAGAAAGAATTTGAAGCCAGGTAGGACATATAGTACAACCTTTAAAAGAAAAGCAAGAGTGAGGCAATGTGGAGCCAAGAACAAAGGTTCAAAATATATACCAGAGTTATCTACTTCCATCATGGACTGGCCCTGACCCGAACTCTACATTTTCTAACAGAGAACACATAAAAAAGAAAAAAAGTCAATTACCCAAATGAGGATGTCCAACAGCCTCAAACAAACCAATTATTTAGGAGAATTACAATGTAGTCCTAAGATTGAACAGGAATTCTTCCCAGACATTCTCATTTCATCTGCACTGTTTTTCTTCTTAAAACCCTCCAGCAGCTTCCTACTGACCTTAGAATAAAATTCAAAGTTCTGACCATGTTGTGTCAGTCAGAGTTCTTAGGTGCAAGAAAGGGAAGTGAACTGTGGTTGGTTCTAGCAGCGAAGAAAGTTATTAGAAAGTGTTGGGAGTGGGGAGCATAGAACCCCTAGGGAGGCTGCCGAAGAGGCTCAGAAAGCAGTCAGACCAAGGAAGTACAGGTAGAGCCGGGACCATAGCCAACATCTCACTACAAGGCATTTAGTGAGCACACTGCTCTTGCCACGGTTGAACATTCCAGGCCACTGTGTGACGACCACTCCTACTCCCGTGAGATTCTGAGCTCTGCTCTGCAACTGTGGCCCTGGTTGCCCTTGGAAACCTATTCTGATGTGATGCTACATCACCTGAACTCCAGGTGGATTCGCCAGGATTCACGCTTCTTTGCATCACTACCTTCCGGTTTAAAGACTGGGGCTTGTGCATCTGATTGGCTGAATTAGACCATGCACCAGTACCCACCTGCAAGGGAGGCTGGAAGAGAAAGTCCTTCATGTTTTTAAGTTTTATAACAAGATTGGTATGCCTCCTGTTAAGACTCAGAAGCTGAGAAATTCCAAAAGTTCTTAAAAAATAACAAAGGGGTTCAGCCACTGGGTAGACAACTGAGAAAGAAAGGAAAGAAGGGAAGGAGGAAGGAGGGAGGGAGGAAGGACCCACCAAACATGCTACAGGGTCCTACGTGATCTGGCCCCTACCTGACTCTACAGTCTCTCCTTTGGTCACTATTCTCCAGCCTACTGACTTTCTTTTTGTTTCTATAACGTGCTTCTGCCCTTGCACTCACCATTCCCTCTGCCTACAAAGCTGTCTCATGACTAAATCTTTTCATGACTGGCTCTTCATCATGCGAGTCTCCTTTACAACGTCACCTCCTCAGTGAAGTTTTCTCTGGCCAGGTACTCTAATCCTAGTTGTCCTTGCTTGTCACTCTCCATCTACTCCTTCTTTATTGTATCATTCTATCTTGTCTTTGCTCTAACACGCGCCACTAGGCAATACCATGGTATCCATTTATGGATTTGTTTGTGTTTGTCTTTCCCATCCTTGACCCTGGAACAGAGGCTCCATGAGAGCCGGGATTCCCTACATCTTGCTCACCACTGCATCTCCAGCACTTAGAACAGTACTTAGCTCAGGGTGAAAGAAGACAAGATTTGTTGAGTGACTCACCAACGTAAATCCTTTACAACATCACATTTGATATAACAGTGTGTTCCATGTAACAAGTTATAACAACTTGAGGACTACTGCTAGTCAAATCTTTTATATTGGAAGAATGCTTTCCAGCTTTACAGTTTCTCTTCATTATTTTATTTATTCCTCAAATAACCCAGTGATAGATATATCAGCATATGCGTGGCCCAGAGCATGGAGACAATCACTCCTATTGTCTGCTGCCCATTAGTTGATCCTCAAGACCATAGACCTGTAGTAGCTTGTATAGTTAAATTATGTTGATTGCCATAATGTTTTGATTGCTAAGATGTTACTTATTTTAACACTAAGAATTTTAAAAATCCGGTGCAGTAGGCCCCATGTAGAGAAACACTTGCTAAGACTTAAAAGAGGAGGGGGCTTCCTACTCCACCTGCCTGCTCTGATCTGTCGGCTCCAAAGTGGACCTAACTTATAAGTCCTTAGCTTTTCAATCTCTACCCTGATCTGCTAAGTAGACTTCCCACAAGTTTTATTTTTGGCATTCTCCTTTCTTATAGTCGATATTCTACTTTTTGAGTGACAGAAGTGGTTTCCCACTAAATTTTTTTCTTGAACGATTGGTGCCATATTTTTTTTCAAGTTAAGGAAACTCTGCCAATAGCTTTGGAACATTATTTGTATTTTGGGACTTGATGTCACCTAATGGAGAGGTCACCTCATTGAGACTAACTATAATAAAATATATTGCCCCAGTTAAGTATCAAAACATGGGGCAAGGCAGTCAGAGTGGCCAAAATGAACAAATCAGGAGACTATAGATGCTGGAGAGGACGTGGAGAAACGGGAACCCTCTTGCACTGTTGGTGGGAATGCAAATTGGTGTAGCCGCTCTGGAAAGCAGTGTGGAGGTTCCTCAGAAAATTAAAAATAGACCTACCCTATGACCCAGCAATAGCACTGCTAAGAATTTATCCAAGGGATACAGGAGTACTGATGCATAGGGGCACTTGTACCCCAATGTTTATAGCAGCACTCTCAACAATAGCTAAATTATGGAAAGAGCCTAAATGTCCATCAACTGATGAATGGATAAAGAAATTGTGGTTTATATACACAATGGAATACTACGTGGCAATGAGAAAGAATGAAATATGGCCCTTTGTAGCAACGTGGATGGAACTGGAGAGTGTGATGCTAAGTGAAATAAGCCATACAGAGAAAGACAGATACCATATGGTTTCACTCTTATGTGGATCCTGAGAAACTTAACAGAAACCCATGGGGGAGGGGAAGGAAAAAAAAAAAAAAGAGGTTAGAGTGGGAGAGAGCCAAAGCATAAGAGACTGTTAAAAACTGAGAACAAACTGAGGGGTGATGGGGGGTGGGAGAGAGGGGAGGGTGGGTGATGGGTATTGAGGAGGGCACCTTTTGGGATGAGCACTGGGTGTTGTATGGAAACCAATTTGACAATAAATTTCATATATTAAAAAAAAAAAAAGATAAAACAGCCACAAAAAAAAAAAAACAAAACAAAAAAACCATGGGGCAAGGGAGGACGTCACTTTTTCTTTAATTCTTTAATCCCACCTCACTGTCCATTTTGAGATTCCCAGAAAGAAAGTCCTGTTGCCCAGGGTGCTGTCTAGTTGGAAGCAGAAATCTGCACTGGGGGCAGGTGGTTGTAGATGCTTCACCAACTGAGCCCTGTTGAAGGATCTGAGGATCAACAGGTAAACTAGATTAGGGCAGCCATTTGTGGGTTCTAAGTTGCACACTGCTATACCTATACCATATGCATAGATATTGTAGTGAAGAATGAAGGTCTGGGACAGAAAACCCACCCTGGGGATTCCTTGAAGGTTGTAGGAGATGCCTGGCCCTTCAGACTAGCCCTGTAGTCTCGAGAGTTTAGGAAGTGATGATGCATACGACAGACGTGCAGGGTCACAGTTGTTCTCGACCACGCAGAGCTTAGCCACTGTCCAGATGGAAACTCTGGCCAAGTTAACTTTACTGTAGAATCTCTAGACGGGCCCAGATATTGACAAGTTCTTGAACTGTTTCTTATAAGAGTAGCAGTACTTCTAGGAGAAGGCACATCAATTTTCCCTGTGGCTATGATATCACAAGGTAATAGACTGCATTTGGCACGGGGCCATGTGCGCACTTTATTCTGCAAGCTCTAAATGAAAACTGATTTTGTTACTGTGTAGTTACACCATACCAAGAGCACAGTTGTTATTTCCTTTATATCTTAAAAATGGTTATGATGTTTTAAAGGGAACACTTGTACATGGAGGTATAAGGTTTTGATCAGAAGAAGGCTGGGCAGGGGTGAGAAAGCTGGGCCTTCCTTGATCCTTGCCTATCTTGGTTCTGTTTTGGTCCATGTGCCGTGTTGCTTCTGTCTGAGGAATGCCTTCATGTTCTTGATGCCAATGAGTTCTTTGCTCCTAGGACCACTATCTCCACTCACCATCGGTTTGGGTGACTGCAGATCTTGAGACAGGTTTGGGAGAGTAACACCAGGAACTGAAAATCTGGCCTTCTCATTTTATGAGTGAAATCAGCTTTTTAAGGAATGAGTGGAGGAAAATGATTTTTCCCCTCTGAGGCATCTTCACACAAAATGGAAGGGGGATGCGTGAACCAGCGTAAATTCAGTGTAAACACAGTTGCAGTCGTTATTAGGTGCTACCGTGTACAGGACACAGCGATGTGCTGGGGATACAAAATGAATAAAGTGTATGTGCCAGGAGCTCATTGGCCGGTGGATAATAGTAAATAACCAGACCAAAGGTCTCCATAAGTTTCTTTTAGAATTTAGAGGAGGGGCACCAGCTTAACCTGGAAAGTATGAGTAAATGAGTAAATCTGACAGATGATGTCAAGCGAAGAGAAGTGGGACAATGGATCCAAGTCTTTAAAAAGAATTCAGAGAAAGACACAGGCAGAAGGAGAAGGGTTCTAGACAGGGAGAATAGCACCTGAAAGTGAATGAAATCAGGGCAGTTACAAGGGACTGGTCCAGAAAACGCAAAGCTGGGGAGGGTGGAGAGGAAGGTGATGTCATCTGAACCGCCAAACTTTCTGAAGAAACAAACATGGCAGCATCGTGTGAGGTCTGAGTCTGGCTGGAGATCTGTAAAACAATTATGCTGACAATAAGCTCACTTACAAGGGTCGAAAACAAGATGCATGTCACATACATCAAGCTCATTCAGACATGTGTCGGGGGAAACTGAGAGACTTAAGTCCAAGCAATATTGTTAATATTCTCCATCAAATGCTGGATCCAGGCCAAAGAGAGTTTTCTGTAATAAATTTTTTTCTTTGGATTTTATCCTGTGTGATATATAAAGCTTAGGGCTGTCTGTTGAGACACATTCTTTAAACCAGAAACAACTGACATTTTGGTCTTGTAGAAGTTGAGTGTGTATGGCTCCAATCTAAAAGGGATGGAAATTATTTTTATTCAGCAAAGAATCTTTTTTGGAGATATTATAAAGCCCACTACAAACATGAAGTCACTGAGCCTTCCTCTTTGCATGGAAAAATGTGCCCAACTGGCCCATGTGGAAATCAATTTTCTTTCCTGAACTGGCAAAGAAGCACCAATACGGGGATTGAACTTAATAGGTCTGGAGACACACACACCAGTCGGGCACCAGGTGCTTTTCTAAGGACTGGCCTAGCAGGTGCCATCTTCTTTAACACTGGCCTGCAGCAGTCATTCGGGAATTCAGTATTTAGGGAGTGCTTTCATGTGCCAGGCTCAGCTCCAGCCTGTGGGTCACTGTGGCCAACAGGACAGAAAGAGGCCCCTGCTCTCATGAAACTCAAGCTCTGGTTGAGGCACTTGGCAGTCACAGAATCATAAACAGGAGATTACCAGGGGGTGGTTCATGCCCTGAGGACAATCTAATGGGATCCTGGGAGAGGGAATGGCTGGTGGGAAATGGTCAGGGAAGGTCTTCCTGAGGAAGTGATACTGGGAGGAGGCTCAGATAATAAGGAGGCAGCTACACAAAGATCCACGGGGAGGGAAGAGCCAAGTCCTTGCAGAAGGAATGGGTTGGCAAGTTCACAGGTGTTAAGGGACGGTTCAGGCTGAGGCTTCTGAGACCAACCTGCCCGGGTTCCATCTCAGCTCTGCCACCTGCAACTGTATGATTTCAGCCGTGTTACTTAACCTCTCCAAACTTTACTTTTTTTCCTTTGTAAAATGGGAAATGTTAGAGTAGCTGCCACAGACATTATGAGGTAGAGCAGGAAGAATGTCTGACAAAGAGTGTGCTTGAGTCAGTGTTGCTCTTCCTTTTCAATAATTACTTCAACACGTTTTTATTAAGCATCTACTATATTCCGGACATTATCCCGCAAACTCATTGTCAGGTGTCTTCTTCTTCTGTCAAAGTTTAGGGAAACATTTCCCTCTTTCGACTATGACCTTAGGGTTGACAGAAGACATATACGTAGGGGAGAAACTATTTATTGCAATATCACTCGTGGTACTTGTGAGTTAAATGGATTATTGTACCTCAAAACCCTTATTTCCCCGATAAATACTTACTGTGTGCCTGCTCTGTTAAGCACTATTTTAGGTACTTGAGACAAATCATGAACAAATTAAAGCATTTGAGCTCATAAATTTTACAGGCGAAAACTCTTGGAAAAGACTTTTCCATGTCTAATTTGATTAGAGGTTCCAAAAAACAATTCTAAAAAGGTATGAGAGGCTCTTGTAAGCTTTCTCTGGGTACAACTGAACACACACACACACACACACACACACACACACACACACAAAGTATTTCCCTTTGGACCACCAGCAAAATTGCAGTTATGATTTGGGCTCATGGCTGCTCATGATGATAAAAACTCCCTTGAGGCTAGATTTGAGGCATCATTTGGGGAAATGTTATTTCAGGTGCCCACCATCTACTGACCTGAGATGCGGCTTTCTCATTGAAAGAAGGGAAAGTGATGGCTGCTGATAGCAATCACATCGGCTGGTTGTGCGGATGAAGTGAGGTAATATAGGCAGAGGGTATAGCATGGTGTCTGGCACAAAGGAAATAAGAACCCTGGCTGTTATTCATATGCAGATATTTTAGACCCATGGCATAAGGTTCCCCGACCAAATTGTCATTGCTAGATGGTCTTGGGAAAGAACCACACCCATGGACTGAAAACCCCCTTGTTCTAAATTTGAAGCTGAGCAATACAGGCTGTAACCTCATTAGCTCTTGGCCAATGGCACTATGCTGTCTCTTGAGACAAATGTGACTAAAGTATCACTTTGGACAGAGGACAAATATGTTGTGTAAGTATGCTGAACCAGGAACTTTTGGGTTGCGTTTTCCTCTAGGACACAAATGGGTAGAAAGGCAAAGAAAATGAAACTATTTAAGAAAAATTGACATTTTGTTTTTCTAAGCAGAACAATGTTGAAAATTTGAGTAGTAGGAGACTTGAAAAACATTCCAAGCATATAACAAGCTTTACAGATACCTATTCATCCAACAAATATTTATTAACACATGCTATATTCAGGCCATATTTTCTGACTTTTCTCTTCTAGGATCCTAGTCCTCAATTTCATGGTGTATCTATTGTACTCATCCCAAACTTATTCTGAAAGTATAGCTAAAATTTATCCAACTTCCAAACAAGTCAGCATATTAATAGGGAACGTGTGAGTTTTCTTTTGATTAAACTTTGAAATTTAATTAGTAAGTCTCTGGAGAGTGCAGTTGATGTTACTGTCAACATTATGCAGTCGCTGATCCAACAGGATCTTGGCCAAATCTGTTCTAATTGTAGAACAGGGAGAAGAAGTCTATAGACTTGTCAATGTCAGCTTTCCCCAAGCCTGTTCTTCTCCAGGAAAGGACAGAATTTAGTTTGCACACCAGTTTTGTATAGATAGAGACATACATTCAATTTCTCCATTATCTGCTTTTCTATCTTTATATCCTACCTTTATTGGTACCCAGACCTGAGACATTACAAGAAAAGGAAACCATAGACTTCCATCTCTCATGGATATAGATACAAAAATCCTCAGCAAAATAATAGCAAATTGCATGCAATAAAATATAAAAAGGACAATACATTAGGACCAAGTGAGTTTCATTCCAGGAATGCAAGGCTGGTTGAACATGCAAAATCAACATTCAAAATCAACTAATATAGTTTACCCTAGTAACAGACTGATGAAGAGAAGCTATTTGGTCATTTTGATAGAGAGCAAGCATTTGACAAATTCAACGATCACCTGAGATAAAAACTGTCAACAAATTAAGAATTCTTCAACCTGATAAAGGGCATATGTGAAAAATCTACAACTAATAAAATAATATTAATCTATGGTTATCAGACTTGGTGGTAAGAGACTCGAAACTTTCAACCAAAGATTGGGAACAGGCAACGTTCTGCCCTCTTACTGATCTTATTTCAGGTAATCAAGAAACAAAGTAAAGAAGGTGTACATCCTAGAAAAGAAATAAATCTGTCTCTATTTTTAGACAACATGATTGTCTATGTAGAAAAGCCTAAAGAACCTACAAAAATGCTCCTTAAACTATAAAGTGACTTTAGCAAGTTTGTTCGACACAAGATCAACATATAGAGTCAATTATATTCCAGCAATGAACAATTGCAGATAATGAGAGGTTGGTGTTCACTGTGGATGGTTATAGAGAAGCAAAGGGGTAATGCTAGAATGAACCCAGTGGTGTTGGATTGGAGTCAGAGAAACCAACATAAATGCACATTTGTTTTCACATGTATACCTTCAAGTAGACACTGAAGTAAATATGTACAGATAAATACGCATGGGTCAGCATACATATATATGTGTCCTAGCTCTGTCCACTAAAAGCAGGGACACCCCTCAGCAACAAACACATCTGATAATGTTGCTTTCTCCAAATGTTAATCTCCAGATTAACTGTTAGCGACTATAAATTAATCTTTAAATTTCTTGGTGGTTCTACTAACGTTCTTCATTTGGTCCCGGATCCGATGTACAATCTCACATTGCATTTGCTACTTACTGTCTCTTCTTACTCTCCTCTGATTTGTGATACTTTCTCAATCTTTCATAACCTTTGAAGAGTCCTGACTGGTTATTTTGTAGACTATTTCTGAAGTTGTGCTTTTCCCAGTTTGGGTTTTGTCTGATGTTATATGCTGCTTCTCTGATCACATTGCTCTTGATTTAAATACAAATACATAATTCAAGAATGTTTTTTTCTCTGACGGACATTACCTGGGCAATCTTTTCTGATGTCAAATATACACCTCTGTTGGGAATTAGTTTTTATTTGTGAAGCCTTTTCCAAGGCTCTTAATGTGGGCTTTTTTTTTTTTTTCCTGGTTCCATCTTTGGAGGAGGTGAAGAACAATCCTCATTTCGAGCCCCCTCCTCAGGATTCAAACTGACAGCAAAGGAATAGGTGTGCTTCCCTCAGGTCTGGGAGACCAATCACAGAGGCAGGGCCACACTTTAGCCCATGCAGAGATGTCTCTGGCTTTTTGAAATGAGAGCAAGGCTCTTCAGCCAAAGGTTCTGTCTCCTCCCTTTTTAAAATTAAAAAGAAATTTTTTTCATTAAACATTTTTTTAAATATTTATTTATTTCTGAGACAAAGAGAGACAGAGCATGAGCAGGGGCGGGGCAGAGAGAGAGAGGGAGACACAGAATCTGAAGCCTGTTCCAGGCTCTGAGCTGTCAGCACAGAGCCCGACGCAGGGCTCGAACTCACAAACTGTGAGATCATGACCTGAGCTGAAGTCGGTCGCTCAACCAACTGAGCCACCCAGGTGCCCCCTGTCTCCATCCTTTCCAACATGGAAACTCCTCTTCTGAGTTGCTGAGCACGCAGGTACCCACCTCTGCAGGTTTGCCTGTCAAACACTTGCTTTGGGTTTGGGCTTAGCCTCTTACTCTTTAAACAAAGGGAGTGGAGACCCAGCGACATCTCCAAATGCACTCTCTGCCTTTTGAAGCTTTGAGAGGCTCCTTGCACGGGCATAAATCAAAGGAGAGGGAGCTTACTCATTTAGCTCGTCAGAAAAATCCCACTGTCATCATGTCACATACAAGAGTTTATTCTTTTAATAGCTTTATTCTTTTCCCGTTAGGAAAGGAATTATTCCAGGGCACTCATTCCATACTGTATATTAGCCATTTCGTTTTTCACAGAGGGAAAAAGTACCTTTCCACACATGATTAATACTGCAGTTGAATACCAGAAGAGCCGACCATGTGCTGGCTTTGGGCCATCCATCAGCAATTTAACATCTGTAATCTAGCCACAGTGAGTCACTGCTAACATCATGAACAAATCATGGCTGGTCCGTGGTCAGAGCAGTTTATGGACCTTGTGTGAGCAGAACACACATTCTCTCCTGGGATCTGAAAATGAGGATGGCCTATAAGGAAAGCCACATATGAGAGGACCCATAGAGTTTTGTCTTTAAAACATGCCCTTTTTTAAAAAGTTTATTTATTTATTTTGAGAGGGAGAGAGAAAGAATGAGTGGGGGAGGAGCAGAGAGAGAGGGAGAGAGAAGAGAAGGAGAGAGAGAGAATCCCAAGCAGGCTCTGCATTGTCAGTGCAGAGCCTGATGTGGGGATTGGACTCACGAGATCATGACCTGAGCCAAAGTCAGACACTTAACTGACTGAGCCACCCAGGTGCCCCAAAACATTCCTATTATATTCTTGCCAATGGGAGTTCAAAGCCCTGTTCTTCTCCCCTTAAAGGAGATCAGGAAGACAAGAAAGGCTCATGTTCTAGAGACAAGGGGGCAAGAATTGTCAGAATGGGGCTGTTTGCAGGATCAGAACAGTGGCATAAATATTCTCTGATTTTTTTCTCCAATGGGTCTGAATTGATAGCACAAGTTGGAACCAACTGGATGGGGTTGGCATCCCAGTTCACAACTGAGCATTTGTCTTTGGATGAGCCGCTTAACCTCTCTGACCTCCTGTTGTCTCTGGGATCTATACCCACAGCCCAGGGCCCGTGTGTGAGGCCCCGTGGAGCTGCACTAACATATGTGCATATGGTGCCTGACACATAGTAGGTATTCACAGAACATATGTTTCTGCTCTTCCCTGCCTCTGTCCTCTCCAAAGAGAACTATGTGTCTTGGTCAGGATTAACCTATCAAGACAACTTTTCTGGAAGTTAGTTGAAGGGCAGATCCTGTAGGGGAACATGAATAGCTTTATAAATTGCCTTCAAAAGTCGCACCAAATCCTTTAGTCAGTTTTAAAGGAACTGTTTACCGCTGCATATGGCAGTCATTATTTGGAATAATAAACCCTCTGAGAATCTGAACATTCATGGGCCAACAGATGGGTCAACTTGCTTCGCAATTTAACAAAGTAATTTATTTCAATCACTGGGACAGGGCATGTGAAGATTACTAATTCAGTTCACAAGCAAAAGGAACAAACACCAATACGTGGCTGAATTGTGCAGCCATTATGGAAATGCACACCTGTTCAATTGGTTTTGAGACGGTCTTCATTTCGATTAGTCTTCCCTTTCCTTCGAAGGTGTGTATAAATTGCCGTGGATTCTTCTGCCGAAACTCATGTGCTAATTGGCGTCAGGATGAGATAAAGATCTCAGGGAAAATTTATACCATAGCGCAGGTAAAATTAAGGTCATCAAAGTCGGCGTTGGGAAGTAAAACAGGTGTATCAGAAGTATATTCTTGTAATAATTGGGCAATGTGTTGTTCTTTCTTCTTGAAGCAGTCTGCCCAGGGTTTAATAGGGAAGGAAAAAAGCCAGGATCTTCCATCGTTCATCTTCGGATCTGCTTAAATCTTCCACATCTTGACGTCTTCTCTCTTTCTCCATCCATGCTTGCTCGGGCCAAAGGGAGCAAGGAATAGAAAAGGCGGTCAGAGAGTTTCTCAGGACATGTCTGTGCTCAGAAGTGGAATTCAAGGTGTTAAAACGAACTGGAGTGGAATACCCCCGATCTTCCCATCTCTTCACCCCACACCCTCATACCGAATTGGACAGAACCTCCATGACGTTGTCAGGAAGCTTCCCACAGAAGATGGCACTCACTATATGTTCGATTAGATTGTTAATGCTACAAGGATGGCTTCATTGTCCTTTTTGAAAGGAAGATACTTTTCTTTCTTCTATACAGCCTTCCTCCACTTTGAGGACTGCTGTTATTAATTCAAAGTAAATGATTTCTCTCTTCCTCACCATCCCTCCCTGAATATTTAGTTATTGAGTTGCCTTCCCTCTGCCAGAGGCCAGGCTGGCCACTGTGCTTTTAACCCCACATCATCCCTCAGACAGCGGGGAGATGGAGGAAGATACGGCAATTATCGTTCAGCGGAGAGATTGCTACAGTTGGAGGTGAGTGTGGGTTATGAGGGGACATCGAGCCAGAGCTATTAGAAGACCTTTCTTTCTTTCTTTCTTCTTTAAATAAGTCTCCATGCATATGAGGACAGTGAATAAATATCCCGGTAGGGCTGCAAAATTGCGATGTATCTTGCAAGTTTATACTTACCAAATTTTCAACACCCACACAAACTCAGGGACTGTACACATAAACTCCTTTAAAGGCAGCATCAAGTCTCAGTTTGAAAAATTCCACGGATCCAAGGTCTGGGCCAAGTGGCCCCCCCCTCACCGCCGGGCCCACCTGGCCCTCGCCGTCCTGCCTTCCCAGCTCCCCTTAGCTCCATTTGGACGGCCTACCTCCCCACATCCCTGCCCGGCCTCTCCTGAGCACTCTAAGCTCAAAGTGTCTCAAACCCACATTTTCATCCTGTCCTCAGTCACCAAATCAGTATTTCTGTCTCCAGTGCCTCTTGAGGTAGCACCGCATTGTCATTCCCCTAGTGCTTTGGCCTTGTCATCGTTCCTGACACTCTGACCTGTTTTCAAGAACAGTTGGCTCTTCCTCTGCCGGTACCTCCAGCCCCACCTACCCCGTCCCTCCTCACTGCCCCTTGCCTCGGCTAGGGCCCTGGGGCCGTTCACCTGCATTTTCTCAGGCCTGGCCAGAGGCGTCTCCTCCTCCAGCCTCTCACCCACACGCTCCACCTCTCGCCCACCTGGCAGACGGTTCCTCCTGGTACCCAGGCCTCTCCCAGCTCCCTCTGGCCCACGGAATAAAATTGAAACTTGCCAGCCTGAGGATCAGCCCTTTCTAGAAGAGTCACTTCCCATTCCTGTCTCTTATCCTTCCCTTCACACACTTTAAGTGCACAATAAGCAAGAATGCTGGCTGTTCCTCAATTTCATCTTTGCTTTTCCACCTCTGAGTGTTTACGGACGCCGCTCCTCTGCGGGCGATCCACCGCTGAAATTCTGCTTGTTGAAACTCTATCCTTCCTTTAAAGTTCACTTCAAATGTTTCAGGAAACCGTCCCCCCCTCCCTGCCCCCCTTGAGCCAGATGCACGGTTCTGTCTTTTGAACACTAGTAGCTCTTTGATTCTTTTACTGTCTTATGGAACCTATCTTTTCCTAACTTGCATTCAGCTCAATCCCAGTCCACACACACTTAGCAAGTACCTGTTAGGAGCCAGAGACTGGGGTATGTGCTGGGGGTAAGCAAGATAGATACAGAAGATCCCTTTCTGGGGCGCCTGGTGGCTCAGTCAGCTAAGCACCTGACTGTTAATTTTGGCTCAGGTCATGATCTCCTGGTTCAAGATTTCGAGGCCTGTGTTGGACTCCACACTGACAGCATGGAACCTGCTTGGAATTCTCTCTCTCTCTCTCTCTCTCTGCCCCTCCCTTGCTCTCTCTCTCTCTCTCAAAATAAATAAATAAACTTAAAAAAAGAAGATTCTTTTCTTCATGGAGTTTATAGTGTAATGGAGGAAGCTGACAGGTCAATAGTCAATTATAATAAGATGATCAAGTAAGATCATATCCAATGGTAGTACAGAGATGGGCTGCTCATGTAGACTGTAGGAGAAGCAGGCCCAGAGTGGGGGAGGAAGAACCCACACACACAACCTTCAGTTATTTATATTTTAACTTATCTTTTCTGGGTGGACATGTTCTTGAGGGAACCTGGCTCATACTGCTGTATCCCCTGTAGGTCGGAGTATGATGCCTACACATAGGCAATGAAACAGTGTGGAAAGATTTTTTTTCCCCAAAATAACGTGTTAAGTCTTAAGTTTGCAGGAAGTTCCCTGGTGGAGAAATAAAAGCCTCAGGAGAAAAGTAAAATAGAGTAAAATGCAAAGAGGATTTCTGACAGTAAAGCTTGTACATATTTCCAGAGCTTGAATTGGCCAATATGCTGTCTCCACATGGAGAGCTGTCTTCATCATTTGTCCCATTTTACAGCTTTCACAAATAAAGGTACAGGCTTTGGAGCTGAGATCAGGAAAAAGCCTCTGAAGTCCAATGGCTTTGCAGCACCATTAGTCCCCTCTGGAAACTGCCAGGACCTTTAGTAGAATGATTTATGTAGAGCCCACCGTAGGGGTTGGATAAGCAAATGCTGAGCACTGAACATGGTAGAGTTTGAGGGAAACCTTCTCAATCTTATAATATGTTGGCTGGGATCTACAGACTGGCAAGCTGTTGGCCAAACCCTTTTCTTTTCCTTCTCAGGATTGGATGTGCGGTCCTCGCCTCACTTGTGGTTCGTTTGGTCAGGCGACTGAGTTCTAGCCCATGGCATGGGAGCAGGCCTGGTGGCCACCACCTCTGCCTTCAGGCTCTGTCTCTTTGCTGCAAAGTGCCCTGTGGAAGATGCAGTCAGAGATGGAAACAGTTAGGGTCTTTGCATTTCCATGTGAAAGCTGCCAGCTTGCTTGGCACGCCATGTTGGGCTGTTCGGTGAGCAAGAAGAAAATTTCGACCATATCAAGCCACCGAGACTAGGGTTATTTGTTAGAGCAGCTGGTGTCACCCTAACTAATACAATCCACTCTCCACCATGTTCAGGAAAGTGACGACAAAGAAGCAAAAGCATCCCTGACGGGCTCACTGAGAGACCAGACTTGCCTTGTGCTGGGTTCGTTGCTTTGTCTCTGAATGCCCGCGGCGGGCCTCTGGAAGCTGTCGCTTTTAGATTTGTTCAATACTATGTTTGAAGTTGCTCTGCATTAAATTAAAAAATCAGTAGTTTGAATGTGGATGCAAATTCCTAATAGCTTTAGCAACTGAAGAAAAATTTCCAGATGTTTCACAAAGCACTAAAATACTGTACATTGTTTTCTTTTTCAATGGGAAATTATTCACAGGGCAATAAAAAGTTGTTTTTTCAGTAAACAGATTATGTTTCAGTCTGCGGTGTGAACACTTAAATGGAACGATGCAATATGCCGCTTTTTTAAAAGAGGGTTTTAAACATGTCAGTACAAACCTTTCAGCCCTCTGTCCCATAAATTCCACTTTTTAAAATGAAATCAACCTGAGCCTTGTGAAAGCTCACACTACTATATCAAAACCAGTGAAATCTGCCTGTTTATTGCCGCTGATGGAATGTGGCAAAGAAACATTCTTTTCACATGGGACAATTTCTTCAACTTTACACCAAGTGAAATTTAATTGCTTTCGCTTCCTGGAATCATTAGGCATTAGTCCCTCTGGAGGCGGAGCCAAAAGGAGAAGGTGAAAAATACGTCTGTGTTTAATACATCTCACCTTGGAATTTTTATCCTTCTTCCCTCCCTTACTGGTGATGTAGCAGGTTCCAGCCTGGGAAGGCACTTCAGACAAATTTAAGGAGGAGGGAAATTATAAAGGAAAAGAAGCAACAGGTGTCCTGTTATGACCAGTAGTCCCCGCAGAGGTAAATGGCATTCAAGGCAATTCCCAATCATTGCTATCAGTCCAACACTTGGAAATTTCTGATTCTTTCAAGTTCATTTTTGGGGTGTGTTTTTCGTCTTCACACACAAAAAGGTAGTAAGTGCAGTACCAAGTCAGCAAAAAGAAGCACGGGCAAGCGTTTCTCTGGGCCGTGCTTGTATTCCCGGCCGGCCGGTCAGAATTGGACGACACAAGTGCTGTGCAAGATTGGTATTTGTGTTGCAACAGATTGTCTCACTTTTCAACGGGATTCATGGATCCTTTTAGAGTTAGTTATAACCCATCTATTAGAGTTTTTCATGGAGTTTTTGAATGAGTGTTGCGGTGAATACTTGATAGGAAGAAGGAGAAAGGGTGAAATTAAAGGCCTTTGATGAAGTGACCACCCTAAATGAAGGTGAGCATTCTCTTCACGGACAAGGGAAGACAGAGGGGAATGAGAGCTACTGGGAACTCAGGGCTTCCAGATCACACTCCCTTTGTAGAGTGAGGTATACCTGTGTTACATGTTGTAAATGTCCCCGCTTCTGAGAGCCCTCATCCCAAGATAACCTGCAAAGCATTCATTGTGGTCCTTGGAAGGACATGGTGAATAGATGTCTGAGATTTGAAGACCCTTCACTCTTGGTAGCCACCAAGGACGGGATACAGAGTTGAAAAATGTCCAAGGGGGAAAGCAGAGCAGGACTTTTTTGGGGGGAAAGGGGAAAAACAGTTGTGAGAAGAGCAATTTCTTTACAGGCAGGAATTTCAATTTGTACACATGTTGGTTTCACAGTTCAATAGAATTGGATTCTGAGCATCCTGGAAATCAGGTTTGTTTTTTGTTTTCGTTTTTTAAAACAATGGGCACCATTCATACCTAATGGCGATCTATGAACTCTGTGTGTGTTGTGTGTATTTAGACAATGAAGAAAATAATTATTTCCTATTAAAGCATTTTACAATGTGGATAATTTGGGGTGCCTGGGTGGTTTAGTCGGTTGAGTGTCCGACTTCAGCTCAGGTTATGATCTTACAGCTCGTGAGTTCGAGCCTCACATCGGGCTCTGTCTGACAGCTCAGAGCCTGGAGCCTGCTTCGGATTCTGTCTCCCCCATCCCTAACCTGCTCCTCCCCCACTCACACTCTATCTCTCTCTCTGTCTCAAATATAAATAAACATTAAAAAAAATTTTAGATGTGGATAATTTGGGTGCAAAAAAACCCCCAACTTGATTGAAGTCTCTATATTTCATTATGTTTGATTACTCAGACTTCTGGTTTACTTTGAAGGCATATTTTTCAGAGTAAGAGGATAGAAGGTATTTCATTTGATTGTTCATTAGCTTGATTTTAAGCTAATAAATATTTATTTTTTAAGTTTTTAAATTTATTTTGAGAGAGAGAGAGAGTGAGTGAGCATGAGCAAGGAAGAGACAGGGAGAGAAGGAGAGAGAGAATCCCAATCAGGCTCTATGCTGCCAATGTAGAGCCTGATGCAGGGCTCGAACTCACGAACATTGAGATCATGACCTTAGCTGAAACCAAGAGCCGGATACTTAACTAGCTGAGCCATCCAGGTTCCCCAAGTTTATAAATATTTAGATAGCTGGTTTTGGGGCCTCCATCTGTCCTGTTGAGCCAGGCCTCACAACTCTAAGGGGAGGGACCATCCTAAAGATCCGCAGCCTCTTCCTTTTCTCTCCCTTACATCCAGCAGAGAATATTTTCCCCCTCCAAAGCCCTCCCTGAATTTGCTTCAGGGGCTTCCACTCCAATGAAAAGTTTAGTTTAGGAGAAGTTTCTCCTTATTAAGAACTTTGTCCCACAAGGAAGGAATGCTTTCTGAGGGCCCATGTATAGTTTCTCTTCTAGGCTTTGGGGAGGTTATACTAGCCAAACAGATCCAGTCTCTGCTTTTATGAGGCTTAGTGGGGAGACAGACATTTAAAACCAGACTAACTCAACAGCCACTTATCTACCATGTGGTCAGTGTGAGGAGGTCTGCCGAGGAAGGTTACAGAGTCTGCGAGGGTGCATGAGGCAGAACCTGGCAAGATTTCTTTATTGACTCTTTCTGCCAAGACTTGACAGTTGAGTAGGATTTGATTGGGAAAAACAGACATGAAGACTATTTGGGGCAGAGCTGTAGTTCAGGGAGGCTGGGAATGGGCAGCTGGTGGGGGAGGAGGCTGGGACAGGTGGTGGGGTGGGTGATAAACAGGCTGGTCATACACGTAGGGAAAGTAGAGTGGTGGGAAGTCAGCATGTAGTACAAAGGTTTGGAATGGGCCTTGCCAAAATCAAAGTTGCTTGCAAAGATTTGAACCTGTTCATCCTGGGGGGGTTCTAAAAACATTTTTTTGTGTGTCACCTGGGCTGAATATCCTCTTGATGGGGCTGCAAGCAAAACTTTGTGGGCCATGGTAAGACTTCACATAGTGATCTGAGAACAATGGGAAGACATCAGAGGGTTTTAAATAGAAGGGTGTCTTATCAAGTTTATCAAGTGCCACCAACAAAACTGTCATCTTGACCCAACAGAATTAGTAGCTCCCAATGTTGAGACTTAAAGGCTTTGCAAGGAATATTATAATGTGTGCGTGTGTGTGTGTGTGTGTGGTGTGTTTATGACAAGTCATGATTATTAATTTTTAGAAACTGTTTAAAAGGGGAAGGGGTTACCAATGTTTATAGCTGCCCTATCGACAATAGCCAAAGTGTGGAAAGAGCCCGAATGTCCAACGATGGATGAATGGATAAAGAAGATGTGGTATAGATATACAATGGAGTATTATTCGGCAATCAAAAAGAATGAAATCTTGCCATTTGCAACTACGTGGATGGAACTGGAGGGTATTATGCTAAGTGAAATTAGTCGGAGAAAGACAAATATCATATGACTTCACTCATATGAGGACTTTAAGAGACAAAACAGATGAACATAAGGGAAGGGAAGCAAAAATAATATAAAAACAGGGAGGGGGACAAACCATAAGAGACTCTTAAATATGGGAAACAGAGGGTTACTGGAGGGATTGTGGGAGGGGGGATGGGCTAAATGGGTAAGGAGTATTAAGGAATCTACCCCCCAAAATCATTGTTGCACTATATGCTAACTAACTTGGAGGTAAATTAAAAAATAAATAAATTTAAAAAAATAGGGAGAAGGGATTAGTGAAACATGAGGACATTTGATCTGCCTAATTGCTGTTCAGTCTAACAACACACAGCTACACTAAAAGAGAACTGAACTCAGTATCTGACTTATAACTGTTTGGGACCAATTGATTTTTGCAGTAATCTCACTCCTAAAAAAAATTGTATTCTTAAAAGAAACTCATGGTGAGAGGAGCAGAAGCTAACGCTGACATATCAGTCTTTGATATGGAGGTACAGTAGGCAGACATGAATTTTCCCAGATTAAAAACAAATGTGTAATGGAAGTTGAAATATAAAGAATTTCTCCATTTATCTTCTTGACTAAAGGGAGAAAAAAGCATCATACACACTGTAGATCATTTGAGTTTTAGGCTGATGATTTGAAACATTTTTATAATAATTCAGTGGCTCTTTTTGAATATCCAGATGTTAATAATGGTTCCCTGCTATGTGATTAGGAATGAATCTGCCAAGGAAAAATGAAGCCTTCTCTCTTGGGGAAAGTTGAGTTACTTCTGTTATTTTCCCAGGCTTCCTGGGGAAGTCTATCAACATACGAATAAATGATGGGAATAGGAGTCTGGCTGGTCACCACGGAATTATCGGCCTTGTTTTTTGAGTTAGACCTTTATTATTTACACACTCAGTTTGAAATACGACAAATGTAGTAGCCTTCCAATGATTTTATTCCTTGAAATCCAGCAGTCCTTATAGGTTTTGAGGTTGGAAAGCCTGTGCTATTTTAAGAAAAGTTTCTGTTGTCATTGCTTGTGAAAGCCATGACTGCTGCCTAAATTAAGAAAAAATATGAATAATATGAATAACAATGGGGGGTTTCCTTTCTTTAGGTTAAACTTTTTTGGGGGGAAGAAAAACATCATTTTCTTTTTAAAGAAAAGAAACATTTAGAAACTATAAACCTCTCTTAGAGACGTCTCTCAGAGTAACCAGCTTGGATAGTTTTTGTTTTACTGCTCTATGCCTGATATGTCACTTGCTTTAATTTTCTCCTTAGTATCGAAGGTACCATGCTAAGGCATCTTCGGTCTAGAATCCCTTTCAGAATAATTGTGTTCAAGCATTACAATACTTCATGTGGTCTTTATCTACTTTTGCAATCTTCATGTATACTTAGGAATTGGAACATTTCTGTTATAATACTTAAAAATGAAGATTTAAATAAAAAGGCCTCTAGATCAGAGGCTTTCAAGGCACGGTCCATGGACTGTTTCCTGGGAATCCACAAGATCAAAGTGTTTTCATACTAATAGTAAGATGTTATTTGCCTGTTTCACTGTCCTGGCATTTACACTGAAGGTACAAAAACAATGGCGGGTCAGCTTGCTGGCTCCTTAGCATAAATCAAGGCCAGGCACCAAATTGTACTAGTGAGCATGTGTTCACCACCATGTACTTACAGAGGGAAAAAAGCCACTTTTACTTAGGAACACCCTTGATGAAGGTGTAAAAATTATTCATTGTATTAAAACTTGACCCTTAAGTGTACATCTTTTTAATGCTCTGCGTGACAACAAGGGACATGAGCGTTAAGGCTTCTCCTGTACCTTGAAGTACAGTTGTCTTGAGGAAAGGTCTTGTGAGATACTCTGAGCCGGGAGCTGAACAGTCACTTCCTCCACGGAGTCCCCTTTTTACCTGCAAGAATAACACACACATTGTGGATATTTAGACTTGGCAGATGTAGTGGGTCTTTTTTATGAGAATAAACAAAATATGCTTTTTATGTCAAAGAAGTCACTGATTGTAATGTATGGCTAATAAATAATGAATGTAAGCTTTCAAGAGAAAATTGGAATTTTGGAAAACTTGTATTCAGCACCATGAGCTTGATAAATCCAGAATATTTAAAGACTTTTCTGATGACATCAGAGGTGATAGTAAAGCATGCAATACTTTAGATACTGTAATATTAAATGGGATAACATTTGGAAGAGTGAACCAACACTTCCCCAACAACCAACAGTCAATGTGAAGAAATCATGCATGGGTAAAAGAGTCACGTAAGGTGCAAAGTAGAAAATGGATTTTAATGTAACGAAGTATCAAAAGTTAATTTTTATGGTTTCAGACTCTATAGTATAACTAACCTTTAAGAAATTACCACTTGTTGAATTTTGGTGTAGTATCAAAGAAGAAGATCCACAATTATCTGATAAAATTACCAAAATGTTTTCCCTTTTAACCACTTAATCATGATGGTAGACAATCAAAACAATGTATTGCAGCAGAATGAAAGTAGCAGCAGATATGAGAATCCAGCTGTGCTAAGTTAGACAAAGAGAAAAATTAGATCTGCAAAACTGTAAAATCATGCCATTCTTATTACTCAACTTAATTAAAAAAATAATTATGGGGCGCCCGGGTGACTCAGTGGGTTAAGCGTCTGGCTTCGGCTCAGGTCATGATCTCACGGTTCATGGATTTGACCCACGTCGGGCTCTGTGCTGACAGCTCGGAGCCTGAAGCCTGCTTCAGATTCTCTGTCTCCCTCTCTCTCTGCTCCTCCCTCACTTGCACTCTCTCTCTCAAAGATAAACAAACATAAATTTTTTTTAAAAATTTAATTGTGGTAAAATACATATAACATAAAATTTACAGTCATCACCATATTGAAGCTTATAGTTCAGGAATGCAGTGCATTCACATTATTGTGCAATCAATCCATACAACTCTTTTCATCCTGCATCAGTAAAACCATACCATTAAACAACAATTCCCCATTTGCTCACTCCTCCCCAGCCCCTGGCAACCACGCTTCTACCTTCTGTCTCTATAAATTTGACTACTCTGGGTACCTCATATAAGTGGAATCACAGTATTTCTTTTTTTATGCCTGGCTTATTTCACTTAGTATGCATTTTTGTTCGTTTTGGGAGATTAAAAAATGCTATTTATGTTAACATGCCCTTATTGTTATTTTAACGAATGGTAAATACTTTACAGTTCCCAGTTTTAAATTCTAATACAATCAGTACCGATAGATAAAAATCAGCTCTTTGCAATGCTCAGTAAGTTTTTCAGAGTATAAAGGGGCCCTTAAGGCAGAACGTTTGAGAGCCACTGTTGTTCTAGATACATTGTGTCACGGAAAGCTTATCACTCTGTATGGTTCAGAGAGCCTGAGTCATTTCTCAACATCCTACAGCTAGCAGATGCCCGAACTCAGATGCCACCTCTTTCAGGAAGCTTCCCCAGAACTAAGTGCTCTCTCTTCTGCTCTCTAGGTGTCTTACACACGTTTTGATTGTGCCAGCAGCTGCACTACCGTGGTTTTAATTCTTTTGTTTTTCTTCCCACCCTGTGATGGCTATCAAGGCAGGAACTGTACGATGTTCACTTTGCATCTCTATTTATTCTGTATTTACATTAACTGAATACTTAATAAGTGGATGGATGACGAAAGCCAGATGGTGGCCAACAAACTTTGAAAGTTACAGGTCAGCTGTATGTCCAAGTGCATGATGTGGAATTTTAAGGGGCTCTGAACTGAATATTGTTAATGGTTATTATATAGTTTAATGGGTTTGAGAAGAAATACCTTTCATGTGGAACTTGTCATTTCATAGATTTCATTGTTCAGTATGAACTTAACGTTAAATGTTAGGTAATTAATATTCTAGTGAGTACTTTGGAAAGGCACAAAATTGCGAAGGTGGCCCTCTAATGCGGAAATTTGAAAAATTGTGTCTTATTCCCAAATAGTATTACTTCTGATGAATAAGTTTTCTTGCTGTCCTCCTTTTGTACCTCTGCTGATTAGAAGAAATCTATTGGTTGAGATTCCTCGAAATCTTTTTTTTTTTTAATTTTTTTTTAACGTTTATTTATTTTTGAGACAGAGAGAGACAGAGCATGAACGGGGGAGGGTCAGAGAGAGAGGGAGACACAGAATCTGAAACAGGCTCCAGGCTCTGAGCTGTCAGCACAGAGCCCGACGCGGGGCTCGAATTCACGGACTGTGAGATCATGACCTGAGCCGAAGTCGGCCGCTTAACTGACTGAGCCACCCAGGCGCCCCTCGAAATCTTTATAACATGTGCAAATATGAGTTAATACAGAATATAAGAATGTCATAGTATGGGGTTTGAAAGCCCGTGCTAATATAGCTTAACAAATGTTTTTTAAAACCTCATCTTTTCTTCACAATGGCTTTATTTCTTACTTGTTGAAAACATGCTTTGAAGTCTTTCTCTTGATAGATGTTCTGTTTCTCTAAAGACATGGAACCACTGAGGAAAGTTTTTGAACTTGATTATAAAGAGTCTGTGTTAAAGATTAAAAACTCGTGGAATGACACATTAAATCCTTGCACTCTTCATATGTTATTAGTAATAAACACAGTTAATACGTATAGATGCTGCCATGATAAAGAGATTTTCAGTGCTGTGAACATTGTTTTCTGATTTACTATGATTTGGGTATTTATTGATCTAGGACAATTTCCAGCCTGAAGTTATTAGGGTTTGGGGTCTAAATTAGGCAAGATATCAGAAGATCTTAAATTCCATAAGGAAGAGTGTCTGGGAAATGTGCCTTTTGCTGGTCTCTGAGGAGTAAAGCTTTTGATCTTCTGCATACTTGGTTTTGATTTACCTCCAAAGCCACGTTGACCACTTTGGCGCTCACAGCTACAGCGGAGTCTTTTAACTAGAGTGATGGGGCAGGCTTCAGTTCCCGTTGCATTCAGACCAGATGCAGGTCTTGTCTTCCCCTCCCCACTTGAAGAGTGTGGGGAGGATGCATTATGAATAATGTCTTCCTCCTAGGGACCTGGTCCAGGGATCAGAATTTTTTGGAAGTGAGTTGGCCTGCTCTTTTATCTAACCCTGTTTCGCTCTGAAAATCACAGACTGTCTGAATTGAAAGGGAATCAAAGACAAAGCTATCCAACACGCCTCTTTCATGGTAAAGAAACTGGGAACTAGAGAGACTAAGTAATTTGCTCAGTCAGTTGTGAATTGGTGACTGAAACTCAGGTCCCTCATTAGAAGTTCAGTTTTCTTTCAGCTACCAGCTAATGGAGAATGTTCGTGGACTTCTTGGAACGTAGTCCTGGAGTGTATAGTGAAGTGGGGTCAAGCCCACCCCAACTCCTCTCTCCCTCTCTCTCTCTCTGTCACACACACCACACACACACACACACACACACACACACACACACACACAGCATTCCAGTCTCAGGTCCAACCCTCAGCAGCTGTATGACCATACTCAGCTCACTTATGGAAACTTCGGCTCTAGGAGGCGATTGTCTCCGCAGAGATGCTTGCTCCTGTTTGGGCTGTGGCGTGGATTCCATGAGACCATGTATGTGGAAGCCCTCTGTGAGCTGTAAAACGTGGATGAGCGTAATGTAGTGGCATTAACAGAAAGCCAAGCCCTGAAATGCTTTAGTGTGTGCACAGGTACGAGAAATCTCGCAAGGTGGTGGTGAAGCCTGCCGTGTGTTCTCCTTTGCATAATTCACAACTCTGTAATTATAATATTGTTATAACCAAACAGGCAGTCCTCCCCCTTCCTCTCCTCATCCCTTGCAGCTTCTTAAGCCCAATTCTCAATTTCAGAACTTACTGGAGGTCCCCGTGGGCCTTCGGTTTGTTATTTCAAAGCTATGATAAAAAGAGTTTAAAGGTATAGACATGTTTAAGAAAAATATACGTATTGCTCTGGGCCTTTTCATTCACTCTGTGATATCTGACAACCTTGTTATACTTGCTAGAGCTGTGGGCTGCGGGGTTTTCGGTGGGGTGGGGCAGCTGGGTTTTGACCACTGCTCTGCTCTGTGTCCCTTTGGATCACTGTGTAAAATAAGAAGGCCGGCTCAGAGGACCTCTTAAGGCCCTGTCTCAGCCAGCCCAGGCTGCCCTAACAAAATACCTTAGACTGTGTGGCTTAAACAATGGGAATTTCTTTTCTTACAGTTCTGGAAGCTGGATGTCTGACACCAGGGTGCCAGCGTGGCTGGGTTCTGGTCAGAGTTCTCTTCTAGGCTCCCAGACGGTTGGCTTCTCTGCATCCACACACAGCAGAGAGAGAGAGAGAGAGAGAGAGAGCAGTTTAAAAAAAGAGTTTCGTTTTTGTTTTGTTTTGTAACCCCACTTTTTATTTCTTACACGAGTTAAGAGACAAAGGCATGCAAAATAATAACTATCCATGTTACAGGGCACACAATATAGAGAGAGTTAATTTGGGACATCAGTAACAGAAAGGGAGAACAGAGCTTTCTGGGGCAGAGTGGGGGGAAGAGTTGGGGGGTGGTGACTTTGTACCCTACTGAAGTTAAGTTGGTATCAGTTCAAACCAGATTGTTACAAATTTAGGACGCTAAATGTAATCCCCATGGTAACTCTAAAGAAAGAATTTAACAGATACACACAACAAGAAATGAGAAGGGAATCGGGTTCACTGTAGAAAATCAACTTCATTCCCAAAAAAGCAGTAATGGAGAAAACGAGAGACAGAAAAAGGTAGAAAACATAAAGAAAACAAATAACAATATGGCAGAAGTTCTTCCTTATACTAATTACTTTAAAAGCAAAAGGATTAGACTTTCCAAACAAAAAACAAAACTTGGCCAAATGGATAACAGACAAACAAAAAAAAATGGCTCTTTTCTGGTAAGGGCACTCATCCAATCATGAGAGGCCCATCTTCACCATCTCATGTGAACATAATTTTCCCCCCAAAGCCTCACCTCCAGATACCATCACGCTGGGGGTTAGGAGTTTCAACATAATGAATTTTGGTGGGTGGCAGGGTTGGGGGGGGGGGGGGTGGTGGGAATGCAATTCAGTCCATAGCAGGCCTCTTCTAATCGAAAGGCTGCGAGTCAACATTACATGTGGAATGTAATGCTAAGTACTGAGAGATACCAGAAAATTCTTGGTACAGAAAATCCATAAAAGATCTAACTCCTAAGGAGGACATAGCCCATTTGGAAAGCAACTGTAGTACAAAGCCATATGAGGAACAAGGGCCTGCAGAAGTTCAGAAGAACGAGAGAGCACTTAAGGCTGGGAGAATTAGGATGGCTTCCTGGAGGAGGTAGCATCGAGTTGGATTTTGAAAGATAGCAAGATGTCAGTAAATGATGGTGGGTGTGGGGTAGGTGCCAAGTGACAAGCACAGAGATGGAAGGGGGTTGGAGAACAGATGAGTCAACCTGCTGGCCTTGAGTTTAGTTGGAGATAGTCCCGGAAATACTGCTTCAACTCAGACAATCCTAAAAGCCAAGCTGAGAGTTTTGGAACCTATGTGATGCCTGGAGAACCTCTTTATTTTGTTAACAATCAAAGTGGACTTTGGGGAAAAGTAACCCTACTGCAGAGATGGGACTTCCTGGGGCAGAGAAAAGATGAACAGAGAGACCAGTCTGGAGCCTATAGAGAAGTGTAACTTCTCACTTTCTCTTAAACATCTAGGATGTCCGTTGCAAAAAACAAACAAACAAACAAACAAAACAAAAAAACCAAAAACAGCCTTGGACTTATTCACCACTGGAAGCTGCAACCGTCCTTCTGGTTTTGGCTTCTGCTTTAGGTAGTCAGATTTATTTCCTCTTGTCAAGCATTCTACTCTGTTGACATAGTAGACAGAGGCTCTGGGTACATCCTGATAGGCGTCTGTAGCCAGGACAAGAAAAATGTTTTTAGGAGCAACTGACACAGGGGAGGACTGGCATTTCACCGGTCCCTGCAAACCACTGCTTTGGCAGGACTGGACTGCCTTGCTTTGGCAGGACTGGAAGGAAAGCATGAAGAAGAATGTGCTCGACATACGTGACATCTTAGGAGCCATCCTCTTGATGGATAGATGACTTTTGGTCCAGTTTTCTGTATCCCTGACTCCTACAAGTTGAGGCAGGCAGTCTGTTTGCTTTTGTAATCCAAAATTCCTTAGGCTTCTCCTGCTCTTGAACTTGACTGTTTCTGGCCGCATGGCAGGGGCACCTGCGCCCTCCTGTCCAAGCCTCCTGATCTTATGTATGGGTCTATTTCCCATGGGTTCACACACAGCTCTCAGGGCCCCTTTTGGTGCCTGTTTCCTCCAAAGGCACTGGAGAGTGCTGATTCCTGGACACCGACTATTGGAGTTTCTGAAGATTTCAGAAGCTACCAGGCCTCCTTCAGCTCTCACTCTACTAGAGCCACTTTGTGGTCAGAGAGAAATGGGGAGAGGTGGTCCACGGTTTCCCCTCGGGGTCTTTGGTGTCTCTGGCTGGAGCTAAGAGCACAGACCTTCTTCCTTCCAGGCTGTTTACTTCCTGATAACAAACACGCGAACCCTCTTGTCCGCAAGATTTGCAGATGCGGCCGGACCCTGAATCGCAGAGCCCGAGTCCTGCCACAACGCACGCCAGCCCTTACAAGGTTTGCTTGTGCCCTGTCTTGGTTGTGTAAGTTTAAAGCTGGCTGGGACAGCGGAGCAGGTGCCAGGGGCACCGACGGCAGCTGCTCACAGGGTGTTGGGGGCTCTCTGGTGGGCCAAAGGGTGGCCCAGAACCGCATGTAGATCTGAGGCATCAGCCAGGAACGTTTCATTTTCACAACCCCCCAGAGACAGGCTGGGTTCTCACGGTATCAAGACAGAGCTGGGGTTCTCAGAGGGACGAGCTCTGTGACAAGACTGCTGGCAGCTGAGTCCACTGGGTTCCTGGGGAGGGTAAGGGACAGCGATGCAGGACAGTTGTCCTGATACACCTGTGCCAGACCTGCCACAGCACCACATACCGTATGGTCTCATCGTGCCCTGTTTGGTCCTCCTGGGCATATCTGCCGCTGATTCCATCTGAGCTCATGCTGCGCTTCCTCAGTCGTTACGGCTTTTTATCATCCACTTTATTACCCACCTATTGACCTATCCCCTACTGACAGATATTTGCGTTGCTTTTAATCTCTTGCTGTTTTCACAGTGGTGCCATAAGTTATATCTAACATACATCATTTCACAGATGAGCAAAGTACTTGTAAAGGGCGATACCTTTCTCGAAGCAGAATTGCTGGATCAACCAGTATATTCACTTAAACTTTAGGTAAATATTACCCAGTTGTTTTCTGTACAGGCCATCCCTCTCTCCACTCGCACCAGAAATGAATGAGAGTTTCCATTATCTCACGCTCGTATCAACACATTCTATTTTTAAGCTTCTTGGTCTTGCCAAACTGACCCGTGAAAAAAATGTTTTCTCATAATAGTTACAGTTTGTTTCCTACTATCCTGAAAGAGGTTTTGCACCTTAAGAGAGCACCTACAAAAATCACGTACCACCCAGCCCTTTCTGAGTAGGCAGAGGACAGAAGGGAAAAATAATTCAGAAACCGAGGTCTCAACCAGCTGAAAGATCACTGTCATACGTTCCTTGAGGACGAGCACGTGCCTTTTTCCGTTTCATCTCCACTGGCGCACAAAACTCACCATAAACGTGTGTCAGGTTGAATTTGCGTCACTTTGGTGTAAGAGGGGAAGTCTTTTTCATATCTGCCCTTCAAAACTTTGATGTTTTCCTTTCAAGAGTTTGGAAGTGCTTTCCTGAAAAATTCAGTTCAAAGAGTTCAAGTTTCAATTCTTGTTAGAGTATTACCTCCTGAAGGCTCCCTTCAACAATAATGCCATTATTTCCCCGACTTTGTTGTTGTCTTTCCAGAATCATTGTGCATCCGTGAGGAAGGTGTCGGAACCACGCGGCTCTGAGGGCATGGGGAGAAAACATTCTGTGAACCGTCTGGACTCCAAAGCTTGAAGAAAAGTTTCTCAACAGCCTGCATCTGCTACCAAAGTTTTCATGTTGCACGAGCCAGTATTAAACGTCAGTGAATTACAGCTTTTTGGTGCACTAACCTTAACTTTAAGACATTTACCAAAGGAGTTCTAATCACTGGAGCCCAGGGGAAACATTAGTATTATAATCTATACTGCAGCCCAGTATTGAAAACTTTATTAGCATGCGGGATGATATATCAAGATCTGTAAAAAAAAATGAATCATTTTCGCAATTTGTCTTTGCAACCATTAAAACTTTCTATAAACATAGATCTATGCATCCAATAAAGAGCATCCAATATGATGCTTTTTGTATGCTCAGATATTTCAAAATTTAGGATAACAGTGGTAGTGGCAATGAAACTGATATCTATGTTCCTTGTTCTGCCCCCCGTCGGGCATAGAGAAATATCTGTTTTTAGCCACCAGGTTCCATGCTAGATGCCATGTAAAAAAAAGATTATGGATCAGATCTCATTGCCTCTCTTCTTCCCTTCCTGCTTCCTTGTCTTCTTTCCTCTCCTCAGGTAGATGCAGTCAAAAGCGTATGTAGGTGTACTTCTGGTTTTTCTAAGCCTTTGTACAAATACATTATTTTTTTCTGAAAACCTTTCCATTGGCAACAAACCCTAAGAAAGTAGGTGACTCCACAGCCCAGAAATAGTGGTTACAACACCACTTTCTTGTGCAAAAATCTTCTTTTCACGTATCCGAGTGCTCGGTATTCTAACGTTAGGGTTTTTATCCAATTAGTTTATTTGTTAAATATTTTTTAATGTTTGTTTATTGTTGAGAGAGAGAAAGAGAGGGCGTGAGCAGGGGAGGGGCAGAGAGAGAGGGAGACACAGAATCTGAAGCAGGCTCCAGGCTCCAAGCTGTCAGCACAGAGCCCAATGGGGGGCTTGAACTTGACAACCGCGAGCTCATGACCTGACCTGAAGTGGAACGCTTAACCGAATGAGCCACCCAGGTGCTCCTTGCCTTCCTTTGAATTACTAGCCTTGGCACTATGGATTTAAACATGAAATGGACTGGCAGGGTCAGAGTCGTGTATTGGAGTGTCTGTTAATTTAGATGCTGTGTGATGTTGAAGCTGAACCACATGACACTGAGCCCCTCAGAATAGATGGTGTATATATACTAACGAGCTCATTGGATGCTTCATGTGGGGAAGACATGATCATAAATGGGAATACAGCCAAATGAACATATAACACCGAAAGTTTGGCAATGCAAGGAACAGTTATCCGGGGCCAAGAGTGAGAAAACAGATGGGTACTCGGACTAGACCACCCAGGCGAGCACAGCCAAGGTGCTCATCACGGTGGTGTGGATGATTGTCCAGTCAACTCCCACCTCCTGCTCTCCTTGCGAAAGATCTTGGGTGAGAGAGGGTCCAGAAACAGGAGGCAGAAGGTCATCAGTAGAGACACTCCAGTGGGGTCGCCCTGAAGCTAACTTGTTCCCAGTTGAGATGACTTTCCGAGAGGTTGTTCGAGGAAGTAATTTGGGCGTTTAGTTTACCTTGGAGAGATCTGAGGGCTTAGTTGAAGAGAGGAGCCAATTCATTAAGATTAGATTCTGCTGAGGTGGCAGAAACCTCACCATAACAGTGGCCTAATAAAAACTCTATTATTATTCATATAAAAGATGAAGAGATGTGTCAATCTGGAGCTGATATCTTGTTCTACGATGTCAGGCACCCGGTCTCCTTCTACCTTGTTGAGCATGTGGCTTCTACCATGGGACACAAGGTGGTTGCTCAAGCCCCTGACATCACATCTTTCCAGAAGCAGAGAAGGGGAGAAGGGAAAGAAGGGCATGCCCCCTCCCATTAAACACAGTTCTAGATGGTGCCCACAGCCCTCCCTGCAGTTGCACACCTATCCAGGATTACTCAGAATCCTGACATGTCCAGCCCCCAAATTAGAAGTTCTTCTTGTCAAAGAACAAGGGGAGAAAGGATTTATTTTGTAGTATAGCCATCAGTCTTTGCCACTTGAGGGCAGACAAGAGGAAGGTCTTGAAGTTCTGTGAGTCGATAGGGTTGGGCTTCCAGGGCTGGTCACTCCAGATCTGTAACTCGGGCACTACCAGGAAGTGCTGTACGCTTGTGGGGTGAAGACAAGGTGGGGGCAGGTTGGAGAGGCAGCTCGTTTCCCGAGGCCCATGCCCATGCATACAAGCACCATGGGATAGACCCACCATGTGGACCAGCGACATCTCCTGACACATGCCCCTCACAACAGCACTTCTGCAAAATGGTAGAAGGCCTGACTCAAAAGTTGGGGTTCTAAAATAATTCTGTGCAGTGTCACTTTATAGACGTGAAGCAGGCCTCTTTATGGTGAGAAGTCTCAGGACCTTTAGTGTGGACGATAGCGTATTGTGGAACTCCAAGGGTAGGATCGGGCCTGTGGTGTCCTCCCTCCCTCCACCCACAGTGCATCTCCAGGATCCTGGGGTGCCCACCCGTGGACTCAGAGACCCACAGGACAAGAGACTCTGCAGGTGAATCTCCTGGTGCTGTCTCTGGCGATGTGAGTAACAGCAGACTGGTGCTGCATGAGGAGATTGGGGGAGGGGCAGCAAAGGGAGCGAAAGATGCCGAAGTTCAAGTTGAAAAAGGAAGAAGTGATTTGCAATCTGGATGAGATAGCAAAGGCATGGGGATTAAAGTGGAAACTCTCAAGTAGGACAGGTGTGACAAGAATTCTGATTGATCCTCCTCCCAGGATGGCAGAGAGAGAGGACCTGATTGTTATGACCCAAACGAAGATCAGCAATGCATTCAAAGCAATAGGAGAGGGAGCGCTCCATGTGTAACCTGCAGGCCGACCATGAGATAAGGATAGCTTGAGAAAGCCAGAGTGACATTAGACATGTCCTTCCACACGCCTTTTAGCTATTCTGGATAAAGGGCTCATCATAGACGCTGCTTACGAGCCGAGCTTTAGCCCTCCAAAAATATGGAGAATTATCTTTCCCTCAGATTTAAAACTTTTATTTTAGGGAAAACGTCCCCCTTTTCCTAAAAGGTGTAGGGAAAATAAACTTCCAGAGGAGGAGTCGGTGGTGGTGGTGTTCATATGCAATGGGGAAGTGGGAGTGGCCTTCCCCGTGTCCCCTCTTCTCTATGTGGGTTTCTCCACATTATCTGCTATATGGAGACAAGTCTATGTCTTTGCAAACCCCATCTTTGAGGGGTGGAGAGACAGAGAAGGAGGGACAAGAAAAGGAGGGTGAGAAAATATCATTTTTCCCTTGCAACATCCATCCCTACCCCTTCACCGCCCCCCTGCTCTGTCACTTCTGGCTCTATCTTTCCACAATTACTGAAATTCACTCATTTGATACAACCTTCTGGATGCCCCTTCTCCCTCTCCATTTTTGGGGTTCCTTCTGTATTTTGACTTCACAACAGAAAACAGAGCTTAGCTACTGGCTTTTTTAGATGTTGAGAGCACACAGTCAGTGGTCCCCAGTGGAGCCTCGTCCATGGTCCAGGCTGGGGCTGGGGTGCACGTTCTGGGCTGTGATTGAGGATCAAATGGCGGGTCTGCTGGCAGGTGCTAGGTAGGGGAGGCTTGAAGTTCATGTGCATGCACACTCTCCCCGTTATCTTAAGCCTCCTTCAAGCTGCCTTTCATTTATTTTAACCTGATTTTACTGGAACAAATATGCTCAAAGATCGAGTTAGGGGTGGAGACAAAGTACTGCTAATTCTCCCTTCCCTCTGCCCATCAATAACCAGTCACTTTGTGCAGCTCAGCAGAGCGGAACTGAAAATTCCTTACCCTTGTTTGTCTCCATACCCGTTGGAATTTAAAATAGAGAGCAAAGGTAGTTTCTGAGAGAGCCTCTCCTTTCCATATTTGAAGATTAGCAGCACGGTGTGTATTTCTAGCAGGACTTGGTATGACCTAAGCGATGCTCTCAGCACTCCCCTAGAGGCACTATTCTGTGCGCAAGCCCATCTCACATGGTATATGATAACTTGTCCCCAGTGCTGCAGAAAACTGAGAGGGAAGAGTGAGAGAATCCACTCATGCATAATTGAAGTCTAGGCAGATATTTATTGGATTCATAAGCCTGAGTTATTGACAAAGAGAAGGGCGAAATAGCAGAATTGTCAGTGGCATTAATAATCTGTGCCAAAGGGTAGCAGCACCTACGTACTTCAAGAGGGCAATACAAAAGGCACACACGTCCAGCGGAGGAAGACATTCAGTAAGCTCTGGCCAGGGCAGCTCGAACAAATCTCTACTGGATCCCCAGCTTGAAAAGCTCACATTGAGACTTGATAAATGTGCCACTTCATTTCTCTGAGTGGTGTATTCCATACGCGGCCAAACACTTCAACACTTCAGACCACATCCTTTCTGATTTTAGAATTTTTCCCAACAAGAGTACGTTTTAAAACCTGAACTCTTGGATGCAGGAAGAAAACTTTTGTGGACAGACCAAGCAGAATGTTCAGCTGGCCGTGGCTGCGGGGAAGGAAGACAATATAGGCATTTACAGGCTGGGCCTTCTGGAATCCTCGTTGAGAAGTGTTGGATGTGGGCTCCGGAGGGGTCTGCCCACCTCCCCATCCTTACACTGTGCTGCAGCCCCTTTCAAATATCACACATGAGCAGCAATAGAAAGCTTCTTTCTTTCCCTGAATGGGAGAAGTTAGACTTAAGTTTTGTGCTTTGTATCGAGCGGGGCGCTTTATTTTTTTATTTTTACTTTTGATCGTCCCAAATTAAGTGTTTTGAAATCAACTGACATTCCGTACCCCACCCCCACCCATGCCTTTCTTGGCAGCAATTAATTTTTTGGTCTGGAATACTTTCAAAACCTATGGAGAACTAACTTCCACGAGCCACTTGGTTTTCAATCATAAATGTCAGATACATAAACAACGCGTGCAGCACTGTCTCACATAACACAATTAAAAAATGTAAATACAGGGTCTTTCAGTCAAATCAACTGTGCAAATAAATACACTGTGGAATGTGTTACATATGTGCATCTTTAAGGTTATAAACACACACATCTGTTTAAACCCTGTGTGTACGAAGTTTGCACACAAGTAAAAGTTGGCGATACTATTTTTTCTTCCTCACCCTGTTAAAACAAAAGTGCATTTGTGTGTCAAAAAATCGAGTGCAATCTAAAAATGATGTGTATTTCCACCGCGTGTTTTTATATAAAATGAAATTACCCATCGTACTTGGCATTTACGTGACTTACATTCCCCTTCGTCATGAGCAATATTCTCATTGGATTGTGTTTACACTGTACCTGCTGGAACCTGAGGGATTCAGGTAAGAGCCGACCTGGGATGTAAGCTCCGTTCTTCCCCTGCGGCAGCTCTGTGAAGCGGGCAGGGAAGCAACCGTCGAATGAGGTGAGCAGGGTTTCAATGACATGCAGGCCGGCTCTGCCTGTAAACATCAGCACATCTGTTCGGCCAGGCACCCTGTCATCTACATGGCAGCTGGGGGGGCACGTAGAGGCCAACTTTCTGTCAGGAAGCTCAGCACATAAACTCAGAAACTGGGTGTAGAAGGAGGACGTTTTAATTCTCACATCTACTCCTTTAAAGTCAACACAGTTTGTGGGTTCCAGTTTCTATCATGCTGCAAAAATACTTCGTGCTGAAAAAGCACACTTTTTTAATGCTCGCAGAAGTTGAGAATTAGTAACCGTTCTAAATGAGCAGCAGCCACAACCACAAGCACATGGATACTTGGGGCCCTCAGATGCAAACGACCTCATGCACAAGAGCGAAGTGACGTCATGGATCTTGAGCTCTGGCTGCAACCGTCCAAACCCTCGTGGGGCTGACATTCATGGCCCTGAGGCCCAAGCACATTGGGTCTCTCACTCATCAACAAAGGGAGAAATTTGGGCCAATGTGCATTTTCTCAGAGTTGTGGAATGTCTCGTGAAGGTGGGCCATGATGTAAGCTATTGACCTGGAAGCCTGGAAGACCCAGAGAGGCGACGATCTGCTCTAAGAGCTGGTTAGTAACAGGGCCACGTCTAGGATCTGGGCCTAGTCTGGTAATCTTGTGTTTTGTTTTTGGTTTTAGGTCAGGAAAAAAGACTGAGGAAAAACTACAGAGGTTTCCCATAAGCCCTCTCTTCCACCTACTCCCAATTTCCCTGATTTTTAAAATACCATCTTGTAACAGTGTGGAGGTTCCTTAAAAAATTAAAAATAGACCTACCCTATGACCCAGCAACAGCACTGCTGGGAATTTACCCCAGGGATACAGGAGTGCTGATGCATAGGGGCACTTGCACCCCAATGTTTATAGCAACACTTTCAACAATAGCCAAATTATGGAAAGAGCCTAAATGTCCATCAATTGATGAATGGATAAAGAAATTGTGGTTTATATACACAATAAAGAAATTGTGGTTTATATACACAATGGAGTACTACGTGGCAATGAGAAAGAATGAAATCTGGCCTTTTGTAGCAATGTGGATGGAACTGGAGAGGGTTATGCTAAGTGAAATAAGTCATACAGAGAAAGACAGATACCATATATTTTCACTCTTATGTGGATCCTGAGAAACTTAACAGAAGACCAGGGGGGAGGGGAAGGAAAAAAAAAGTTAGAGAGGGAGGGAGCCAAACCATAAGAGACTTTTAAAAACTGAGAATAAACTGAGGGTTGATGGGGGGGTGGGAGGGAGGGGAAAGTGGGTGATGGGCATTGAGGAGGGCACCTGGTGGGAGGAGAACTGGGTGTTGTATGGAAACCAATTTGACAATAAATTTCATATTAAAAAAATTTAAAAAAATTCTGAAAAAAATAAATAAAAGTTAATCTTGGGGGGAAAAATACCATCTTGCATTAGTGTGGAATATTTGTGAGTCAGTATTGATATGTTATTGTTAACTCAAGTCCGTAGTTTATATTAGGGTTCACTCTTTATGTTATACATTCTATGGATTTTGATAGAAGTATAGTCACCTGTATCTACCATTACGATATCATATAGAAGGGTTTCACTACCCTAAAGATGCCTTGTGCACCACTAGTCATCCTCCCCACCCCCTTCCTCAAACCCTGGCAACCACTAAACTCTGTCCATGATTTTGCCTTTTCCAACATTCGTATAGTTGGAATCATACCACATGTAGCCTTTCAGATTGGCTTCTTTCACTCAGCAATATGCATTTAACGGTTCTCCATGTCCTCTGGTGGCTTAAGAGCTCATCTCTCTTGGGGCACCTGGGTGGCTCAGTCAGTTAAGCGTCCGACTTCGGCTCAGGTCATGATCTCGCGGTTCGGGAATTCAAGCCCCGCGTCGGGCTCTCTGCTGACAGCTCAGAGTCCGGAGCCTGCTTCGGATTCTGTGTCTCCCTCTCTCTCTGCCCCTCCCCCACTTGTGCTCTCTCTCTCTCTCTCTCTCTCTCTCTCTCTGTCTCTCAAAAATAAATAAATGTAAAAAAAAAAAGAGCTCATTTCTCTTTAGTGTTGAATGATATTCCATTGTCTGGATGTTTACCCATTTGCCTCGGTTGCTTGCAAGTTTTGGCTACTCTGAATAAAGCTGCCATAACAGTAACATTTTTACTGTGGTACACTCCTCTCACATGGATTCGACCTCACATGTCAAGCCTTTGCAAGATGTATTCCTAAAAGTGATTGCGTTTGGCAATGTTTGGGTCCAATCACTTTCCAGCAGTTCCTGCCCTGTGTAAACCCTGTAAACCTCCAAGGCCCCTCTGTTTCAACTCTGAACATCTCTACTATGACATACCCATTCCAGCATCTGTTCCTTTATTCCCACCTCTTTATCCTATTTAGAATAGGTTAGACCCTCAGGTCTGCCGATCTGAACCTTACTCACCCTTCTAGTCTCCTTCACATCCTGCCTCTTCAATGAAGCATCCCCTCAACACAGAAAAGAACAGTCAGGGGGATGTGGTTTGAATCCTAGCTCCACTGCCTTACTTAAGCGAGTTACTTCGTGGAGTTCAGTTTTCCCATCTCTAAAATGGGTCTATCAACATTGCAGATTGCTGCACAGATCTATGTAAAGTGCCCAGAATACTTCCTGACACCTCAGTAAATGATGATGCTCTCTGTTTCCTCCTCTTCCTTATCATTGTTCTCATCACCTCCAAATGCAGAACTGATTCCTCCTCTGGATTCTCTGCTGTGTGTGTCCATGTCATGTCTCTAAACTAGAATGTGTGTGTGTGGGGGGGGGAGGGGTGGGGGTGGTGTGGTACTTAACCCCTTTGACACGAACAGGGCCAGGGGCAGGGTTTTCAAACTGCATTCCTTTTGATATTAAATTGGTGAGGTTACATAACAACCCCTGTGTTTGTGGAATCCTGGTCCAGCTAATCTCTAAACACCATTTTTGCTGGGGCTGCATGAAGACACTCTTCTTGGGCATCCAAACTATTTTTGAAAGACTAAGGAGACAACCATCTTGGATGGGGGGTATATGAGAGTTTGCAGCTAGCATTCTTTTATTCTCTTCCCTCCATTACTCAAGGCTAAGGATCCCTTTGGAGAACTACCCTTTGAATGACAATTGGAAGGTCTTCTTAGTGTGGAAAAATACTTCCTCCTTTTTATAGAAAAGGAGCCTCACAGGAATGGATTTATTTCACTTCTTGACCAGGAGTAAAAAAAAAAAAAAAAAAAGAAAGTAGGGTGGGGGGGAGGAGATTCTTTCTTAGGAGGTGGTGGGGGAGTGTTTAAATTCAAAGGACACTTTGACCTGATTTAACCTGGGTTTCCAGTTTAAACATGTTAACTCAAAACTGCTATGGTGTAGAGATTGGGTCTGGCCCCTGGTGTATTATTAAGATATTCATGGTAGATGTTGTATTAAGAACTGGTTATGTAAACAAGCCCACAGACTAAAACTCAGCTGAATTGAATAAAGCAATTGGCATGGCTTTTTGCTTATGGGACACCATTCTACCCTGGTCCTTCTTTGTTTCCGGTGAAACTGACATAGAGATGCCTAAGTATTGGTTTTGCCATCGAAACAAGTAGATACTTTACTGGCATTGCCATTTGTTTTTCTACTGGGGTAGATATGACTAGGAGCACAGGTCAAGGTTAAGCTATTTGCCAAGAGCCTCCAACATCTCCCCTCCCCACACTCTGCCCCAAACCCCAAATTCAAAACCAAACCCAAATAACCTAGAGCCCTTCAGTCCTGTGCAGGAAGTTAATTGGAATCACCCAAGTGGGTTATTGTTCCTCCTTCACTCGTTTGCCACAAATCAGTTTGTTTTTATTTGCCTCCAAACCCCCATTAAATAGAATTTGTCTTGTAGCATACAAATCATTTCCCATGACCGAAATGCAGATCTGTCTCCTTTTCCTAGTAAAGAATCTGAGCTATGTTTCTTTTCAACAAATCCCTATTCCCCAACCTATATTATACATCTCACCATGTTTTGTCTACTTGTCTTCTGATTCCAGCTGTGTCATTTTAGTTACCATGCCTTTGTGTCTCAGGACAAATATCATAGAGTAGGAGCAAGGTAAGGGTGCCGGTGATACACTATTAACCCAAACTTGGTTCTTGCAAGCCAGCATCCTTAACCAATGACCTACACCCCCTCGCTGTTGACAGGAGCATTTTTTTTTCCTAATGCATATTTTAGTCTTGATTGACCATCAACCATATGGCATGATTGTCCTGTGGGTAAGTTTATTATTAACAGCTCACAGCTGGAGTTAGAATAACTACACATGGCGGTGACATTGCACTAATTGACCAAGACACGTCTGAGAACAAGATGCAGAACGTGGCCACTGCAAATTACTTCAAGCACAAATGGAGAGCTTAGTGGGAAACACCAATTTCAGATTAGAGATTCTCTATGAGAAGACCAAATTGGTCAGGGGAGAGGGGCTGGCTAGAGAGAAGAAAGGAGGTAGATGAGTCATGCAAAGACATTCTTCTGAGCCCCCATTAGGTCTTTATTCAAGTGAATTATTTTAAACAGCTTCCTGTTAATGAGAAAGAAGCAGCCACACTTAAAGGGGCATTAATCCTGAATTTTTAAGTGCTCAGACAATTAAATCACTAAATCCATTGGGTGCCTTCCGTCCATATTTCCCTGTCTAATCCTGCTGTCACAGGCAAGGCTGGGCAAGATTTGAGAACAGCATGTGCTGTGTTAGCTCCAACACTTAGCATTAGAGTCAAAGAAGCCGAGTTTGGAGGGGACCCGGGGACTGTCTGCACCAGTGAGTGGGGTGACGGGGTGCAAGGACACTGGCCAGGGGTTTCACGTGTGTTAACAGGCTACCACTGAGTCCTCTGGGGAAGGCTCCTGAAAATTATGAAATGTGAATAGGCTGTTTGTGCATCTCTCAGTAAATTTCTTTCTCAGATGTTTCCAGCCAGTGTGGCTCGATTGAGAAATGGCTGGGGGAGAACAGAGGATAAAGCCAATGAGCTCAGTGTCTTATAAATCAGCGGCACCGAGCTGAACTGAAACTGTCAAACTGTGGAAAAACCTGCTGCCATACAAGCTTGTGAGTCTTTTCAAAAACAAAACTGAACCCTTGTCTTGCTCTCTAGATGGGAGAGGGCTTAATTAAAGTTCATGGAGGAGTGAGGAGTGGAAAAAGAAATACGGTTTGCTAGGAAAATAAAAAAGAACCAACTCAAGGTAGTACATATGTAACATGTCCCAATTCTGATCTTGGCTCAGGCACAGAATTACAAGTGGGGTCGTGAAAAATAGCTAAGTGCTGTCATTAGTAAATCCTGCCAAGAGGTCCAATAATACTCTCTGCTCCAAAGCCAAACTAACTGAATAACCCTATAGTCACCAATGTCATCATCCCCACTGCATGGATGGGGAAACTGAGGCACAGAAAAGGTAAATACCTTGCCTAAGGTCGTAAAGCTACTCAGAAGACTGGTCAACCAGTTGGCACCAGAATCCCGCTCCCAACCACAATGGCACTGGTCTCTCTTTAGGGACACCGTAGATCAGGCTATAACCTGTGCTCTGGACAGTAGGCAGGTCCAATCCTGACAATTCTCATTCTAAGAAAGTCTTGCTCTGCCTTTTCATGCCTCAGATCTATCCAGATTCTGGAGTTGTGCCCCTGTTGCTTAATCATTCCACACTTAAATGTGTCTGAGATTATGTTAGTGCTTTTTTTTCCTTTTTTTTTTTTTTAAGTCTTTATAACCAACTGCTGAAAAACAGCTTTAAATTTGTAAGCGCTGGCATTAGGAGGACCCAGTTAGGTTTCCAATAGCAATTGTAAGTCTGCCAGATTGCATTGTCTCCGACGTGTGAAGGGGTCAGGGTCAACCCCTTGTGCACCAGAAAACAAGGCCTGTGCACCCGGCCTGAAGTTGTGTTACCGTTGCCGGGGAAACCATAATTGAATTTCCTGAATTATACACAGTGTGATAGAACGTTGAATAACCATATTTATTTGCCTTCTAGGCCCTGTGGCATCTGTTGTTTAGCTCACAAAGCTCCTATTGACTGAAAGAGGGGGCTGTCGATCCAAAAAGCTGTGATGGGCGCATGAGGCGGTGGGAGCTCTGAGACTCCTGGGTAGGGCCGAGATTTCTTCTCCAGTTCTGCAGTTGCCAGACAAACGGTCTGGCACAGGGAATCCACCCATACAGCCTGAGGCCCTGGTGTGAAATCGATCCTCCTCTTCTCTGATGCTTTCGCTTCTCAACCTGGGGGAAGAGAGAGGCAGTGTAGGAAGGGGCAGTAAGGAAAAGGAGGGGTAGCGGGAAGGAGGCAGAGGGGATGGAAAATTAGAGATGGGTGGTGGAGGAGGCTTGCGAGGCCACGGGTGAGCTCATCTGTGCTGGGGCCACTGTATGGGAGACAACGGCTGGGGACAGGGCGTGACTTAGGGACGGATATACAAGCGGAGGAGACACATTCCAGCCATCAGAGGTTAACCACGTGGTCAGAGGTCTAGATGTCTAAACATATTGTATAAGGTCTACAAGCAAAAAGCCGGGGGGATTAGAGGAAGGGTCCCTTAGCTTTGATGAGCACGCTGGAAAAAGATCTGTGAGTCTGATGACGTTTAAAATGGTTCTTAAAAGATGAGTAGGATTTCAGTGGGTGGTGGGCTTCTTGAAGTCAGGGAACAGGATAGGTGAAAATCCACGTAAGGGGTGTAAAACACTTACATGGATCCTGGGCAGTCTCTGAACCGGTCACCCCCCAGCCACCAGCTTCCCCTGCTACTCATTGCCACCACCGAGTCAGCCAACCAATGGTGACTTCTCTGGGGCAGACGAACAGGGAGCAGAGGAGGGAGAAAGGTAAGAGAATCGGACTTGAAACATGGGACACAGAGGCTCAGAGCACCCCCCTTCAGCCACAGTACTGAGTCAGCCTGCTGAGGGTCACAGAGTTTTGCAGCCTGAACTGAAGTCTGGAAGTGTCTCCAAGTAGGAATCGTTTCTGGGGTGCCTGGGGGCTTAGTGGGCTGAGTGACCGACTCTTGATTTCAGCTCAGGTCACTATCTCATGGTTCGTGGGATTGAGCCCCAGGTTGGGCTGTGTGCTGACAGCACGGAACCTGCTTGGGATTCTCTCTCTCCCTCTTGCTCTGCCCCTCTCGCTCTCTCTCTCTCAAAATAAATCATTAAAAAAAAAAAAAAAAGAAATAGTGTCTGACTGAAACAGTGAAGCTTTCTAAGCTGCCATGGTGTGGGGTGTGGAGTGATTTCTTCCCTGCTGCTGGCTTCACTTTGGTGTTTCAGTAAGGAGATAACAGTAGTCACACCTCCATTACGCTAGGCACGCCTCTTCAGACGCGCCAAATTATCTGTTTCCTCTGCCCTGCGGGAGAAGGCTTTTTAGAAATAGTTTCTTCCAAAATAACAAGGTGTGAAAGAAATGACTTTTCTCCCCCTACGTTTAAGTTTCTTAAAAGGAACGTTTCAAGCATTGATAGAAAGTAGAGAGCAGGGCACATGAGCCCACAGGCTCCCATCATCCAGCTTCCGCCGCGAGGGCTGATGGGTTCATCCCTCCACAGGCCCGCTGCGTGCATATCCATGGCCCCTGGCCCCATCCCCTGGATTATTCTGAAGCAAATACCAGACATCGTATCATTGCATCCATAGATACTCCAGTCCTATCTCGATTAACAGCAGCTTTTTAAAATATGTCATTACAACGTCGTTTCCATGCCTGAAAATAACAATCCCTTAATAGGATCACATTTCTGGTCAGTGTTAAAATGTCCCCAGTTGACTCATAAACATTTATTTACTAATAAGCAGGACAAAGCCTTTACACCACATTTGGTTGTTGTGTCTCTTTTAATCTGTGGCTCCCCCTCACCCCTTTTCTCTTTGCAATTTGTTGAAGACACTAGGTGATTGGTGCTGTAGAGCTTGCCGCATTCTGGATTTTTCGACTCCTAATGAAATAACAAATCCAGGCCATGAGAATCAATGGTTGTAAAACCATCAGGTGAGAGGCCAGCAGGAACTTCGAAATGGATGTCCAGGTTGACATCAGACCAATCCTAACAGACCAATCCTAACATCTCACAATAACCTGAGGTTCCCATCGCCTCCTGTGATGAATGCTTACCAAAAATTTCAACTGGAATCCCATTGATCCTTCAGCTCTAACTACCAGTTTGTAGCAAATACAAGGGACAGAAGAATATGGAACAGCACACGATAGGTTGTTTTTTTTTTAATTTCTATTTTGATGTAGCAAACATTTATTTAAAATTTATGTAATTACTCTGTAATTATCAGGCATTATAGTGTGATGTTTCTCCAAGGATTACTGAGGAGTAGGGTGTATTTATGCCTCACGACAGGAACTCAGATTGCTGTAATGTTTTGTTCTTTTGCTTACCTTTGTACACTTTAATCTACTTCCTAAGGAGGGCTGACTGTACCGTAATGACTTTTGCGTGCCTCTGTGATCTTCCTGTCTTCCTCCACCCTAGCTCCTCTCCACGAGGTTCTTTCCGTTTCACTGTGGTCCGAGAAACCAAATATCAACTTCTTCAGAATTTATAAAATAAAAGTTCTAAGTGAAAGCTAAGTAAGGGCTCCTATTTGTAAATGCACAAATATTAGTGGATAGAGTTCAGTAATAATCATTAAGTTTTTCAGGTGTTTTTTTCCTCCTTAATTCTGGATAGCAGAAGCTTTGGGATAAATGAGATGTAACCAGTGTTCTATACTAGTCCCATGGGATAGAAAGTGTGGTCACAGCACCCAACAACAAGCCACAGTGTGCATAGGAAAAATGGCAAAATTCCAAGTTGGAAAAACCCAGCACTGCACACATACATGAAAGTTTGATGAGAATGTCACCTGGCTTAGGTCATTAAAGACAAGGAAATGTAACAGCCTTGCTGTCGACATTCCCTTCTTCTCAAAACACCCTCTTCTTTTGGGTTCCATGAGCTAACACTCTCCTAATTTTCTCCTACCTCTGGGGATTCTCCTCCGTCTTTTTCCTGGCTCATCTTCCATTTTACTGACTGTTAAATATTGGAAAAGTTCAAGGCTTGCTCCAGTGTCCTGTTCTTCCCATCCTACAGCCTCCGTCTGTGAGCTTGTCCATGCTTATGGTTTTAATTATTATCTATATGCTGATGACTCTTAAATCTATATATCCAGCCTAGGCTCTCCCCAGAGCTCCCAGCCATAAATCCATTTGCCTATTCAACATCTTGCCTTGGCCATCTCACAGCACTTCAAACTCCACGTGGCCAAAAACTGAACTCATACCTTTTCCCTCAAACCCTCACCTCCCCCAGCATTCCTGCTCTCAATACACAGCACCGCCATCCAAAGATGAGCAAGCAGACATTGGCAGCCATCCCTGACACCTCTTTCTCCCTCATTGCCATATCCACTGCATCAGTAAGGGTTGTTGATTCTCATTTCCAAACCTGTCCATGCCTCTTCATCTTCACGTTGCCGCCATGGTCCAATTTCTCACACTTCCAGTCCTAGATTACTTCCAAAGTCTTCTATTCACACCATGTCTTCTCTGTGTTCAATCCGTTCCGTAGCCACTGTTTTTCAAAATTGTACCAAATGTGCCGTTTATAAGTGTATCATCTCCCCGGTGCCTTTAGGATAGACTAAAATCCTTATCATGGCTAACAAGGCTCTGGTGTCTGCCTCCTTCACCTTAATTTCCTCATTTCATGACCCCCTTCCCTGTTCTCTAGGATCCAGTCATACTGGTTCATAGGAGTTTGGGCCCCAGGACTTTTGCACAGGTAGTTGCCTCTGGTAGGATTGCTTTCTTCTCTTTTCCTTTTTTACCCAGTACACCCCTATGTGTCTTTCTGAATTCAGCTCTTTTAGAAAGTCTCTATTGGCTGCTGGTTTGTCTCCTCAATGCCATGTTCACAATCCCTGTTCTTTATGATTGGAACAACCTCACAATTAAAGTAACTGAGGCCCAGAAACATTATGCAACTTGCTTAGGGATACTTCCAGATAGTGGCTGTGCTAAAGCACACACTGAAACCCTCTCACTTTAACAGCAGCTGGGTCTGTTGTCAAGTATTAGAGGTCTGTGTCAGGTTTCAGCCTCTAAATGATGTGTAGAAGCTGGAATGAGTTGAGAGAAAAGGAATAAGCTAATTAAAGGGAAGGCAAGTAGGACCTCTGAAGAAAGGTTAAAGGAGACAGGACTGTTTAGTCTAGCCCGATGTAGAGACATGGGAAACAAGGCAGATTTAAAGTTTTTTAAGTTCAGGAAGGTAGCGATGGCAACAAAAATATTTGTTTGAATGACCAGAGGGCATGAAAGATTACATTAGGCCGTACATCTCTGTAGCCAGAGAGGGCTTGGTTTGATAAAGGAAAAGGTGATCGGATTGGAACAAAATGGAGAGTTAGCGCCTCAGTGTCTTTTTGCGGAAATGGTTCAAAGCAGGATCAATAAGCATCTAACTTACCTGGTGGTTTCAGGGTTGACCTACCTCAGGCAGGAAGCTGAACTGGCTGACCTCTGACCTCTGGAGGTTGTTTGGAATGAATGAAGGAAAGAATGAATGTGAAAGTGAGCCTCGCCTTCAGTCACAGGCTAGATCACGTCCCCAACCTGCCTGGGGTGGAAAAAGAAATACTGAGTGGCATATGTCCCCAAGGGCTCCTCAGCTGATCACACTCAGTTGGCCTTATCTGGATCCCAGGTGTTTCCATTTATCTCTGATAAACTGTCAGCCAAGAACCAGCTTTGTGGTGGGAGGTGGGGGGATGAGTGGAGGGGAGGGTGATACCCCAGATGTTTTCCGAGAAGATGGGAGAACGTTATTCTTCAGTACTAATGCATTTCGTCATCCCCTCTGCTTGCAGATGTTAAATTTGGGAACACTTCCAGGTTCCTTTTTCTCTCTTAAAATAAAATTAGTTGTGTATCTTAAACATCCAGGACCCAGTCATCCCCAGGGTTGTATCTCTTTTGCATATGGATAAAGCTTTGGGAGTTTAAGAGGATTCTAAGGTTTACCGGCTGTGATCCTTCCCGTCTAAGGAATCCTGTGGGCTGCCTGGGCTGGAAAACAGGACAGATTACAATAATCAGAGGTGACATTTTCTGAATGCTTACTGTGTGCCATGTAAAATCAAATCCCATGGCAACACGGCCAGGGTGGTATCAAAATCCATTTTACAGGTGGGTAAGTTGTCCCCGATGTGTGTTGTTTCCCCAAGTTCATAAAACTACTAAGCAGCAGAACCTGTTCAAACCCAGGACTGTGTGACTTCAAATAATAATTGCGACCATTTTAGAGCTTTCTTAGGGGCCCGTCACTCATTAAATCCTACGTGTAGGTGCTATTAGGTCCATTTTGCAGGTGAGGAAACTAAGGCATAGAGGAGTCCAGTGGTCAAGCTTGCACATCTAGCAAGTGGCAGAATGGAGCGCCAAAGCAAACAACTTGGTTTTGGAATTTGTGTTCTTAACCATGACCCTGTCCTGATTTTCATCCCCTTTTTACACTCCATGGACTGTTAGGGTTGGCTGGATGCAATTTTTTCTCAAACTAGCTGATCTGAGCTTTCGACAGCTTGAGGTAGAACCTCCTCTCCCCGTGTCGTCTTATCTTTCCATTGATTTTCTGCTGTTTGAGCCGTGGCAGGCCCCCCACCCCGGGAGAGTGGCATTGGCTACAGGTGGCAAGGTGGTGGCTCCAGTTCAAGTCTCTCCCCCAGAGTTGGATGTTCCAGAAAGGACACTGTGTTCCGCGGAGCTGTCTCCCTGGCGCGGGCTTTGATCTGGGAAAGGGGGAGCCTCGCTGCAGAGCTGAAGCTGTCTCTCTGCTTTGTTTATGTGAGTGTCCTTCCAGGACTCTGTCTGCGTTTGGGGTGGAAACGCCCTGCCAACAACCACACCCCCCCACCCGGCCCTCTGTACAGCCAGCATACCTCCTGCCTTTTTGATGAGTCCTCTGCCCTGGATCGAGAGCCATGTCTCGTAGTAGCTTGGAGACTACAAGTTTCCCTGGCAGCATGAATGATCTACCACGACGTGCTCTTGCCTTTCGGAGTTGCCCTCCAATTTTTCCAGGCCCGATTCTGTAAATCATTTCATCTCGCACAAAGACCCAGCTGGGAGCGTTGATGATCTCAAAGGGGAGGGTTATTTAAAGCTCCATTTAAGAATCTATCCTCCTTTCAACAGATTAAAGCAGCTCAAATATGTGACCAAACGTGTTTTTCTGTGCATATGCCAATGCGCAGGTAGCTCTGGGGCCTTTGAGAGGAAGTAGGATGTGCCCCTACTCCGGGCGACTTTGGAAAAAGTGACTTCTCTGTGTATTGACAACTAATTTATCATTGGAAGCACGTAAGGTTTTACTCTATGCAAGTGCTCATCGGGTGGCTGGTGGTGGAGGGCGGGATGAAGTGGGGAAAACTGAAATGTTTTGAAAGAGACAAGTAAGCCTCAAAAGGTCATTTAGACTGTCCTCTTGGCTTCTGTCATCCCAAGAAGATGGAAACCTATTGTGGTTTTCAAGGTAGATTAAGGTTAAATAGCTCACAGAATTGGAAGAGTGTTTGGGGTCACTATCTGAAGTCTTTCGCGTCATAATTTATCCTCACTTGCCTTTATTCCAACACTGAAAGAACTGGTTGAAGGCAGATTGTAACGGAGAAGGTCCAATAACCACGAGCTGGTGAATGTTCCGTCAGAGAGGAGGCTTCTTTAACATCTCTGATCTTCTGTCACCTGTTGACAAAACAGTTGCCCGCATGCAGGGACCATATGCTTTTGAAACGAACATTCCTGAATGTTGAATGTTAGAAATTATCTTGCTGGTTTTTGGAGTAAAGGCAGGACTGCCTCCTGGTAACTCACTTGGAATAGAAATCCAAACTTGCTTTTCAGAGTTAGAGCGCATGCAGTTCAGTGAAGCAATGAGTTTAACAAAAATGTAACAAAACATTTCTGTTGAAACTTTTTTCCTTAAGATAGGAAACTCCATCCAGCAACAATCCAGGAATGGAATTTTGTAAATTGTTTAGTAGAGTTATGATGACTAAAGCCTCTCACAAGATGATGTAAGCAGATGAGAGTGGGAGGGAGAAAGGAAGAGCTGATAACCTTCTGTTCGGCATCACAAAAATGTTATTTTGTTTATATCTCACAAAAGCTTCTCTCCTTTTCACAGATGAGGAAACAGACACTGAGAGATGTGAGAGGAAACCTTTCTAAGGTACAATTAATCTGTGCCTGAGCTTGTAAAGGAATCACGGCTTTCAAACTCTGAGACAGGTGCTCCTTCAATGCACCAGGCTGCCTCGCCTACTGCCTACGAGAACGCATCATGGAGGGCACCCATCTGCCTCTTTGCAGTGACTCTCAGGGGTGAGACAGAGCTGCCTCATGACCAAGGCAATACTGTCGCACCGGGGAGAGGAAGTAGGAAGTAGGAAGTAGACAGGGACTTCCATTAGGCTGTTCAGGGCCACTATTCCAGCTCAGCTGTTCTCTGGCTGCCTGACTTGGGGCAAATTACTGAAACTCTTTATATCGCAGTTAGACTCAATCTGTATAAAAAGGGAGTAATACTCCTGCCCAACTCATAGGGTTTTGTGAGTAATTAAATGAAATGGAAAATGCTTCACCCAGTGTCTGGAAAAAAAAAAATGCTCACCAAGTCTATATAGTTTCTGATTCTATTTGGAGCTTACATTACATATAGTTATTAATTTCTTTATCATGAAACCACCCACAGTGAAATATGGAGATTCTTATGAAAGGCAAAAGTCAACACTTGTGAGCGTGATTAGATATACCAAAGAAGCAGCAGAAAAATCCTAGAGAGCATCATAAACTGGCTGGCCATACTTGTTTTCCAAGCAAAATAGAAATTCAAAATTGAGGAGCAAGGCTAGAACAAAGGTGAAAATTGTAAGGAATTACAGGGAAGGCCAGTTCCCCGTAATAACCAGTAACCCAAGAGCCATTAAGGAGAAGGAACCAAACTAATGCTTTTGTTATAGGTAATTCCATCAGTGCCATTACCACCCGTGTAGTTTCTAAAAAGGCGAATTTAAAAAAAAGACTCAATTTTGTTAAAAATTAGGTGTAGTGTAGCCTCCAAAGTGAGCTATGAAATACTGCCCTAAGCCAGAAAAAATGTTAGCCATCTTGCAAGGGTATTCTTTAAATTAAAAAAAAAATTTTTTTTTTAAATCTTTATTTATTTTTGAGAGAGAGACAGTGTGCGAGCAGGGGAGGAGCAGAGAGAGAGGGAGACACAGAATCTGAAGCAGGCTCCAGGCTGTGAGCTGTCAACACAGAGCCTGGCACAGGGCTCGAACTCACGAACCGTGAGATCATGACCTGAGCCGAAGTCGGAAACCTAACTGACTGAGCCACCCAGGTGCCCCTCCCTATGGGTATTCTCAAAAAAAAAAAAAAAAAAAAAAAAAAAAAAAAAAAAAAAAAAATTAAATAAGTCAGTTTCTTCTTACTTATTTATTTATTTATTTTTACATTGGACATTTTGAATTTTCCATTATGTGAAGGGTCTAAAGTCTTTTGCCAAGAGCAATGAGATTTGTGGGTAGGAAAAAAAAAAGCTCACAAAACACCCCTTTGTCTATCAATTCCATTAATTTCTATACAATTAGAATACGTATTAGTTTTCCCTGCACCAATAGAAAACACGCTGGTGGGGGGAATCCATTCTGGATATGTCAAAACAGGACCTTTGTCAAACAACTCAGATAAGTTAAAATTTCTCCTTAAAACAGAAGCTTATTTTTTTTTTCCTCCTAGATTTTCCTTAAGGGGGTTGAGCTTCTGATGATTCCCTCTACAACCCTGCATTTCGGGGCCATTTTCTTCTGCATTTCACCTTGGTGGTGATATCATCCCTCTCTGTATCAGGGGGGAGGGAGGGATTAATGAAAATAAAGGTCAGCCCTTCCCTATCTCCTTTGGGGCCATGTCGTCTTAGTTTTGATCATTTCCCCCAAATTAAGATTTCTGTATAAACCCCTCATGTGTGTGCTTGGCTGGCAGTTTTATGGCTGACCAAATTTTGCACTGGCCAGTGTTCTGGTTGGCTGAATGTTTACACAGGCTGTTAATCAGATGGGGAGGGAGGAGTGGATGTGGGGACTGTCTGTGAGCCGGAGTGGTCCTGTTTGCTGTCGTGTGCAAGGGCCTGCACTTTGTTACTACAAATTACATAATGACATGTTACATTTCAAAGTGTATTTTTACTTCAGGGAAAATTAAACCAATAAACAAACAACTCTGGTGGAAAAAAAAAAGAGGAAAAAAATGAGATCCCTGGTTTCCAGATCTTCCTCTTCCAAAAGGTTCTTAATTAAATTGTAGCTATAAACAAATCTTTGTTTTATTGAAAAGAGAGCAATTGCATATAAAAGCTATTTTTGAAAATTAGGATTCGAGCGTTTGCTGGACTAGGGTCTGGCCCATGTTATGTGTTTTATGATCTGTCCAAAATGAAAAGGCAGGCTCGTGTAGTGATGGTAGATTTTCAATTTTTGATTGCTAATCCCTCTCAAATGTTGCTCCTGCCCTGCTTGAAAGGCGTATGTAAACACAGGAATTCTCCTAGTTTTTCCAGGTACTGATTCAAGCAAAGCTGCTTAGCGTAAGGATGAACTTGTCGACTCTGGATTCTTGGTTACGCGGCAAATCAGGTGTATTCAACAGCACACTATCTACATTTTAGCAACTTTGAAGCAGTTAAAAAAAAAAAAAAATCAACCCCTCTAAATCAACTTCCAAGCCTTTCACTCACACCTACAAATTCAAGATGAGTTTTTTTTCTGTAAGCTATTGAAATCAGAATGTGCCCTGGATCCAAGGTTATGGTGATAGCCCTTCTGGGTAATAGTCATGTGCATACGTGGTTCAATTCTGCATTTATAGGTTCCCCCCCCCCCCCCGCCCCGCCCCGCCCCGCCCCGCTACCTGAAAGTAGCACGTTCCTATGAAACCCTTTATAAGCTGAAATGGCATAAAGCGAATAAGCAATTACCATTAATTTATATGAAAAATTTTTTGAGCATTCCCAGACCCAAAATATAACCTCTCTTAGGCTTTTCTGATACCTTGGGACACATCTTGCTAACTATACACAAAATAAATCAAGAGAAAGCACAGATGCTCACAGACACAGTTCAAAGCTGTGGCGGCTTGCTGCTGAGATGCTGAGTGTGCTTCTCAGGAAGGAGTTTGGTGGGACCGTTCTCGCTGCTGGGGGTGCACGCCGCCTCTGCTTCTAGCTCCCTGCAAAACCAGCACTGAATGCTATTTTTGCTCCCCTCCCGCCTTTTTAAAAAAATAAACGTGAAAATCCTCTTTGGATTTTTTCAGTTAGTGACGACAGGTACTAATGTCGGTCTTTTGTTAAAGTAACGTAGTGTAACGTAAACTTTCGAAAAGTGGGGGGTACTTGCATGTGCTGGTTCCGACACTTTTCTTCAGAATAAACTACGTTATCAAAAGAGAATGTGTCCTCACTGTCTTTCCTCCGGTTATGTGGAGTACTGAGAATAAAGACACCTATTAAACTGCATGGTAAGTGAATTATTTCACCAAATCAATCTCGCCCACATCTGCTGTTATCCGAACCATCTGACCCGGAATCCACTGGGTTTGTTCAGGTGTTTGGCTGCTACTAGGAATTGCCACAGCCCGGTAAGTGGCTGCATGAATTGTCCCTTTTATATTTTAACCATATTCCACGAGGCTTACATTTCTTAGGCGAAATTACAATGTGATTTAGGATAATTTATCAGTACAATCCACAACATGAGAAATCACAAGAGCAGCTGAGAAGAACTGTCTACATCTTCCTATTGAGTTTGTTTATTCTTAAATTCAGGATGTTTAAAAAGAGACCTTTTCTCTTCAAATCTTAGAGACAATAATGGGGTTTTGAACCTTACAATTAAAATTTCAGATTTTTCAGTGACTGAAAAAACTTAAGAAGAAGAAAGGATAGCAAAATAAAGGGCAGATACATAGGGTAGGTTTTTTTTGTTTGTTTGATAAAAGGAAACCATTTTAGGCAATGCTATTTGGTAACAGTAGCCATGTAAATGCACGGCACCCTGTTTTATTTTGTGGCCAAAAAAATACACTTTCCTCTGTCTCATCTTGGATCCTTGACAGTTCCATGTGAATAATCAATTTAGATTAATACTTATGAAGGTTCGTAACCCCTGAACCAGACCGACCATCGGCCATTCAAGTAGTTTTGTTTTTGACTTCAGGCGTCTTAGCGCGAGGACTGCTGTCTGGGGGCATTCTACTGGGGTTTGGCCTTGACTTTAGAGCTGCAGAAAAGACCAGATTTTTCACTACTGTCACCAAATAGCCGAGGGAAGTGAAGAGTCAGATATTAATCCAGGGCTTTCATCCTGTGAATGACTAATCCAGTAAGAAAGAAGATTTTGAGCCAAGCAGTAATCAATGGACCAATAATCCACAGTGTGCCTGTGAATGGGTTAGATGTTTTCATCTTGGTTTTTGGCTTAGCTAGCATTTGACGTGGTAGATGGGAGGGAAAGTCACATCATAGCTTGTTGAATGAATGAGTGAAAATGGGTAATGTAACAATAATAATAATAATGAGGTCCTTTCCTCTCATTTTTTGATAGGACGCCATTAATTTACCCATGGTGACAACTTCTCTCTTCTGTCTATTTTGCCTTCCATGTCATGGTTTGCATCAAGGCTCCAGGGGAAGATCACCATCAGCACCACAGATACCCTGCACAAAGCCAGACACGGGAAAGAGAGAGGCTTAAGGTAGAAGGAAGGGTGAAAGTTCAACTTTCAGATGGCAATTCGGCTGTAGACAACAGAATGAGAAAGTGGTGGCCATGTTGCTTCTTTTACCTTCAACTTCGAATTTAAGTCCTGAAATGTATCTGCTTCTGTTTCTATCAATCTGTCTCTGGATCACTGATCATCCATCCACCTATCTATCTATCTATCATTTCTCTCTCTCTCTCTAACAAATCTATCACCTGTCATTTATCGATCATCTATCTATCATCTATCAGCTATTTCCTATTTTTCTATCCCTTCATTTCTCTCCCTTTCTCCTTTTTTCCTTTTCAAAAATAAAACTGGTACTAATGCAGAAGTCTGAAATTAGACCTTAAAAGCTATCACCACTCTTATTTTCAAGGGGTGGAGTTTTTTCTAACTTGTCTGGCTTTAACTTTCCTATTCTCTTCTGATATTTGTCCTTATTGCTACATGTCGGAGAACCTCTTTGAAAATTCTTCTGTTTAATGGGGTTCAGGGAAATAAAAATCTACTTTAAAAAAGATAAAATGAAGCTGATATGGACTTGGTAAGTAATTTCTGTGGAGGTCCATTTTCATATGCATGCAAATCTGTCTAAATGTTGTTTCAAATTTTAAATCATGTGCACGTAAAACTCATAAAACTCATTTATGTGTTTTTAAATGCTGTTTAAAATTTTAAAGTATATACACACACACAGAGCTTAACATGCATTATAATAGCATGCAACCTGAAAAATAAGTTTGAAAACTGAACTGGCTTTGCAATGCAGCAATAGACTAATCAAGTATCATTTTATATAATGTATATGCCTCTGAGTGCAGCATGCAAATATGCTATTTAGAATATTTTCCTGATTGAATGAACAAGCCCACAGGTTCACCGTTTTATATTCTCTTAAAAACATGAAACTCATTTTGAAAATGCTGGTTTAAATGGGCGTTATTAAGTCTTTATCAGTTCTGAGCATTTCAGCCTTTTGCATCCAGAAATTTCTCAATCTGACAGAATAAGAAATGCATTTACATGGCCTAAGCTCTTAAATTGTCCCTTTCAATTAATGCCCCATCATGGAGCAATCTGGAAACCATTACTCAGTAACTCTTCATTATAATTGCTTGCAGCTGAGTATCCAGCCCTTGGTAATATAAGAATAAAAGAAAACTCAGTTAGTAACAAGTGCAATTGATTCCATTCAGAATTCCCCTGGTGCTTTGCCATGTTTGGCCTGCTTGAGAGGAAACACGAGGGTTTGGATTTTTTTTTTTTTTTTCCTTTTGGGGCCAGGAAATGAATTGGCAGACATAAGATGGTTTGTGTGGGGCTTGCCTTCATTTTTCAGCTGGTCCTAGTTAAAAATGAGACGATGGGGCTCCTGCTTTCTCCCCCACTGGCTACATTTTTTGTTGTTGGGTTTTTTTGTTGTTGTTGTTGTTGTTTTTAAGAGGGCTTTTCTGGTAATAGATAAGACTACAAAACTTCAATTTGCTGCAAACTAACAGCATCCAGAAACTGTCACCTTCCGTGGCCACAGCCGATCTTGGGTCTTATTTCTCCTAAGGAGGGGGTTTTAGAATTTGATTCACTCCTACCTTGATCTTGCCTTTATGACAGCAAAGTCCCTGGTGCATTTTGTACAGGTGGGGAGTGTTTATGTGTTTGGAGGCTATCCATCACCAACTCCAGAAACGTAAAGATCTAAAATTATGATAGATGAAAATGTGAAAATGTGATATGGTAAACTCACCACCACCACCCCCCCTCCCCCGCCACAACCCCTCATTCTCTGTGTAAATCAGGAACTTGGCTTTTAAAAATGGTGGAGGGAAATATTCTTATCACTCATTCCCCTCAGAGACCACGCAGCTCAGCACTGACACCACACTGGCACCCAGCACCCGTGTCCCACTGCACTCAGCACCAGTGACCATGGGGACAGTCAGTTCATAACATCCTACCTCCCTTCTCCCCTATAGATGATTGAGGCCAGGGGACAAATGTGCCCTACTTCATGAATTTAATTTATGTAAATTATAAAATACATTTTATTACAAAAAATTGATGCTCGGCATAGAAAAATAGAACCCAATAAACTAACTGCTCTTAGTTAATTTCCATTCTTTGGTTTCATAATAGTAGGGGAAAAAAGGTCTCTATGAAGTTAAATGGCATTTCATTTTGATTTGCTGTAGAAAGAAACTTGTAAAATCTTCCATGACTAGGGAAAATTGCTATAAATATTTTAGTGTCTTTCTTGTATTTTTTTCTATGCATTTATTTTTTTAAGGGGAGGTTGGTTTTTTTACATGGGTGTAATGATTCTGTGTTTTCTACCCTGTTGTAAACTTAAAAAAAAATCTGTTATTGTTATTACTAATTACAAATTTGGAAAGCCTACATGGTGGGGGTGGGGGGGCGTTAAGCTAGAGACAAGCACTTTCATAGTGACCTCAAGCAAAAAGAACAAAAGTAAGAGCAGAATTCTCCCTGACCTTTAGAGGATCCAGGATCTCAAATTCACAGAACCAGGAATGCCAACTTTCCCAGACTCTCAAGCTCCACCGTGATTAGAAGGAACTGCAAACAAGACTTCAGGGAGAACATTTTTTCCATTGAGAATTAAATAAAAATGAATACTCAGAGGCAGGTTTCCTGAGGGCGGGGAGAATTGGATTATTTTGTGTGTGCCTGATTTCACATTTCCCTAAGAGACATAAGACAATCAACTGAGTGCCTTGAATTTATGATAATTAAACATCATCAATTTCTCTGGCAGTATTTAACATTTTTCTCTAGTTCCATTTCCTTTATTTTTTATTTTTTATTTTTTTACCATTTATTTGTTTTTGAGAGACAGAGAGAGACAGAGCACGAACAGGAGAGGGGCAGAGAAAGGGAGGCACAGAATCCGAAGCAGGCTCCAGGCTCTGAGCTGTCAGCACAGGGCCTGATGTGAGGCTCGAACCCACAAATTGTGAGATCATGCCCTCTCGGATGCTTCACCGACTGAGCCACCCAGGGGCCCCTCTCTCGTTCCATTTCTTTAGTAAGAAATGTGGCCTATTAAAAACTGGATTCATTGAGGCAAACCATAAGAGACTCTTAAATACAGAGAACAAACTGAGGGTTAACGGGGGGGGGGGGGGGGGGGGGAGGAGAAAATGGGGGATGGGCATTGAGGAGGGCATTTATTGGGATGAGCCCTAGGTGTTGTATGTAAGCGATGAAGCATAGGAATCTACTCCTGAAGCCAAGAGCACCCTGTATACACTGTATGTTAGCTAACTTGACAATAAACTATATTTAAAAAAAAAAATCTTTAATTTCGTAGATAAAAAATACGTGATAATGAAATCAGCTGATGTCCAATGACTTTGTGCAGTGACTGTGAATTCAGGTCAACTACTTATATTAATGGTTCCTGACCTAGGAGGGTGTTGGTAGGATGGGGGTATAGTCCATTTCCAAAGAAGACGTGTCTAGTAGCTTATGCTTCTGTTTGAAATAATCAGTCCCGAAAGTCCAAACTTCATACACTGGTCTGGCCCAGAGCTCCAGCCAAATGGGCGTATAGCTACTCGCTTGTCTACCGATTTTTACTGGTGAAAGTCTTATACCTCTTTCATGGGAACTGGTCACGGATAGGTTCTGTTCCTTCATAAACCAGACAGCCCTGTCTGCTCAATTCTCGAGACTGTTTACAGGACTTTGGCTTTGTTTCAGGTTTTCAGCACCTTTATTCAAATCCTCTCTCCCTTCCCTGCGGAGGTAGTATTTAAGCAATTCTCCCTTTTCCAATCAATCAGCAGATCTTTCTTGAGGTCTAATTGAGTGGAATATTCCACCCCTGCCCAAGGCTGCTAATTAGTACTATTTGTGGCCTGGCTTCCCCAGACCAAAATCTTGGATGTAATCCACTCCCTTCCCCCGCACTTTTTATTTTAAACTGTGGTAAAATGCGCATAACATAAAATTACCATTTTAATCATTTTTAAGTGTATAAGTCAGTGGCATTAACTACATTCATGTTGCCTCATGGCTTGTTACGATCTTCTCTTTTCAGTGAAAATGATATCTAGTAATGTTGAGTGATTTAAAATGCTGAGAAAAGATCATATTTTGTTTTTAGAGGAGGTGAAACACAAAAAGGCCTGTACTCCCACTACTTACTGTAGAATGAACTTATTTTGCTTATCTGTATTTCCTGTGATAAGTTCTACAGTCAAATACTCTACCAAATCTAATGGTAAATTCTGAATGGATTGTTTTATTTTGCACATAGACATCCTACGACCTGAAATTGTACCAGAGGACAAAAGGAGAATATTAACAATAGCTGGCTCTCCATTGCTTGTGGAAGGGTAAACTTGTAGAGGTTGCAGACCAGAGGCTCCATGGGCATCCACCATCGGATGTGTTTGGTTAAGCCAGCTAAGCGTTTTTAAAAGTATACATTGTTTTTCATCATTGCAGAATTAGGATAATTCATATAGAAATATTTACTCCCAGTTTTTCTTACAACTTGGTAGGTCTGGCAACATGGGCCCATGTTGGGCCTGGCAGCCATCAATAGGAACCAGGGGGTGGTGGCCCCTTCAGATAAAGCAGGTGCTCTTTGTTTTGCCCCGGGTCCACACAGTCAGTTTCACTCTTTATTACTTTGTTGAAACCCTCACCTCCCACCCCCCAACTTTCGGGTGTGACCTCTACCATATCGTAGAGCTTCTTTAAATTCCCTAATTGCCCTCTTTGTCATCACTGATGACAAAACTCTCCTTAACGCTGCTTTACAGGCATTTGGGTATTTACTATAAACTAAGACCTTCATGATCAACTTGGAATAAGACGTCTGTCAGGAGAGAAAATTAAGGAAGGTCTGGAGGAGGCCTCTCTTTAGTCCCTGAAAGAAGGAGACAGCTTCTTTTATTTCCTGTATCTTCTCATTGGCCTTGAAGATAATAATCCCTGAAGGAACATGAGATGGGAGGCCAGGAGGCAAAAGAACGGGGCAAATCAAGAAGATGAACAAATCCTCAAATGGATCTTGAGCAGTTGAAGTGCACAGAGTGCTGTAATAATGTCCTAAAGAGTCTTTCCAAGGGCTTGAGTAGCACTGGGCATTGTAATCCACAGGCCACAGAAAATGGTGCGAATGCTTTGTTCCCAAGGGGACTGTAGGCCTCTAGTGAGGTCTCTCACCAAAGCAATGAAATATTTCTGAGGTAGGCTGAAGGCTGTGGACCCTCAGATCTCTAGTCTCTTCTGGGATCCAGCTTATGTTTAGGGGTAAGGAGTAAACCCACATAAGGTGGTCCTTCTCAGGGGTGAAGAATGGAAACTGGGTCTAAGGGGGGAAAACACAGATCTTTCCTTGACCCACCTCCATTCCCTTGGCCTTTGCTATGTAATTTGGGAGGAAGAGGTGATTGCATCTGTGCGTTCTCCCAGCCTCCAGATTCCTTCCCTCCATGGGGTTCCCAAATCCGGTTTGTATTGGCACATCTGGCTGAATGAGGACCAAATCAAATCTAAAAAATCTTTCTCAGTGTTAAAGGTCTCCAGCCTTTAGTGTCCATAAAAGCAAACAAGATAAAGTTACACTAAAAATAGGAACAGTAGAGAAAAAGCCCTTCCAGCATTTGCCATAAAAATCAAATGACTCCCAGGACCTCGGTGACTAT